>NC_134137.1:233523333-234162500 GCF_033958435.1 Carettochelys insculpta | reverse complement strand
AGACCACCAGGCTCTCTGCAGTCACATTCCCTAAAGAACTATTTAAAATCCACTGTGAGTGGATTCTTGTCCATTTTGTTCATTCCCTTAGAAAATACACTGGATTCTTTCTCCTCTTCGGTGGCCCATCTTTGACTTATCAACTACCGTTTAATGTAGGGGTGTAGCCAAAATCATGATGACTGTGGGTCAGCTCTGCAGACAGGAAGTCTCCCTTTTGTTGTGCAGCTTTGGGCAATTTGGGTGGCTTTTGCCCATGCTCCCGTTTCTGCACCTTCAGTGGGAATCTTTTGAAATCTGCTCCAGTACCAGGCACTAATGGATCCCAAAGCCACCTGAGTCTCAGCCTTGTACCAGTCTAACACTAGCTGGGCAAAGGCATGTGGCTGCCCTCCCAAGGAGAAGGGCTCATTCCACAACCCCTGACAATAGTTTTGTGCAGAGACACCTGCTTTCCACAATAGCAGTCTTGTCATCTGCAGTCATATCCTAGGCCTGCTATAGAGACTGACAGATTTTTTGGAGCATAAGCTTTCACGCATCTGACATGCATCTGACTAAGTAGGTCTTTGCCCACTAAAGCTTATGATCCAAAAATCTGTTAGTCTATAAAATGTCACAGGACTTCTTGTTGTTTTCGCCGACACAGACTAACACGGCTTCCCCTCTGATACTAGGCCCTCTGATACTAGGCCCACATTTTGCTTCTCTCCTGTCAAAAAAGGAACAAATCAGACAGCTCAGGACTTGTTCTCACTGTGGCCAGGTCTACACTGGCCGCGGAAGATCCAGTGCTTAAGGCTGATCTTCCGGGTTGCCGTTTCGCACATGTGTGAAATGGCGCATTCCGGTGTCAGCGTTGGCCCTAGAACTCCTCGAGAGCCTCACTCCTTGTGAGGAATGCTCCTGTCGATGTTCTGCAGCAAGGACAGGGACCAATGTCAATGGCTGCAAAATTGATTTTAGGTACACAATTGGCGTACCTAAAATTGCACAGCAGCTGTTGACTTTCCCAGTAAGTGTAGACGTAGCCTGTGTTACAGGAATCATCACCTCAGAAGGAAGCAGGTGGAGAAGCGTTCAGTCGCAGTCAGGGCAAGGGAGTGCAAACACTTTCAGTCCTTCTGGCAGACTGGTCAGTGTAGCTTAGTTAATCTCTCCTCTGACTTTGAAGTCGATGCTTCTGCTGCTGTTGCTGGTGTTCCTCTTTGTCCTTATAAATCATAGCAGAGCTCCATCCTGAGCTTACTTCTGCCTTGCCAGGCACTGCTGGGCCTTTTCCCTCTTTTATCTTACTCCGGACAGAGTTCAAATCCCACTCTGGACGTAACATGTAAACGGGTGGATGCCCAACACAGCACATGCACCTTGTGTCAGCATCCAGATTCACAGACACCCAGACTAGAAGCTTTCATGGGTAAAGGGAGTAGCAGTTTGTACATTCCCCATCTGGGCTATGTCTACACTTAGGAAAAACTTGGAAATGACCATGCTAATGGCCAGATTGAAGAATACTAATGAGGTGCTGAAATGAATATTCAGTGCCTCGTTAGCATGCTGCCCCGCATTTTGCTCATGTGCAGCTCGTCTACACAGAGGTCCTTTTCAGCTGATAGGACTAAGGGGATTTCAATGTTTGCAGGGGCCTTTCAAAAAGGACCCCCATGTAGACGAGCTGCGCACGAGTGAAACGCGGCACTTTCGAAGTGTTGCAGCTGGCAGCATGCTAACGAGGCGCGGAATATTCATTTCAGCACTTCATTAGTATTCTTCGATTTGGCCATTAGCATGGCCGTTTCAATGTTTTTCCTAAGTGTAGACAGGGCCCTGATGTGCTCTGCCCCTTCCGTGTGCTCTCCTCCTTGGGCCAGGGAAAGCCAGGGCAAAATGTGTGTTTAGACATCTCAAGAAAAGGGAATGAGGCGCATTGATAAGGAGGCTGGCTACTTGACTTTTTTTCTTATGGTTCAAAGTAAATCCCTCTAGCCAGATCCTGCCCTTCAGCACAATTATAAATCTAGAATAACCCCCTTACATTCAGCAGGGTCAACTTACATTTAGACCAGTGACTTTAATATCAGAATTTAGCCTTTATTGTCTTTCATGCACATACTTACACTTGGCAGCCAAGGCCACTGCTGTTCCCAATAACACCAGGCAGAGGATCCCCATAATCACTGCACTGATCCTCCAGGGAAAGGTTGCATCTAAAGAGTTAAACAGGAAGAGAATGCACATAAAGATATAATGAGATCCTGTTGTAAGAATCAGGGTCTTACTATTGCTTGGGGAGAAATACCCGGATCCCAAAGCCACCTACCAGATTAGACCTGAAAGCTAGCTCTGATCTAACTGCCACTGCATGTTGCTTGAGCAGCTGAGTTCATTACATGACTGCCAGAGCTCAGAGTCTTAGTTTCAACCCTTGGTGACCATCTCCCTTCTTGGGTCCTAGATGTTATCGTCTAAATAACCTAGCCATGCGTGAAACAGCAGAGGAACATTTTTACTTATAATTCTAGAAGTCTAAGGGGTGAGGGAATAGCGGTTTGACTGCAGATGTAAAACAGAAAATATGTTAGTGTCATGTTAACATGCAATACCTTTGCTTTCAGAGTTTCTACATCTTTGACTCTTCTGGTGCTCAGAAGTATGATGTTTCAGTTCTATATAAGTCACTTCTTGCTCACTCATTTCTGGAGGATGGTAAGTATGGAAACAGTAAACTCTGCTTTCATGGATGGTGAAAGATATTATGCAGTATAGTTGCAGATGTTTCTGTCTCACGATATTACAGAAAAAAGGTGATAAATTAATATCTTTCACTGGAACAGCTGTTGGAGAGAGACATGAGTTTTCAAGCTACGCAGAGCTGTTCTTTGGGATGATGTTTAATAAACAACTAATGGAGCCATGAAACATTCATCACCACAGGTAGGAAATCTCAGGACATTGCAATGCTTGGTTTTAACACCTGAATTACTGTAAAGTGTATCAGGGGAAAATGAATGCAAGAAGGCCATAATGTAGTACATATAAATACAGCACAGTTATCAGTCCTCTATTTAAATATATAAAAATTCAAACATATTTTGATTATCTCTGAGTATCACAGAAGCTGATATTAAAATGGAACAACCTAAACCACCTTTAATATTTAATATTTTATGTAGTAGTTTAGATTGCAAAATTTTCTGGGATGGAGCTGTCTCTCACACAACATATTCTTACAGTTTCTAGAACAATACTTCCCTGATCTTGGTTGCAGCCTCCAGGCTGCACTTTTCTACAAATAATAAATAATAATAGTAATCCTATATGCAGAATTTACTCTCCAAAGTGCCACCCCTCCATAGAGAAATGAGGGGATATTGTTACTAGTTAGATTCATGTTATAAGAGTCCTGGAGGAGACGGTCAAAAGAATACCAGATAAAAAAATTGAGGCTGGAAAAACAACATTCCCACTGGTTCATTTAAATATGGACTTGAAAGGTCTTATTCTTGGCAACAATTCAGTAGTCTGAGGGATGTATCTAAGGGATAAGGGACAAAAGGGACTTTTCATTCAAGATCGTTTTTGTCTTTGTTTTTTGCCTCTGTCTTCATAGACAAAGACAGTTCCCACACTACTGTGCTAGACAATGCAGCATGAGAAGGTGGCGAGCAGCCATCCGTGGAGAAGGAACGAGTTATGAGCTTCCTAGAAAAAGTAGATGTGCACAAATCCATGGCTCTGGATTTAATGCACCTAAGGGTACTGAGGGAATTGGAAGATGTCATTGCAGAGTCTTTGGCCATTATCTTTGAAGACTCTTGGAGATCAGGAGAGATCCCGAATGATTGGAAAAAGGCAAATGTAGTCCCCCTCTTTAAAAAAGGAAAGACGGACAATCCAGGGAACTATAGACTGGTCACCCTTTCCTCAATCTCTGGGAAAATAATGGAGGGGATCCTCGAGGAATCCATTTTTGGAGCACTTGAAAGAGGGGAAAGTGGTCAAGAGTAGTCAACATGGATTCACCAAGGGCAAGTCATGCCTGACCAATCTGATTAGCTTCTATGATGAGGTAACAGGCTCTGTGGACATGGAGAAGTCAGTGGATGTGTTATACCTTGACTTCAGAGAAGCTTTTGATACAGTCTCCCACAACATTCTTGCCCATAAGTTAAGGAAGTATGGATTGGATCCACTTACTGTAAAATGGATAGAAAGCTGGCTTGACGGTCGGGCCCAGCTGGTAGTGGTCAATGGCTCGATATATGGATGACAGTCAGTTTCAAGTGGAGTGCCGCAAGGCTCGGTTCTGGGGCTGGTGTTATTCAACATCTTTATTAATGACCTGGATGAAGGACTGGATTGCACCCTCAGCAAGTATGCAGATGACACAAAGCTAGGGGGAAATGTAGATACATGGGAAGGTAGAGATAGGAGCCAGAATGACCTGGATAAGTTGGAGGATTGGGCCAAAACAATTTGATGTGGTTCAACAAGGAAAAGTGTAGAGTCCTGCACTTGGGATGAAGAATCACAAGCATTGTTATAGGCTGGGAACTGACTGGCTAAGCAGCAGTACAACAGAAAGGGACATAGGGGTTACGGTGGATGAAAGACTGGATAGGAGTAAACAGTGTGCCCTTGTAGCTAAGAAGGCTAATGGCATATTGGGGTGCATTAGGAGTAGCATTTTGTGCAGATCTACAAAAGTGGTCATTCCCCTCTATTCAGCACTGGTGAGGCCACACTTGGAATATTGCATCCAGTTTTGCACACCCCCCCCCCCAGTACAAAAGGGATGTGGATGTCCTCGAGCAGGTTCAGCAGAGGGCAACAAAAATGATTAAGGAGCTGGAGCACAAGACCTATGAGGATAGGCTGAGGGATTTGGGCTTGTTTAGTTTACAGAAGAGAAGACTGGGGGGTGATTTAGTAGCAGCCTTCAACTTCCTGAAGGGGAGCTCTAAACAGGATGGTGATAAACTGTTCTCAGTGGTGGCAGATGGCAGAACAAGGAGCAACGGTCTGAAGCTAAAGAGGGAGAGATGTAGGTTGGATATTAGGAAAAACTATTTCACCAGGAGGGTAGTGAAGCATTGGAATGCGTTGCCTAGAGAGGTGGTGGATTCTCCATCCCTAGCGGTTTTTAAGTCCCGGCTTGACAAGGTCCTGGCAGGGATGACTTAGTTGGGGTTGATCCTCGTGGAAGCAGAGGGGTGGACTAGATAACCTCCTGAGGTCCATTCCAGCCCTATGATTCTACGTTAATAAGAAATCATGTAAAGAGATCATTTGCATTCACTACCTCTCATTCAATTAGATGTTGAATAATAGCTAAAAGAAAATCTAAAAATAATCTTCAACTCCAATTGCCTATAACATTTGGAATAAGACTTTATGGCTGTTGTAACAATATAATTTTTAGTTCTGTATTCTTTTATCCTTGATGTAATGTGTTCATTTTCATTAACACAAAACAAGCTGTTATTCCAATATCCATATTGCAACAGTACAGGTCTGTTGTGCACACTGTTGGTTTCCTCTTGCAGTTTGCTGAGCAAATGCTTGATATTGCAGAGAACATATGATGTAATTGAATCTGAGGGCACTCAGCCTCTTGATGTATCAGCTCCTATATCCACTTTTCCTTTTCCTTTTTAAATATCTCTGTTTTCACCAGTTCTTTTGGGAAGCTACTGCACAATCAGTCAGAGTGTGTCTACACTAGAAACTAACTTCGAAGTTAACTTTAAAGTTAGGCACTACTTTGAAGTAGCCTGCTGAACATCTACACACTTTTTCCCTTACTTTGAAGTTAACTTCAAAGTAAGGGAGCCCAACTTCAAAGTCCTTATTCCATTCCCAGGAATGGAGGACTGCGCTACTTCAAAGTTTAACTTCGAAGTAGGGTGTGTAGAAGCTCAGCTTCAAAGTCTGTTACTTCAAAGATGTACTTTGAAGTAAGCAACTGCCAAGTTATTTTGTAGTGTAGACATGGCCTCACTGTTATGAAATGTTTGTATCATCTAGTATAATTTTGCTTAATTCTATATCATTAGTTCAAATTATATACTGTATTACCTAGGACAATTTCTTTCTCTGTCCTTTGTGTTTATACCTCCTAGCATTTGAAAGTTCTCTTCAAATGCTGTTCTTTTGTCATTAGTTAGCAGCTGTAGCCTAAACCAATTCTCCTTTTAGCTTGCTTCAGACCTCATTAATTAATTGATCAAGACAGTAAGCATTGTTTTCAGCTCTTCTGACTGACCTCATACATATTTTTCACATGGAGATATTAAGAACAGAATTCTAGGCATGACACCCTGGCCTTTGACAACCTATTTTTGCTTAAACAAATCTAAATTAGCTAATGGCTACAATATCATTCTGCCCATTTTCACTCTGTATGTCTATTAGAACTGCTGATCTCCAGAAAGTTTTTTGTACTATTAAATCTCTTTATTTTAGAATATTTTGCCACAGATACTATTTGTCTGGCTTGGGTCTCACTTTATTTCCTGTCAATGTTTCTAACTTGTCGAAATTGCATTGTCCTTGATGTTCAACAGCACTTTCCCAGGTAAAATTTCATTATTGTGTTATTACGCCATTTTTTACAGATTATGAGCAAATACATTAAGTAATCCAGACTCTATACAGTCGTCTGTGACATTCAATGCCATATTCAGAAACAAGTTCATATGGTGCCATTTACTTTATCCCTTAGTTACAGCAGGGACAAAGGCTAGGTAAGAGCAACTGTACCAGTACTTGGATCATCAGAGCACCAATTACATCACTCCAGAGTAAATATGAGGGGTCAAGCTGTGCCTAAGGAACAGACTGTGGAAGGAATGGAGCTACATGACTAATTAAACCATTAGCCCAGAAAGTAGACACAGGGAAAATGCACTCATGGGGAAGAGAGAGAGAGAGAGGTTGGCAGAGTTTACAGAGTCAGAGCCAGGAGCAGTGTCTCACAAGGATGTTAACTTCTGTCTCTTTAAAATTACTATGGTGTTATAAATACCAAACTACCCAGACCTGTAAAGGTGGTGGGAAAGAATGATTTAAATTAATTACACAAGGTGTTTTGACCAAAGGTACATCTCTAACCTGGCAAAAAGACAGGTGTGAGGCCATACCTCGTCACAATAGCCATGAACAATTTTCAGAAGAAATTACCTCATTCCCAGCCAAGTTAAACTATTATCTCAAAATTATGTTCTTGAGATTCGATAGCAAATGTTTTCTCTTATCTTTCTATTTTAAATCCGCATATTTTTGGTCAGATGTTGGACTAGAAGACTTTGCCTTTAAAGGTATAACAGCTAGAGATGGGCCAGATGATTTCCCTAAAGTTCAAAGCTGTTGAAGCCCAGGAATTTAGACCAGACATCTATATAGCTAACAAATTGCCCCAAGGAGGAATAGAACACAGAATTATAAACAGAAAACTAAACACCTGGACTGTCTCACCAGTAAATCTTCAGTTATGCTATCTATATGACTTGTACTTATAAATATAAAATAAAAAATAAAATCAAAGTTACATATCCAGGATCTATCTTTCATGGTAAACATTCTCATTTCCAGAATTAGAAGACACAAAAGCATTTTGCACACTTTACTCTAATAATAAAATCCCCAGAAACATTTGGCCATGATACCTTTGCTTCTAATGCATAGTTATTTGGGAAGAGGCAGGAGCTGGACAGGACTTTTCCATGCTGTATCTGATCAGATCCTGTATAAGTCAGTCCCCAGGGAGAAATTGTCTGTCCCTCTGGCTGTCCTGACAAAAGATGGAGAGCTCAAGCCAACAGAGGAAGATTTAATAGCTTTATGATGTTCCTTCTTAAACCGCACAGGAAGTTCATTGGCTGCTAATTTCAGAAGACCTCCCCAGCCCAAAGGGCTCAGAGTAAAGGGGCTTTCATCTTAGAGTTACAGTGATGCTGACTAAGCCTTCAAAGTTAAGACACAGATATTTAAATGTTGATATTAATAAACAATAGTATCTCTGACTTGCACAGAAGTCAGGCCAAGCAGTCAGCAACACCTCCTTCTCACAAGGCCTCAGTATCTTGGAATAGGATCCTCAAGAGAAGTACTTGAAGCTACAGAGTTTTGCACATTTAAAATGACAGGACTGCAACAGACCAGTGCTCCAGGGAAACATCCTGCATTGACCCCAGGAAATGAGCTGGAGGATCTGACACTTTCCCATCTCTAACTTCCCTCTCTGGTCATCAGACGCCACACTAGCAGATTCATTTCCACTGAAAAGAGCACCAGCAGCTCCAGCAAAACTATGGGCACATTAATCAATAGTGCCAAGTCCAGCCCCACCATCTTCACTCCTCTTGCCCGTATGCTGCAGAGCCAGTGGCAAGGAGACTGGAAAGAGAGAGGCAATCTCTGAGACCAGGTCAGGGTACTTAAAAGCGACGGGTGAATCAGGAATCTTTCCCTCTTACCAAGAAACTAAAATAAGGTAGGATTCTGAGGGAGTGAACACACCCTCTGTGCCCTCAGCAGCTGGGGGAGGGACAGGGAAGGAAAAGCACCTCCCCTGTCCTGCCCTGCCCTCCCCTAATGGGTGTGCATAAGCTGTCAGTCTCAGCTGGAGGTGTAAGAACTGATCTCTTTAGCAAGGCAAGCTATTAGAGACAATATTTAGAAAGTGAGTTCCTGACAACCTGTTCTTTTTCTTTACATGTATGTGTCAGACATCAACTGTCTTATAATCCTATCTCCCTGTTACCCTGCAGAGCTCAGAAACTTCACCTCTGCCAGTGGGTTTACTGCAGCATCACGTCGCAGATCACCACATACAGGTATTTACTATTTCCTGGGCAGCACTGATCACCAGAAGATGCAACCCGTCTGCTGAGTCCAGGGAGGAACACACTGTACGGACACTTTTAACTCGGGGGCCTCATGCTAAAGGAACCCAGTATAAGCATAACATTACACAACATTCAGTATCAATCAGCATCAGTCCTGAGCACAAATATAGTGTATATATTCTCTTTTCAAGGCCAAAAATGCCTGGAGAATTGGTTTTGGTATGAAGATGTCCATTACAGCTTCTCTACTGAATGGAAAATGTAGCAGGGAAGTAAAGATTATTATTCTGCCAATGCTTTCAGATTCCTTAAGATAAAAAGCAAGGAAGAAGAGGTAATGTCTTTTCCTTCTGCATTTCCATATATACCAAACCAGTAATGAGCACAGCAATAGGTCTAGATTTTATATTCATGTTCATATTGACGTTGAAATGGTGGCCCTCTGCCCAAAATATGCATTGTATTCTTGGTCAACATTGAAGAAAACTTGTCAGATAATGCAGTAAATTGGAGAAGGAAATGAACAGCCATTTAAAAACTAAGTGAACAAATCAATGGCAATGTGCTTTGAAAGGTCTTTCAGACCAATCATTTGTGTAGCCACATCCAGCTGTGGGTACCTCACCCTCATATGATCAGCAAAGATCAAGAACACTATGGAAGTGCTGCAACTCATGCAATCATCAAGCATTCATGAGTAGTAGAGCTGTGGCAGAAATGAGAGCTCTTCAGGAAGGAGTGTCTTCAAATGAGAAGAAGAACCATGTTTTTTAACGCATCTGTTGGAAAATTTCTTGAGGATTAAAAACAGTGTTTGGTTGTTTAGATATTTTAACACAGGAAAAGGCACTGATGGAACTGAAATGAAATCATTTATATTTGTCCCCACATAGGGTTTCGTAGTATCTTTGTCATGCTGCTTGTGGACTGGATTATCCCACAATGCAGTGAAGAGGACCTGGGTGTGAGAGGATGGTGCAACATTTTCCACTGATTTGTCAGTTTCTAGAACATCTACAAAGTTCATTTCTCTCTGTGTTTCTTTCCTGTTTGGTGCACAGAAGACCAGCCATGTGCGGGGAAGGAGAAGGAAGGAGGAAGTAGAGAGGAAATTCTGCTGCCCACGATCAGAAATTTCTAATCTTTCACTAGCAACAGTAGCCTGTATGATCACTCCATCTAGCCACAACTTATCCACACCAGAAAATGAATGAACCATCTGGCATAGCTTGGCAATGTGTGCATAGGAGGTACCATGGGGCTGGAGTGCAAGAGGGGCCTGCAATTTAAAACTGACTGCAACAGCAGAGCTGGTGGGAGGGGCAGCTTTTGCAACACTACTTATTCTGTAGCTCACCCTATTTGTCTGCATTTTCATAAATATAAAGAACAATTCCATATTGTTAAACAGCTGCTAGCTCCCAGCCACAGGTGGTAGAGAACATGGGCACTGCCATAACCTTGCTGAAGGGAATGGTCAAAGAAAAATAGACTTTGAGAAGCAGGTGTGAGCCCAGCCCAGAAGGGAAATGGAGCCCCTGCTGAAGTGGACGTCTGGGCAAAAACACCCAGCAGAAGCAACAGCAGTAGTACCAACAGCAGCAGCTCCTACAGCAAATGGTCCAGCAGCAGCAACCGCTCCTTGAGGAATTAACAGCCCAACAGCAGCATCTCATGCAATAGGTAGCCTCCATTTTGCAACCCATGATGACAATGGAGCTCTCTGAACCTGCCCCTGCAGCAGCCCCTATCAAGCTTGCCAAAATGGGGCCTGACGATGATCCAGAGGTTTTTCTGGAAACATTTGAACAGGTGGTCATGATAGCCCAATGGGCCTGAGAACACTGGGCGGTTGTGCTGACCCCTATCTGACAGGAGTAGCTAGACCCTGGTGAGGCTCAGGATTGTGCCAACGTCAAAACAGCAAACCGTGGTGCCCTGGACATCTCGGAAGAGACATTCCAGCAATACTTCCAGTTGGAATGGTAGCCACCAGCAACTCGACGTCACCTCATTGTCCAGAATCTGCTCAACACCTGCTGGATGTGGATGAAGCCAAAGAGAAAATGGGCACAAATTGTGGAGCAGATTCTGCTTGATCAGTTTTCTCAGATCCTGTCCTCTGGGGAGAGAGAGTGGGTCACCCTGATAACATGGCTACTGCCATCCAACTGATGGGGAACTACCAGGCTGCTAGGTCCTCAGAGGTGACACCATCTTTGACCCCAAGGGTGGCTCAGAGCACCATGACCCTGACAGAAGGAACAAGTCAGGGTTCCCAGGGTCGGGGAAACTTCAGCATCACCTTCACCTCCCTGGACCCCAAAGGGCTCGTGGTTCAGGGGTACTTGCCCAACACAACTCTGTAGCCCAGGACTATCTCCCCACCTCCCTGTTTGGGAGACCATGATCACAACAGAGTCCAGTCTACGTCCCCTACTCAAACCCTGACTCGGGGATTCCCTCTGTGAACCATACTCCAGGGAAGACACCCTGGTGCCACCCAGGATCGAAACCGATTTTATACTTGACATGACTCAGGGCACTGGTCCAGGGACTTGTCCATGCCAAACCCACTGCCAGGCCCCTAGAGAGGGAAAAGATGGTGGCCCAGATCTTGGCCTGCTTCTACTGGCCAAGGGTCTACAAGGAGGTAGCCAGTTTTTGTGCCTCATGCCCAGAGTTCCAGCTCACCACATTCCAGGAGTAGAGAAAGCTCTGCTAATTCCCCTCCCAATTGAGAACGTACCTTTTGAGGGTATTGAAGTTGCCATAGTCAGAGCACTGGAAAGGAGTGCCAGTGGATACCGGTCCATCCTCATCACAGTGGACTATGCTACCTGGTGTCCCGAAGCTGTGACATTATGCTCCATGAGTGGCAACTGAACTTATGAGCAACTTACCTGAGTCGGGATCCCTCAGGAAGTTTTGAACAAACTTCATGTCCCAGATGGTGCATCAATGCTGCCATTTACTGAAAATCAAAACTCCCCCAACCTCTGTATACCACCCCCAAACAGAAGGTCTGGTGGAGCCCTTCAACGGGACCCTAAGAGCCATGCTTTGGAACTTTGTCCTGTTTGATGAGCATTACTGAACCACAGTCTGCCTGCTTAGTAGCCCTGGGAGCATTAAGTCCCCACCCTATCCCTCTGAGAAAAGGAGAGAATGCCCTGAGAACCCCAACTGGGGGGAAATTTGGATTGTTGGAGCCATGCCCCAAACTTAAGGAATAATAAGGGAGTGTTTAGAGTCCCTGGGCCAGGACCCCACAGAACCCCCATTTTGGCCTGCCTACATGGGGCTCTAGCTTACTAGACTAAACTACCCAGTTGCCTGGGACCCAGCCACAACCATAATCATTGAGTTTTTAAGAAAAAAAGTTGCTTAGTTAGAATATGTTTAACCAGCACAAGCAGCAACATGGAAATGATAGAATCAAGTCCTTTGCAGAAGAAAACATCTTGGAATAATCAACGCCCCTAGACTTCAGCGAGGATTCTGTACTATGGTTACTACTGATATAATTTAGCTTTATGTTCTCTTTCCTCACTTTGGCCAAACAGAACAGTTGATAAGTTTGTTATGGACTGAGGGGAGAGTGAGAAGCAGTTTATGGTGATAAAACTCAGCTATCTGGAGTATTCGGTAGCCAGCCAGGGTTCCTGTTCAAATGGTGGAGGGACCTTTTAGATCGAAAAGACCAAATGTGTCTAGGGTTTAGAGCAATGGAATGGGTTGCATTTCCTGTTCTGCCGCTTTCACTGTATGGGGGGCTTTAGGAAAAGATCTGAATTTTGTGTTTCATCTTCAAAGTGGGTATATATTATATTAATACTTTATGGTTATGTAGGGAAGACTGATAGATTCCTGTTTGTAAAAACCGTGAGGCTGTTGGATAAAAATGTTTTGTGTTACTATTATTTAGTAAAATCTTTACAAACTTCATGAATACTGACAGAGAGTATGAAGAGGATCATATCACATCTGTATTCTGATTGCACGCAAAGGCCTCACACAGCTTGATCTCCACTGTGCCAAATAAGGTATAAACTTACAACAGAACGGGATCTGCTGGCTCAAAAGCAGTAAAGGTTATTTTGTTGTCCCTAAAATCAGCCTAAGTTCGGTTTTTCCCTCCATGGAGAGAAGTAACCCATGATGTGGGGTCTCCCCTGCTTTACCGCTCCCTTCGCAGAGGAGGGGTGCCAGCCTTGGCACTAGTCTCCTTTTAGAGGGGAACAGCTGGATAAGAAGCGCCTCACAGGAAAAATTCTTTTTATCCCATAGTATAGAGCTGTTGCTGCTTCTCACCAGGTGGCTGGCCCTTCTCAAGAGAAATGTCACAGCTGATTTGCATCTCCAGTTGGAAGGAATTAATGCGATGGGCAGTCATGTGGCTAAATCAGTGCTCTGGATGGCAGAGTGAAACTGCAGGCAGAAACTCTTCTGCAGAGTTCCCTGAGGAAGGGAACTGAGGCTTAGTAGAAAGACCTAGCTGGAAGTCATGATTTCTTTTTGGAAGTAGACCGGCCAGGCAGCTCAGAAGAAAGGACAGTTCCGTAGCGGGGAAGGGTTGTGCCTAGCATCAGGATGTGCAGAATACTTCTTGGGTTTATTTGGAGATGTATGTCAGTAAAACCAGACACCAAGAAGGGCTGTTATTGGATTTGAAAAAGCCTCTTTCTGTTATTAAAGAACAAATAAGGGAAACTGAGGCAGAGTACGACAGCACCACCCTGGGCCTCCAGGAGGCATTGGAAGACGGACAACCCTACTACACTACGCTGATTGAAAGAAAGACTGGGAGCAACAGCAGCTCCGCATTCAGACACCAGATTCTCTCGACAATCACACTTCACTTTTCTGGGCCCCATGAGTCCTCACTGCACCATTAAACGAGAAGAGAAATCCACGAGAACATTGTTATCCCAATCCAGTGAAATGCATAACCTGCCCTCTCTTTCAGCACAGTGTCCTGTGGCCCACCAAGAGAGCCCCCTGGCCTATAAGAGAAATGCAGCCACTACTCAAGTCCTCTTCCTTAATTACTTGACTTCTGGAGAAAGCCTCATGTCCCATGCAGGCCTCTAACGACTTGTCCATTATCTGACTTTCTACTGTGTACCCTTCAAGGGCTGAAGTGGATGACATGACCTAGCAAGAGGACCAAGTCAGACAGGTTGAATAACGGCAAGACCAAAGTGGCTACCAAGAGGAGCCCCAGGAAAGACAAGGACCTATCCTGCCCTGTCTGATCACTAGGTGATGCCTGCAGTGAGAAATCTCCTTCACACTTGGCTTTGTCTAATTTCAGGTAGATCAGTTCGATACTAGTCATTAGTGCACCTCTACTTCTTTGGTGTGACCAGTGATCTAAGTGTGGGCTTATTTCTCTGCAGCCAGATCACATGGCCAGTCTCTTCTACATACAATGGCCTGTGCCTGCGGATGAAGTTCTATATCTGCTTTATACGTATGGGTATCATTTTTACAGATATGGCCATGGATACAAATTTTGTATCTAAAATCCTGCAAATGTGCAGATACCTGTTTTATATCCACAGTTCAGTTTTCCAGATGCAGCTGTGGCTGTATATACCAATTCTGTATCCATGCAGGGCTCTAATGATAAAGCCACTAAGAATACTCAGGTCTCCTTTGGGCTACACTTGCCTTCCTGCTAAGTCAAGTAGGGAACATGAACACAGAGACCACAGGCTAGATTCTGATCTCATTTATAGAAGGCTATAGATGAAGTGACTATATTCACGTCTATGGAGTTACTATGAGTTTACACCAGAGTAACAACCAAAAGAATCTTGCCTCAGGTTTTAGGAAATACAGTGATACTAGCTAATTACTGGTTGCTTAGACAATACTAAATTTAATATTGAAGTGGTCTGAAACTGATTAAATTCACAGGTAAATCTACAAAGACAATACAGCCTGTGAGCGCTTTGTGAGGGGGCAGTGCGTATCAAACCAGCAGAGAGAGAACTTCCTGTACCACTTTCTGAAGGAGCATTGCAAAGTGCACAACTTTCCCCTCTGAGTTCCTGTTGTCCATCTCCTTACAAAGCAAAGACAGGGCAAAATTAGGCTCTCTCTCTCTCAGTCCCCAAGGAATTTTCATGAAGGACAAAAATATATGTGGCCCATTGACTTCTAGTGCCTGCACTCCAGCTTCCTATTGAAGAACTACAAAGGTATGTTTTGCACACTTTTCAGGGGTCTTCATTGGTAGATTATGTAGTTGTAAGAGGTATAATTTATTACTTCAGTACACTTCAAGAAATGGGAGAAATTATTCTGAAATAGGCATGTTTGCAAACTTTACAATATTTTTTCTTCTGATGAAAATTTAAGAGCAACAGTATGAAATAGAGTACCATTTCCTTAGTATTATTATTATTTGTATTAAGGGATTGTGAATGGATTTATTATCTGAGGCAAACCAGCATTCAAATTCTGCATTTCTGAATTTTATGCATGTCTGGTGCAGTATCTATACTTGTAACTGTATACGGAAAATCTGGAAGATCAGCTTAAACCAGGGGAAGATCAGATAATATCCTGATTTTTAGTAAAAACTTTGACTGTGTTTCTCAAGAAATCTTACTTAGCCAATTACATCAAATAATCTTGGCTCAGAACATTATAACTGAATTAAAAATTGGGTGAAATATCATAAACCGAGGGTAAAACCAAGTAGAAATGGGCTGAATTTAATGACACGATCTTTGTTATTTTTCATCTTCAGAAACAGACTGGAAACTGGAGTATATTGACTGTTAATGTAATGTAAATTAACAACATGTAATTCTCAGGTGATTTTAAAATGGAGGGGTGTTGCGCATTCAAACAAGATCAGATAGATAACCCAAACCAATCTGGAAAGTTTAGCAAAGTGAGCAGAAAATAATATCAAAACTATTACATCTGATATAATAATCTAACACATGGCTCTCCAGTGAGAGGGAGACCTGGAAACCAGTAATTATGAAAGAAACCTAGGAGTTAGAGCAGTCATCGTATTATATATGTGCTTGTTTGCAAAAATGCCTGCCACATTTTGCGCATCAGTAGATGCTCTGTGTTACAGGATTGTGTCTCTCTCTATGTCTGTGATGAGAGGACCCCTAGAAGACCATACTAATTCAGTGCACTTCCTTTTTGAGTCAGTAGTAGTAGTATGTAATATGTTATTATTACTGTGTAGCTGGCTGAAAAGAACCCAGGGGCATGGGTCAAGCTGTTCAAATATGGGAATCTAAAAATGGCCTCATAAATTCACATGTAGGCCTCTAAAAAGTAAATTTATATCCAAAAATAGTGAACAGCTATTTGTCCCCTCTAAAGTTTATGATTGCTCTGGAGTGTTCAGCACTTTTGAAAACCAGGCTGCTTATGTAGAATAGGAAGCCTAGTTTTTATCCCTCATTTTTATCATTTTTGCCATGGACCCAGACCCAAAGGTTTAGATAAATAAGGTTGTTTTTTTAAGGACTGTGGGCAGTTTGGGAGAAATTCAGAGACAAGACATGCACTTTACAAAAGGGACTGGAGGAACTGACTTCTAAAAAAAAAGACTGAAGAACTAGGTGTGTACGGTGAGCTTTGTTCAAACCGTGACTTAAAAGGACATAGATGGTGACTGTCTAGAAATACTGACAGTGCATCAGCATCTAAGAGGGAAATGGGCTGTTCAGGGTAACATGAGGTTGTAGAAATAAACATGTAAAAGTGAATAGGTGTAAAATTAAGACAAAAAGGTTTTCCAAGATAAGTGGTAAAAATCCCTCTACAAGCAACCTTTAAAATGAAGCTGAAGAAAGCAATAGGGAGAACAGTAAAATGTGCCTATGAATGTATAAGCTCCAGTCTGAGTTCAGTGCAGACTTATTATGTTGGCCATGTGCATGGTGGGGAGAAAGTCTCTGTTTCATCAGCCTGGGAAGGAAAGGTGTCTACAGATCTAAGTCCCTTCTCATCCCCTACTTGGTTATTTGTAACTATGGGAACAAACAACAATGAGACAAAAATCTCAGTTGAAAACACTAGTCATAATCTCTGTACACTTCCCTGCCTCAGTCATGCAGGAGAAAAGAGAATCACCTTTCCTATGTGATCTTCCTGCACCCTGTTTCCTGTTCTCCCCGGGCATATAAGAGTCAGGGATCACTTAGCCATTCCAGTCCCCTGCATTATCATTTACCAAGGACTGAACAGAGACTGGGAGAGGTTGGCCCATTACAAAAGCAGTTTCTCTCCTCTTGATATTCACACCTCCACATTAGCAACTGACAATGGGCCACATCCTCCCATCACCTCCAAATGAACTGACTTGATATCTCCTTTCTTGATGTTCACAACTCCACATTAACTGCCTGTGATGGGCCACTTCCACCCTGACTGAATAGACCTTGTCAGCTCTGGCCCTCTCCTTTACTGAGACCCCCTCTTTAAAAACTCCTCTGAACACCCTCCCACCCCACTCATGCATCTGACGAAGTGGGTCTTTGCCCATGAAAGCTTATGCTTCAAAATATCTGTTAGTCTATAAGGTGCCACAGGACTTCTTGTTGGTTTTGAAGTTACAGACTGACTTGGCTACCTCTCTAATACACTATCCTTGTCACAGACCCCCAAAGGACGAAATAAATTATATTAATATGAGACTGATATATTGACATCTGATTCTCTGCAGCATGAGGCTGCATTCTAACCTCATTTGACCTGTGTGAATCTGGAGAAATGCCACTGATTTCCGTGGAATTATGCCAGATGTACACAGGGCTGTCTAAAAGCAGAGCGTGGCCACAAAACTCTATCTGGAATCAGTGAGTGTTATGTGAAAGTACATCACTCAAGTGGAGGAGCAGGTGGAGGAGCTGTACCTGTCCAATAGCAATTACTGGAGGCGCTGCTGCCTCCAGTTCTGTTCCTACATCTATAATTAGACACCAAAGGGTGGGATTTTCCAAAGTGCCTAAATCCCATACAATCCCTATTAAAGTCAGTGGTACAATCCCTATTAAAGAACAGGTGGAGAATCAGACCCAGAGCTTGTAAAAACCTAAGGGGAGAGAAGAGATGGGCCTGTCTTGTATTATTGCACATGTACGACACATGCTGTAAGCATTTCCCCCAGCACAGCCATTCCAGTCAGCCAGGGGAAGGGGCCACAATCCAGTTCCCACATTACCCTGAAACTGTCTGACCAGTAGGGAGGCTCTTTTTCTACAGGGAAAGCCAACTGCTTCCCATCTCTCTTGAGTTCTCCAGCATGAGGAGTCAGAGTATATCCTGCCTCCCTCTAACTCAAGAACAAATGAAATCATAGCTCTGTCTTTTATACTCTTCTTTTGAAACCCCTCTAATACTTAATTCTTTTTCTTCTCTGAAGATCTCTTGTCAGTGTGTGCTAAGGTGCCTCCCCACCCAGAATTATGTGCCATCTTCCAGATGCCACAAGATGGGTAATTGGTTCTCCTAACCTTACCATTTTATACTGCTAGTAGTCCATTATGATTGCTGTTGTTGTTACTTAGTACAAGTATCTGTTTCCATCACAGCTCCCTTTTTCTTCTCAGTCTACTAAATCCTCCCCTTCCATCCCAGAATGCACCAGAAATGAATCAAGAGGTAGTGACGTATGCAGATTTGAAATTTCACATTTCCGAGCAGCAGAAGAAACCAAGACATAAGAACACCAGGACCAAAGGTGTGGTATATTTAGAAGCATCTGAGACTACATCTGCTGTTACGGATATTTTATTTAATCTTTAAATCTCTTCTTTGAGCTGTATATCCTGTGTGTGACCTTATCTATTTATATTTGTATCTTTTTCTTAAATATTTTAGTAATATGTTAATATCTGTCAGCCAATGAAATGCTCCTGGTATGATGCATAATATTCCGGGAGTGGGAAGCAACAGTTATCATACCTCTGGTGCCCTGGAATACAGTTCTGAGGTTATACCATCACAAATCATTCCTAGCAATGTATGTTGTTGATTTCTCCTGTATTCAAGGACAGGTGGTCACGTTAAGCCAGACCTCATAGGTGGAGAGACAAAGGAGGCGATGCCTGAATTCTTATTTCCTTCCAAAACACATTTGTATCCTGATAAATTACCATTTTCTCTATGGTTTGCCTGATTGTGATACTCAATATCTGGGAATCATGACTGATACCTAATTGTGCACATTGATTTACCATTCCAGAGCCTTAAAATGACTCCTATCCAGCAGCGGCTTTCCTGAGCTGCAGAGGAATTCCAATGAGCATCCATGAGGTTGAGCAGTTAGTTCTTGGGAAGATGAGATTTAAAAATGCTCTTTAAAAACAGAAACAAGGAGTATAATATCTAATGGCCTGTCTCCCCGGATGTCAACTGGAGTACAGCTATTGACTTCCAAGGGGGAAGAAGCAAGCTTTAAACCAACAAAATAGCAAAATATTTAATGAGTTTACAAATATGTTTGTAAATCTTCGTTCAATTGGCTCTAAAATATGTAAAGTGCAATTTTAGTTGTCAAGATAGTCATTAACAGAATGGAGGGATCGTTAGGGTAAACAAGTAGCTACGTTACCTGATCTGGATATTCCCCTAACGTTTATGCTTAGCTTTTAAATGGTAATATTCTGCTTACGTAGTATGTGCAAAGGGTTATATAAGTCATGTGAATAAGTGTAAATCTAATAGCTTTTTGCGGTAAGACTCAGATATTGAAAAAAAAATAAGATTCAGCTGTTGAATTCATAATTATTGGTTGATCCCAGTATGATGACAGGCTACTAAAGACCTTTGTACTGAGGCACTAAGTTTTTTAATTCAAAAGCCCTGCTGTGCACTGTGTCCTGCAATGACAGTTTCATACTGATAGAGATTGTAATTAGAGCTGTCGAGTGTGTGAGCGCAATGAATGTAATTCACTATTTCTGTGCTATAACCACTAGAAATAAACAAGCTTGTGACTACACACAGAGAACAGAGATGCCATAATGCTACTGAGCAGCAGAGGCGAGGCAGGACTACGAACCCCCAGAGCAAAGGTACTGTGTGCCACAAGCTGCTGACTCCATGTTTACTGCTGTTTAACTGGCCATAGTCCAACACCTTCCTTGAACTGTATGAGAACACTAAAAGCAAAACTTGACATAAAAATTGAGGATTTCAATAACCCAAATCAAGACATAAAATGATACCCACAAGCGTTATCCACCTGGCCTCCTTGCACGTACTTTACATTAAGATGCAAAATGAGCTCTGTAAAATAAATTCAGAGCAGTGCGATGTATCTATGCACTAAGGAAAAGTGGGCCAGACTGTTCTCAGCCACCCGATGAGTGTCTGAAGGGAAAGGTCAGTCCATGCCAGGAGTGCTCTGCCTTCTACTTCCAAATGCAGTGGCCAGAAATTTTCTCCCCAGATGCAAGGGTTGTTCCCTTCTAGAATGCACAGAGCACTTGGCCACTCCAGAGTGGTTTTAAGGGAAGACACAACTGTGGCTTTATCTAACCGTTGCCCCCACTATGTAACCCAGGAGGGCAACTACATTGTTGTATAAAGCGGTCTCCCCTTTCACACCTCAGAGCTTGGCGAGGGACTGACAAAGACAGTGTCTCCTAGACCTCCTTCTGGGGAGGCTTCATATTGGCCCAGGATGAGACTCTCCTAAAGGCATAGCTAAGCCATTAATGCTGTTTCTAGGGTGACTCTGAAGCTGCAACTCCCAAGACGGAAGGAGGAACATTTGTTATTCCTCCTAGAACTCGTTCCAAGCCTCCTTTTCCTTGCCCCACCTTTAAGTACACATGATACTGGCAGTAAGTGAATACACTGCTTCCCTTTTTTCATAAACCACTGAACAGAATCATTTCTGTCTATTGCACAGAGCTTCAAATGGACAGTCAGGATTTCTTGCTGCCTTGGTAAAACCTAGGCACAGCACTTCACATCTCTCCCTTTCAATTTCCCCATCTGTACAATGCAGATAATATTTTCTCACCTTTTGAAAATACTACAGTTTATAAGCTCCATACAGTGCTCAAATGGATGGAATATCCCTTAATGAAATGCTGCTAGGACCCCAGAACACAGTTCTGTTATTATCAGGTCCCACACAGAACAGTCTGTGTCCTTATTGAGACTTTATTAAGGCTAGATCCTGCTATCCAGGCATCCTCACCTGGATAACTTTGAGCAGGGTAAGAGTTTTCATTCCATAGTTCAGGCATGCTGATAGCATGTTCTGACCCGACTGACCGCTTGGGTAAGAGCAGGAGAAGAAATTCTCATGAGTGGTCCAGTTGCATTTCATTAACATGGGGAATACGAATGGGTTATGCCTAGTTTGGATTTTAAAATTTATACCTTCACGTGTCTACTGCTCCCTTATCTTTCTCTCAGATTCTGCTCCGGCTCCTGCGTGGAGGCTTGTAGCAGGGATTTTGGGGTTCCTGTGCTTGACTTTGGTCATAACAGTGGTGGTCGTGGCTACAAACGGTAAGAATGAGCAAAGAAGATATTGAGGGACAGGCTCTCTGCTGATATACTACGTGTGTAATGCCTGGAGAGTGACTCTCATGCGGTATAAGTCAGTAAAGAGGTGCAATCCAGGCTACATATTTCACTGCCTCATTATGGCTGTAGAGGTTAGACATGGACACCAGCTGGAGTCTTTCACATTCTTCCCACTACGCACATGCACAAACCACGGAACCCCCTCTTTGCAAAGTCTCCATGGACAGCTGTAGCATAACAAATCTGACTGGCCACAATGCCCAGGAGCCAGAAGGGGTGTGGGGTCATCCAGGACTCGTATGAAGCACTGACTCTTTGGTGGACCTCTGCAGAATCATGAATTTGGGGTCTAAACCCCTGGTTTCAGTCACATGTGCCAAAACATATCCTCTGATATGGGCAATCCTTTTAAACTCCATTGGTTGATGCACTCATCAAATTTCCTTGTCTTCCTTTCAAAGTTTTCGCTTGCCACTCTCTTTTTAAGTAGCTGATCATTCTGTTTGGAAGTCTAACTTTGAAAATGGGCCACTCAGATGTCAGAAGTTGGGTTATTTTCAATTGCTGTATTCTGTGACTCTGGAGAATCAAGATGTTCAGCCAGTTTTTTGTGGAGAATTTTAAGCTCAAAATATTAATTTTAAAATTATTTTGAACAAGAAAAAGTGCCTGATATGTTACATACATTAAATAATTATATAATAGGCATTAACTATGTGTAGAAATTGGCTTTTCGTGTCCCTGCAGGGCATAGTATAGTGATTTATAAAACTGTGCTGCAATTTACTTATAAGTGACACATCCTATTGCTATGTCATTTTGGCTTTAAGCTTTTCAGATCTTCCCTGTACCATGTAGACAGCAAGATAACCTCACACAGTTCCAGAAAATTATCCAAGGTAAGAAGAGAAACCACCAAGGACTTCAATCAGGAAAGACACAGATTGATTGGTTTCAAAAGGGTATTTTTTCTCATATGTGCTGTAACTTTAGACTGAAATGATTTCATATTGAATTCCTAACACTGTTGCTACACTTGTAAATAGCATTTTGGTTAATTAGAATCCATTTTTTCCTTATTTAAGAAAAATTTGCACTCATTATAAAAAAGCAAGAGCGAGGACTATCTGTTTTAAGTCACATGATTTAAACCATCAAAGAAGAGTGCATGAAGAAAAAGCAGTTCAGAGGAGGGAATAAGAATAACACAGTGTGTAAATTTAATCCAGCCCCCTCCACTAAAGGCAAGTCAAAAATTACATACACCATCCCTAAAAGGCGTTTGCCTTACCTGTTCTTAAAAACCTCCAAATACAAGGATTCCACAATCTCCCTTGGAAGCCTATTACAGAGTTTAAATATCCCTGTATTTGGAAAGTGTTATTTTTTTTCCTCATAACTAACCCAAATCTCCCTTGTTACACGTCAGCTACTTTTTTCCTTCCTTCAGTAAACATGGAAAAATTTGTTTACTAGCCTCATTGTAACAGCCCATAGCATATATGCAAGTTGCTGCTGGGTCATGTCTGGGTCTTCTCATCTCTAGACTAAGCATGCACAGTCTTTCCAAGCTTTCCCCAGAGGTTAGGCTACCAATAAGTGCTCTCTTCCGGACCCCCTCCAATAAGCCCATATATTTCCTCAGTGTGGTGCCCAGAAATGGATACAGGCTTCAAGCTGAGACCTCACCAGCCCTAAATGCAGAGGGACAGTTACCTCTGTCTTACATACAATATTTGTATCAGTAAACTCAAAATATTCAACTTTTTTGTAACTCCATCACACTGGGGACACCTATTCAGTTTGGCTGTGGCTACACTAGCCCCTGCGTTTTGAAAGGGGGATGCTAACGACCCACTCTGGCAGATTTTAATGAGGCACTGCCATGAATATGCAGCGCCTCATTAGCATAATGGTGGCTTAACACGTTGCAGAAGTGCCCCTTTCGAAATGCACGCTGCTCATATAGGCTACGTCTACACGTGCCCCAAACTTCGAAATGGCCACGCAAATGGCCATTTCAAAGTTTACTAATGAAGTGCTGAAATGCATATTCAGCGCTTCATTAGCATGCAGGCAGTGCGCATCTCGTCCAGACGGGGCTCCTTTTCGAAAAGACGCCACCTTCTTCGAAGTCCCCTTATTCCCATCAGCTCATGGGAATAAGGGGGCTTCGAAGTAGGTGGGGTCCTTTCAAAAAGCAGCCCCATCTGGACGAGACCCGCGGCTGCGAGGCGCGTCAATTTCAAAGTGCCGCGGCCGCCCGCATGCTAATAAGGCACTGAATATGCATTTCAGCGCTTCATTAGTAAACTTCGAAATGGCCATTTGTGTGGCCATTTCAAAGTTTGGGGCACGTGTAGACACGGCCATAGACATGAAAGGACCCCCCAGACGTTGAAAGCTCCTTCTTCCTATTTGGTTTTGGGAAGAAGGGGTTTTCAAAATCTGGGGGGAGCCTTTCGAAAGGCCCCTGTCAACACAAGCAGCATGCATTTCAAAAGTGGCACTTTTGAAACACACAGCATCCGCCATTATGCTAATGAGGTACTGAATATTTATGGAAGCACCTCATTAGCATCTGCTTAAGTGGCTTATTAGCATCCCCTTTTCAAAAGGTGGGCTAGTGTAGCCACAGGCTTTGTGACCCACTATAAACGCCAGATATCTTCCCTAGTATCACTGCCTAGCCAACTATTCTCCACTCTCTTGTTGTGCATTTGATTTTTCCATCCTAAGCACAGTCCTTTCTGTTCATCTTTAGTGGCTTTCATCCTGTTTTCAGACCAGATCCCTCATTTTTGAAAATCATTTTGCATGTAAAGCCTGTCCTTCAAAATGTTAG
Organism: Carettochelys insculpta; assembly: GCF_033958435.1. Classification (NCBI taxonomy): domain Eukaryota; kingdom Metazoa; phylum Chordata; order Testudines; family Carettochelyidae; genus Carettochelys; species Carettochelys insculpta. The sequence continues at coordinate 234,138,272 of NC_134137.1, read as the reverse complement.
GGACTCCTCCCAGTGTGGTATTACCTGCAAATTTTATAACCATGCTTTTTACACTATTATCCACGTCCCTGAGAAAATGTTAGACAGCATTGGACAAAGAACAGGGAACAACTGATAGCTACTTTTAAGTACGGGTTGACCCTCTCTAATCTGGCACCCTGGGAACCTGACTGGTGCTGGAAGAGAGAATTTGCCTGACCATGGGAGATCATAGAATCAATAGAATCCTAGGGCTGGAAGGGCCCAGTCCCTTACCCTCAACCAAGAGGATGGAGGAAAACATCACCTGACTCCATCCGTCTTGTTTCCATATCCCTGTAGTCACTGCTGATATGCCCAGGGTGTCACCTGCCAGTATCATGTGTCTATGTGGCTGAGAAGTCTGTGGTAATAGTCCAAAGATGGATTAGCCTTGGACTCCTTTCTGTAATGTCTTTGTGGCAAGGTCTGGAAAAGCAGAACATGCCCAGGTTCATCATGTCAGCTTGGCTGATGGATGCCTCTGTTGTCCTGAGAACAGAGTCCTTGGGCATCACCACTCCATGTCTCCTCCTCTTGTAGTCGGTGGTCATGAGTTTCTCTGCTTTGGTGGCAGGTTGATCCTCTGCCTCAGCCACTCAGGCCTGCTTCTCTCCTCCTGTTGCCAGTTCCGCATACCATAATGGATGGGAGACATAGCTGGGGTCTGATCACTGTCCACTGCTTGTGATGGGATGCAGCCTGTCTACTCTCCACAGACAAACCAGTTCTTCTTCTGTTGCTTCTGTAACATCTGTTAATGAACTGCAGGATAATCAAGCTCCCACTTTTAATATTTTCTTTCTCTGGTGTCATCTCAGCATGTAGGTTCCACCATCTTAGACTCCATGACGCTTGCATACCAGTAAGTGAGTTATAAATAGAATCTAACTCTGAAGGCGAGTTGCTTGCACATCATCACACCATTTTACCTGTTGGTTTGAAGAAGTGGGTCTGTCCCACGAAAGCTCACCAAATAAATTATTTTGTTAGTCTTTAAAGTTCTACTTGACTGCTTTTTTGTTTTGACAGTATATAGACTTGCACGGCTTTCTCTCTGTTACCATTTTACCTGTCATGCAAGTATCCTACTCAAAAGTTACTGGCAAAGAAATAGCCAGCTAATTACTGTAAGAAATACATTGATGTATAGAATCCATCCATCACATACACAAAACTTCCCTTGGGGAGGGGGAAAAATCTTGATTTGGGTATAAAAGGAAAGTGATACAAGAATAATAACAATTTCTCTGTTTGCTAAAGAACACAAGTCCTTAAGCCAGCATCGGAACACCAGGAACAATATCAGTGCTTGTGAATCTTGAGACAGTTTGTGACGCACTTGACTCAATATCAAAGTGGAAGAGAAAATCTATTATTAAAACTTGAACTTACAACTTATCATGAGGTAACATCTAGAGGTCCCAATCAGATATGGATCTCAGTTGTGTCATACGTGCAAATACACAATAAAAAAATAAAAGCCCTGCATGAGAGACGTGACAAGTTTAATAGAGGCAAAGAACAATAAATGGAGGAAATTGTCAAGCAGACAGAATTGGAGATGGAGGACAAGTGAAACAGTAACGTGAAAAACCCTGTGTTTTCTGTTTTTAAGGATGGAAGTTGCTGTGCCCAGAAAATTGGTTTTCCCATGGAGAGAAATGTTACCACTTTTCTACTGAAACCAAGTCTTGGCTGGAGAGTCGTGAGGCCTGCTCTTCTTCTGGCTCCAGACTCCTCCTGATAGAAAACAAAGACGAGCTGGTAGAGTACTTTTCTGTTTGGAAAGCTGAATTTTCAAAACGGTCAATAGAAGGTTTGCCAGCAAAAAGAAGACCACAGAGAATGAGATTTGCTTTATTTAGTATCTTTCTTTGTGATGATGGTTTTTTTTTCTTGAAGGTTAGTTATCTTATGCTGCCTCTTCTTTCCCCAGCATTAGAGCTAAAACAGAACCTTAAATTCAATTGAAAGGTACATGTTGCAAGGTTAACCCCAATATCCTCTGTAGTTTTCATATTCAAAGTACAGCTATTACTGTCGTCTAAGAAAATCTGTATATCACTCTGAGCATTTTATTGTCTCAGAAGTGATTTCAAGGAGGTATTTTCCACCAGATAAGAATCAATAGAGATTAACCAGCAGAGGATGTTGTCACAATTTCTACAACAAACATGCTTGGAGGACATGCGGAATGTAATCAGTCTGGCCAATGGATTTAATCAACCAGGGGGCTGCTTCAAGATAAGGGATTTGTTAACCACATCACTGTACCTGATATCCATACAGTTATGAAATAAGCAAATACCTAATGTAGCTACAGCTATGAAATGAGCAGGAAAAGGTATGACATGACTTTGTCTTTGTGCAGGATTTCATAAGGCCCCTCACCGCTTCTCACTGGATAGGATTATCACGTGCCACGACTGATGGACCCTGGATGTGGGGGAATGGGACAGCTTTCTCCAATCACCAGTGAGTTCCTGACATAACTAGAAACTTCTAATTTCACTGAAGTTCACTGACGGGGCTATAAAGGAGAAAAATACAGACCTGAGTAACAAGGAGTGAGATATGTCATCACTGATTTTTTTTTTGATTTTTTTTTTTAATTCTATGGCGGCCCAAATCAGCAGAGCATGGTGAAAATCATGGTTGACATATATTGGTCAAAAGATAGATAGGCAATAATAATATACGGACAGGAGAAAGAAGGAAAGAAAGGGTTGCTGCGAGCCAAAAAAAGAAGTGTATTGGCACAGCTGAGGGGAGACAGAACTTAAAAAAAAAAAAAGTAGAAAGATGGGTGTGTCATGGGTGAGGTGCTGAGGTGCACTGGTGGACTTATTCCTTCCCATTTATAAAGACCATACTTACAGATGATTTTTATAATGGCCCCGTTTCTCCACAATTGTTTTGTTATTATTCAAGTTGTTATTTTTGCCATATGTTTAAGTTGCGGAAGTTTTTTACCTTGATAAAACAAGGTATAACTAGAGTGGCTTGAAGTAACATTTTATTCCGTCACAGGTTAGCCATAAAGAAAGGATTTGTTGATGGGAACTGTGCACTTGTCAGAGGTGGCGAGCTCACCTCTGAACCATGCGACAACGCAAAGCGTTATATTTGTGAGCAACTGGTTCTTTTTCCAGATCCTGACATATCGGCATGAGATGGATCATGTAAACCAGAAATCTGGGGCATTCCAAACACAGTGACAAACAGCCCTTGGTAAATACAGCCATTCTCAACTTTTCCTCTTCAGAGATTGCATTTATGTTATAAAATTGTACCATGCTGTGCAGTGACAAAATATTGTTCATGAGTCTGTGTCAAAAGGAGCTGGCATGGTCCACGCAGAGTAAAAAGCAGATGGTTAAATGTGATAAACCACATGTCTTTTGGATAGTCACAGCCAATCAAAGCTCTCCCTCCTGCCAAATCTAGTCTTTTTTACAGTTTGATTTCGTGAACTACTTGTCATTTAAGATAAACTACTGGTTAAAGTAGTTTTCTTTCAACAAACTGGTAAAAATCTAATTCAGATGCTAGGTTTGTGATTTTTTTTTTAACTTCCTAGCATTTCATTCACAGAATGAAACAGACTGTCATGATATATTAGTCTGCATACAAGGACAACATTGATCAAACTAAAAGGATCTTTGGAGGAAATAGTTTATAGGTGTTCTTTAAAAGTGTGGTAGGATGGACTGGGGTGAGTGTCAGAGGCAATTAATATCCACGTGTTAAAGGCCAACACAGCAAAGGCAAATTCACCTGCCTCTCACCCTCCTCCCCTGACCTCCCAGCTTCTGAAGTCAGTAATCAACTGTATAAATGGCGTATAAACAAGATGAGAGCAATGGAGAAGCCCTGATGTGAGATGTTGTTATCACCAAGGAAGATGTTCTCATTGTCATCAGTGACTAATTAAAGAAGCTTCTATGCAAAAGTGAAAAAAACAAGAAGTCTTGTGGCACCTTATAGACTAACAGATATTTTGGAGCATAAGCTTTCATAGTCAAAGACCCGCTTCATCAGGTTGCATCTTGCAAAGTGGGTCTTTGTCCACAAAAGCTTATGCTCCAAAAATTCTGTTAGTCTATAAGGTGCCACAGGACTTCTCTTTGTTTTTGCAGATACAGACTAACACGGCTACCTCCTGATACTTTACATAAAAGTGTACAACTAGGGTAACGGATCCTGTTTGTGTACTGTATTCCACGGACTGGACACAAATAAAACAAATGCTCCTTAATTTCACCACCTCAACTCCAGTAAGTTCTGTTTGAGGCCAAGTTGTCCTTACTGTTCATGCCCCATTTATCTCACTTTTGTCCACACTGGAGAAATGCTCCACACCAAGACCACTATGGTCTTCCTAGCTCACGTGCCGCACACCTCATGTACACTTACCAAAGGGCTCTCCATGATTTACTTTTGTGCCCAGTGCTGTTTGTTGCAGGCTTGCTTTCCACAGGGCTAAATATTTTATGGTCCCAGACAATTTCAGAATCACTGTGGACAAGCTATGGGCCACCAAACCCTCCCAATAATTTCAACTGCACAAGAATGGCCTTTCAAAATCTCCCAGAAACACTTGCTTCTTATATTTATGCTGGGAAAGATGGGTTAGGTACCCACTAAGCTTTGCAAATTACACAGTTTATAGCTACAGTCCTTGAGACGCAGGACAAATCTGCAAACAGGCAGTGGCAGTATGGCTGGAGTGGTGACACTGAACCATTTGTGTTGAGTCCATGTCTAGCCTACCCATTTGATAAGTAATTGCTCAGTTTGTCAGTTATAGACACAACCTTTGTCTTTATGAAATAGCATCTGGGGCTAATCTTCTCAGTTACTGCATTTGGGCTCTCACCAGTTTCCTGTAAGGTGTGGTGACCAGTTTAGCAGCATGCCTGTGAACGTCTGCACAGTGGAAATAGCTATAAACCACTCAGTTGGAAGCCTCGGTTGGTTGGTTATTTTTTTTTTATTTTGTTTTTCTCTTGTATATGAAGAGCTTTCACTTAAAAGCTTCAGTTGTATAGATAATCTAGCAACTGTGAAGGGAATGTGTCCAGCTCAATAGTATATTCTGGAGCTAGCAGACTGATTTCATCAGTTGTTCTAAGGGGTGTTCACTGCCCCTTTCATCTCAGTGGGCTGACTTTGAATCCTAAAATGATCATTAGTAAATTCTAATCACTGCAATAAATATTGCTGTTGAAAGGCCCTACTGTCCTCGAGAAGCTTTTGTCATCAGAAAACCCAATTCCCCAAAAATGAATATTTCACCCAAAAACCAATTTTTTTCCATTTTTGTCTATTTTGACACAGACACAAAATAAGATTTTTTTTGTGACCATGTTAGGCCTCATTATTATCAATTATCCTACCAGGATGAAAGATCATTTACTCAATGTGCTGTGTGCACATGCTGTGCACATTTTAACATAGGAACTTTCTGTGGGATTTCAGTCATGCTCAATTCCTTCACAGGCCCACTAAATGGTTAAAGGCAATGAGCAGAACAATTGATGGTCCATCCCAATAATTGGCGGTGGGGTCTTGGACACGTGGCTAGTTACTCATATTCCCTTCTGCAGTGGTGCTCTTTTTCCACTGATGCAAAGACAGCAGACTGAGGCACCTCGAGAGGAGGTGGCCCACATCTGACATTTCTCCCCTGCATGGCCTGCCTTTTATTTTGGAGAGCCTCAGCTTTCCCAAGCCATTTATTCATGTCACACATGGTCATTCAGGAGAGAACTTTCCCTCTGCCTCAGCATGGGCAGTGACAAGCCAGGTGGAATAGGCAGGTATCACATGAAGTTAGCTTGACCTTAAACCCCCTCTGATATGCTGAGGTAACCATATGTGAAAAACAGGAGGTCTGAATGTATTTCAGGACTGCTGTGCTGGTATGGGTAACAGCTCAGAAACTGATTGCTTAACAATTTTTTAAATAATATATTTTTGTAGCACCTGCTTTTTGTCTAGTGACTGATTTTGTTCAGTCAACTATGTAACATGTTTTGATAGACAAGTCTCTGTAACTTGTTGAGTGCAAGAGGGGAATGGTGGGTTTGGGTCAAGCAGATGGCTTCACGGACAGATGGAAGCACTGTGCCCCCCCCAGTGTGTCATGATATCACCTCACACAGATTAAAGCTACTGAGAGTCTTGGATTCAGGAGAACCTGAAGCACCACTGGAAGCTTCTGAGAAGTGGGGAGGCACTGCAGCTGAAACCACAGGCCCACCTTTCCTCTGCACTCCCCACACCTGAGACCCTGCAGGAAGTCTGCTCCCCCCCCCATAGCTCAGCCTGTGCACCAGGCCTGCTCTCCTGCTGCCCCAGGTCCTGCCCTTACTCTGCCTCTTCCTGGCACTGCTCCACCTCATCCCCTGAGGCTCCACCTTCCACTTGCTCTATAAACAAAAAGCCGTCTCCCCAAATGAAAGAATCACATGCAGCTTATGTGAATGATCAAAAGCAATTCCTGCAGCACTGATCTCCAATCCAAGTTCTCACCAGACATGACTATCGAGTAGAGGAGGTAATCATGGGTGTGACAGTGATTATGTCTGTTCCGTTTGCTGACACCCATTCTTCATTCGGAGAGAGGAGCATAATCATCAGGTCTTATGAATCCACCATTGCTCCTATATTCCTATTTATCTACTAACATTTCCAAAGTGTCTATCATCATTGTATCTAAGCTATGTACAGGAAATAAAAAACATAGCCAAATCTACTGGGAAGGGAACAGGTAATTCTGCATACAGCTTTTTGATTTAGTTACTAGTTTATTCTGTTTTTGAGTTGTCTTGCAGGTTGTGCTTCTGCCTTGGTTCACTGAGGAACATGGGCAGTGAAGAGGTTAATCTTACAGTATTATCTCAAGATGTGAAGAGTGACTTTTCTTGATTTCCTTTAGGAGCACATTAGTGAGCAAAGAGAGTTCATTATTATTAGAACCAGATGAATTTTTTTTCATTGAAACCATATTTAAACAGAAAAATGTAGATTTCTGTTGACTAAAAGAGTGTCGAGTCAATTTCAGTGAATTGGTTTGGTTGAATAAAAATGAATATAATAAAATGTAAAATGCTTTATTATGTAGTTGTTGAAATAAAATCCTACGTCAGTCCATACTGCATTAACTCAATGGCCCATCTAGCCCAGTATTCTGTTTTCAGACAAGGGCCAATGCCGGACGCTTCAGAAGGAACAAACAGAACAGAGCAATTACCAAGTGATGCATCTCATGTCATCTAGCTCCAACTTCTGGCAGAAAGAGGTTTAAGGATACCCAGAAAATAGGTTTTCATGCCTGACCGATACCCAGAAAATAGGTTTTCATGCCTGACCTTGTTGGCCACTAGTCACTGATGAACCTTGCCTCAAATTATCCAATTCTTTTTTGAAATCAGTTATAACTTTCACCTTCTCAATATCCCCTGGAATTAAGTTCCAGAGGTTGATTGTGTATTTTATGAAGAAGTATTTCCTTATGTTTGTTTTAAATCAATCACTTATTAATTTCATTCAACAACCCCCCGTTTGGACCACATGTTTTGATTCCTTTTGTCAAGGAAGACTTTTTATTTCCTAATTTCCCTCAATTTTATTTAAATATTAAAAACTCTCAGAACAAAAACTTTTAGTTTTTGACTTATTCATGTTGATAGTTAATCAGACAGTGCAGATTAGGTGAAAGTGTTTGTAATCAATGGACAAACTTCTACACACGTAGGTACATCAGGCATTCTATTCTGTCAAACTAAGTGACTTGCCTCAGAACTAGAGCTGGGATCTCCCCACTGGCTTCCATCATTCGGAGGTGCGGGGGGTTGTGGTACCACATAGACACTGCAATAGAATGTGAAAGAAATACTTCTCTTGGCTTGCTTATGAAACAGGGTTAAATGCAGTCAAGAGAAGCTGGGCTTTACCCCAGTACACAGCAACACCGTAACAAAAGTGAAGGGCATACTCATCAAACTGATCTTGGATACGCATATTAGTCAGTGAAAAATATCACAGGGAGCAAACACTGATTCTGCTGTAGGGTTCAAAAATTGGTTACAAGTGTACTCTTTCCTGTTACGTGGTTATTCTACTGTTCAAGTGTCAATAGCAGCCAGTGGAGGAAATATGAGTGTTTAGTGAACGCACTGGTTTATGCCACAAAGGAAGCATCAGGCTCACACTGTTTGAAGGAAGCCCTGCCCCTTAACAGAGAACTCAGGGCACGGAAGCTTTCAGTGCTAAACACAATTCAGCTAACAAAAATCAAATTCTAAGGTTTTTCTTCCAAATTAACTTATGTTTACACAGTTAATTTGCGTGAACGTATGCTGACCCTAGAAACCTGCAAGAGTAAAAATAAAAGTCAAGCTACAAGTTGGACCTCAGGGCCAAATGAGGTAATTTGCCAGATGAAGATTGTCCAAGACTATACAAATTAAATTAAGAAGTAAGATTTCTGTAAATTTCTTACTAAAATTCAAAATCTCTGGTTTTCCCCAGTTAACATAATTGTATATGGCAAATCTAGAATATCAGCATAATCTACATACTGCACCAGAGATGCATAAAATACAGAAATGTAGAATCTGAATGCTGGTTTGCCTGAGATAATTACTCCTTTCAAAGTCACTTACTATAAACAATAATAATGAAATGGCACTCCATTTCATCCTGTTACTCTTAAATTTTAAAAGAGAAGAAAAATATTGTAATGGCCGTGTCTACACTAGCCCAAAACGTCAAAATGGCCAAGCAAATGGCCATTTCAAAGTTTACTAATGAAGCACTGAAATACATATTCAACGCCTCATTAGCATGAGGGCGGCCGCGGCACTTCGAAATTGATGAGCCCCGCCGCCGTGCGGCTCATCCAGACGGGGCTACTTTTCAAAAGGACCCCGCCTACTTTGAATTCCTCTTATTCCTATGAGCAGATGGGAATAAGGGGACTTCAAAGTAGGCAGGGTCCTTTCGAAAAGCAGCCTCATCTGGACAAGCTGCGCGGTGGCGAGCCGCGTCAATTTCGAAATGCCGCGGCCGCTCGCATGCTAATGGCGTGCTGACTATGTATTTCAGTGCTTCATTAGTAAACTTCAAACTGGCCATTTTCATGGCCATTTCGAAGTTTTGGGCTAGTGTAGACATAGCCAAAGTGTGGAGACATGTCAGATTCGGAATAACTAATTTCACTCATTCACTGAAGTACACCTTGGCCAGAGTTATAGCTTATTATAACCATGTTCCAACAAGGAAGGTCCCTGAAGAACTTGACACTGATACCTTTGTAGCTTTTTAACAGAAAGCTGGAGCATAATAGCTAGATTCTGAAGTTCCACAAAAGCTTTTGTTCTCCATGAAAATGTCTTGGTACACAAGAGGGACAGTCTGGTACCATCCTCTCACTGTTTTATAAGGAGATGGACAACATGAACTGAGAGGGGGAAAATTATTTTTTCTGATATGCTCCACCTGAATCTGCACATGTTCTCTGTCTTTGAGTCTGTGCTTGCCCCTGCACAAAGCACTCAAAGATTATGTCTACATGGCAGCATAAGCTTGAAATAAGTTATTTCAGCATTTGACGCTGTCTAAACAGTGCCACGTGCCAATATAAAGCTTTATTTTGAGGCATCCCTGTACTCCTCATGCGATGAGGTTTACTAGGGATGCCAGAATAACGTGCCATTATTTTGAAAACCATTTCAAGCCAATGGGCATGTTGCATAGATGTAGGCAGCTATTTTGGTACACCGTGCTATCCCAAAATAGCACGCACCATCTAGACAAAGGCAAAGAAACTTGTCTCATTCTAGGTTTACACGCGTAAAGTGTTATATTTAACCTGCTTGAGGACAGTCAGTTATTGAATTTATTAAACAAGGTTGTCTAAGACTTGTTCTACACCAGATTAATTCAAATTTAGATGACTGAGGTCAAATTTGTAACAAATCAGTCCTCATTACAGAGGTCACTCTATCAATTTTAAGGGCTCCTGAGGTTGACTTTTGTATTCCTGCTTTTCACAAGGAGTAACACCAAATTCAACCTTGTGTCATTGACCTTAGGGTAGTGTAGGTGGAGTGCTATTAAATTCAAAATCCTTGGCCTCCTGATGTGTCCCACAGAGCCCTTGTGTGACCACTACGGCCATCACTTTCAGCTCTGCCAGTCTCTAGGTGTGCAGTAAATAGCCCAGAAAATTTGAATTAATTTCCTGTTTAGGCAGCATGGCAAGCAAAGCAGGCAGCACACCTCAGCAGCACGTCTGGCCATGAATTCCCATGGTCTCAAATGAGCTCAGCATGGACAGTGCAGAAGATCCAGAACCTCACTGCTATGAGGTTGAAGAAATGAATCTGTACTGGTGAAACAACAAGGCAGCAAAAGAAACACATGTATGTGAAGATCTCACAAGGAATTCAGGAAAAAGTACACCAGAGATGCTCAGCAGTGCTGCATGAAACAAAGGAGTGCAGCCAGGTGTTCCAAAAGGCAGAAGAAGTAAAAGGACATTCTGGGTCATCTCCACAACCATGCTGTTTCTATGAGCAGTTGCATGCTATTTAAGAGAGCGACCCAACCACTGTCCTCTAACAGTCTGTTGATACCTCTGAGGAGATTCCTTGGGAAACCCCTGTTAACAGCACGGAGGACATGGTGCAGGAGGAAGAGGAGGAGGAAGACAGTGGTCAGTAGGCGACTGGAGCAGCTGATCTTGCAGACAGCCAGGAGCTCTTTGTAATGTTGGATTTCATCTCCTCTCTCCCGGACTTTTTGCAGCTGGACCCTGCTGGTGGGGAGGAACTTCTGGTGAGTTCTCATGTTTTAAAACTCCTACAAGTGGGCTAAAGCAACTGGCTGTGAACTATTGAGGCTGCTGTGCCTGCACAGCCTGGGACCCCTGGAACAACTTGTTAATGTAGCTTGGAACAGAACACCAATCCTCCTTGAACAGCTCCATGAAACTTTAATTCTTCTCATGAGGTTTTTGCAGGGACCTGTCTTATTCCAACTTCCTTGATGAGACACCATTCTATGCCAAGCCACCAGTAAGTAGTCTGGCACCACAGAGCAGTTTTGCATAATGACTGGCCCTTTGCCTACACTGAATTAGAATTCATTCGTTATCAATTGTTTTTATTCTAAGCAGACTGATCCTGCTTTTTGAAACCTAGAAGAATCAGGGGAAGGAGGATTAAGCTTCTCTATGATAGCACAAGCTGCTCTGCTGTGCTCTGCCCTGTCCGGAACACCCCTATCCCTTCCCCAGGCTGCTAAAGTGAGGGGAATTTTAACTGTTCAAGCGGGGGTGGGGGGCAGGCACATGGTGACCCAGATAGCTGCAGGGAGGAAAATAGGGCCAGGGAAGGGGGAATAGACCATGCAGTGCCTAAGAGAGCAAGGCCTGCAGCCAAAGTAGCTGTTCTGCCATCCCTGCCCACCTCCTTCTCCAGGCAGCTGGGGAAAGGAAAACTTATGGCCACAGCCAGGAAAGTGGCAGGGGCCATTTTAAGACCACATGGCTATCCAGAGCTGCTCCGCCATCGCTTGCACCACCACTACCACCACTCCCTTCCCTAGAGCCCTGGGGAAAAGAAAACATTCACATTCACAGCCACAAAGTGGTGTCGAGAGGTAGTTAGACCATGTAGTGACAGAGCAAAAGCAGTGCCCATCCCGAGCACCCCCTCCCATCCACTTTCAGCATGCACAGCTGCAGAAACTGCTTTTCCAATCACAGGCTTAAAAGCACGCCCCCAGTCTGTGCCTTAACACGTCTGGACGTGACCCGTGACAAGTAGGTCCCGTAAGATCTCTACGTAGTCTTTGGTGTACAGAGGACCCTCAAGAGGCCAAATTTGTCCTTGTAGAAAATATGTGCTTACCGCCTTTCACAGAGGTTCCTGCATTAGATTCCTTTGTATGTTGTCAAACTTATCTATAGTAAATGTATCTGCCTCGTGTCTGGCTACCGGAGGTGTGTCATATCAACACTGCTGTATGGCTCAGAGTTCTGGCAGATTATGGAGTGTGACTTTGCCAGGCTCTTGTCCTTTCACACCACTAGCCTTCGCAAGATACTTCACATCTTTTGGCCAAAGACAATCTTCAACCACGACCTGTTCCTGTGATGCCACCAGGAGGACATGACCACTATCATCATGAGAAGATGCCGAAGATGGATAGGGCACGTGATGAGAAGGGATGCAAATGCCATTGTAAAGATAGCACTTCACTGGATGTGTGAAGGACGATGGAAACGTGGGAGGCCGAAGACAACATAGCGGCATACCATTGAGGCAGACATGAAGAGAATAAATTACATCTGGGACACAGCAGAGAAAATGGCCAAAGACAGCTAGAAGTGGAGGACCTTCATTGCTACCCCTAAGCCAGCAGGCATAACAGGCTTTAACTAACTAATGTCTGGCCTTCACTTATGGTTTGTTGCAGTCTGTTCAACAGTAAGCCCTGTCATCAATGCTCGCCCACCCTCCTCCCACTGTGAGACTGACACAGATCCACAGGAGAAAACAAACGCAGGAAGGTATGTCCATGGAACACATGGAAGCCACCCACGGGAAGAGGGAACAGTTGTATGTGTGAAAGAGAACTGTGCTTCAGGAAAATAGAGCTGAACAGAAGCAAAGGAGATTGGATTGTGAAGTGAGGAGACATCACAGAAATCATGAATTGGAGACCTAGAGGGAGATGTTGCAGCTGATGAGGCAGCAAACAGAGTTCCTGTGGTCCCTAGTAGAGAAGTTACAGAGCCCCACTGCAACCCATGAACCACCGCATGCCCTCCTCACCATGCTCCCCAGCCTCCCCACCTCAACACCCGAGGATGCAGAGATTCAGGGCGGGGCAGAGGGGAGTCAAGGCCAGCATTGTATTCCATGCCCAGGAATCATTCTGAAAGCAGAAGGCTGACATTCCCCCACCTGTGATAGAAAGGAGCCCTTCCTTACCCACCCCCAAGCTCCTACCATGAACTCCTTTGCTGTCCCTTGAATAAAATGATTAAGCTGAAAAAAAATTCTTTTATTGCTTGTGTTGAAGGGGGTGGGGAGGAAGGTGGTTTACAAGCTTTACAGGCCAGCCCACATCATTCAGGGGACACCTCCTTAAGAGCAACAGACTTGACTTTCATGTCACTGTCTGGTCATTCATAAAACTGTTTTTCAAAGCCTCCCTGATTAGCAGTGCCCTCTCTGCTCTCTCCTTGTTGCCTTGGGGCCTAGCTGCTCTTAATTACTGGCCAGGTGATATGCCTCTGCCCTCCATCCTGGCATTAAATTTTCACCATTAGGTTCACTTAAATTATGAAGCACACAGCATACTGCATCAACAAGGGGAATGTTGCCTTCACGGAGGTCTAATCAAGTCAGGAGGCTGCTGAACCTGACTTTTAAATGGCCAAATGCACATTCTACTACCATTCTACCACTGTTTGCTTTCCATCTATCACCCCACCATAGTTAGGGAACCCCATTATGTCAAAACAGTGTACTATTTCCTGCACGTTTGCTAGAGTCACTGTCTTTCGTAGCAGAAGGGTACTGATGGCCTTGGCTACCTGGATGACAGCAGCCCCCACTGTAGATTTGCCCACTCTGAATGATTGCCCACTGACCAGTACCTGTCTGGAGTTGCAAGCTTCCACACAGCAATTGCCACATGCTTCTGAACTGCCAGAGCAGGTATCATTTTGAGATTTCAGCACTTTGGGGTGGAGAAAAGCAATTCACAAAGTTCCATGTAAGTGTCCTTATGCATATATGCATTTTGTAGCCTCTACTGATCATCTCAGACCTACAGAACCAAGTGGTCCCACCAGTCTGAGCTTGTTTCACGGCACCAGAACCTGTGCTCCATTGTGTACAAAGTATCCAGTGCAGCCAGCATCTCCTCTGTCTTCCTTTTCAGTGTTTCAGTTTTCTGCGTGTCTGTTTCCTCCTGGGAGTCTTCATCACTCTCATGGATGCTTAGGCTCTGCATGTACTGTAGCACAATACGTGAACTGCTCATAACACTTCCCACAACAGTTTTAAGTGTCATGGGCTCCATGCTAACCTTGTAATGATGTCTGCAAGAATATGTAAAAAAAGGCACAAAAAGACATTTTGCCATATGTTTCCAAAGGGAGAGGGAAAGGGGAAGAGCACTATGGGATGCTGACATCACATACCCACAACCACCCACGGAATACTTCTGTGCCATCACACACTGGGACAGAAATCCACAATGCCCAGGGGCAGCAGCAACTGTGGGATAGTCGAACATGGCAAACTTAATGGGGCACACTCCATCAACTTTCTGTGCCACTGTGGAAATACACCCTTGACTTTACCAAATCTGGTGCTAGAAAATTGACCTTATCAAATTGCACCTAATTTCCTAGCCTAGACCTACCCTAAGCAACCAATGATCAGACAGACAATGTCTCTGCACTTCTTAAAACATGAGATGAGATTTTTCTGTCAGTTACGCCAGCGTAAACCCACAGGAATGGCATAGAAGCAAATACACCCCCTTTTTATATGGATAGACACATTATTGCCTTGGGAGATGCAGTGACTGGGACACATTCCCCCTGCACTATAGGCCCCTCTCCAGCTCTTTCTGCCCTTATGTGGACCCACTTTTACTCACCCTGCCCCAGATGCCCCACCCCTCTCTCACCCCATCTCTTCCTGCCCCCACGCTGCCCTCTCCAACCCCCATTACACCCCTTCCTCTAGCCCCCTCCCCTGAGTGACATGACCCAGCAGATTGTTGAAGGACCTGGTCTAAGGTGGTAGCAGGAGATGCCCCCTGCAACACACACACTGACCACGGTGGCAGAAGCTACAGAAATGGAGTGACTTAGCAGCCTGCTCTGTCCCTTATCTCCCAGCCAGGTCATTCTGCTTCACTACAGAGGCAGAAAGTGGAAGAATGCAGTCCCAGCCAGCCCAGTCTGCTCTCCCCAAGTCCTGCACCCCCTTTACCAACCCTGAGACTTGTTTTAGCTACATGACTTACATCAAGCTTTCCATCTAGTGAGGCTCTGATCTATTTTCCTTTAGGTGATAGGGTGAAAATAACTGTTCCCATCTGGATTTCCTTAACCACTTGTTTCCCTTTAAAAGGAGATCTGTCCCAGAGCTGCCACCCCTCCTCTCCAGAAAGCGTGGTGAGTATGAGGAGACCCACATTACAGGAGGGAAAGCCAACATTAGACCGACCCAAGGGACAAGAAAATGACTTATATCTTTTAAGCCAGCAGGTCCCTTCCTGAGGTATATCTGGACAGTGCTAGGCAGTCATAGAATATAGTATCAACATTTGAAAATGAAACAAAGAATGAAATAATTTTCCTGAGGCTATGTAAGTGAGAAAGTGGCAGAACAGGAAACTGAAACCATTCCACTGCTCTAACTACTTGACACATTTACTTTAATTCATCTAAAAGATTCCTCTTAGTCACTTGACCTGACCACCCTGACCGGTTAGTGAATGTTCCAAATAGGTGAGGTCTGTCCCCATAAACTACTCCCTACTTTGAATGGCCACACCCTGGCCATGGCCACACTTGTCCAAAATTTCAAAAGGCCCGTGTTAAAGGCCAAATTGGAGAATACTAATGAGGTGCTGAAATGAATATTCAGCACCTCATTAGCATGCTGACGGCTGCAGCACTTCGAAAGTGCCACATTTCACTCATGTGCGGCTTGTCTACATGGGTGTCCTTTTTTAAACGACCCTGCAGACATCGAAATCCCCCTATTCCTATCAGCTGATTCCTTATTCCTATCAGGAATAAGGGGATTTCGAAGTTCCTGGGGGCCTTTCGAAAATGGCCCCTGTCTGGAGGAGCTGAGCAGCAGTGAAACACAGCAATTTCGAAGAGCTGTGGCCGGTGGCTTGCTAATGAGGTGCTGAATATGCATTTCAGCACCTCATTAGTAATCTTTGAAATGGCCATTTGCATGGCCATTTCGAAGATTTGTGCTAGTGTAGACATGGCCTGTTTCCTTCCATAACAAATCAATCAACAGTTTTCTGTGACCAAAGGAAAGAAGGAAGAAATAAAAGGAAATAAAGGTACTATTAGTAAATATAGGGCAAGCTCTTCAAGTGGTATAGATTAGGATCTCAGTCAAAACCTAGGGACACAGATTACCCCAAGATTTTTCTTTCTGCAAAGGACTTGCTAGAATATGTTTCCGTGATTTCTAGGTTTTGTTTTGTGCTGGTTCAACAGATTCCAATTAAGCACAATTATGACGTATGCATCCATAGGAGAGGGCTTCGCCATCTTCCAAAATCACACAGTCCCCTTCAAAGTAATTTTCACTGACAGGAAACCTGAAAGGCAGACAGTATGGTGGGAAGTTAATTTAGAGAGTGTGACCATTAAGATCGCTTGAAGCTGGGAGCCAGGAGCTGTTTGAACTATGTGAGAGTGAGGTTAGTGTTTAAGAAAGTTAGGAAATGATTGCACAGATAGGTTGAGCTACAGAGAAAGCAGTGTTGTGAAAGTTGTCCCTCGCCCCCACCACCCTCCCTCCCCCGCAACTCCCAACATTGCATAAATAGGTACTTATCATTGTTATAAGCCTCCAGGAAATTTAGTGAAACTGAAAAGTTCTCAGATCATATCACTATATTAAGCCAAACAAACCTTAAGAAAACTGAAATAAACTATCTTGATTCCCTGCAACACCCTGATGAAAAAGCACAACTGTAAAGGGGGCAATCCCAATCTCAAAATGATTCTGTAAAAATGATACTTACTCTACCAATTTATTCTCTTGTGTGATTTTTATCTGGGTCTTTATTACTTAAAAATACAGTTTCATACTTTTTACTCCTGCTCACACTGAAGAACCAAAACAGCTCAGAGACACCTGGATTCTATTTCTTCGTGTCCATCACCAAGACCATTATCACAAACCAATCATTGCCCCTGTGCAAATTCACTATTTAGATAGATATGTAGTACCCAGAGGCACTGAGACCTCATACTAGGGGGAGTGAAGTCTCTGCTCTACAGCCTCAGCTGAGAGCCAGCTGGCCTTTAGCTCACGTGGTAGAATGCAGGGCTTTAGACCGTAGGCTCCCAGGTTCTATCCCTGGGGCTAGCAACTCAGGACAGAAACTGTGAGCATAGGGTCTTAAAGACCTGCATGCTACCACATGAGCTAAAGGTCAGCTGGCTCTCAGCCAAGACTGCAGAACACAGACTTCACTCACCCTAGTATGAGGTCTCAGTGCCTCTGGGTACTACTGATAGGTAGATAGATTGGCCAGCTTGAGGTAGAAATCTAAATTCCAGACACTATGCAAATCCCATCTTGGATAAACCCCATATCCCTTACACCCCAAGCAAAACCAAAAGTTAAAACATAGGCCTTTCCTCATGCCACAATACTCAACAACTTGGGCTTTGTATGAGTTTGTACCAAGAATGCCTTACTCGTGTTCCCTGCAATTCTGTATGTCATGACTATCAGCAAGAATGCTCTGATTTCAGGTGCATGTATTCTATATAGCAATAGAATGTTTGTCTTGATTTCATTTTGTTGGTCCATGTCTATATTTCTAATCCTTTTCTATATGGATTCTCCAGCTCTCTTTAATTAGTCATACTAGTGCCTAGGTGAAGAGCAAAAACAGATGTAGGAGAAAGACAGTGTCTGACTTAGGTCAGTGGGCAGCAGCCAGAACGTGATGTGGTGATAAGAGCAGGAACCCAACCATGTCACCACAGTGCTCTTGGAACGGAGGAATCTCAGAGTTAGGCTTTGTCCACACTCCATAGTGTTGTCAGCAAAAGGGCACTTTTGTCAACAAACCAGTGGAAGTGTGCACCCCACAGTGCTCCTGCCACCTCAGCAAGTTGTGTAGAGCTTTCTGCAGCAAAGGTGTGTTGACAAGGCATCAGTATAGACATTGCCTTTCTTACATCACCATACTGACCGTACTCCACAATGCCCACCAGGACCATTCTAATGGCTGTTTTGAATGCTGCTGCCCTGCTTCCAGCTACTCAGGCATGTGGCCCTCCACCTTCAAAGCCCCAGGAAGCTCTGAAATTCCTCAGCATGGAGAGCTCACATAGCTACACCGCAGCTGGTCATGCTGGCTCCTGGCAGCATTCCTGCCTAGACTACAGGGCAGTGGGTAGAGCTCCTTGGTCTGTGTAGGGAGGAGGCTGTAGGATAATTTGAAGAGAATCACAGAATCTTATTAATGTGGACTCTGCTACCCCAGCACCAACCAGGACCACAGCAGTAGGCAGGCAGGAAGGCTGCTGCTGCTGCCTGGGTGGAAAATAGACTCCTGCTGAACTGCACTGAGCTATGGTGATACAGGGGTGCCCCTCTGCCCATGCTTGTGTACCAGCCTCTGCTGAGCTGGAGTGTGGGAGAAGGGCACACCAGTTGCCTGTGCACCAGCTTCTGCCTCAGGGTTGTCTGCTTCTGGTGGTTGTCTGAAGTTAATGAGACAGCATGACAACATACCCACTCTCCCCCAGTGCAAACTCTAGCTCTGTCTGGCTCTCTCACCACACACACCCGCCAAACACCCACACCTCCATGGGCTTCCTGTGGTACAGTTCAGCAAATGCAGTTTGGCTGTATTACTGAGTGCTACTTTAACACATGTTTTGAAACGAGTTACTTTGGAGGCAGGCACAGTAGTCACTGCAAGGTTCATAGCATGGTGCAAACAGGCAATGCCAAGCTCACCACACAGCAGTGACACACAATACTTAGTCACAGTGCTCCTTCAAGGAGCCCCCAGCCACACAGCTCGTCCATGGGAGCTGACAGGCATGGGTCCATAGAGCACAGCGCTATAACAAAGAGCAGCGTGGGAGCCAGGCTTTTCAACAGAGATGGCTGGGTTGCAGGTTACCAGGTCTGTTGAAAAGTGGCTGGCAATCTAGTAGGATGCCCATGGAATAGTGAGATTAAAATGCTCCATCATTTGATACCTTCCCTGTAAACATCACTGTGTCTCAGTGGGTCACAGCTAAGAATATAGATTCAGGACAAACTGCTGATGAATAAGGCAGATCCACCCCAAACTTGTGTTATTCCTCCATAAAATATATGAAGCAAATAACAAAAGTAAACTTGCATCTTAGTACACTGATTAAAATAGAATTCAGAAAGGCAATCTCTTTAGCTATCACAGCCCTTATTTCACTGCCAAGGTCCAGGACTGAATGACAAGTGGCTATTTAAAGTCAACTGAATCAAAGAGGTCTTCTAATCCCAAGAGATCCCACACAGTGTCAGGCCTATATATAACTCAGATGTTACCCAATAATGAATCATACTGTTGCCAGCCCTTCAGTATTGAACACATAAAGGATTATTTATAAGAGAAAAGGAAGAGGAAATCATTATAGTATTTAAGGAAAACAAATACATACATCAATCGCAAATACATACCCTCACTCTTTATCAGGCTTGAAGAAATGATGAAATAAATTGCTGGCTTGTAATATTTCTGGTAAATTTAGTTCCAAAAGATTGGAAGGTCCTCAGTCTTAGTTCGTGGGAAAGTACAGGTACAAAATGGAATCCAGGATCTTATGAGCAAGTCACACACTTTTGCACGTGTTGATGAATCATAAGGACAGCCACTACCACTGTCTGGCTAAGATGTCCACAGGAAGGCTCACCAACAGGGAAAAAGCTTCTTCCATGGCTCATTGTGTTCATTAATGAGCCATTAACTTGAATAATCCATTCAGAAGGTGCTGGCTAGACTGGATACACCTGGCAGATGTTACCCTAGAAGCAAACACCTCTGAAAAACACACCTGGTCAGTATTCAAAACTTCAGATACAAAAATGTTACATAGATACAAATAGGATTACCAGATTCAGCAAATCAGAATTTTCCATTGATACATTACATGACATACTTTGCACAATATTTGTTGCTGTTGATTAACAGTGGCCATATTAATAACTGGCTGTATTTCAATCATGTAGCTTCATGCAGATCCCTTTTAAACACCACGTGGCCAGTAGCACAAATGGATAGCTACCCACTGTGCCCTGCTCTCTGCATTGACGCAAGAATGTCTATCTTCCACTGACACAAGGAGCACATTGTGGACATGCAACTGCAATTTACAGTGATAGCTGTACATCAGCATAACTTGTGACAACAAAGCTGTTGTGTAGACAAAGCCTATGGAAAACTTTGTTTTTCACTCTTAAAGATGCTTCTTATGGAGGGTGTTAGGATACAGGGGAGGAAGCAATAGTGTCTAGGAACACAGGACAGGAATTGAGAATGATGAAGCTCATAGAGTGATCAGGAAGCATGGTGTGGGAACATCCTCAGGAAGATAATCTCACTGACATGGGCGACAGTGTGGGTTGATTTGAATAGAACAATAAAAGGCTTAGAACTTTGTCCAAACCCCAAGCTCAAACCAGTCTTTTGGTTACACCAATGACTGTAGTTGTACAGTACATAGGTAGCCAGTGAAATTCTCCCAGAATCCCAGAGTGGCTTCCCATCATTCCAAGGAACAGTGGATGTGATCTACACCACCTGGCAACTGCAAGAAAAATGTTGTGAATAAAACCAAGATGTATACATGAGTTTCATAAACCTAACCAAAGCATTCGACTCAGTCAATCACAGCACCCAGTGAACAATCTTTTTAAAGGTTGGTTGCCACAAAAACTTCACAACAACATGACTGTTACAGTACTGAGCAACAGTGGATCCCAAAGTGACCCTTTTGAGGTCAAAATGGAAGTCAAACAAGGTCGTGTCATTGCCCCATCACCGTTCTGCATCTTCATCACCATGACCTTTCACCTCATTGATGGCAAGCCCCCAGATGGCATGAAGATTGTCTATAGAATGAATGGGAAGCTTTTCAATCTCAGAAGACTAAAAGCTAAAAGAAAGACCTCCATGACTTTGATCATGGAGCTCCAATATGCAGATGACAACATGATTGCTGCTGTTTCTCCTGCAGTCCTTCAGACCATCGTACATGCCTTCCCCAAAGTATATAAGAATCTCAGGCTCACACAGAACATCAAAAAAACCAAGGTGCTCTACCAACTCTAGCTGATGAGGCAATCTCATGTGCTTTCTATAGAAGTCAATGGAGAACTGCTGGAAAAAGTGCAGCTTTCCCATATCTTGGAAGTCATCTTTCCACTAAGGTCAACATTGAAGCAGAAACCCAACATCGTCTGAGCTGTGCCTGAGACAAATGTTTTAAAACAATAAAAACATTTTTCATAACAACTGAGTATCATTCAAAATTTCTTAATTAGAAGTGAAATTTGTCATTTTAAATAGAAATAAAAATGTTTTATGTTAATTATTAACTTTCTTTCTTCTTTTCTTTCTCTCTTTTCTCCACTGAAGTGGTGGAGGAGAGAGTGAAAACCCGGGGGCAGCGATTTGATGTTTTCAAGAGGAAACTGAATTATGTTTAAAGAAACAAAAACGAAAAATCCCACAGTATCAAAAAACTGTGAACATTATTTCATTTTTTTCAAATGATTTTATAGAGGATAGTTGTTATTTTCACCAGATCTAATTAATAGCTAGATGGAATGGCCATTGATTATTTGCCGTTAATAAATGATGGATTGCAGGCACTGGGAAGATGTATGAAAACATTTCTTGAACATGCAAGGGTATAATCAGTAAGGCCAAAAACAAATGGAATTGCAGTTAGCAATGAATGTGAAAGGTAACAAGGAAGGTTTCTGCAAGTATGTTAACAACAAGAAGAATGTCAGGGAAAGTGTGAGACTCTTACAGGAAGGGGAAGGAAACCTACTATTGACAGACGATATTGAAAAAACTAAAGCACTTGATGCCCTGGACTGCTGCACTGGGCAGCATATTATGGGAAGGAGATGGGCAGCCCTCACTGGTGAAAGAACAGGTTAAGGACTATTTAGTAAAGCTGGATGTGCACAAGTCTATGAGGATGGATCTAATTAATCAGAGAGTGCTGAGAGGGTGGGCTGATGTGATTGCTGAGCTGCTAACCATTGTCTTTGATATTTGTGACAATTGTGGGAAGTCCCAGATGTTTGGAAAAAGGATATGCTAATTCCCATCTTTAAAAACAGGGTGACAGAGGAGCTACTGACTGGTTGATCTCACCTCCATCTGTGGAAAAATCATAGGGCAGGTCCACAAGGACTCAATTTTGAAACACTTGGGGGAGAGAAATGTGATCAGAAATAGTCAGCATGGATTCACCAAGAGTATGTCATGACAGACCAACTTATTTGCCTTCTGTGACAAGATAACTGGCTTTTTGGATGTGGATTAAGTGATGGAGGTGATATAGCATGACTTTAGCAAAACTTTTTGCATAGCATCTCACAGTATTCTTGCCAGCAAGTTAAAGAAGTGTGGCTTGGATGAACAGACTATAAAGTGGACAGAAAGCTGCTTACATCACCAGGCATAATAGTAGTGATCAATACTTCAACATTTACCTGGCAACTGGTATCAATTGGAGTGCCCAAGAGCTCAGTAGTTTTGTTCAACACTTTCATTAATGATCTGAATGATGAGATGCACTCTCAGCAAGTTCCTGGATTATGCTAAACTGGGGGAAAGATAGGTATCCTGGAGGGTAGGGATAGGTCCAGAGTGACATAAAAAAATTGGAGAATTCAGCCAAAAGAAATCTGATGCAGTTCAACAAGGACAAGTGTGGAGTCCTACATATAGAATGGAAGAACCCCATGCACTGCTACTATCTGGGGACCAACAGCTAAACGTCAGTTCTGAAGAAAAAAATCTGGGGATTACAATGGACAAGAAGCTACTAATAAAAGGTACAACAGTAAGGAAGGCTTTGGAAGAGATGTCTGAGAGAAGGGTTCTGAAGGAGACACCATCAACCAGCAGGCATAGGATGCATTTTCTAGGGATGGATGTTCCACAATTACCACTTCCAAAAGGAGGAGACAGATGGTGGTTGGGAACTCCATCATAAGGGGGATGGAGTCATCCATTTGCTGTCCAGACTGGGAAAAATTAAGAAGTGTGTGGCTTTCTGGAGCTAGAATTCACATCTTTAAGAGTCTTCCACAACTGATCAAGCCCTCAGACTGCCACTCCTTCCTACTTCTCCATGTGGGCACCAATGATACTGCCAAGAATGACTTTGAGTGCACCACTGGAAAAAAGGACCAAGGAGTTTGAGGTGCAAATTGTGTTTTCATCCATCCTGACTGTCTAAGGAAAAGGCTCAGCTAGGGATCTTTGAATTACGGAAATAAATATGTAGTTGTGCAGGTGGTGTCAGAGACAGGGCTTTGGATTCTTTGACCATGGAATGATGTTCTGAACAGAAAGATTGCTAGGAAGTGGTGGCATCCACCTAACCAAGAGAGGGAAGAGCATCACCATTCCAGTGTGCAGTAAAAACCCCTCTCAGATATGGCATGTGACCAGCTTGGCTTAACAGAGAAATCTTTGGTGAGTTTACACAGAGAAAGGAAGCCTACAAGAAGAGTCAACTTGGAGAGATGACTATAGAGCAGTATAAAAATATTGGTCAAGCTTGCAGGGGTGTCATCAGGAATGCCGAAGTACAACTGGAGTTCCAGCTATCAAGCAATGTGAAAGGAAACAAAAAGGATTCCTACAGGCATGTTAGTAATAAAAGCTGGTCAGGGAAGGCGTGTGTCCCTTCCTGAGTGTTGGAGATAAGCTAGAGACAGATGATGTGGTAAAAGCTGAAATACTCAGTACTTCCCCCCACATCTGCTCACCTTCACAGATAAGTCAGCTCCCAGCACGTTGCACTAGGCAGTACGGTTTGGGAAGGCAGTGGAAATCTCCCAGTGAAGTAAGAACAGGTTAAGAACTGTTTCGAAAAGCTGGACATTCACGGGGCTGGATCGAATGCGTCCAAAGATGATGAAGGAGTTGACTTATGTGATTATAGGGTGATCTTTGAAAACTCAGGGTGATGGGGGGGTCCCAGGTGATTGGGTAAAGGGAAATGTAGTGCCCATCTTTGAAAAAGAGACGAGGGAGAATTCAAGGAACTACAAACCGGTCAGCCTCACATCAGTCACAGGAAAAATTGTGCGGGGGATCCTCTAGAAATTCATTCTGAAGCACTTGGGGGAGAGGAAATTGACCAGGAATAGTCAATATGCATTCACCAAAGACAAGTCACCCCTCATCAACCTGATTGCTTTCTATGATGAGGTAACTGGCTTTGTAGATATCTGGAAGGTGGTGGACATAATATACCTTGACTTTCGCAAAGCTTTTGATATGGTCTCCCACAACATCCTTGCCAGCAAGTTAAAAAACTGTGTATTGGATAAGTGGACTTTAAAGTGGATAAAAAGCTGGCTAGATCGTCGGGCGCTAGGGATAGCAATCGATGGCTGTATGTCTGGTTGGCAGCTGGTATCAAGCAGAGTACCCCAAGGGTCAGGTCTGGGGCCAGTTTTATTCAACATTTTTTAATGACCTGGATGAGGTCATGGATTGCACTCTCAGCAAATTTGTGGATGACACTAAACTAGGGGGAGAGGTTGATATGCTGCAGGGTAGGAACAGGGTCCGAAACCAGAGGATTAGGTCAAAAGATATCAGATGAGATCCAAGAAGGACAAGTGCAGAGTCCTGCATTTAGGATGGAGGAATTGCAAACACTTCCACAGGCTGGGAATGGACTGGATAAGCAGCAGTTCTGCGAAAAAGGATCTGGAGATTACAGTGGATGAGAAGCTGGACATGAGCTGACAATGTGCCCTTTTAGCCAAGAAGGCTAATGTCATACTGGGGTGCATTAGTAGGAGGAGTGCCAGCAGATCTAGGGAAGTGATTATTATCTGACATTTGTGAGGCCACAGCTAGAGGATTGCATCCAATTCGGGGGGCCCCATTACAGAAGGGTTATGGATGTGTTGAAGAGAGTCCAATGAAGAGCAACATAAACGATTGCGGGATGGAGCACGTGACTTATGAGGAGAGGCT
Source organism: Carettochelys insculpta (assembly GCF_033958435.1). Classification (NCBI taxonomy): domain Eukaryota; kingdom Metazoa; phylum Chordata; order Testudines; family Carettochelyidae; genus Carettochelys; species Carettochelys insculpta. The sequence goes on along the minus strand of NC_134137.1, from coordinate 234,113,198 downwards.
GAGGGAATCAGGCTAATTAGTCAACAGAAGAGAAGAGTGAGGGGGGATTTTATAGCAGCTTTCAATTGCTGTAAGGTAGGTTCCAAAATGGATGGAGAGGCTTATGATGGAACAAGAAGCAGTGATCTGAATTTTTGATGGGGAAGTATAGGTTGGGTATTAGGAAAAAATATTTCACTAGGAGAGTGGTGAAGCCCTGGAATTGGGGAGATGGTGGAATGATCATCCTTAAATATTTTAAGGACAGATTTGACAAAATCGTGGCTGAGATGATTTAGTTGGGTTTTGTCCTGCTTTGAGCAGAGGTTAGTTGACTTCCTAGGGTCTCTTCCTACCCTAGTCTTCTATGATTCTATGATCTCACATGATTAGCTCAAAATAATCATAATTAAATACTATTTTAATTGACTGTTAAACAATAGAATACCAATGTAAATATATTCAATATGTATGGATGTTTTTCTACATTTTCATATATATTGGTTTCAGTCACAACACAGAATGCAAACCATAGAATGTTCACTTTATATTATTATATTTCATTACAGACGTTTGCACTACAAATATGATAAGCAAAAGAAATAGTATTTTTGATTAACCTCATATTAGTATTGTAGGACAATCTCTATCATGAAAGTGCAATGTACAATGTAGACTTTTTTATGATATAACTGCTCTCAGAACATAATATAAATTCTTAGACCCTACATGTCCACTCAGTACTGCTTTTTTTGCTCAGACAATCACTAAGACAAACATATTTTAATATAGGAGATAATGCTACCTGCTTCTAATCTACAATGTCACTTTCACTGTAGATTTGAGAAAGGACAAAAAGGTGCCGATATCCTAGATGATTTGGCTCAAAATTTAAGAATCTGAAGTGTCTTCTAAACTTGTAGAGGGATGAGGTCTGAAGCATACTTTCAGAAATCTTAAGCTACGTCTACACGTGAAGCCTACTTCGAAGTAGCCTATTTCGATGTGGAGACATCGAAATAGGCTATTTTGATGAATAATGTCTACACGTCCTCCAGGGCTGGCAATGTCGATATTCAACATCGACGTTGCGCAGCACCACATCGAAATAGGCGCTGCAAGGGAACGTCTACACGCCAAAGTAGCACACATCGAAATAAGGGTGCCAGGCACAGCTGCAGACAGGGTCACAGGGCGGACTCAACAGCAAGCTGCTCCCTTAAAGGGCCCCTCCCAGACACACTTGCACCAAACAACACAAGATCCACAGAGCCGACAACTGGTTGCAGACCCTGTGCCTGCAGGATGGATCCCCAGCTGCAGCAGCAGCAGCCAGAAGCCCTGGACTAAGGGCTGCTGCACATGGTGACCATAGAGCCCCGCCGGGGCTGGAGAGAGAGCGTCTCTCAACCCCTCAGCTGATGGCCACCATGGCGGACCCCGCTATTTCGATGTTGCGGAACACAGATCATCTACACATGCCCTACTTCGACGTTCAACTTCGAAGTAGGGCGCTATTCCCATCCCCTCATGGGGTTAGCCGCTTCGACGTCTCACGTCGATGTTAACATCGAAATAGTGCCCAACACGTGTAGCTGTGACGGGCGCTATTTCGATGTAGGCTTCACGTGTAGACGTAGCCGTAGGCTCCTAAGTTTTACTTTACCTCCTTTTAATGCATTTTTGTACAAAATTCTAAATTTGTAAGTTCAATTTTCCTGATAAAAAGATTGCAGCACAGTACTTTAATGGGAGAATTAAAATGCTATTTTTTTGTTTTCACAAGGCAAACATTTGTAATAAAAAATAAATGTAAAGTGAGCACAGTACAGTTTGTATTCTGTGTTGTAAATGAAATCAATTTATTTGGAAATTTAGAAAATGTCCACAATATTTAAAGTAATAGTATTAAATTATTGTTTAACAGCACAATTATTTGCATGATTAATTGTGATTCCTTTAATCATATAATTAGTGATTATTTTTTAGTCACTAGAAAGAAAGAAAGAAAGAAAGAAAGATTAAATTACTTCTGTTCTAAATTATTTGAACAAGAAAAAATTTTACCCATTGTCTTCTAAAATGATTTAATTTTCATATGTGTTTTTGTTCAATGATACAAAAGATTAAGTTTTTGTTCCCATGTTTCCATGACGTAATATATAGAGTAACTATATAAAACTGAAATAAACCAAGAAACCAGTCTGAGAACACAGAATCACATAGTATGCTAATCTAAAAGAAAAGAAATAGAATTTTTTTCAGTTTCCATTCTACTAGGTAATCAGTGTTAAGTGCTATTTCTAACAGGCTACAAAGGTAGTTTAGTTGACAGTAAACAGGAAATTGTTTTGCGGTAATCTAAAATTGGAATAACTATACAGAGTATGTGCAAGATGGGTGCGGAGGTTTCCCAGTCCCCACATTTAAGTGAGATGTTCCATTACGATAGTGGCTACCAAGTGGTGTCTTCTGTTGCAAAGACCTGTCGCTGCTTACAAATGTGTTATTTTGCTTGACCAGCCTTGCAAAAAAAAAAAAAAGGTGCAAACAGCAAAAGCTCAGTTTCTCACAGATGCTAACACAAGCCTCAAGCTAGTGAAAAGCTCAGCTAGATCAGTTTAAATGTTACTAATATCAAGCAACAGCATCTGCAAACCTAGTTAGGCACCTTTACTCAATATTGTGCAATTGTTCAAGGTTACAAGTGACTATAAGGCCTTCACTGCAACACAGACTTGTACTAGTGCATTTAAAATGGACTAGTCGACAGTGGACCTCAGGGACCCTGCAGGCAGACCCAGGCCCAGCGCTAACACCAGGCTGCTGTGGAGGTCTGCACCGGGGAGGACACACTTTGCAGCTGAGGGTGCCTGAGGACTGGCTCCAGCCTCCAGCCTCCAGCTTTACATGATTGCCAGGCTAGTTTGTAACCATACAAGTGGGACACGCTGTTGCTTCATCTGTTCCTCGGAACCTACTCCATCCCCAAATTTGTACCTGGCCAGGCAGGGCTGCTGATGGACAGGAAGGAACTGGGGGCTCCAGTAGGGTGATCATATTTCCCTATGCCAAATCCAGGACCCCCTGGGGAGTGGTGGGAAGAGTGGCGGCCAAGTAACTGCAGCTCCCTGCCTGGTTCATGCCATGGGGGGCTGGGAACAGGGCTGCTGACCCCATAGGGGACCTCCCCAGCTGCTCCATGCCTCAGGGCATCGGCAATGGGGCTGCCGCCCTGCTGTGGGGGTGGGCTCCCCAGCTGCGGAGGACAGCTGTCCCACACCTCAGGCCACTGGTAATGGGGCTGCTGCTCTACAGGAGAGCCTCATGGCTGCCCCATGGCTTGGGGTGCTGGCAACAACGCTGCCACCCAATGGGAGAGCTCCCCAGCTGCAGGGGCTCCCTAGCTCCAGAGGCAGCTGCCCCACAGGTCAGGGGGAGGCTACATGGGAGGCTGTCCTTCAGAAGGGTTTACGATATCTCCCTGCAGAGATCTCCCTGGCTGCAGGGGCAGCTGCACCCCGGAGGGGCTGCCCAGCACAGCTGGGGCACCAGGTCCCCCTTAAAATCTTGGGGCAGAGGACAAAACACACTACCCCACCCCCCAACATACCCGGCCTTACCTCTGTGGCAGGGCCCCTGGCTCTCCTGCTGCTGCCTGTCCTGGCCAGCCAGAACATGCTGCACATGCTGTGCAGCCAGCCCCTGATTGATTTCACCTGCAGCTGCGGCTGTGCTGACGTGGGGAAAGGGCAGCTTGGCAGGGGGAGTGAATATAAGGGACAATTAACTGTTTTGTAAAAAGAAAAAAAATACGGGACTGTCCCAGTGGAAACGGGATAGACGGTCACCCTACGTTCCAGCCACCTGGGGCTCCAGGAGGGATATTAAGGGGGGTGGAGCCCCAGGCCCTTTAAATCACTGCTAGAGTCCCAGGCAGTGCAGTCCAGGTAACACTGAGAACTGGGTGAGGGAGGCTAGTCCCCAGTTCCTCCCTTCCACCTGAAGCCCTGAACCTTCTGGAGGGCTTGGAACTGAAGCCCCCACCCCCAACCCCTCTTGCCTAGGGACCCACAAGGTCCTGTCCAGCTCTGTGCCTAGGCTGGTCTGCTGCCTGCAAGGAGGGATGAACCTGGAAAACAAGTCCTGACTGCACTCCCCCAACAGATGCTCTTTCTGGGTTGCTCTGTAGCCTGGCAGTTGTACTAGCTCTGCTGGGAAACACCAGACCTGGCTCCCCTCACTACTGACCCCACTGCTGAAACGCAGCCCTGGTGCTCTCCTGCTGCTGCAGGGTGACCTTGAGGCCTAGCTTCAGACGCAGCATTAATCTCACAGTTGGGCTGCCAGCGAGCATGGCAGGAAGGGAGACGCGCTGCTCCCAAGGAGCCTTGAGTCCCACCTTAGTATCCCTGACCAGGCATCCTGGCCCTGCTGCTCCACAGTCCTGAAAGGAGATACCAGTGTTCCCTACGAGCTGTGTGCATGGGACGCTGCCCAGGAGAGATTCAGATGCAGCCCTCCTCATTAGCCGGGCACCCACAGCACTCACAGACAGCAGCATAGGGTTCTGCTGGTGGAGCAGATGGGAACACACCTTGGTGCACAGAACAACATTTATTCTGCACGTAGATGGAAGCACTTAGAGGGAACATTAGGAGACACATTCTACTGCTGCCCTCTTGGCTGATTTCATTTGTGGAACTGACACAACTGCTGGCTGCTGTAGCGTCCTGCAAGGAGGAACACACATCTTCTGCCCCGGGCTGTCCTCTCACTGCTGGTATTAATTTCATCACCTCCTTATTTAGGACACTGAGATGTTGCTGCTGAAGGTGCCTATATCTTCCTCCGACATGCCCGGTGCTGTGAGAGACACTCCACTCTGTTTGGGCTGCTTTTCATCCATTGTGTGTCCTCTTGCCATTCAGACAAGAAGTCCCAGCACCACACAGGGATTCCAGGAGTCATCTCTAGGTGATAGCGATCACTCGTTGCCCAGCCTGATCATCTGCCATGGGAGCTGTGGATCCTCATCAGGTGGCTCATAAGAACTATCCTTGAACCACAAGTTCTATTGTGGTGAGGACAAATATTTCCAGGTACGGCAGGAGATTGCTGAGCATGACTGGAAGACAGTCTCTCCTTCCTCCTCCTGTGCCTCTGGATCTCCTCAGCTTGTTGGTGGGCAAGTTCAAAATGCAGAGGACCATTGTATATGACTTCTCTCCATTATGAGTGAGCCTGGCAAGTGTCTCCCAAGTGTCAATGTCAATATTGCACTTCTTGAACTTATCCTTCAGCCAGTCCTTACAATGCCTCCGTTGGCCTCCTACCTTATGGCACCCTCCTTTCAGCTGAGAGAAGAGGATCTGTTTTGGGAGGCAACGGTCCGGCATCTGGACAACGTGACCAGTCCAGCAGAGTTGCTCATGGATGATAGTCGCCTCCATACTGCTGGTCTTTGCCTCCTCCAGAGCACTACGCTGGCGTATCTGTATTCCCAAATGGTCTTCAAGATCTTGCAGGAGCAGCATTGGTGATGCCTCTCAAGGACTTTCAAGTGAGTAAAAGTGCAGTTGCTTTGTGGGAGAATGTACATAAGTAGAAGTTAGCAGTGCCCCTCTGGAAAACTACCTGAGTAACGGTACGTAAGCACACGAGTGCACACATATCATATCTAGATTGTACTCAAGGATCCAGAAGGGAAGGAAACTGCTCTTTTACTCAAGTAACTTTTGGGGTACTTTTTTCACCTTTGGCAAGTAGTACAATCCCTGACCTCTGAGTGCTTGACTTTGCAACCACAGTGACACTCTTTTAACTTAGTTTTTATATGTAACTATATGAACACCGACCTATCTTATTCACAGACGTTTCAGACGGTGGAGTTGTCATCACCTTTCTCAAAAGTGATTATTCGACAGTGTATGTTGTTTTTATATGCAGTTGCCAGAGAATTTTGTGAAGACTGGGATTTTAATGGGGTTCAAAAAAGAACTAGATACATTCATGGAGGTTAGATCCCTGACTGGCTATTACCCACAATTGTGTCCCTAGCCTCTGTTTGTCAGAGACTAGAAATGGATGGATGGCTCATCTGTCCTGTTCACTCCCTCTGAGGTACCTGGCACTGACCAATGTCAGAAGACAGGATACTGGGCTAGATGGACATGTTATATGTTCTTATGTTCACCTTTATATTGATGCAGGTCAATGAGGTCGGACCTCTGTCACTGGTCATATAATATACAGACATATAGGAAATTCAGTCATTCACTCCTAGAATATGAAATCATTATTTTACTTCCTGATGTTGGTGCATCAGTTGAACATCACATCACATCTCCTAGAACTGGAAGGGACCTCAGGAGGTCATCTAGTCCAGTTCCCTGCCCTCTTAGCAGGACCAAGCACTATCCCTGGCATCTATTTGCCCCAATCCCTAAATGGCCTCCTCAAGGATTATACTCACAACCTTCGGTTTAGCAGGCCAATGCTTAAACCAGTGAGCTATCCTTCCCCCATCATTGTTGCACAGTGTAATTAACTGAGAGAAGGAAATATTTTGCATCTTCCCATATGGTCAATGGTTGACATTACATGTTACTTGGTGCATGATGTTATATGATGGGGTTTCTGGGCACAGCTAAGGAAATCTAATCCAGGGTATCTTTGTTTAAATCCAGGCCACTTACAGCCCCAGGCTGGGATTTCCTTCTCACTAAGGCAAATCCAGTCAGCCACAAAAGTACCTCTGCTAGCTCCACTGGCCAGCCAGAAGCCATACAAACAAAACCACAGAGTTCCCATCTGCTATACCAGCCCAGACCAACAACCTCCAAACTCAGGTGAGAGGTTCTTAAAACCGATTTCACCCAATCCACACAGATTCTTCCAGGCCCCAAAGGGTCCAACTACAGTTCCTGGCCAATATATACTTGAATCTTACCCAAAAATGACACAGTTGCCCAAGTCCTTTAGATCTAAACATCTAAACATTCGTTTACAATGCAAGAATGAGCAGGGCTAGAGAGAAAAATTGTTAAAGTGATACTTTACATAAATCAGTTACAGTTACAGCAGGCCAGCAATGTTCTATGCTGAGTCTTGGACGTCTCTGAAAGTTCACCCCATAAGGGGTATGATTCCAGATTAGTTACTGGAGAATTGGAGATCTGGTGAGCTGGAGTCAGCGTGCTGGAGCATGGAACCTTGGAACAGGAACAGGAACAAAGGCAGGAACAAAAGACAAGGACTTTCTCCAAGATGGATGCTGCTTGGCCCCTTTTATAGCTTTTCCTGCCCTTTCCTCTTCCGATCACGCACTGAAGAGTCCGGATCCCCTGACTCAGGTAGGCTGTTGTGGAAAACTGCCTTTGGACGAGTCCCAGGAGACAGTCCCAACCCCCGATATGTGTACTGGCTATCTATAGGCCTTTGTTTTAGTCTAAAACCCAGGCTGGAGAGGCCACCAGCTATGCCTCCCATTATGTATCTTAGCACTAAAACATTGCTAACACAACTACAGAGCTAAAGCCTATTACTCTACCTAGAAACATGGCACAGATATATAAATAGTGTACATAGATTCAGAGTATCCTCAGCTTTCATTAGACACCTCACATGGCCCCCCAGCACACAGTTTGGGGCTAATAGCTGCAATGGACACATAAAATGGTTTCCATATCCAAAATAAACATCCAGCCACATAACACATGACATAAAAGATTTTCAGCTGCCATTAAAAGAGAAATATGCTCCATTGTAATTCATATTAAATAACCACAATTATGTTGAAGTAGAACCAAATGAATTGGTTCATAGGATTTCTTTTTTTATTAGAGAAGATTTACCATTATACAAGTGGCTATTTAATAATCTTCACTGCTTCTAGTAGAGTTACAAAGAGCTTTTGTAGCATAATACATGTTTTAACTTGTTTATCCTTCTATGCAGCAAAGCAATAGTAGGTCAGCTTCTAACACACGCACTACTCCAGCTCAACGAGTTATCTGCAAAGATTAACTGATATAGTTTAGATGTTAGTTACTGAACAACAGCAACTTCAAAGCAGACATTCAGTTGGAATCCAGGTACCTTTAATAATAGTGCAGTAGTTTTAAATTCAAGTGAGGAAATACTGAGGGAAGAGACAATGGGCCAGGTCAGAGAGGAATTTCATGACTTCTGAGTTCAAGGCCTTGTCCACACTGAAAAGTTGAACCATCTTAACTACAATCTCTTGTCAGATTAATGTAGGTTACCAGTCTGTGCCAGAATGGTGGGAGCCAACACATGGGCCAGTAAGATCATCACTGAGGCTGTGTCTATATTAAAGAGTTTTGTTGACAGAAGGGGCCTTGGGTTGACAGAACTCAGGGAGCAACTGCTCACATAAAGCGTTCTATCGACAGTCTCAACAGAACTCTGCATTTGCCTCAACATTGTTATCCTTTGAAAATTTGAGGCATGACACTTCTGTCGACAGAACACCAGTTTAAACACTTCTATCGATGGAGAAGGCTTCCAATTCACCGGGCAGCCCTGTTTGCAGGGCTTCCCACCAGCTGTTCCATTGACAGAGGACAAGGCTGGCTGGCTGCTGGCTATCAATAAAGTGGATTACTCTGTCAATTTGGTTTTGTGTGTAGATTCACTCTGTTGACAGAGTGACAGAGAGATAGCCGAGTTAGTCTCTATTCTATCAAAACAAAAAAGCAGTCATGTAGCACTTTAAAGACTAACAAAATAATTTTTTAGGTGATGAGTTTTCATGAGAAGTGGGTCTGTCCCACGAAAGCTCATCACCTAATAACTTATTTTGTTAGTCTTTAAAGCGCTATGTGACTGCTGTTTTGTTCTGTTGAGAGTTTCTGTAGGTGCCTGCCATGTACTGCAATGTACAGCCTGGAGTTAGGCACCCAGACTCCCTGTGCAATTTAAGTGGTGAGTTGGACATCTAAAAAGTGATTCCCAGTGTGCTGAACAAAGAGCTGCCCAAGCTAGTCAACAGGAAATGGCCACGATGGGTGTGTGGCCTAGCACTCCTCACCTCTCCAGATTTTCAGACATGACCCCCGATCTGCACAGGCAGGCCAGTCCTTGCTCATGGAAAGCTGAGTAGGAAGTGGTGGTGCCACCTTATGACTAAGAGCAACGTGCTCACTTAGGTACCCTTTGTTCAAATCCAAACTCTGCCTGATTCAGTTGAAGGACTTGAAGCTGTCTCTCCCAGGTGAGTGCCCTAACCACGGGGAAATACAGTCATTCTCTTTCTTCTCCATTGATTGTTTAATAGAAAGTGGAGCAGCCCCAACAGGAGAGACTGAGAACAACCAGAATACCCAATAGTCCATGATGTGGCTTTGTACATGCAGACCTGCCGAAATTCAAGTGTCTTGAAGACTTTGCTAGTGGAAGTCTAGGTGTCAAGGCCTGTAGGCACCTATTGAGTTAGGTGACAGCTAAGTGCCACTGGGAGGGGAACTAATGAATACTGAGGTTGCCTAAATATTGAACTTAGGTGCTTAACTTCCCTCTTTAGGTGACCTTATAATTCACGCCCCAAGCTTAATTAAAGAGATTATAAACCAATTTTAGATAAAGCCCAGGGATCTGTGTGAATGCAAAAGTTAAGTGCAGCTTACACTTGGCTAAAATCAGGACTTGTACCTTCTATTACTTTCCCTGGTTGGTGGTGATCTTGCAGGAAAAGATAAAAGAACCATTTAACAAAACAAACATGAAATGACAAACACAGAACTTTATCACATGGGGAATATGGAATGCAATAAAATAACAAAACCTGTTTCTCATCTTCACAGTAAACTCATTGAGCTAATAAACTTGGTAACTCCTCGTCACATTTGATAAATCAGTATGCATGACTCTTTTGGTAGTCTGAAAAGGGACGTGGCTCACCATGAGAAGCTGTTGCTCCTCACTGAAAATAGCAATTCTACAAACTCAAGGGGTGAATCATATTTCCTTTTGGAATGACCCAGTTACAATTGCCATGGCTACTTATACGCAGCCTTGCACCAATTCAGTAGTCTTTAGGTGAGTAGCCCTCTTTTCGCAAATACAACGGTATTGGGCTGTACAGTTCTGGGTGAAGACTTCCCCATATTTGAAAAGAGCACATTTTTCTCCAGGGTCTTGTATCTTCACTGGAAAACTGTTAAAAGAAACATCTTACTGTCAGACACACCAGAACTGGTGAAATCACAAACAGAATGTATGAGCCTAAATCTTGAGGATAGTTATCAGATAGATAGAAAGGGTGAATGAGGGAACTGGATTAAATTTGCACAGTCAAACTTAAGCCCAGAATTCCCTAACTTCCCTACTGCTTGCATTTGCAACTGTAATACTTTTGATGTACCTGCATATGCACAAAGTGACTTCATTGTTTTGACCCTTTAAACCCTCCTCAGTTTGGAGCATACATTAGCAAAACTGTTAGAAAGTCAATAAATAACTGGATTGGACATTCAATCAGTGGTAACTCTGTGTTTGTCCTTTAAAAAGTCTCTGTTGCGAAACCACAGATTGAGATAGCTCAGTCTGAGTCTTCGTGTTTTAAATCCATAAAATAACAAAAACAAATCCTCGTAACAAAAATAACTCAGCTCTGAAACGAAAACAAAACAAGATACAGAGGACAAAGCAAATGTGTCCAGAGATCCCTTTCCTGCTTCCATCAGCACACCCCACTCTCTACTTATAGGGAGTTCATCCCATATATATAGTCTTTCTGAGACTACCTATACTCAGCTGCACTTGATGTCTTGGAGTCTGAAACGGCTTGGAGGAACTTAACCAGCCCTTTCCCCAAAAACCCATGAGACTGTCTGACTCAATGCCTCTTTCTAGAGGTGTTTCAGGGCTGTAGGACCTACTGCAGTCTATTGAATAATCTTTATACACAAGGATATAAAAATAACTGAACCATTATCTAGGTGTGCCTGAGACTTACAAGGAGGTGGAGTGTACTGTGCCATCCTGCCACACCCAGTCATGAGCGATTGCTGTACGGGATAATCCAATCCACTGAAATGAGGCCTGAGACTTTATGAAACTCTGTGTAGAAACAAGAGCAAATCAGCTCAACCTCCAGTGTGAGTATATGGATCTAAGGGCTAGGAGTGAGGCTAAAGAGTCATGGTTAGAGCTAGCATGCTGAGATCCACAGCTCCTCCACAGGTGGCCAAATGCAACTTCCAAAAGACCTTTGAGGTCTTTTATAGAAGACAGTATTTTATAGAAAATACTTCTGAAATGTAATTCCTCCCTTCCCCTGAGGTTCAGCACCTTGCCTACTTTTCTACTGGAGGAGGAAAACTGATGGGGAGTGTATAGGGAACCTGGTACTATAATCCTACAGTTACCCAGAGGGATCACTGTGGAAGAAGAGACACTCTCTTCTCAATGAGCAGAGAGAACTAGCCTAAGAGAACTCCTAGGCCTCTTAGTGAAATTTTAGATATGTTTTTTCAGTCTCTTACCCCACCCCGACTCCCACCCATAAAGCATTAAACTCTAGGCTTGTTGTCATCACAGGTTTTAAAGCCGTTCTGGTAGGTTTAGAGTTTTTATTCATACCTTTCTTTGGTCCCAACAGCCTAGTGAACCTCTGTTAGGAAATTTAGCATGAGATACAACACAACGCAGTTGAGAAGGTCACATTATCCCACCAACTTAACGTCTCCATCACAAGGATATATGACAAGTGTAGTTTAGAATTTAAGGAAACAAAGCAACAGGGTATGACTCCTACCAGCTCTTCTTTGCTCTCTATTTTAAGCAGTAGGGATCCCCAAGAAGAGCAGTATTCTTTACTGCTGGGCCATGTTTTCTTTTCCTTAGAAAAATGGTAACACTTTTCTCCATGCTGTATCCAACTCTCTGGGCAAGCTCTGCATTTATCTCCTTGAAAAAAAGGCATGATAGATCCATCACATTTCTGTGTTGATGAGAGTGTTTCAGTTTCACAATGAGAGGTCATAATGTATTAGCTGACATGTGCTTGCACCATCCTTCTCCTATACTGGAATGGATTCCTCCATTGGCACAAGTCCATGATTTGAAACTAAAAGTAATAATTCTGCTGCTGAGTCTATGGGTCTCTGGTTCAGGGGATGTATGCAGTCATCAGTTGGGGACAATTAGAACACAAACGTGCAGAATCTCTGGTCCAGCATAGCCTGACCCTATTTACTTCGAGAAGGCGGTTACCATGAATAGTGCTAGACTCGTAGGTACAGTGGCTGAGATTTTTGTCTGGACTGTGCATGGAAATGCCTCTGGAGAAGGAAGGTTCCTTCCATGGTTTTGACACACAAACAGGGCCAGGTACCATATATTCTAATGAAGAACATATGTATAACCGATGTACCAGAGAAGACACTAAATAGTAGACCCACTGTCTGCTCAGATGTTCAACAAATGGGCAGATGCAAGTGAGATACATCCCCAGATTACCAAGAACGTTAAAGAGTTCCCATCTCAAATGAAAAGTAAAAACTGACCATAGGCCTGCCACTTAAACAAAAGAGAAAAGAAAGAAAGTGTCTTTAAAGAAAGACACCAGGATTTCTCTCCTCTTCACCTTTTAGCATGTGTCTGCAAACACATAGTCGTGGACTGTAAGAACTTCATCAGGAGTTTGGGGGAAATTCTGAGCCATTGTATACTACATCACACTGACCATGTTTACATTTGGCCAAAATTTCAAAAGGGCTAAGCTAATGGCCAAATCAGAGAATACTAATGAGATGCTGAAATGAATATTCAGTGCCTCATTAACATGCTGCTGGCCACAGCACTTCAAAAGTTCTGGGTTTTTATCACGCATGGCTCGTCTACACAGGGCCCTTTTCTAAAGGACCCTGCAAGCATTGAAATCCCTTCATTCCTGTATTCATTTCAGCGCCTTACTAGCCTTCTCTTATTTGGCCATTAGCACAGCCCTTTTGAAATTTTGGCCAAGTGTAGACACGGCTAGTGTGATGTAGCATACAATGGCTCAGAATTTCCCCCAACTCCTGACCAAGTTCTTCCATTCTAGGACTATGTGTTTGCAGCTGAGAGGAATAAGGGAAATTCAACATTTGTGGGGTCCTTTTGAAAAGGGCCTGGTGTAGATGAGCTGCGCACAATTGAAACCCAGCACTTTTGAAGTGCTGTGGCTGGCAGTATGCTAATGAGGAACTGAATATTCGTTTCAGTGCCTCATTAGTAATCTCTGATTTGGCCATTAGCATAGCCCTATTGAAATTCTGGCCAAGTGTAGGCATGGCCACTACGTGTTGACTTAGTGCAGAGCAATTCAAATGCTGACCCAGTCTCGTTCGTGAATTGCTATTATCGATAGGTATAGAAATTGCAATTATTTGTGGGCCACGCCCAGAGAACAAGAGAGGAAATGAAAACACCCAGAGAGGAAGGAAACATCAGATATGACATAGGTGACAAGAATGAGACATGAGTCAGTTTGCGGGTGACTTTCTGACATTCCCAAAGAAATAGGAAGTAATCAGGTGACGTAAGCTGAAAAAAGGATATGCCCATGTTGCTAATTCTGAAGTGAAAGTGTTAAGGGTCATTGCATATAACCCATGTAGCATGTGCAACACTTCTGCAAGGAATGTTTTGTGGCTTTTCATGTAATTAACAATTAGATTGGGCCCTTGGTCAGTGTGTGCACAGGGAGAGGAGAACCTGCAGAAAGTTTTTATGTTAATACAGGTTGAACCTCTCTAGTCTGGCACCCTCTCATCCAACAACATCTGTAATCTATCATGAATTTAGTTAGACAGATGACCACTTATCCTGGGCATGGCCATGTCTCCTGTGTTCCCATCAAGTTTGGTTACAGTCACCAGTCCTGGCTCTCCGTGTTCTGTGCTGTTATTTAGCTGTAATTTACCCCTATATGGCTGGATTTAAACTTGCCCTCAGCTTCAAAGGGGGCATGGTAATCATGGTGATGGGAGATTACTGATGAAGTGCTGAGGTGACTATGCAGCACTTCATTAGGCAAATTCTCTCCCGTGGCAACTCTGAAGTGTCAAACAAATGCACAAAATTTTGGGAAGTAAAGGCACTTTGAAGATGCACGAGCATTTTGAAGTGCCCACGGCTACACAGCATGCCAGCACTTCGAAATTTCACATTTTGAAGTTGGGGCAGGGGAGTATTAGTCTAATGAAGTGCTGCATATTCACCGCAGCACTTCATTAGTAATCTCTTATCACCCTGATTATTATGCCCCCTTCGAAGTTGGGGGCAGGTGTAGACAAGCCCTATGTCTCCTAAGAGCCCAGTAATCAATGGAAGCATTGGTAATGCTGCTAGAAAATATTAACCTCCCATGGTCCAACAAATTCTTTCACTCGGCATCGGTCAGGTCCTGAGGGTGCCAGACTAGAGAGGTTCAACCTGTAATGACAAGGTGAACAGGAGTCTAATGAAACAAGAATGTTACTCTGTGAATGACAAACTAGTGAACTTAAGTCACTACCTTTCATTTTCACAATATTTGTGAGGTTTGTGTTCTTTGCTTGGAGATCATCTCTTTGTTGGTGGCAGATTTCCAATGTTTTCTGCAGTCGGGTGATATTATCCACAGTTTCAGGTTGCTTGTTGAGGTTTTTCTCCAGCAGAACTAAAATTCACAATAAATTCACATATACTGTAAAACTTTGTTAAAAGTTTTTGTAAGTTGCCTTTTGGTTTTATATCTGCTTAGCGATATATTTAGTTTTTCAGGTTATTTTGTTAGTAGAGGAGCTACCAAAAATAGTAAAAATTGCACTGGGTAGATTTAAAATCTGCTTTATGTTGTAAAAACAATTGTTAGTTTAATCTGATTTCTAATTTCTGGGTTGGAGGCAGTTCATATTTTAGGAGAGTGAAAGACAGTCCTGTCTTAAGGGCTGATTCACCACTTTGTTACTCTGGGTTTTTGTCATCATGACTCCACTGAAAACAAAAGTAGATATACTGTTGTGATGGAGGGATGGATTACGTTGCAACTATTCAAGCGAAATAGCAAGAAAAAGGGATGCTTAGAAGTCACAGGCATGCACTTGGATGTCAGCCCCCAAAAAACTCCTAAATTCTGATCCCGTAACGTATTGTATGATTTACAGACAGCCTGGAAGGAAGGAAGGAATGTAGGAAGGAAGGATTAGCGTGAGTGCAAGTCGTGGGTCAGGCTCTCAATGTCTATCTTCTGTGGTGCCAAAGGTCTTGTCTCACTGTCATTCCCTGCACAGCTCTTGCTTTTGAAACAGGTCTCTGTCTCAGCACCAGTTCAGTTCCCAGCACTGGTCCCGCTCTCAGTGCCGTTCCCTATCTCAGCATCAGTCTCGTTCTCCACTTTGATCCCAATCCTGATGTTGGCCTTGCTCTTGATGCTGTTCTCCCTCTTGGCACAGGTCCTGTTGTCCAAGCCATGATACCTCTCAGCACTGGTCTGGGCATCAATCTTGTTTCCAGTGCCTGAGCCTGTCCTGGGGCCGGTTGACTCCTTTTCCTGTCTTGCCATGGCACCACTCTGCATGATGTAGTTCTTCTCAGCATCAGCCTGGCTCTCGGCACCCTTCACTGCTTTCATTCACCTCATCAGTCCCATGAGACCACAGCCACCAGGCCAGGTATTGCCTACACTCCTCCAGTGGCTTCTCTGGGAAAGACTCTTCCTTGGCCTTCCTGTTGTCCTTCTCCTGCATCATTCTGTGGCTCTGTGGTGTCAGACCCTCAAGGCCTGGTACAGGACTCTGCTTCTTCCTGGTGGCCTCCTTCTTGGTACCCTTTCTAGATGCCATGGGCATACCAGAAATAGCTGGACACCTTGTCCTCTGCTCAGTTGCGTACAACATCTACCTCAAAAGCCCCTGAGGCTACTGTTAGCCACCTACCTCTGGACTCTCATTGTCCTACCCCATCTGAAGCAGCATCCTGCACCCTGCCTCATCAGCTGGAGGACCCGGAACTGGTGGCGCCTCTGTTGGCATATTTCAGCTCCTTCCCAGACAAGACAGTGGCAGGTACATCAGCCTCAGGGCCTCTGCCCATTGACTAAAGGGTGCTCCAGGAGCTTCTCCACTGTGTAGCCACCAGCCTTAATCTTCCAGTGCAGGAAGTGACTGAGTCTGTTGACCTCATCTGTGACATTTTGGCCTCTGACAGTCCCTCCCATGTGGCCCTTCCCTTTGACAAGACGATCATGACAGCTGCCTCTACTATTGGGCAGACGCTAGCCTCTATCCCCGCAACTGCTCCTGGGGTAGAACACAAGAAAACAGGCTCCAGCCCCAAAGTCCAAAGATGCCAGATAGACAAAAGGTCTATTCAATTGGGGACCTGGTGCTTCAGATGCCTAATCAGTGGGTCATCCTCAGCTGCTACAACTATGACTCCTGGGACATGGCCCTCAAGTTCAAAAAGGCTTTACCTGAGGAAGGAGTTCTCGGCCTTTATGCAGGAGAGCAAGGTGGTGTCTCACCTGATTTCAGGCATCTCTCTATATGGGTGACTTTGCAGCCCACTCTATTGCACCTGGTATAGACATGCACCAAGTGACGTGTCTTTTACCACCAGGGCTTTCTCTGGAGATCCAGCAGACAATCCAGGACTTCCCTCTTGACTGTCAGGGGTTGTTTGCTCAACACACTGACACCCGCCTCCACAACCTCAAGGACTGTCACAGTATTATGAAGTTTTTGGGGGTGCCCACTCCGACTACACAGCAGAAACCATTAGAACTTCAGCCTCAGCAGCACCAGCATCAGCACAAGCCTTTTCAACCTCGTGGGCACTCAGACTCCTGCCAACACCAGGGACATTACTCCCACCGTGAGCCTTCTTGTCAGCACTCTGGGGCTAGCCACGGACAATCAAAGTCCTCATCCAAGCGCTCTTTTTCATGGTGTGCCCGGAGTACCTGCACCACTGGATCCAGCCCTGCCATTTCTAGACAGACTCTGTTCATTCCTCCAGGTCTGGTTGGCCAACACGTTGGACCACTGGGTCCTCAAGACAATAACATCGGGATATGTCATCCCGTTCCACTCTACTCCCCACTCTCCTCTACATGTCCCTCTTCAGGGATCCTTCTCATGAACAGCTCTTCTTCACAGAAGTTGAGTTGTTTATGAGTGTGGGGATGGTACAGCATGTTCCCCCTCTGTACAGAGGCAGGGATTCTACTCCTGGTACTTTCTGGTTCCCGAGGCAAATGGTGGGCTGTGACCCATCCTGGACCTCTGGGAGCTCAACAAGTTTGTGGTATCTCAAAAGTTTTGGATGGTGTCTCTGAACCATCATCATCCCCTCTCTGGATCTTGGGGATTGGTACACCACTCTTGACCTAAAGGATGTTACTTCCTCATTTCCACCCATCCCTCCTGCCAGCAATACCTCTGGTTGACAGTGGGCCACCTGCATCTTCAGTTCACAACCTTTCCCTGCAGACTCTCTACAGCCCCCAGGGTGTTTACCAAATGCACAGCAGTGGTGGCTGCCTTCCTTTGCTGACATGGGGTCCAGGTGTACCTCCATCTGGATGATTGGCTCCTCCAGGCCTGGTCTACAAATCCAGTGCAGTTGCAGGTTGCATTCACCAAATGGACTCTGGATAGGCTGGGCTTTCTGCTCAACCCGACAAAATCCTCACTGACCCCCTACTCAGTATATAGAGTTCATCAGAGAAGTTCTCAATACCACACAGGCCAGGGCACACCTCCCCATTCTGCACTACCAGGCTCTCATCCAGCTCTCCACTCCCTCTCATAGCTTGCCATCACTTCTGTCTGCATGTCCCTGCAACTGCTGGGGTACATGGCAGCCTGCACACATGGGGTGCCATTGACAAGACTCTGGCTTCGCCCTCTTCAGGTGTGGCTGGCGTACAGTCCTCATCATGTCTCCAACTCTCTCTGCTAGTGGTTGTGCCTACAGAACATCCTTGTAGGCATTCCCTTTCATGCTCCTCGTCCCACCACATCCCTGGTCACAGACATGTCAACTCTAGGCTGGGGTGCTCACCTGGGATGTCTCACAACTCAGGCACTGTGAACAGTGGAAGAGAAATCTCTCCACATCAACGTGCTTGAGCTCTGGGCCATTTGCCTTGCTTGTCTGGCATTTCTACCTCATCTGCACACCTGCTACATAGATGTAATGATGCACAATACAACAGCCATGTATTACATCAACCGGCAACTCCCCAGTGGCCATAGTTTAACAGTTGAGTGTGCTGTGAACCAAGGACCATTGACTATGACATCTGCCAGCTACTCAACACTTCTCACAAAGATTCTTGTGTGGCTTTTCTTGATATGAACAATTAGCTTAGATCCATGAGCATTTTGTAAACATGACAGGAGTACCCAGAGAAAGCTCTTTTGTTGATAAGGACAAGGTGAATAAAGATTCTAATGAAACAAAAATGTTACTCCAAGGGCTGTAACAGAATAATGAGCTTCAACTGATACCTTTGATGTTCACAATATTCATGAGGGCTGTGTTGTTTGATTGGAGATCATTTTTTTGCTGGTCACAGATTTCCAGGGTTTTCTGAAGCTGGGTGAGGTTTTCCAATAATTCATGTTGTTTATTGGGGTTTTCATTCTGGAGAACTTAAATTAACAATAAAGTAACAAAAACTGTATCACATGAAAGCAAACTGCAGTATGCCTTATTAAACCAATTGTCTTTTTCTCTATAGGTCCTCTAAGAGAAATATTTGTTCGCTTATTTGACATTTATTTGGGTATTTGAGGTCATCACAAGACAGGAGAACACTTCTTGGAAGAACAGAATAAGAAAAATGTATAATATAATATAATATATAGCACACTAATTTTTAATCTCTGCAAGGATTAAATTGGGGAAAAGGGTAATGCTACTATCCTAAACTCAATGCACAGAATAAGTTTTCCTTCATGTTAGTTATCAGATTGTTTTCAGAATATGATTATGATTTTGGCTCTGCTGGACTCCCCCTCGTTGGAGTCTGAATATGCCAATGTGGTTTCTTTGTCTCCTTTTTGTCCAAAGGGGAATTTTAAAAAATAGTAGCTTCAAAATGCCAGCCATGTGGGGCTGCAAAATGAGCTGTTTTTCAAGGGAGATGGTGCTGATTTGTGATCCTTCCTTTTCTTTCTTATATGAAGAATTAAGTAGCTAAAGTTTGCATTTAAATTGTCATCAATGGGCATCCGAGTTAACACGTCACTTGGAGGAACTGGGAAAGTCATCCCTTTCAGAGTTATTATTCCAGTAGTCCAGTAATCACTCTGCAATTTATTTTTAAGGTTTTCTTTGCAACCATAGTAATGTATTGACTTACTAAAAACAAAAGCTGGGATTCTGCAAAATTGCATCATCTCAAAAAAAATAGAGTCCATGCAGATGAGAGGGGACAAATGGGACATAGAAAACTATCTGCACGGCATTGTCTGCCTCACAACTAAGCACTTCTACAAGAGGCATGTCACTGCAATCTTCTGAAAGGAAGCTACACCCTGGTTTTAGTCAGAGTGGGCAACTAATAAGTCAAGGAATAGGGAACCTATCTGAGTAGAACAGGGTGCGAGAAATGATCTAGTCTAACCATGGGAAATATATGAAGATGCAACCTGTTACTATATCTGAATATGTGGGGTTTTTTCTATATATGAGACATCTATATAGCACAATTTTCAAATTGTCTGTGAAATGATAGAGTTGAGGGTGAAAATAACATAGCACATTGCCAATGAGTGCTGTGGAGAGGGGTGGGACTGATAGTCTTTCTGTAGCGAAGCCTATTTGTCTCTTGAATTAGTGAATCTCTCTCCATAGGCCAGGTCTACACTAGGAGATTTTGCCAGTTTAGCGATGTCAGCTTGCGGTGTAATTTTTGCAATATTATTTTAGTGACTAAAACCTTAGGGTAAACAAAGCTTATGCTGGCAAGAAAGTGCTATTATAAATAAAACTTTTTTGTTCAGGAACCCATCATAAGCTATACTAGAAAAACCACTGTTTTGCCAGTATATACTGCATCTACTCTAGGACAGTTTGTTGGTATAGCTCT
Organism: Carettochelys insculpta; assembly: GCF_033958435.1. Classification (NCBI taxonomy): domain Eukaryota; kingdom Metazoa; phylum Chordata; order Testudines; family Carettochelyidae; genus Carettochelys; species Carettochelys insculpta. Next base: position 234,093,127 of record NC_134137.1, on the reverse strand, counting down.
AGAGGCAAACCATTTCTAGTGCAGATATTGCCCTATTTATCTTGTTCCAGTGCCATTGTGTTACAGCATTTTGTGCATTAATACTTCATGCAAATTTCCAAGTAGTCATAGTTTAACAACTTTATCTTTAGGCTGTGTCTGCACTAGCAAGTTCTTTCAAAATATGTTTCAAAAGAAGGGGTTCTTTTGAAATATCCAGTGGAGTGTCTACACACAAAAAGCATTCTTTCGAAATTCAATCAAAAGAACGTGGTGCTCCTTTTGAAAGCACTCTTCCACTCCTGTTTCTGGAAAATCACTTTCTTTCAAAAGAAAATGTGTGTAGACACTCTATGGGCCCCTTTTTTGAAAGAGCAGTCCTCATGGTATTTTAATCCCTGGCCCATTTTTTCCAAAGAGCAGGGGCTGTGTGGACATTCTCTTTTGAAAGAGCAGATCACTCTTTTCATCCACTTTTTTGTGTGTGGATGCTCTCTTTAGACCCTAGTGGTTTCTCACCTTTCTCTTACAGGTTTAAAGTAGCATGCATGGTGAATTCTCTGTAACTTAAAATCTCTAAACCATGACCTAAGGATTTCAAAAGGTCCGGGGTCTACTTCAGGAATGGGTGAGATTCTGTAGCCTGCAATGTGCTAAAGATCAGATTAGATGGTCCCTTCTACCCATAAAGTCTGTTCGTGACAGACTACTTTGGTAAAGGCCTGTTTTGAAATGAAGGTATCTCTCTTACTATTCAAGTAGAGAGAACCATTCTCAAATATACATGTAAGTATATTAAAACAAAGGAGTTATGCCAATACACACCAGTTGATGATTTGGCCTACTTTCTTTCCTGCAAGTACTTACCCTTAGCACTCAGAACACCTATTGCTACCAACAAAACCAGGCAGAAGATTCCAAGAATTACTAAAATGAATGGCAGGTGTGGAGTCAGAGAGGAAGAACCTAAGAGAAAGGAGAAGGGAGAAAATCAAATAAAGTGAGCCCTATCCTCGGAATCTTGTAGCAGACTGAAATTTCTGAAGGCAGCCTCAGTGACACATGGACAGAACCCAGACCATGAGGACTAAAATAAGAACACAGGGACTGTCAGGCTGGACCAGGACAAATGTCCATCTAGTCTACCATGCTGTCTCTAAGGCTACGTCTACACATGCCCCAAACTTCGAAATGGCCACATAAATGGCCATTTCGAAGTTTACTAATGAAGCGCTGAAATGCATATTCAGCGCTTCATTAGAATGCGGGCTGCCTCGGCACTTCGAAATTGACGCTCCTTGCCGCCGCGCTTCTCGTCCAGACGGGGCTCCTTTTCGAAAGGACCCCACCTACTTCGAAGTCCCCTTATTCCCATGAGCTCATAGGAATAAGGGGACTTCGAAGTAGCCGGAGTCCTTTCGAAAAGGAGCTCTGTCTGGACGAGACGCGTGGCAGCAAGCCACGTCAATTTCGAAGTGCCGCGGCAGCACGCATTCTAATGAAGCGCTGAATATGCATTTCAGCGCTTCATTAGTAAACTTCGAAGTGGCCATTTGCGTGGCCATTTCGAAGTTTGGGGCACGTGTAGACACGGCCTAACAGTGACTAGTATCTAATATTTCAGATAAAGGTGCAAAACCCATATAATGGAAAACATGCAGAAATATCACTGTGAAAAAAAGCTTCTGCCTAACCTCAGGTAGTCAGGGGTTGACTTATGTGCAATTCAAGGTCCAATGTGCTTCAGGAGTAGCCCTGGGAACTACCAACTGTGGCATGTTTAGAGAGCTGCGTGGTTCCTGCCAGGATGTACATTCTGCCTTAGCTGGGAGCTCGTAAGCTGCAAGCAGAGACGAGGCCACCGAACTGTATAGAATACCCTGAGAAGTTTGTCAGGGACCCAGAGGGAGAACGTGGGCTTGTTTGTTTGGGGGTTTAGTTGTTGTGGGAGTTAGAAAGCATTCATAAGTGTTGTTGTGCAGCACAATATACTCTGTGCTGTCCAAGCTGGTAGAACACAGCCTGAAAGCAGAGAAGAGGCTGTTGAACTGTAATCTCCTTCTTTGTTCTTTACATAGGAAAGCCTGTTGCTGGTGTTCTGCCCGAATGAAGCTGCTCTGAGGTACACATGCACTGACACACATCACAGACCACACAAAGGAACCTGATGAAGTGGGTCTTTTGCCATAAAAGCTTATGCTCCAAAATATCTGTTAGTCTATAAGGTGCCGCATGACTTCTCGTTGTTTTTAAAGGAATGTCAGGGGTCCAGTCTCCCAGATTGTGTAAAAGGTCACAAGGCTTCCCCTATGTTGAATATCTCACACTGGGCTAGTGATAGGAGGGGCTACATATGCTTTGTGACAGGAAGGCTGTATGCGCAAACAAACAAAGCCAACAGGAATAGTTTCCATTCAATTAGCTGTGTAGCTAATCAAAGTGATTGTAGCAAATGGATTCTTTTCCTAGTGGTACATGAGTGACTGGCACTGACTGAAGAGTCATTTATTATTATTATTATTATTATTATTATTATTATTCAAAAATTTTCCTTTTTTATTTTCATGAAAAAATTTTCAGTTAGTTTCCAACTAAAAAAAAAAAAGTGTCAATGTTTTGCTTTGGGGAAGGGGAATTGCCTCAATTTTTCTATTACCTTTTATCTCCTTATCTCCATCCCCACCACCGCCCCCCACTTTCTTTTGGAAAAACAAGGCATAACATGGATCTAATAACCAAAAATAAAAGACCCAAAACTTTAACTTAAACAATTTTTTCAAGTGAAACTATTTTTCTCTTTTCAATCACTTTAATTAAAAACTGAAAAACATAACCAAAACAAATATCAAAATGATTTGGTCAAAAAGCCATTTAATTGACAAGCTTTTTGATGAAATACTTCTGATGAGCACTAGTTAAGATCTGTCCATCTGCTATAAACTTTTTTTTGCCCAGATTTGTTATCAGCTCCCAGTAACAGGACATTAGCAAACACACAATACATTTATTGGAGAAAGAGGTTTGTTTCTTTACAGTAAAACACCAACATGTATAGAATCAGAAGCTTTTAAAGCTCTGTACCTTCATTCTTGACCTTCTCAATGCTCTGTCTGCTTTGTTGTTCTTTAGGACTATGAAATGTCAGTTCTGAGTAGGTCACTTCCTGCTCACTCATTTCTAGTGGGTTATAGAACAGAAAGTTTAGAATTAAGTGTACTGAGATGGGAGGTGGAATATGATGAATAACTGACGTGACAGATCTGTGAAACTCTAACAACAATCACCAGTCTCTATTTAATGCCACAAGCTACATATCTTTTAGAAAATCCATTCAAGGTACTTTTGATTAAAAGAAATCCTATACTAGAAGAGTAGTCTAGAGTGAGTTTCTAATCACCTTTTCTAACGCAGCATGGAAAAGTAATTGAAAGGGAGTTCAGTTTTCAAAACTCTGGGAATTGTTTTTCTAGTGTCTGACCTCTACATTTCCAGAGAATAAAATATGCCAAATTGGAGCATGTCAGTAATTTAAACAATGGAATTAAAAATCAGAACACAAAAAAAAATGTTAAAGTTGAAGTCTTATAAAAACAAAGGTTAGAAAGTCAGGTTTTGACTTAATTTTTTTTAAAAATATTTGAAGCACAAAATTTTCAGAGAGGGCCTCATGGAGATAAACATCAGTCCCACTGAAATTCAAAGTGAAAAGAAACACATTTTCCTAAGCGTCTTTTAAAACCCCACCTGAAAAGTATAATTTGATAGTCTGGGAATCTGCCAATCTACCACTTTTATCTGAAAGGTTCAGACTTCTGTGTGTATGTGCATCAAGAAGCAAACTCCATTTGGAATGTGGCTCTGGTTCCTCTCTCTTTTCTCCTTTTACCTCCATGTCAGATGGAAATTTGCAAAGCGTGATGATCCAGGAAAGTGGAGCCTACATGTTTGTCTTTAAAAGAAACTCATTAAGGGCTATTTAAAAGTAGATAATAGACTTGGACCAGACAGGCTATCAAAACACTGGGAAAAGACAGTTTGCTCAAACTTCTTTCTGGGCACTTGGGTTTGGAGAGTGGGATATCCCCAGCAGAAAAACAAAGGAATCGGGTGTTGATTGTGAGACATGTAAACTTGCAGGACTCACACAGCAGGAAGGCACTGTTAGATTTGGACAGGAGAGAACAAGAAAGTGTCCTGCAGTTCTAGCAGGGTATCCTGTTTCCCTACAACACCTGCCAAGGATAAAGAAAGAAACTGTCCAGTGGCCTGGAATAGAGAAAGAGAGAGAGTGTAGAGCAGTGAGAATCCACAATTCCAGAGAGAAATTGTTTGCAGTAGACAAAGATTGTGGATGCCCCAGTGGCTTTGCCCAAACTCAAATTCTTCTCCCAAGTGGTGAGAAACCTGAGGCAAGGAGATGTGTAAACAACATTATTATATTGCCTAGATTATATTGCCTAGTGTAATCTTGCTCTGTAAGCAATAGTGTTTACAAACTCTTATGAATTTGATGTATCTGTTGCCTTCACTTTCACATGCCCTGTATAGGCAATATAACTCAGTGGGAACTGAAGTCTATGCCTGATGATGTCCCTGGTGAGCTGTGGGACCCATTGGAACAGAACTAAGTAAATTCCAATCAACTGTATTTGTGCAAACCTTTTTAAAACAACAGTTAAATTATTCTACATATTATTATCATCCATAGGCAGAACTACATAATTTCTAATACTCAATTCTATGACGGAGAGCAAAACTCAAACTCATCATCCCAGCTCCAACTCTGGACCAGCAGCTATCTGTCAGGTTCCATCCTCAGAAAACTAGGAATAAAAAGAGAAGTCTTGCACCAGGTCCTGAAGGTCAACAAACCCAGGTTCCACCAAAATAATGAGAGTGAGTCAGAGCTGAGCACTCTATCGCAAAAATGCCTGGGTCAGAGTCTAGCAGCACTCTTCTCAAGAAACTGTTAAGAAAAGCGGCATAGCATGATAGTACTTTTGTCCCTTTCCAAGCCTTACTTCTAAACTCTCCAGGTCCTTTTGTGTATTTCTGACATCTATAGTTTCAGAACATCAACTAGTTCAGTGTAATCTTATCTACAGCAACCCAAAATCATACCTACTCCTGATCTAATAAACTGACTGTCACTACTCTTTAGTTTTGGTGCATTATCCTTTTTTCAATTGGTAGGACTAGGGCCATTTCTCAATCAGCTTTAATTTATATTTTCAAACAGGATTTTGTGAAAGTTTGGAAACAACAGTTTTCTATATTCTAAATCTGTTCCACAGACTAGCTTTCCAGGTTGGTAAAGATCTTATGGTTTTAAGGTAAAGTTTTTGAAGTGCCTACATTATTTAGCCTTTTTGATGTGTTTAATAGTAAAACCACCAGATACATTACAGAAGGCAAAAGGAGCAGAAATGTAAATTCACAAAGTGCAGGGATGGCCCAGATCAGTGCTAATGTAAGTGCTGAATAATCCAATACTAATTTTTATAACCAGTTGTACCAAATTTATCAGAGACAAGAGAAGCCTTAGAGTTTAAAAAAACAACCTGCATTAGTTATCTAGTCTAACAATGAAAATCAGTAGGATATTTGGTGATAATACCTGTGTTGATGTCAGAAATCCTTGGCTGGAGTCCTGGAATAAAGATGTTGATGTCTTCGTATGGCAAAAAAATATTAGTTAGTCTGTCACATTAGTGAAGAGTCAACATGAAATAAAGAAGGAAAAAATTATTTGCTGTGATGTTCCGGCTACAGCTGAACAGGAAGTCTGCACGTAACTGGTTTGAAGCGTGCTGCCCCTTCACAGAATGTTCAAAGCAAAAGGATTTTCATCTTCATGGTGTAACAGGGTCAGGCCAGAGGACTATAGGAGAATGTTTCCAATGGAAACTGGGAAGTGGGTGGGTGTAAGCCCATACATGGCTAAAGGGCCCTTTCCCAGCCTATGGGGAGTATCCACTGAGCCGAGGAAATTAAGTGATTATGTGGGACAAAGAAAAGGAAAAATGGGCAGGTGTGAAGGTCAAAGGGTCAAAAAAGGGACCTGGAAGGGAACACCATAGAACTCAAAGTCAGTCCATCCATGCTCGTGGATTTGTTGGTGGGCATGAGAGGAAAGGTTTTGGAGAACTAGGCCAGAGTGAGAGGCAATTCCTGAGAACTCTGCAGATACAACGGCCATGTATTACATCAACTGGCAAGGGGAAACATGTTCATCCCCACACTGATCAGAAGCTCTGTGCCTGTGGGAGCTTTGTATAGCCTGCGCCAATCACCTGGAGGTGTCCTATCTCCAGGGGGGTCCAGAACCATCTGGCCGACTGTCTCAGTCCTTGGTAACTAGCCCACGAGTCGTCAATCCACATGGACATCCTCCACTCCATCTTCCAAAAGTGGGAGCTTCCTAGATGGACCTCTTTCCATCCCAGAGCAACCGCAAGTGTCCCCCTTCTTCTAGGCACTTCAGCCCAGGCTCCATAGAGGACACTTTCCTCATTTCATGGTCTTTTTTTCATTGTTGTCCTTGTGTGGGTGGTGGCTTTGATGCTGTGGGATGCTGCGGGGACAAGTGTGGCTACTCCCCACCCCACGTTTCTCCTGTTACCACCATTACTGCCACTCCATCTCCCTCCTCAGTCACTGCAGAAACCTTTTGCTATTCTTCAGCCCCACCGCTTGTCCCAAACACTTTCCTTTTTGGGGTATCACAGCAGCTTCTATGGCCCTGCTCCTCAAGCAGACATGATTACACTTATCTTTTTCCCCTGGCAGTGTGGGGTGGCCCACATTTTTGGAGCAGGTTGTCCCCTGCTGGTTGCCCTTTCTCTTCATTTGTTCCCCCTCCCCATGTGCCTTTCTTTTCTTTTCATTTGGTGCTTGAGCTTCCCTTCCTGCCTAAAGTTATCTCCCCTACTTTCACTTTCCTCCATGTAGCTTTAGTTCCCCCTGTCCTCAATTCCCCAGTACAGCTGGAGGAGCTGGTCTTACCGTCTTATGCTGGTAGCCATATTCCCTATTTTTTTGTGTTCCCTTTTGCTGGCATCCTCCCAGCCACTTCCAGTCAGAGGTTGGAGGAGTGGTGACCCTTTTTCTCCCTTCCTTCCTCCCATCCCTCCTCTACTGTTTTTCTCTCCTTGTGGTTGATCCTGTCATTCCCTACCCATGGTAGGTGTTTCTGTGAGGTGGTTTTCCTAGCATATACCTGCCATCCCCTCCCAACCCATTCTCCTGTATGCCTCTGCCATAATGGACACCACCAAAGCTGCCAGGTTACTTGCCTATGAGATGACAGAGGCTCATCCAACTCATTAAAAATGCTGAAATCTGTTACTGTTGTTATGTCTGTGTATTCACATTTATATACCGATTAATAAAGTTTTTACATTGTACAGAAAGCTCCTGCCAGGGGCAGCAAGAGTCAGGGTGCTGCACCTGACAGAAGCCGTTTCCCACTCCAGACAGGGGTGACAGTCATGTTAACCTGAGACACGCACAACTTGGTTGCATTTATCTCGACGTTTACTGTACAAACTGACCTTGGGTATGTGATTGGCCCTTTGTATTTGGAGTAACCGCAATAGTGTTGTGATTTTCAGATCAGGTAACCAAATAGCAAGTAAACCAGCTTTTCTGGGTGGCTAGGTAGACTGGACTGCCTGAGGGGACTGTCTGTGACACCCTAGTAAGGCTGTGGGATTTTAGGAGTTCACACACATTGCTCAGTTGCCGAAATCTAATTACAGAACACACAGCTACTTTGGGGTCTCTGCCCTGCTTCTTGACAGTCTGACCTAAGGTTGGCAATCACACTTGTGAGCCATTCCAGGTAGGGTAACAGTGCTAAATCTACACACTTTATTTGTTAGTCTCAAGCTGTGCAGAGTCATGAAGTAAGTTCTGGACGTCTCCAGTTCATTCCTTAGTCATAGCCAACATTGCAGTTGCCATAAAATGGAAGCTTGCCTGAGATGCAAACCACTGTGAGCCTGGGACTTGAAAGACAAGCTTTCTCTGTCCCAGGAAAGTACATAACCCACTACTGACTTGGAGTGACACATACCCCATGTGCCCAACCCGCAGACCATGTGAGTGTGACAGCTGCCAGGCAGGGGGCTAGTTCTCTGACTCGGGCTGTAGCGCTGGACTTCCCCAGTTTCAGCCCCAGACTCCAACATGGCGATTCTCACTACTGTAAATGCTCCTCTTCCTTTCCCTCTTTGATCTCGGGATGAGCCTCATTTACTGTGTTTGGTTTGAGTTTACACTGTACGCTGCTTAGAACAAACTGTGTTTTTTCTGTAAAATAACCAGTGCACCAACACCACTACACATTTTGCAAAGTGTTTATTAGTATTTCCACTGAAGGACTCTAAAAATCAACTCTTACCAACCCACATAGGCAAGGGAGGCACTCAGTGGGGTGGGAGTCTCGTGGCTACGGGACAAGATTCCATACAGGGTGTGCTTGAGCACCTGCGACTGCAGCCCCTCAGTCTGAATGGTAACGCTGCAAATTCAAGGGCCTGTGAGTTCCCTGTGTCTTTGCAAAATCCTCTTGTGTTGTTCACTAGCCATCGACTAAGCAGCTTTCTTCTCACAAATATAGCGAAATTCTTTTGCACATTTGTGAATGGCACCTCCTCCTGCATTTAAAGCTACACAGGATTCTCCAGGAGTTTCCTTCTTTACTTGGAACCTAAGGTGAAGAGCTACAATTAACACAGCCATGCCATTGTTGTAAAATCTTGAACAGTGTGTTTGCATTTGGCTCCGTAAATAGTGAGATAAACTTGCCTTGTCTGTCAATTTCACTTCATGTCTCTGTCCTGCAAAGTGACCTACTAAAGCCCTTCTTTGAGATTTCAACTTTTTCTGTCTTTGAGAAGTTGTCAAGATAACTGAGATGGCCTTTTTGATTTAGGTTTACCACAATTCTTGAACAAGTCCATGTTCATTGTTAGGAAAGGGGTCTCAATTTCCTTATTAAATCCAGAGATGGCATCAGTAGTTCACCTTAAAAGTTTCCCATTAGAACTACCTTCATATATAGTTTTGCTCTATCTTTACAGCTGTCATCAGTGCTTCAGGGGAATAATGTAACCTCATCATGTTTGTTTATTTGATTGTTTTATTAGACATGTTCATTTCGACCTACAGTATCCAAATAGCATCACTGCTTCCTGTGAGAATTTGTAAAAGTCAAAAACACATGATAATTCTCCAAGTTCAGTGATCTTTAAGCCCTGCAACAGAGTGCAAATTCTGTGAGAAATGCACAAGGATGTGAAATTCAAGTGTATATCTTCTAGAAACGCCAGATACTTACAGGTCAGTGGAGTGAGCTGTGCCATCCTCCCACTTCATGGCTGTAGCAGTTCCCCTGCGGGATAGTCCAATCCAGTGAAAACACACCAGTCTGTTTATGAAATCCTATTTGAGAACAAAACTAAATTGTTCACATCAATCCTCACTGGAAGGAAAATGGGTACCAGGGAAGGGAATGAAGCTTATGTGTCCCAGTTGAGACAAGTGTGTCATAATGACTTCACATTGGCCAGTTATGTCCCATTTTTCCAGAAGAATCTGCCATAGATTTTATGGAGCTTTTTGCTCAATTTAATCTGCACCTTCCCTCACAGGATGATGCATCATCGCTACCGTCCTGGCTGACAGAAACTGTAGGATATCCTAGAGAACAAGTCAACACGACGTCAACGTCAACCAGGGGTATCACCAATGAGAGACATGAGGCAACTTCTTCTCAGGCAGCAGAAATACTAACCCAACAGCATTCTCAGCCTGTTAAAGAAAGATACGGTTTGATTTTCTTATCAAATGGGTTTCCTTTCCTTGACTTCAGTGGAGACAATCCTGATTCACAATGGAGAGAGAGCAGATTCAGGCTCTAGGAAAGGACTTTCTGCCTTCCTCAAGCTCTGCAGAGCATTAATCCCTAAACTGGGCATCTCACTCCTTTTAATCACTCCCACAGTCAGTGCAAGAATTTGCATTCACTCCTCCCCTGGTGCCTCAAATCTGGTGCCCCTTAGGGACACAGCTGTGAATACAACATAATCAATTTAGAAGGTCATTTTTCCCTTCCAGTGCTATTTTCATTTTGTGCCCCCATCCCACTTCCCTATCATGGAGATGCTGAGCAGGTGTAGTTTGGCAAATACAGGAAAAGAAGGCTAAGGCTGAATTCCTCACCAGTTCTTCCTTGTTCTTTATCACCAACAGCCTGGAGTTATGAGATGAGCAGTATTCTTGACTCTTCTTCCAGGTTCGCCCTTCCTCACTAAAATGGTAACACTTTCCTCCATGCTCTATCCAGCCCTCAGAGCAAAGGCTGTATTTTTCTCCTTGAAAAAGAGCAATATAGACTGCACTGAATATATATTAATAAACTAATTTTACATAATTAAATATATCTCTGCACTCATGGGCTACGTCTACACGTGCCCCAAACTTCGAAATAGCCATGCAAATGGCCATTTCGAAGTTTACTAATGAAGCGCTGACATGCATATTCAGTGCTTCATTAGCATGCGGGCGGCAGCGGCGCTTCGAAATTGAGGAGCCTTGCCGCCGCGCGGCGCGTCCAGACGGGGCTCCTTTTCGAAAGCACGCCACCTACTTCGAAGTCCCCTTATTCCCGTGAGCTCATGGGAATAAGGGAACTTCGAAGAAGATGGCGTGCTTTCGAGAAGGAGCCCCGTCTGGACGCGCCGCGCGGCGGCAAGGCTCCTCATTTCGAAGCGCCGCTGCCGCCCGCATGCTAATGAAGCGCTGAATATGCATGTCAGCGCTTCATTAGTAAACTTCGAAATGGCCATTTGCATGGCTATTTCGAAGTTTGGGGCACGTGTAGACACAGCCATGGTGTGATGCAGCTTGACATCACTGGATGTCACTGTGGACTATCTAGTAGTGCGTGCATGTCTCAGTGGGAACGTAGTAAAACAAACCAGCAGTCATGTAGCACTTTAAAGACTAACAAAATGATGCATTACATGATGAGCTTTCGTGGGACAGACCAACTTTTTCAGATCTATGACATTTCCAGTCCAGACTCAGTCATATAGCAGAGACGAAGGGAATAAGGCTTATGTGTCCAGGTCCTCTGTGCTATATAACTGAGTCTGGACTGGAAATGTTTTAGAACTGAAGAAGTGGGTTTGTCCCATGAAAGCTCATCACCTAATACAACTTTTTGTTTGTCTTTAAAGCGCTACATGACTGCTGGTTTGTTCTGTTAGAATACAGACTAACACGGCTGCCTACCTCTGCTACTAGTCAACACGCATGGAAATGTAGTTTTAGGTTTCTCAGCACAGATCAAGCTGTTGTGTTTGCCACCAGAATAACCCGGTGTTAAGGACCCTAACCTCAGATATGGAATACTTGGTTCCAGGCCCCATTCTTAACCAAGCAGAGGACTTAACTCCGGGTCTGCTGCATGAGGCCTCTCAGCACCAGGCGATTGACTCCTCTGGGATGTGTCTGATTTTTTCATGGAAAACTTTGAAAAGTCTCTGTTTATTCCAGTGCAAAAGGGGAAAATTTTGAACTCTCAGAAATGCTTGTGAGACCCACTCAACAACCAAGGTAATGGGAGCACTAGTGGCGACAGTGAGCAATCCTCACAGAAGAGCAACCCTCACAGCATCTGCTCCTCATAAGAAGCCCTCGTTCAGAAAGGCATCTCACTGTTGCTACCTTCTGTACAACTTGCTCCCATTGCAGGTGAGTCATCATCATGGCCGGGTTGCAAATGGAGGGCAGTGAGCATGTTGATTGGGATAACCTCAAAAACAATGTCAGCACTGTGGGAGGGAAGTGTATGCTGGTCTCTCTGTACCACAGCCTATTTGGTGTTGCAGTAGTCAAAATCCTTCTGCTTCTCAGTGTTTATACCTTGTACTATGTAGAGGCATGAGCTGGGAAGGAGCTGCCCAACTTTCTCTGCTTTGAAGCTGGTGAGCCAAGGATCAGGATAATGCCCACTATTAAGGTTTTGTTGCCAAGATTTGTTTCTGGTTTTATGTTTTAGGTGACCCCATGGTACACTATGTGCACAGAGACAGAAGTACACATTGCACTTCTTAGATGTGGTACTCTCTCGCCTGGCAATCCATGGTCTGGCAGGACTACAGATGTTCCAGGACAGGGTGGGGGCTGGGAGCTAGAGCCCTGCCTGCCCTGTGGGGCCAAGGGACAGACCAGAGTCCCCTGGCTGCCCCACAGCAGTGTGTGCTAGAGCCCCCTAGCAGACATGTGCCAACCAGCTGCAGGGGCTGGAGCCCTGTGGCAGCCCCAGGGAGCTTGATGCCACAGCAGTCCCAGGAGCACTGGGCTGTCTTGGGACAAAAGCTTTGGCTCTCCCCTGGTCTGACAAATTCTCATGTTTTGGACCCACACATCCCAGCTATGCTGGACAAGGAAGATACAACCTGTACCTTTTCTTGTTAAATAGGGCAAAATGAGCTGCCATCTGACTAAGCGATGGTATTACCATGAAGCAGCTAACAGAAGAGGAGTGAGCTCTGATTGATACCTTTCCTGCTCACAACTTTTGAGAAGTTTGCTTTCTGGGCTTGGAGATCATCTCTTTGATTTGTGCAGTTTTTCAGGGTCTCCTGCAGATGGGTGAAGTTTCCCAGAATGGCTTGTTTCTCAATAAGCTCATTCTGTCTTCTCAGTCGATGGGAAACCTGGAGAACTTAAAATTCATATTCCAAGGAATCAGTTTAAACAAAATTCAGCACACTTGTATAAAGCAGTTTTCTTTTGCATAAGGTTGCTAATAGCAATAGTGATAGTGGCCCTCAAGGCTTACATAATGGGGATTGAAATGGAGACCTCCAGAGCTAAAAGTGTGAGGTCCTACAGCTTGAGTTAAAGGCCCGGTCTACCCTTGAAAAATATTTCAATATAAGTAGAGTAAATAGAGGTGTGGAAAGAAAAATCACTCTCATAACTTAAATTCACTTACCTAACCCAAATAAGCACAGAAGTTTAAATGAAATAATTCTATGTAGGTACCCTGGTTTGGGAAGGTGCTTGGTCTATTTCAATAGAAAATCTCTTTTCATTGTAGTAGGTCATGTGTACACTCAGGGGTTATGCTATGGCAATTTAGCTAAGCTGGTATAGTCTGTAGCATAGACACAGCCAAAGACAGAAAAATTAGTTGCTATTTGCTGTAACAACTCATATCCTCTGTGGGTTACTGAGGGACTTGCAACACATGCTCATTAGAAGTTTACACAATTTAGATTTTTTAATTTTATTCTCAAATTACATGCTGAATCTCTCTTGCCCAGCATCCTTGGGACATAACTGGTGCTGGATGAAAGAATTTGCCAGATGACAGGCAGATATTTTCTAGCACATTTCCAACATTTCCACTGCTTACTAGGCTCTTAGAAGACACATAGGGGTAAATTAGAGCTAAATAACAGCACCAAACAAACTGGTAACTGCTAAACAAACTTTATGGGACCATGGGAAACTTGGCCACATGAATGATAAGTGGTCAACCAGCTAATTAAAATCATGTGGATTACAGAGTTTGCTGGCTGAGAGAGTTCCAGATTAGAGAGTCTCAACCTGTATACAAATTAAGGAATTGGTGTAATATTACTTCACTCTTTGCAAAATAATCTCTATGGGTTTAAAATCTGATTAACGGAATGTGTACCAAAGATATGCGTTGGACAAAATGGCATTTTTGTTTACATGTTTTGGATCCTGATTTACACTGATATAATTGAGAATAGAATGGGGACCTGTTCTCTTTTCGACTAGTAAATTGAGCAAACTTTAAAACAAAATCAGGAAATTATTCAGAACCAAATACCATTCTCTGTCACAACTGGAGCTGAATGAATATTTGTTGTTTATTTGGAGCTTCAAAATCTGGGAAAAAAAGTTAAACCAAAATTTTTCAGTTTTTCTCCCCAAAATGAAAAAAAATATTAATTTCAGATATAATGGCAGACAAAATAAAATTAAAAAGAAGGAAATTGGAACACAAAGGACATGTCTACACTGCAAAAATACCTTCAAAGGTGCTTACTTGAAAGTACAACCTCGAAGACGAGTGCCAACAAACATGTTACCTTGAACTTAAACTTCAAAGTAGGGCACTACTCCATTCCCGGGAATTCAGTAAGGACTTCAAAGTTGGGCTCCCTTACTTCAAAGTTAACTTTGAAGCAAGGGAAAATATGTATAGATGCTCTGCAGGCTACTTTAAAGTAGTGCCTAACTTTGAAGTTAACTTTAAAATTAATTCCTAGTGTAGCCACACACAAAATGTAACTTCCAAGCACTGTCTATGCAGCTACTTGTAGAGCCTTGTGCAAGCCCTGCTAGCCTGAGTCTGTTAACATGGGCAGGAAGGCTTCAAAATACTGTGTAGACATACTCTTAAGAGCATCTTAGCTTCTCACACGTTTTACTGGTAAAACTCAAATCACGGGTTGGCAGACAATGGGCTCCGAATACGAAATGAAAGTTGTTTTTCACAAAATAAGGCATATTAGGAGAGTGCCACACATATACATTTACACACATCACTCAGATGCTGCTACAAGAGATTTTCTAAAACTTATCATGATTCAGATCAATATTGTTGCCTTCTTGGCAAATACTTACACATAAAACGAAAAACCCCTGCAGTTACTAGCAAAGCTATGCAGAGGAGCCCCAGAATCACTGTAACGAGCCATGATGAAGTCGGAGTAGGATATTCTAACGGAACTAAAAGAGAGAAAATAAAAGCAAGCATGGCAGTTCTCTAGGATCAGATCAGAGATCTCAGCCACACCAGTCCACCAAAGCCAGAACCATCCCCAATCTAATAATAATAGCTATTGAATATGTGCTCAGTAAATCTGGCATGAATTGAGAAGTCTTTAAGAAAACAGTCAATCCTGGTGAAGACCGGAACTATCACATCCCAATTTCTGACCATGCCTTGTCTTGGTGTGGTCTTAAGTGAATTGCCAGGAATGTGTCATTTCCTGACAAACTAGGAACAAATCTAATTTCATATTGTTTCCAAAATGAGTCCTTAGACAATAGCTACACCAGGAGGAATATGTGTAAGTATAAACTCTTTCATAAAAGAAAGTAGGAGTCCAACAACTCAAATGCACAATACTTTTGCTTTCTGCACTTCATGTTTGGTGCTTCTGCTGTTTTGAAGGAGTGTGAAACCTCAGATGGGAGTAGGTTACTTCCTGCTCACTGAATTCTGATAGTTATAACATAGAAAGAGAGCTCTATAAAATTGTCATCACAGCATGTAGAATAATAACTTCTTAGAAGTTTAAGTCTATAGTACACCACAATGATCAATGATCTGGGTTCCTGCTTAATGTAATACAGGGCATAGCACCTCACCCAGTAATTCCTGCTTCAAAAACCAATAACTTGAATTGGGGAATATATTTTCTAAAGAGAGAGTCAATCTTCATTTACAGATCTCAAACAGTGAAAAAAAATCACATTCTTTGACAATCTGTTTCACTGGTTAATTGCACATCTTGTTCAAAATGTGTGTCCAATTTCCAACTTGAAGTTATCTAACTCATCCATTTAGGACACAGAAACAATACAGTGTAATCTAAATGACCAATCGTGTGGCTCCAATACTGAAGTGTGGACAGCGAATTCTTGAAGCAGTAGCCACTGCAAATAGTTGACAGCCTACTCAAAGGCTGTAACGTAAATCACACAGTGAATGATTTCATACACAAACCCTTTTTAACTGAAACCTCTTCTCCGATAACTCACAAACTGAACTAAGGGCTGTCATTTCTCTGAGAGCCAGTTCATTCCCTGTGACTCATGTTGAGCAGTACCTTATTCTGTGAATAAGACTACAGAAAGAAATAAGAATCTGAACCTGAAAAAAAGTATTCCATCAGTAGTGGCCTAGTAAGGACAACAGGCTTTGGCCTGTTAGGCTGCATTTACACTGCACCCTCAGGTTGAAATAAGATTCACAATTGCACTATGCAAATTGCTTATCCTATCTTGAGTTAATTTCAAAATAGGCTACTTCGGCATTTGGCACTATTTCAAGGCATCCCTTCCTCCTCCTCCTGCAGTGATGTATACAAGGATGCCGAAATAGTGTGCCTGGTATTTTGAGAAATATTTCAAAATACTGGGCATGTTTCATAGAGGTGGGGTAGCTATTTTGGGATACCTCAGTATCCTGTTATAGATCTGCCATGTAAACACAGCCTTAGAATATGCAAATGGAAAGAAAGCACAAGGTGAGTTCAGCATTTGTTTCTTATTACTTTCTGGTACACACACACACACACACACACACAAAACACGACCTTTTAAAGCTGTGCCCTGAGGAGAGGGCCATGGATTGGAGATTACTTGTTCTCAGAAACTTCAGATCAAAGGCCTGGGCTGTGTAAAGAAGCAGTAAAGGACCCAGTTGGGGTCTGACTTTAAAACTGACAAACTTGGGACCTAAATCTGAGCGGGCCCTGCAGTGGAACTAGGGATGACCTCAGGTAAGCTACTAGAAAACATGTAGGGTTTTTATTGTTTTTAAATATGTTTTGTCTTTAATGCTATTTTCCCAAAGAATAACTGTAGTTTGTTTTGTGAAGATTGTGGGTTGGTAAATGGAATGCACTCTTTCGTCTCTTGCAGAAACAGTTAACTGCAGTTCCTGGTCCCTACTGGAAAATCACAGTGAGACTGTGACAAGTTTGGTCACAGAGCCCCTTGAGACTATTACCTAGCATATTTAAAATACCAAGGAGCCTGCTTACCTGCCCTCTGAGGCGCCCCACCACCCTGTGTAAATCAAGACACACCTCGTTAGAAGGCCTCAAAACAAAGTTATTTTCCAAATGATACCTGTGAAATGTCTTAATGACTATTACCATAGAGAGACAGACATGATCTGCTGTGTTGAAGGGGAAACTGAGGCATGCTCTCTTACAGATTTGTTGGCTGAATGACAAAATGGGTCACCTCTGGAGAGTCTGGAAATCTGTAAGGACATCAGCCAAAAAGGGGAAGTGCTGGCAGTGTTGCTAAAGTACAGTGAGACATCTTCCAACAAGCTTGGGAAAATGCACTTACTGTCCCATAAAATCCCAAAAAAGGGACACAACTTCCCCCTTCCACACCTTACAGGACCACTGGAAAGGTGAAAGAGCAAATTTGTGCAGAAATACAGAACATGTTGGACCTGGCAGTAATCAAACAATCTGACCACTCATGAGCATTCCCGGTGGTCTTGGTCTCCAAGAGGGATGGCCCTGTGAGATTCTGTATGGACTGTAGGATACATAATGCTGTTACCATAATTCTGTTAACCCTATACCTAGATCTGATGTCATGCTGGATGTGCTGAGCCAGTCCAAGTACCTCAGTACTTTTGGTTTAATAAGGACTTACTGGCAGATACTTCTGGAAAAGGAGGCAAAACAAAAATCTGGGTTTATCACTGCCATAGGGCTCTATGAGTTCACAGTGCTACCTTATAGTTTAGTAAATGCTTGGGCAACCTCCCAGAGGCTGGTCAATGAAGATAAATGATTTGCAGATCTTTGGAAGGGCTAGAGTAGAGGACATTGCTATATTCACCAGAACCTTGGAAAACCACAAGGAGCATCTGCAGGTGATGTTGACAAAGCTCAAAGAAGTTGGTTTGATCATAAAACCATCTAAATGCAAGATAGGGGCAGCCAAAGTCCTTTATCTAGAGCACCACGGAAGTGAAATGACCCTGACCAGCTGCCCAGGAGAAATTCAAGGGCTGCCCTCCTGATTGTCAAAGCACCCACAGCTGCTCACAGCCAGATGCTTATGCTTCTATTGGTGGTGCACAAGCCTCTGGTGACATACCCATATTTATTCGGCATGTAGATGGAAAAAATAGAGAGACCATCACCCCAACCTCTTAAAGAAAAGGCTATTGTCAAGCAACCAGATCCCCAGACTAAAAGTAAGATCTAATCTTTCAGAGGCTTGTCAAATTATTACAGGTGGTTGGTGGGGGAAGGAACTAGGGGCACAGTAGCCAAAATCACAGATTTATATAAAAAGCACCAACCTACTAATGTAATTTAGTCAGAGGCATGCCAGAAGGGTTTTGATTCAGTAAGGGCATTCTTGTCTCTAAAGCTTGTACTAACCAGCCCTGCCTTTGTCAAGGCTATTGATTTGTGTATGGGTGTATCTGACACTGGTTTGGGTGCAGTACTTATGCAAACTGGGCAGGACAAGAAGCACCCCATTGCCTTCCTAAGCAACAACCTGTCCACTCTGTCAAAGAAGTAGTTAAGCCTGGAACTAAGTGAATCATTGCCCTCCAGTCCAAGAGACCTTCCTTGTGATGATGGCTCCAAAGTTTTGCCAACTGGTGGGAATGCAGGTCACTGAAGTTCTGGAAAATCAGAAGAGGGCAATCAAGATGGAACATACATGCTTCCACCCAGGTACTTTCTCTTACAGCCCACTGGGGTCGGCTAACCAATCACAGATGCAATAATCTCTTCCCTGTTAAAGGGCTAGTACCACCCTAGAATAGAAAGATTTATTTGTTCATGGTCATAGCCAAATAAATGTGTTCTAGGGCTTTTTTGTATGCACAAACTGCCTCCTTCCCTTACCTGGGAAACGATGCACTTCTGAGGACACTTTCACCTCAAACAGATTGACATGAAACTAAGAATATATAATTTCACTGACATTTGAGAAAAATTCTGGCACAGATTCTTGCAAGATAATGTTAGGCATCATGGGATAAAGTTCAAGAAGTTGTGAGTAGGGGGAAACAAATAATGTTAGACACAGATTTAGGAAATTAAAACTACATAGTACCTGTGTCCCTTGTGTGCTTTGGTCTTCGTTTTCTCTTCTGCTTTCCTGGAGTATGAAATTTGAGGTCCTCAGAGGTCACTGACCGCTCACTCATTGCTGGTGGGCAATGGGATAGAAATTCCAGAGGTGGTTACTGAATGCAGATGAACATTGGGATTTTTACTTTAGTGAAATGACTTGTTAGAGCCGTAAGAGCATCAACATGAGCAGGAACAATGTCACAGGACAGCCTGATCAATGGCTCTATACGAGTGATACTGTGTTCCTCTCAGACACTTAACTCTCACGTAGAAAACCACAAGAGACACATTCTACCTCTCCTGGTTGTCTAGGACATTCCATCCCATCCAGGCAGATGAAGATTTAGCCTGAGTTATGCACACTTTTGTCACCTTTCATTTGGACTAACAATGCTCTGTAGCTGGGCATGCAGCCATCAGCCTCAGGACACTCTAACTAGTGCATAATGATGCAGTACGTCTCCTCAGCAGCACAGACTGCTCCAAACACATTATACTAGTCCTCTACTCTTTGTACTGGCTCCCTGTAGAACAATCAGGAAAATCAAAGAGCTCAGTCCCTGTCTTCACAGAGCTCAACGCTGAGCAACAGAATTCCCAAGAGTTTGCCAGAAGCTCCACGATCAGGCCATGTGACTAACAAATCCACTTCTTTGACACAGTAGTACCATGAGGACAAAGCTCTTGTGTACAGCAGGCAGAATTTCCTATATGGCCAGTCTGGGATGGTGGAGCAAATTTCCACTGGAACTAAGAGCCACCACAAACATCACCAATTTCTGCTCCAAGAGCAAGGCACACTTCTCAAACTTTGTCTTGGCTAACATAAACATATAACAGAGATCAGTATCAGAGAGGTAACTGTGTTAGTCTGTAGCTTTGAGAACAACAGAAAGTCTTGTACCACCTTATAGACTAACAGATATTTGGAGCATAAGCTTTCATGGGCAAAGACCCGCTTCATCAGATGCATGAGTGGGGGGGTGGTTTCAGAGGGGTATTTAAAGAGTGGAGTCCCTGTAAAGGGGAAGGGCCAGAGCTGACAAGGTCTATTCAGCAAGGAGGAAGTGGCCCAGTATGAGCAATACTTATCAAAAGAGCTAAAAACAAGTCAGATCAGACAGGGGGATGTGAGCCATTGTCAGCATCAAATGGGGAGCTATCAACACCCAGAGCAGAGAAACTGTCTTTGTAAGCTGCAAGCCACTCACAGTCTCTGTTTAATCCATGGTTAATGGAGTCAAATTTGCAAATAAATTGCTGCTGAGAGATTTCTCTCTCCATTTGATTTTTGAAATTTGTTTGTTTCAGGACTGCAACCCTTAAATCTGCCACTGAGTGTCCAGGGAGATTGAAATGTTCTCCCACAGGCTTCTGTACATTACTGTTCCTGATGTCTGATTTATGTCCACTTATTCTTTTACGGAGAGACTGTCCAGTTTGGCCAATGTAAATTGTAGTGGGGCATTGCTGGCACATGATGGCTTATATTATATTAGTAGCTGTGCAGGTAAAGGAGCCCCTGATGATATAGTTGATGTTAGGTCCTGTGATGATGTCACTGGTGTTGATATGTGAGCAGGGTTGGCAGAGAGGACTGTTACAGGGGCTGGTTCCAGGCCTAGAGTCACTGGTTAGTGATTTGTAGTGGCTGGTGAGGATTTGTTTAAGGTTGGCAGGCTGTCTGTAAGCAAGGACAGACCTGCCTCCCAAGGTCTGTGAAAGTGAAGGATCATTGTTCAGCATGGGTTGCAGATCACTGATGATGCTCTGGAAAGGCCTTAGGTGGGGGCTGTATGTGATTGTCAGTGGTGTTCTCTTGTTTTCCTTGCGAGACCTATCTTGTAGCAGGTGGTTTCTGGGTACCCGTCTGGCTCTATCAATCTGTTTCCTCACTTCCTTAGGTGGGTATTGTAGTTTGAGAAAAGCTTGGTAAAGGTCTTGTAGATGTTTGTCTCTGTCTGATGGATCAGAGCAAATACAGTTGTACCTTAGCACCTGGCTGTAAACAATGGATTATGTAGTATGCCCTGGATGGAAGCTGGAGACGTGTAGATAAGCATAGTGGTCCAAGGGGTTTTTGGTATGGGGTGGTATTTATGTGAAGGTCGCTTATCTGCACAGTAGTGTCTGAGAAATGAATTTCTTGTGTGGACTGGTCCAGCTTAAGGTTGATGGTGGGGTTGAAATCAAGGTAGAACTCTTCAAGAGCTTCCTTCGCATGGGTCCAGATGATGAAGATATCATCAATGTAGCACAGGTGGAGGAGGGGCGCTGGGGAACGAGAACTGAGAAAGTGTTGTTCCAGGTCATGTAAACAATGTAAATTTATTAGCATATTTCTTTGCAGAGAGAGATCAGAGTGAAACCTAACTTGTGGAAATGTATATCAATTGGGAGGAAGAATCAGCTACAATTCACACACTGGGAATTTATTAATTGGCTGAAGTTTGCTGATTGGGCCAATTGAAAATTTCCTATCACAACTTTCTTAATATGGGAAATAGGGTTTTTGATCAAATTGAAACATTTGAGGAAAGTGTCTGCTTTCCTTTTTAGGAAGGGAAGAAAATTGAAAACCTAACCCACAAAATTTCATCCAATGACAAAAAATTGGGGGCAATCAAACTTTCCATGAAAAAAAAAATCTACTTTCCAAGCAGGCAGAGACCTGGCATGTCTCCTCCTCTGAAGAACTCTGTGCGGGAAAGTCTCCCCATCCCCATTCTCCACATAGCTCCCAATCCTCCCCTTTCACTCACCACTTCAGAACTGGATCTCAAAAAGTCCATCAGGTAGAAGACATGGGAGGGAATATGCACATAGGAAGGGTTTCTGGAAGAACTGGTGGGGAGAGGACTCAAACCAGCATTCCTCATCCGTGGGGATCTAGTGAAATCTGTTACAACCAGCAACATCTAAGAAGCCTTCTGAAACTCATTGGATTCCCTCTCAAGCTTCTGCATATTCTGGAATTCCAGGGTGTGATGTTTGTCTTATTTGAGGTTAGTTTTAATTTTAATGTTTTGAATAATTTTGATATCACGTTCCTGCAATATTAACTTCACTTTAAAGTTCTTGTATAAAAATAAATATACTTTGGTCACCTCCAAGACTTTTTAAAAGGATGTTGAAGACCAAGCAACTAAAATTCTTTCTTATTTTTATTGAAAAAGACAAACTAAGTGTTTTAATCCCCATATTTTGCTCTTCTTCATGGAATGTTAGAGAAACTACTTATAGCTTGACTTGTGTCAGAAGAAGACAGGAAGAGACAGTTATGAGGATAGGACAAGAAAAGTTATAAAAGTATAATTAGAGGATAGCCTTCCAGGACTCTAGAAGTTCTGTCTTTCCTTAAAATACTTCATATAAATTTGAGGTCCTCTAAAACCATGAATGTACCCATCAATTAAAGGTAATTCTCTAATCAAATCTTATTTGACTGATCTGGAACATTTAACTAAGGAGCTCCTGTCATGGAGAAATGAGAAGAACCACAATCCCTAGCTATGTCCTGAATGTTACTTAAATACTAATAGCGACTCAGAGAATATGTGTACCGTTAAATAGAAAAAGAAACAGAAAGGCCAGGAATAAACCATACACTGTGGGAGTCTTGCTACTATCCAAGCCAAAGAGAGTTCATTCAAAATTTGGAAATCTTACCCTACTGAAAGCAAAGAAGAGTAGCACAAATTACAGCAAGAAATAAGAAGAAAGAAGAAGCCTTTGGAAAAGCACCTCTAAAAGAATCAATAGGTCTGGAGTTATAAAGGAGTAATTAAGAGTGAGACATTGCTGAGAAATTAAATGATTCCTTTGCATTAGTCTACACTACAGAGAATGTTAGGGAGATTCCTACCCAAACCTGCCATTTTCTCATACCACACTTGTGTTCACAGAGATTAAACAGTGTAGAGAAAAGGTGCTGGGGCCATCTAATTATTTAAAAATCGGAAAGTCACCAGGCCCAGATGGTCCATCTCAGAATTCTGAAGTAGACCTCATGCACATTAGCTCAGCAGATGCTAATTGGTATATGACATCTCTCATCAAACACAGAAAATCCAAAGTTAGTAAATATTGCATCCATACTAGAAAACGGCTTTGGGGGAGATTCTGTAAAATATAGATCAGCGATCCTTATACCAGCACTTGGTAAACTGGTTGGAAAGATAATTTAAATAATCGTGATTTGAAGAGATCTGAACAGCTCAGATTCTGCAAAGGAAAATCACGTCAAATAAAATTTTAAGAATTCTTTCATCAGAATTGGAGCCTTTGGATAAATGTTACCTTGAGTCTATTCCTTTGGCCAATATGAGATTGTCTCTATGATATGAGAGGTAGAATGAAAATAAATAAAAAATGAAGACAAGAAAGAAAAAAAAACATACTGGAATAAAAAATAACTAAAAAGAAAGTAGGCAACAGTGAATAGAGAGAAAGCCAGACAAAACATCAAAGTTTACAAAAACCACAAAAACACAGGAACAGATCGGGAAATCTTTAAAAATTACCAATATTATGGAAGAAAGGAATGCAAGAAAAGAAACCTGCCATTTGAATTCTCCCCTTCTGTAATTAGCTTATAAGAGCTACACAGCAGAGAGTTCTCTTTCATTCTCTGGAATTTTCCCTGTACATTGATGGTGCTACAAGACTAATGAAAAGTGATTTGCAAAAGCTGGTCTAAAATTCTCAAATTTTAACAATGTGAAAAAAATTAAATCAAATGATGATTTTTATTTTTTTTTATTTCTCCCTCTCATTTTTAAATGCCTGTAAAAAAGTTTTAATTACATTCAAATTTTGGAAAACAAAACCAAAACACTTTTCACAAAACTCTGTCTCCTGGTTGAGGATCCCATGTAGTACTTATATCTATAGAGCTGGTTCCAACCATGTACGATGCATGGAAGGATGGCTGGTTGCGTACATGTTGCTCCATTGAATTCAGCTGCACCGTGCAAGGGCACTGCAGTCAACCCATGCATTGTACATTGCACAATCATAGCTGTAGAGTCCACTTTTGCAACATATTGAGCACCCCCAATTCCTACTGACCTTATTACCTTACTATATTTGAGCATATTTCCACGTTTTGTGTCGTGCATTTTATTGCTCTTTAGCATCAGTCCATAAGAGAGGGAAAATGTCACCTCAGTTCTTAAATGAATACTAGACTATGGTTGCAAGACTTCCCAATGCACTTTGTATTAAACTTTATCTAAGAGAAAGAACTGTAATGTACACACAGATAGATACATTTCATTCTGCCCTCTGCTATTCATCTCCTTGAGTCCCAGGATAGATAAGGGAGGCAATCTGTTGGAATTACTTTCATAAAAAGGAAAGTCTGTGGAGAAAAGTTGATGTTACCTTTATTTGTGTTGGAAGGTTTACAAGCCAGGCTCTAAATCTTGTACTTGTCTTGATTTTCCCCACAGGGTGAGAGATGGGCAGTGTGATATCACTGTTGGAGTATCCTGTTAGAAGTGGGACAGTGCCAGCCAAGAGAGTGATAATTATTTATTCTGCTATGTTCCTGTTGAAACCACACAGGAAGTGCACATGCTACTGATTAGAGCGGTGCTTCCCTTGTCCAAAAGCACTCAGAAAAAAGAGACTTTCCTCTTCAGATGACTAAGCCAGCCCTGACGATACCAGTTGTTTTAATTGCAAAGGCTACCTGGTGTTCTAATTCTGAAGCTCAGTAATTTTTAGTAAAAAATACTCATCTGGAGTTCAAACACGTGCTCCTTTTTGCTGTAGCTCTTGGATGGGACCTTTCATGTTCACTCTCCAGAGGCCATAGACATCAACAAAAGGATTCTCACTGACTTCTGTGGTCTTTGATTTGGGGCATGAATTGGGGCATGATTTGGGGCATGATTTGGGGCATATTCAGCCAATATCAGAACTCCTGGCTGCAGCATCTTCCACCCAGTAAGCAGCTTCCTTGTCAATGTGAGAAGATCAAGTCAACATTTAGCTTGGCTGAATGGGCATATTCTGGGATATGATGCCTGTTAGTGACATCAGGTCAGGAATCCAGCCTTCAACTTATACAGCCCTTAGAATGGGAAAGATACAGGAAGAACTTTTGGATGAAGCTTTCATTGATGACATTTTTGAGTTTCTTTGACGTATGGACTGTGGTCTTCCCTACATCTCAGTTCTGAGAATGTGCAAGACCATTCAAAGCTGCTGTTCACATGTGAAACAGGGGCAATGATTGATAACGTAATAAGTGCTGATAATGTCAGGCTACATCTACACTACATTCTCCTTTTGGAAAGGGAACGCAAACATGGCTGATAGGAAATGCAAATGAGGTGCTGATTTACACATTGTGCACCTTATTTGCAAAATGGAGGGCGCTCACTGTTCCAGAAATGCTGTTTGGAGAAAAAAAAACAAGCAATGTGGATGGGGTTCATTCAAAAGGAAACCCCACTTTCCAAAGCACCTTCTTCCTAATTTTTCAGAAAGAAGGTTTCTTTCAAAAATGGGATTTCCTTTTGAATGAAACCATCTACACTGCTTGAATTTTTCCTGAAAACAGCACTTCCAGAACAGAAAGTGGCCACCATTATGTAAATG
Source organism: Carettochelys insculpta (assembly GCF_033958435.1). Classification (NCBI taxonomy): domain Eukaryota; kingdom Metazoa; phylum Chordata; order Testudines; family Carettochelyidae; genus Carettochelys; species Carettochelys insculpta. The sequence continues at coordinate 234,067,628 of NC_134137.1, read as the reverse complement.
AGGTGCACAATATGTAAATCAGAGCCTCCTTTGCATTTACAATTGGCCGCGTTTGTATTCCCCTTCTGAAAGGAGAATATAGCGTAGACACATCATCACAGCTGTACAGAAGACGCAGACAGCTATAGAAAGAAGCCTTCCCCTGAGGTGCTCACAACCTAGAGACAGATACCTCTACTCTGACCTACAGCACACGCAGGGAGGAAGTCCTTATCTTTGGAGATTTGGAGACTCTTTCTGTGAGGAAAACAGTGAGCCAAATTCTGCCCTCATGTGACTGAGTAGTATCTCCCCATCCATGTCAGCGATCTTTGGCTCAGTCCTCCAGGGACCGTGTTATATCAGAGCTGGTTACCACATTACGCAAGAGTCATGGTCATAGCTTCAAGAAAAGCAAGAGACACTAACCTTATGGAACTTGTAGTTTTAGGCTCGTCCCATTTTTCTTCTATTTTGCAAAGAATCCAAACATTTTCCTCCTAGAACATGCTAAACAATGGAAGTTTGAACCTTCAAAAGTGTAGCTGTTTCCACTGCAAGTAGTTTTAACAATAAAACAGAAGCTGCTAATCTCTATCTACCCTATGTCTTGCAAAAAAATATCTTGTGTAAAAAATAAAAACCACAGCTCAGCTACATCAAGCTGTGAACTTCAACACGGCTGGACTATTTTTAAGGGTAAAGATACTAAGAAATAAAACCCTCGAAGTGAACTTTTTGGTCATTACCAGGCATATTTAAAACAACTAAATATGTATTCAAGCCAGTCCAAAGCACCAAATACATACTTAGTGGAGGAGTCAAAAGAGGATTAGACCTATATATGGGTAATAAAAGTAACTGGGAATATATTTTGGAACAGCTATAAATCAACGCATTTCAGGGCAGAAGCTTCAAGGCACCTTTTCCTTCAGGGGCTGGCCAGAGTCCTGGGAGCCTTAAAATGGGTTGGGGCGGGGGGGGCGGTGCTTTGGCTTCTCTGGGAGCTGGTTGTTGGCCATTGCTTTTTTGCCTGCACATCGGGCATGTGTCTGGAGCTCATGCTTGAGCTGCTGCAAGCATGCTGTCAGCTTCCTGAAGAGGGCTGTCTGGGAGCAAGGTGCTCTAAGCACAGCCGGATGCAGCACCAGGGCAGAGTGTCTCCGCAGTCCTCCAAGGCTTCCTCCACTGGAGGATTCAAAAGGGAACAACGTGGACCGTGCACATGTTCTCCTTCAAAAGAGCACATTGAAAGGGGGCTTTCTTCCTAATCCAGGAACAGAGGAGCAAAATCGAAACCTTGTCAGCATTCCTCCGATTTAATTTCAAAAGAGCTTGATAAGTGTGTTGACGATCCAAGTGCTCTTTTGAAAGAGTGCCAATTATTTTGATTTTCAGTGCTAGTGTAGACTTAGCTATTCAGACTGGAAACAAGTGGTAAATGTTCAACAGTGAGAATACTTAACAATTACAGATAGCTACCCTTGGAACTTACACAGGGTTGTGGTAGACTCTATCACTGACAGTTTTTCAATCAAGCTTGGAACTTTTTTGAGTGAGTTTCACTGATAACCGTGAAGAACCCTTTGGTACCAACTCTAAGCATCAGAAGGTGCAGCTAAGAGGAATCTTTCCGCTTAGAAACACGCAGCACCCAATTCACATGTGCATTTACAAGTCCAAATTCTGCCCACTGTCTCTAGTGAATTATACCATCAGAGAATATCCCTATAAACCATATCAAATGCCAAAAGTAGTGATGTACTAAATACTAAATCCCAAGTAGGTTATAACCTCCCCTATGTATATCAGGATGTAGTGGGGCTGCTGCCCCACTCTGGCAAGGGAGGGGTTAAGAGTCAGAGGGAGCCTACCCGAACCCCATCCAGTCAGAGAGAGGCTTATAGGAAGACAAAGGACAAATTGGTGGGACAGCCCTGTTATACGAAGTTGCTTGGCAAAGCAGAGGGCAGTTGGATTTGACCAGTGAAGTGGGGGTACTAATTGCCTGGGAGAAATACATGAAGCAGTGTGGGGTAGGCTCAAAGGAGCTGGATAGAAGCTGCTGCCTTACACCTCCCAGGCTGTATCCTTGATGCAAGAGTCAAGATGTGAGGGTCAGTGGAGGGGGATTGAATGAAGGCATGGTATGTCTGCCACCACAGGGTCTGTGGACCAGGACCAAGAGCAGTGGGTGGACAAGGGTTCCTCCCTCCACTCTTGCATGGCATCTAGCCAGGTGGAGGAAGCTGTCAAGTCAACAGATTGTCAGGCCTCCAAACACACCAGGTCGCCAGGGTCCACCACAAGGAGCATGTCATCAGTGTACACCGACAGGAGCCGCCACACCTCTGACTCATTCAGCATGAACCCCATCAACCTCTTGTGAAGGAGAGGGAGGAAGGACTCAATGGCCAGAGTACAAAGGCGACCAGATAGTGGACAGCCTTGATGGATTCCCTACACGAAGCTAAGAGGTGTGGTCAGAGCCCAGTTGAGCCTGACCAAACACTCTATGGTCTAGTCAGTCAAACACCATCTCCTGATTCAAGGACAAAAGGGCAAACAAAAGACAGTTTCTACACCTGAGCGCTAAGAGACCTGGGACCAAATAATGATTGTTAAAGATGGTGCAGCCCACTGCAGTGTTGGTCTGGACCACGTCCACCAGCATGGACCACACATGCAATGAAATGGCCTTTGCAATAATTTTATAGTCTGTGCTGAGGAAAGAGATGGGACACCATTTCTGGAAATCTTGGGCAGCACAGTGAGCACTGCTCACCTGCAAGCACCATTCACCTGCTTGACAAAGGGAAGAGCCTGGTTGTTAAAGACCCAGCCCAAGGTCCAGACTGAGGACATCTCAGAACATGCAATAGAACTCAAAGGTCAGTCCATCCATGCTCGTGGATTTGTTGGTGGGCATGACAAGAAAGGTTTTTGAGAACTAGGCCAGAGTGAGAGGCAATTCCTGAGAACTCTGCAGATGCAACGGGACATGTTCCTCCCCATACGGATCAGAAGCTCTGTGCCTGTGGAAGCTTTGTATAGCCTGCACCAATCGCCTGGAGGTGTCCTATCTCTGTGGGGTCCAGAAGCAGCTGGCTGACTGTCTCAGTCCACGGTAACTAGCCCATGAGCCGTCAAGCCACCTGGACATCCTCCACGCCATCTTCCAAAAGTGGGACTTTCCCAGATGCACCTCTTCGTACCCCAGAGCAACCGCAAGTGTCCCACATTCTGCTTCTTCTCGGGGTTTCAGCACAGGCTCCATAGAGGACACATTCATCATTCTGTGGTGGTTTTTTTTTCATTGTGGTTCTTACGTGGGTGGTGGCTTTGTTGCTGTGGGATGCTCTGGGGACAAGTATGGTTACACCCCATTGCATGTTTCTGTGGCTAACACCATTGGTGCTACTCCCTCTCCCTTCCCAGTCACTGCAGGAGCCTTTTCCCTTTCTTCAGCTCCACCACTTGTCCCAATCACTTAGCTCTTCTGGGTTTCACAGCAGTTCCTGTGGGCCTGTTCCTCAAGCAGCCATGATTACACTTATCTTTCTTCCCCTAGCTGTGTAGCCCCCGTTTCTGCAGGAGGTTGTCCCTTGTTGCTCGTCCTTCCTCTCCACTGGTACCCCTTGCCCATGTGCCCTTGCCCCTCCTTTTCATTTCATGTGGTGCTTGAGCTTCCCCCTCCTTCCTATAGTTATCTCCCCTACTATCATTTTCCTCCATGTGGCTTTAGTTCCTCTCCCATTTACCCAGTACAGATGGAGGAGCTGGTCTTATCATCTTATGCTGGGAGCCATGTTCTCTGTTTTATTGTGTTCCCTTTTGCTGGAATCCTCCCATCCACTTCCAGCCAGAGGTTGGAGAAGTAAAGACCCTTTTTCTCCCTTTCTTCCTCCCATTGATCCCCTATTGTTTTTTCTCTCCGAGTGGTTGATCCTGTCCTTCCCTCACCCTGTGAGGAGGTTTTCCTGGGATATAGAACATAAAAACATAAGAATGGCCGTTATTGGGTCAGACCAAAGGTCCATGTAGCCCAGTACCCCGTCTGCCAACAGTGGCCAGTGCCAGGTACCCCAGAGGGGGTGGACTGAAAACAATGACCAAGCGACTTGTCTCCTGTCATCCAGCTCCAGCCTGTGACAGACAGAGGCCAGGGACACCATTCCTACCCCCTGGCAAATAGCCTTTTATGGACCTAACCTCCATGAATTTATCTAGCTTTTCTTTGAAATCTCTTGCAGTCCTAGCCTTCACAGTCTCCTCTGGCTAGGAGTTCCACAGTTTGACTGTGCGTTGTGTGAAAAAGAACTTTCTTTTATTAGTTTCAAACCTGTTACCCATTAATTTCATTTGGTGTCTTCTAGTTCTTATATTATTGGAACAAGTAAATAACTTTTCTTTATTTATCCTCTCCACACCGCTCATGATTTTACACACCTCTCTCATATCCCCTCTCAGTCTCCTCTTTTCTAAACTGAAAATTCCAAGTCTCTTTAACGTCTCCTCATCTGCAACCCATTCCAAACCCTAATCATTTTAGTCGACCTTTTCTGAACCTTTTCTAATGCCAAAATATCTTTTTTGACGTGAGGAGACCACATGTGTACACAGTGTTCAAGATGTGGGCGTATCATAGTTTTACAAAAGGGCAGTAAAATATTCTTTGTCTATTTTCTATCCCTTTTTTAATCATTCTTAACATCCTATTTGCTTTTTTGTCTGCTCCCGCACACTGCTTGGATGTTTTGAGAGAACTATCCACGATAATCCCAAGACCTTTCCTGCTTAGTTGTAGCTAAATTAGTCCCCATCATATTGAATCTATACTTGGGGTTATATTTTCCAGTGTGCCTTACCTTACACTTATCCACATTACCTTTCATTTGCCATTTTGTTGCCCAATCACTCAGTTTGGTGAGATCATTTTGAAGTTCTTCACAGTCTGCTTTCATCTTGACTATATTGAACAGGTTAGTATCGTCCGCAAACTTTACCACCTCACTACTTACCCCTTTTCTAGATCATTTATGAATAAGTTGAACAGGATTGGTCCTATGACTGACCATTAGGGAACACCACTTGTTTCCCTTCTCCATTCAGAAAATATACCATTTGTTTCTACCCTTTGTTTCCTGTCTTTTAACCAGTTCTCAGTCCATGAAAGGGTCTTCCCTCTTATCCCATGACAATCTAATTTACACAAGAGCCTTTGGTGAGGGACTTTGTCAAAGGCGTTCTGGAAATCTAAGTATACTATATCTACTAGATTACCCCTTGTCTCCATGTTTGTTAACCCCTTCAAAGAATTCGCATAGATTAGTAAGACATGATTTTCCTTTACAGAAACCACGTTGACTTTTGCCCAACAAATTACATTCTACATGTCTGGCTATTTTAATCTTTACTATTGTTTTGACTAATTTGTCTGGTAGGGATATTAGACTTACTGGTCTATAATTGCCAGGGTCAGTTCTAGAGCCCTTTTTAAATATTGGTGTTATGCTGATCATCTTCCAGTCCTTGGGTACAGAAGCTGATTAAAAGGATAGGTTACAAATCACAGTTAACAATTCCACAATTTCACTTTTGAGTTCTTTCAGAACTCTTGGGTGAAAGCCATCCGGCCCCAGTGATTTGTTACTGTCAAGTTTTTCTATTTCTTCCAAAACCTCCTCTAATGATACTTCAGTCTGGGACAGTTCCTCAGATTCATTACCCACAAAGGACAGTGCAGGTTTGGGGATCTCCCTAACATCCTCAGCAGTGAAGACTCAAACAAATAAATCATTTAGTCTCTCCACAATGGCTTTCTCATCCTTGATTGCTCCTTTTGTATCTCGATTGTCTAGGGGTCCCAATGGTTGTTTGGCGGGCTTCCTGCCTCTAACGTACTTAAACAACATTTTGTTCTTACTTTTTGAGTTTTTGGCTAGCTGTTCCTCCAAATCTTTTTTGGCCTTTCTTATTACATTATTACACTTAATTTGGCAATGTTTATGTTCTTTCTTATTTACCTCACTAGGCTTGGACTTCCACTTTTTAGAAGATGCCTTTTTATCTCTCACTGCTTCTTTTACATGGTTGTTAAGCCACAATGGCTCTGTTTCCCACTCCAGACAGGGATGGCAGTCATGTTAACCTGAGACATGCACAACTTGGTTGCACTTATCTCGATATTCACTGTACAAACTGACTTTGAGTATGTGATTGGCCCTTTGTATTTGGAGTAACCTCAATAGTGTTGTGATTTTCAGATCAGGTAACCAAATAGCAAGTAAACCAACTTTTTCTGGGTGGTTACGTCGACTTGACTGCCTGAGGGGACTGTCTGTGACTCCCTAGTAAGGCTGTGGGATTTTAGGAGTTCACTCATATTGCTCAGTTGCCGAAATCTAATTACAGAACACACAGCTACTTTGGGGTCTCTGCCCTGCTTCTTGACAGTCTGAATTAAGGTTGGCACTCACACTCATGAGCCATTCCAAGTAGGGTAACAGTGCCAAATCTACACACTACATGTTTGTATCAAGCTGTACAGACTTAAGTTCTGGAGGTCTCCAGTTCATTCCTTAGTCATAGCCAACATTGCAGTTGCCATAAAATGGAAGCTTGCCTGAGATGCAAACCACTGTGAGCTTGGGACTTGAAAGACAAGCTTTCTCTGTCCCAGGAAAGTACATAACCCACTACTGACTTGGAGTGACACATACCCCATGTGCCCAACCCGCAGACCATGTGAGTGTGACAGCTGCCAGGCAGGGGGCTAGTTCTCTGACTCGGGCTGTAGCGCTGGACTTCCCCAGTTTCAGCCCCAGACTCCAACATGGCGATTCTCACTACTGTAAATGCTCCTCTTCCTTTCCCTCTTTGATCTCGGGATGAGCCTCATTTACTGTGTTTGGTTTGAGTTTACACTGTACGCTGCTTAGAACAAACTGTGTTTTTTCTGTAAAATAACCAGTGCACCAACACCACTACACATTTTGCAAAGTGTTTATTAGTATTTCCACTGAAGGACTCTAAAAATCAACTCTTACCAACCCACATAGGCAAGGGAGGCACTCAGTGGGGTGGGAGTCTCTACGGGACAAGATTCCATACGGGGTGTGCTTGAGCACCTGCAACTGCAACCCCTCAGTCTGAATGCTAACGCTGCAAATTCAAGGGCCTGTGAGTTCCCTGTGTCTTTGCAAAATCCTCTTGTGTTGTTCACTAGCCATCAACTAAGAAGGTTTCTTCTCACAAATATAGCGAAATTCTTCTGCACATTTGCGAATGGCACCTCCTTCTGCATTTAAAGCTACACAGGATTCTCCAGGAGTTTCCTTCTTTACTTGGAACCTAAGGTGAAAAGCTACAATTAACACAGCCATGCCATTATTGTAAAATCTTGAACAGTGTGTTTGCATTTGGCTCCGTAAATAGTGAGATAAACTTGTCTTGTCTGTCAATTTCACTTCATGTCTCTGTCCTGCAAAGTGACCTACTAAAGCCCTTCTTTGAGATGTCAACTTTTTCTGTCTTTGAGAAGTTGTCAAGATAACTGAGATGGCCTTTTTGATTTAGATTTACCACAATTCTTGAACAAGTCCATGCTCATTGTTAGGAAAGGGGTCTCAATTTCCTTATTAAATCCAGAGATGGCATCAGTAGTTCACCTTAAAAGTTTCCCATTAAAACTACCTTCATATATAGTTTTGCTCTACCTTTACAGCTGTCATCGGTGCTTCAGGGGAATAATGTAACCTCATCATGTTTGTTTATTTGATTGTTTTATTAGACATGTTCATTTCGACCTACAGTATCCAAATAGCATCACTGCTTCCTGTGAGAATTTGTAAAAGTCAAAAATACATGATAATTCTCCAAGTTCAGTGATCTTTAAGCCCTGCAACAGAGTGCAAATTCTGTGAGAAATGCACAAGGATGTGAAATTCAAGTGTATATCTTCTAGAAATGCCAGAGACTTACAGGTCAGTGGAGTGAGCTGTGCCATCCTCCCACTTCATGGCTGTAGCAGCTCCCCCACGGGATAGTCCAATCCAGTGAAAACACACCAGTCTGTTTATGAAATCCTATTTGAGAACAAAACTAAATTGTTCACATCAATCCTCACTGGAAGGAAAATGGGTACCAGGGAAGGGAATGAAGCTTATGTGTCCCAGTTGAGACAAGTGTGTCATAATGACTTCACATTGGCCAGTTATGTCCCATTTTTCCAGAAGAATCTGCCATAGATTTTATGGAGCTTTTTGCTCAATTTAATCTGCACCTTCCCTCACAGGATGATGCATCATCGCTACCGTCCTGGCTGACAGAAACTGTAGGATATCCTAGAGAACAAGTCAACACAACGTCAACGTCAGCCAGGTGTATCACCAATGAGAGACATGAGGAAACTTCTTCTCAGGCAGGAGAAATACTAACCCAACAGCATTCTCAGCCTGTTAAAGAAAGATACGGTTTGATTTTCTTATCAAATGGGTTTCCTTTCATTGACTTCAGTGGAGACAATCCTGATTCACAATGGAGAGAGAGCAGATTCAGGCTCTAGGAAAGGACTTTCTGCCTTCCTCAAGCTCTGCAGAGCATTAATCCCTAAACTGGGCATCTCACTCCTTTTAATCACTCCCACAGTCAGTGCAACAATTTGCATTCACTCCTCCTCTGGTGCCTCAAATCTGGTGCCCCTTAGGGACACAGCTGTGAATACAACATAATCAATTTAGAAGGTCATTTTTCCCTTCCAGTGCTATTTTCATTTTGTGCCACCATCCCACTTCCCTATCATGGAGATGCTGCGCAGGTGTAGTTTGGCAAATACAGGAAAAGAAGTCTAAGGCTAAATTCCTCACCAGTTCTTCCTTGTTCTTTATCACCAGCAGCCTGGAGTTATGAGATGAGCAGTATTCTTGACTCTTCTTCCAGGTTCTCCGTTCCTCACTAAAATGGTAACACTTTCCTCCATGCTCTATCCAGCCCTCAGAGCAAAGGCTGCATTTTTCTCCTTGAAAAAGAGCAATATAGACTGCACTGAATATATATTAATAAATTAATTTTACATAATTAAATATATCTCTGCACTCATGGTGTGATGCAGCTTGACATCACTGGATGTCACTGTGGACTATCTAGTAGTGTGTGCATGTCTCAGTGGGAACGTAGTAAAACAAACCAGCAGTCATGTAGCACTTTAAAGACTAACAAAATGATGTATTAGGTGATGAGCTTTCGTGGGACAGACCAACTTTTTCAGATCTATAACATTTCCAGTCCAGACTCAGTCATATAGGAGAGACGAAGGGAATAAGGCTTATGTGTCCAGGTCCTCTGTGCTATATAACTGAGTCTGGACTGGAAATGTTTTAGAACTGAAGAAGTGGGTTTGTCCCATGAAAGCTCATCACCTAATACAACTTTTTGTTTGTCTTTAAAGCGCTACATGACTGCTGGTTTGTTCTGTTAGAATACAGACTAACACGGCTGCCTACCTCTGCTACTAGTCAACACGCATGGAAATGTAGTGTTAGGTTTCTCAGCACAGATCAAGCTGTTGTGTTTGCCACCAGAATAACCTGGTGTTAAGGACCCTAACCTCAGATATGGAATACTTGGTTCCAGGCCCCATTCTTAACCAAGCAGAGGACTTAACTCCGGGTCTGCTGCATGAGGCCTCTCAGCACCAGGCGATTGACTCCTCTGGGATGTGTCTGATTTTTTCATGGAAAACTTTGAAAAGTCTCTGTTTATTCCAGTGCAAAAGGGGAAAATTTTGAACTCTCAGAAATGCTTGTGAGACCCACTCAACAACCAAGGTAATGGGAGCACTAGTGGCGACAGTGAGCAATCCTCACAGAAGAACAACCCTCACAGCATCTGCTCCTCATAAGAAGCCCTTGTTCAGAAAGGCATCTCACTGTTGCTACCTTCTGTACAACTTGCTCCCATTGCAGGTGAGTCATCATCATGGCCGGGTTGCAAATGGAGGGCAGTGAGCATGTTGATTGGGATAACCTCAAAAACAATGTCAGCACTGTGGGAGGGAAGTGTACGCTGGTCTCTCTGTACCACAGCCTATTTGGTGTTGCAGTAGTCAAAATCCTTCTGCTTCTCAGTGTTTATATCTTGTACTATGTAGAGGCATGAGTTGGGAAGGAGCTGCTTTGAAGCTGGTGAGCTAAGGATCAGGATAATGTCGACTATTAAGGTTTTGTTGGTATTTGTTTCTGGTTTTATGTTTTAGGTGACCCCATGGTACACTATGTGCACAGAGACAGAAGTACACATTGCACTTCTTAGATGTGGTACTCTCTCGCCTGGCAATCCATGGTGTGGCAGAACTGCAGATGTTCCAGGACAGGGCAGGGGCTGGGAGCTAGAGCCTTGCCTGTCCTGTGGGGCCAAGGGACAGACCAGAGTCCCCTGGCTGCCCCACAGAAGTATGTGCTAGAGCCCCCTGGCCGACATGTGCCAACCAGCTGCAGGGGCTGGAGCCCTGTGGCAGCCCCAGGGAGCTTGAGGCTACAGAAGTCCCAGGAGCACAGGGCTGTCGTTGGACAGAAGCCTTGGACCTCCCCTGATCTGACAAATTCTCATGACTGGAACCCATCACATCCCAGCTATGCTGGACAAGGAAGGTACAATCTGTACTTTTTCTTGTTAAATAGGACAAGATGAGCTAGCGTCTGATTAAGCAACAGTATTACCATGAAGCAGCTAACAGAAGAGGAGTGAGCTCTGATTGATACCTTTCCTGCTCACAACTTTTGAGAAGTTTGCTTTCTGGGCTTGGAGATCATCTCTTTGATTTGTGCAGTTTTTCAGGGTTTCCTGTAGTTGGGTGAAGTTTCCCAGAATGGCTTGTTTCTCAATAAGTTCCTCATTCTGTCTTCTCACTCGATGGGAAAGCTGGAGAACTTAAAATTCATATTCCAAGAAATCAGTTAAAGCAAAATTCAACACACTTGTATAAAGCAGTTTTCTTTTGCATTATAAGGATGCTAATAGCAATAGTGATAGTGGCCCTCAAGGCTTACATAATGGGGATTGAAATGGAGACCTCCAGAGCTAAAAGTGTGAGGTCCTACAGCTTGAGTTAAAGGCCTGGTCTTCCCTTGAAAAATATGTCAACAGAGCTCAAGTAAACCGAGATGTGGAAAGAAAAATCACTCTAGTAATTTAAATTCACCAACCTAACCCAAATAAGCACAGAAGTGTAAATGACATAATTCTATGTAGCTACCATCATTTGGGAAGGTGGTGTTTCCAGTTCAGCAGAAAAGCTCTTTTCATTGTAGTAGGTCACATGTTCACTTTGCGGTTATGCTATGGCAATTTGGCTAAGCTGGTATAGCGTCTGTATCATAGAGATATCCAAAGTTTTTCAGGGTTTCCTGCAACTGGGTGAAGATTCTCAGAATAGCTTGTTTCTGAATTAATTCCTCATTCTGTCCTCTCACTTGATGGGAAACCTGAAGAACTTAAAATTCATATTCCAGGAAGTCAGTTAAAACAAAATTCAATATACTTTTATAAAGCAGGTTCATTTTGCATTATAAGGGTGCTAACAGCAATAGGCTTAAAAACAAAACAGCAGAAATGTAGGACTTTAAAGATTAACAAAATGATTTATTCAGAGATGAGCTTTCGTGGGAGAGACCCTCTTCATCAGGTCATTGGCATTTCCAGTGCAGCCTGACATCTATAAGTACAGACGTCAAAAAAAAGAAAAATTGCAAAAAAACCCTGACAAATCAAGTACATAGAACTGAAGGAGGGGGCTGACGGGTTGGGGGATGCTAAGTGTCTTGCCTGAGATAATTACAAGCATCAAAGGAAGGGAAGCTGTCCTTGTAATATATGAGGTAATTGTTGTCTTTGTTCTACCAAGTGTTAATGGGTCTAATTTGAATATGAACTCCAATTCACAGATTTCGCTATGGAATCTGCTCTGAAGGATAGGGTCATAATTCAAAATGATCTGGATAAACTGGAGAAATGGTTTGAGGTAAACAGGACGGAGTTTAATAAGGACAAATGCAAAGTGCTCCATGTGGGAAGGAGCAATCAGTTTCACACATACAGAATGAGAAGACACTGTCTTGGAATGACTACAGCAGAAAGGGGTCTAGAGGTTATAGTGGACCACAAGCTAAATATGAGTCAACAGTGTGATGCTGTTGCAAAAAAAGCAAACATGATTCTGGGATGCACTGACAGGTGTGTTATGAACAAGACACAAGAAGTCATTCTTCCACTCTACTCAGCGCTGCTTAGGCCTCACCTGGAGTATTGTGTCCAGTTCTGGGCACCGCAGTTCAAGCAAGATGTGGAGAAATTACAGAGGGTCCAGAAAAGAGCGACAAAAATGGTTAAAGGTCTAGAGAATGTGACCTATGAAGAAAGGCTGAAAGAATTGGGCTTGTTGAGTTTGGAAAAGAGAAGACTGAGAGGGGACATGATAGCGGTTTACAGGTATCTAAAAGGGTGTCACAAGGAGGAGGGAGAAAACTTGTACTTTTTAGCCTCTGAGGATCGAACAAGAGGCAATGGACTTAAACTGCAGCAAGGGAGGTTTAGGTTGGACATTAGGAAAAAGTTCCTAACAGTCAGGGTGATCAAACAGTGGAACAAATTGCTCAGGGAGGTTGTGGAATCTCTATCACTGGAGATACTTAAGAACAGGTTAGATAAATGTCTATCAGGAATGGTTTAGACAGTACTTGGTCCTGCCATTAGGGCAGGGGGCTGGACTCGATGGCCTCTCAAGGTCCCTTCCAGTCCTAAGCTGCGTCTACACGTGCACGCTACTTCGAAGTAGCGGCACCAACTTCGAAATAGCGCCCGTCGCGTCTACACGCGTCGGGTGCTATTTCGAAGTTAACTTCGACATTAGGCGGCGAGACGTCGAAGTCGCTAACCTCATGAGGAGATAGGAATAGCGCCCTACTTCGACGTTCAACGTCGAAGTAGGGACCGTGTAGACGATCCGCGTCCCGCAACGTCGAAATTGCTGGGTCCTCCATGGCGGCCATCAGCTGGGGGGTTGAGAGATGCTCTCTCTCCAGCCCCTGCGGGGCTCTATGGTCACCGTGGGCAGCAGCCCTTAGCCCAGGGCTTCTGGCTGCTTCTGCGGCAGCTGGGGATCTATGCTGCAGGCACAGGGTCTGCAACCAGTTGTCAGCTCTGTGTATCTTGTGTTGTTTAGTGCAACTGTGTCTGGGAGGGGCCCTTTAAGGGAGCGGCTTGCTGTTGAGTCCGCCCTGTGACCCTGTCTGCAGCTGTGCCTGGCATCCCTATTTCGATGTGTGCTACTTTGACGTGTAGACGTTCCCTCGCTGCGCCTATTTCGATGTTGGGCTGAGCAACGTCGAAGTTGAACATCGACGTTGCCGGCCCTGGAGGACGTGTAGACGTTATTCATCGAAATAGCCTATTTCGATGTCGCAACATCGAAATAAGCTATTTCGATGTTGGCTGCACGTGTAGACGTAGCCCTAGTGTTCTATGATTCTATGAATCTGTTTTTAAATTTGCTCTGAATACCAAACGAAAGTTGTTTTTCACAAAATGAGGCCTATTAGGACAGTGCCTCACATATATATTTACACACATCAGTCAAATGCTGTTTAGAAGAGATTTTCTGTAACTTATAATTGTTCAGATCATGGTTTGTTGCCTTCTTCGCAAATACTTACATTTCGCACCTAAAACCCCTGCAGTTACTAGCAAAGCCATGCAGAGGAGCCCCAGAATCACTGTAACAAGCCATGATGAAGTCGGAGTAGGATAGTCTAATAGAACCAAGAGAGAGAAAATGAGAGCAAACATGGCAGTTATCTAGAATTAGATCAGAGCTCTCAGCCAAACCAGTTTACCAAAGCCAGAATCATCCCCAGACTAAGAATAGCTATTGAACTTGAGCTCAATAACTCTGGCATGAATTGAGGAGTCTTTGAGAAAACAGTGAGCCCTGGTGAAGACCAGAATTATCACATCCCATTTTCAGACCAACCCTTGCCTCAGTGTGGTCTTAAGTGAGTTCCCATGAATATGTCATTTCCCACCACGCTACGAACAAATTTAATTTTGTATTGTTTCTGACATAAGTCCATAGACAATAGCTACAACAGGAGGAATGCGTGTGAGTACAAACTTTTTGATAAAAGAAAGAAGTCCAACAACTCAAATGCATAATACCTGTGCTCTCTGCACTTGTAGAGGTTTGCTGCTTCTGCTGTTCTGAAGGAATGTGAAACTTCAGATGAGAGTAGGTTACTTCCTGCTCGCTGAATTCTGAAAGTTTATAAGACGGAAAGAGAGCTCTATGAAATTGACATCACAGCATGTAGAATAATATCTTCATAGATGTTAAGGCTAGAATACACCATAATGATCATTGCTCTGGGTTCTTGCTTGATGTAATACAGGGCATTGCACCTCACTGAGTAATTCCTCTTTCAAAAACCAATAACTTGTAGTTGAACTGGGGAATATCTTTTGGAAAGAGAGAGTCAATCTTCATTTAAAGGTCCCAAATGGTGAAAAAGAAATCACATTCTTTGTTAATTTGTTCCACTGGTTTATTTCCCACCTTGTTCAAAATTTCCAACTTGAAATTACCTGGGAAGCAGAAACAATACAGTGTAATTTAGGTGATGAAGCGCGTAGCTCCAATAGTGAAATAAGAACAGTGAATTCTTGAAGCAGTAGCCACTGCGAATAGTTGACAGCCTACTCAAAGACTGGAATGTAAATCACACAGTGGATGAATTCATATAGAAACCCTTTTTAATTGAAGCCTTTTGTCAGATAACTCATGAATAGAACTAAGGGCCGTCAATTCTCTAAGGGCCGATTTTTCCCTTATGATTCATGTTGAGCTGTACCTTATTCTGCAACTAAGATGACGGAAAGGACTTAGAATCTGAAATCGAGAAAATTATTCCATGCAGTAATGGCCTAATAAGGACATTAGGTATTGGCCCAGCTAGTCTATGTGTACACTGCACCCTTAACTCAAAATAAGATACACAATTGTGCACTATGCAAATTGCATATCCTATTTTGAGTTCATTTCAAAATAGGCTATTTCGGCATTTGGCGCTATTTCAAGGCATCCCTTCCTCCTCCTGCAGCGACATGTAGAGGGATGCCGAAATAATGCGCCTGGTGTTTTGAGAAATATTTGAAAATACAGGGCATGTTTCATGGTCGTGGGGTAGCTATTTTGGGATACCTCAGTATCCTGATATAGCTCTGCTGTGTAAACACAGCCTTAGAATATGCAAATGGAAAGAAAGCACAAGGTGAGTTCAGCATTTGTTTCTTATTATTTTCTGGTATACGCACACACACACACAAAAACCATGACCTTTCAAAGCTGCACCCTGAGGAGAGGGCCATTGTTTGAAAATTAATTGTTCTCAGAAACTGCAGATCAAAAGCCTGGGCTGTGTAAAGAAGCAGTAAAGGACCCAGTTGGGGTCTGACTTTAAAACTAACAAACTTGGGATCTAAATCTGAGAAAGCCCTGCAGTGGAGCTAGGGGTGAGCTCAGGTAAGCTACTAGAAAACATGTAAGTTTTTTATTGTTTTTAAATATGTCTTCTCTTTAATACTCTTTTTCCCGAAGAATAACTGCAGTTTGTTTTATGAAGATTGTGGGTTGGTAAATGAAATACACACTTTTATCTCTTGGAGAAACAGTTAACCGCAATTCTTGGTCGCTGCTGGGAAATCACAGTGAGATTGTGATGTTTGGTCACAGATCCCCTTGAGATTGTCACCCAGTGTGTTGAAAATACCAAGGAGTCTGCTTACCTGCCCTCTGGGGTGCCCCACCACCCCATCCTAGCCCTTTGTATTGTTTGCTTATAGGGTGGCACCCCAAGAATGTAAAGGATTCTCCCCGTTTGACCTTCTATGAGGAAGAAAAGTGAGGGGACCTCTGAGTCTCATGAAAGACACATGGGAGGGGAGCAGTGAGGTGAGGGAGCAACCAGTAAATTAATGTATTCAGAAGTTCAGAAGGGAGTTGAAAGATCTGATAGAAATTTCAAAACCAACCTCCAAGACTGTCAGGCCAGACAAAAGGTGGGGTGTGACAGAAATACTTCTAAGTGCGCTTTTGATACAAGAGATGTAATGATAATACTGAACCCGCAAAAAAAAATTTAAAACGCAAAACTCTTGGGAAGATCCTTTTGAAGTGGTGGAAAGTGCTAATCAGGATACACCTCAAGATAGAAGGCCCCAAAACAATGCTATTCCCAATAGGTACCAGTAAAATGTCTTAATGACTATTACCATAGAGAGACAGACATGATCTGCTGCATTGAAGAGGAAACTGAGGCATGCTTTCTTACAGATTTGTTGGCTGAATGACAAAATGGGTCACCTCTGGAGAGTATGGAAATCTGTAAGGACCAGCCAAAAAGGGAAAGTGCTGGCAGTGTTGCAAAGGTACGGTGAAGCATCTTCCAACAAGCCTGGGAAAATGTACTTACTGTCCGATAAAGTCCCAAAAAAGGGACACAACTTCCCCCTTCCACACCTTACAGGGCCACTGGCAAAGTGAAAGAGCAAATCTGTGCAGGAATACAGAACATGACGGACCTGGGAGTAATTAAAGAATCTGACAGCTCATGGACATCCCCAGTGATCTTGGTGTCCAAGAGGGATGGCCCTTTAAGATTCTGTATGGACTGTAGGACACTTAGCGCTGTTACCATAATGCTGTTAACCCTATACCTAGAACTGATGACATGCTGGTGCGCTGAGCCAGTCCAACTAACTCAGTACTTTTGATTTAACTAAAACTTACTGGCAGATACTTCTGGAAGAGGAGGCATGAAAAAAATCTGGGTTTATCACTGCCATAGGGCTCTATGAATTCATGGTGCTACCTTATGGTTTGGTAAATGCCCGGGCAACCTCCCAGAGACTGGTCAATGAAGACAAATGATTTGCAGAGCTTTGGAAGGGCCTGTATAGAGGACATTGGTGCATTCACCAGCACCTGGGAAGACCACAAGGAGCACCTGCAGGTGATGCTGACAAAGCTCAAAGGGGCTAGTTTGACCATAAAACCATCTAAGTGCAAGATAGGGGCAGCCAAAGTCCTTTATCTAGACCACTGCAGAAGTGAAATGATCCTGACCAGCTGCCCAGGAGAAACTCAGGGGCTTCCCATCTGATTGGCAGAGCACCCACAGCTGCTCACAGACAGATACTTGTGTCTCTCTTGGTGGGGCACAAGCCTCTGGCAACATATCAACATTTGTTCTGCACAAGGGTAGAAAAAAGAGAGAGAACATCACCCCTAACCTCTTAAGGTAGAGGCCACAGTCAAGTAACTGGAGCCCCAGACTAAAAGTAAGATCTAATCTTTCAGAGGCTTGACAAATTATTACAGGTGGTTGGTGGGGGAAGGAACTAGGGGCACAGTTGCCAAAATCACAGATTTATGTAAAAAGCACCAACCTACTAAAGCAAATTAGAATCATAGAATCATAGAAGAGTAGGACTGGAAGGGACCTCGAGAGGCCATCGAGTCCAGCCCCCTGCCCTCATGGCAGGACCAACCACTTTCTAGACCATCCCTGAAAGCCATCTATCTAACCCCTTCTTAAATATCTCCAGTGATGGAGATTCTACCACCTCCCTTGGCAATTCGTTCCAGTGTTTGATCACCCTGACAGTTAGGAACTTTTTCCTAATGTCCAACCTGAACCTCCCCTGCTGCAATTTAAGTCCATTGCCTCTTGTTCTATCCTCAGAGGCAAGCAACAACAAGTTCCCTCCCTCTGCCTTATGACACCCTTTTAGATACCTGAAAACTGCTATCATGTCCCCCCTCAATCTTCTCTTTTCCAAGCTAAACAAGCCCAATTCTTTCAGCCGTTCTTCATAGGTCATGTTCTCTAGACCTTTGATCATTCTTGTTGCTCTCCTCTGGACCCTCTCCAATTTCTCCACAACCTTCCTGAACTGCGGTGCCCAGAACTGGACACAATACTCCAGCTGAGGCCTAACCAGCACAGAGTAGAGCGGGAGAATGACTTCTCGTGTTTTGTTCACAACACACCTGTTAATGCATCCTAGAATCACGTTTGCTTTTTTTGCAACAACGTCACACTGTTGACTCGTATTTAGCTTGTGGTCCACTATAACCCCTAGATCCCATTCTGCCGCACTCATTCCTAGACAGTCCTTTCCTATTCTGTATGTGTGACACTGATTGTTCCTTCCTAAGTGGAGCACTTTGCATTTGTCCTTATTAAACTTCATCCTGTTTACCTCAGCCCATTTCTCCAGTTTATCCAGATCCTTTTGAATTATGACCCTATCCTCCAAAGAAGTTGCAACCCCTCCCAGCTTGGTATCATCTGCAAACTTAATAAGTGTACTTTCTATGTCAATATCTAAATCGTTACCGAAGATATTGAACAGAACCGGTCCTAAAACAGACCCCTGCGGAACCCTACTAGTTATACTTTTCCAACAGGATTGAAAACCATTAATAACTACTCTCAGGGTATGGTTATCCAGCCAGTTGTTCACCCACCTTATAGTAGCCCCATGTAAGTTGTATTTGAGTAGTTTATTGATAAGTATATTATGTGAGACTGTGTCAAATGCTTTACTGAAGTCTAGGTATATCACATCCACCGCTTCTCCCTTATCCACAAGGCTCATTATTCTATCAAAGAAAGTTATTAGATTGGTTTGACATGATCTGTTTTTAACAAAACCATGCTGGCTGTTCCCTATCACCTTACCACCTTCCAATTGCTTGCAGATGATTTCTTTAATGACCTGCTCCATTATCTTTCCTGGGACAGAAGTTAAGCTGACTGGCCTGTAGTTTCCCGGGTTATTCTTGTTCCCCTTTTTATAAATGGGTACTATATTTGCCCTTTTCCAGTCTTCTGGAATCTCTCCCGTCTCCCATGATTTTCAAAAATGATTGCTAAAGGCTCAGATACCTCTTCTATCAGCTTCTTGAGGATTCAAGGATGCATTTCATCAGGCCCTGGTGATTTGCAGACATCTAATTTTTCTAAGTAAATCTTAATTTGTTCTTTTCGTATTTCAACTTCTAAACCTACCCATTTTTCACTAGCATTCTCTGTGTCAGGCATTCCTTCAGATTTCTCAGTGAAGACTGAAACAAAGAAATCATTAAACATCTCTGCCATTTCCAAATTCCCTGTTACAGTTTCTCCCTCGTCACTGACCAATGGCCCTACCCTCTCCTTGGTCTTCCTCTTGTTACCAATGTATTTGTAAAAAGCCTTCTTGTTTCCCTTTATGCTTGTAGCTAGCTTGAGCTCATTTTGTGCCCTAGCCTTTCTAATCTTGCTCCTGCATGCTCGTGTTGTTTGCCTATATTCCTCCTTTGTAATTTGTCCTTGTTTCCATTTTTTATATGATTCCTTTTTTAGTTTGAGATCATGCCAGATCTCCTGGTTAAGCCAAGGCAGTCTTTTGCCATGTTTTCTATCTTTCCTACGCAGCAGGATAGCTTGCTTTTGGGACCTTAATAATGTCCCTTTGAAAAACTGCCAACTCTCCTCAGCCGTTTTTCCCCTCAGTTTAGCTTCCCTTGGGACCTTACCTACCAGCTGTCTGAGTTTACCAAAATCTGCCTTCCTGAAATCCATTATCTCTATTGTACTGTTTTCCCTTCTACCCTTACTTAGAATTGTGAACTCTGTGATTTCATGATCATTTTCACCCAAGCTGCCTTCCACTTTCAAATTCTGAATAATTTCCTCCCTATTTGTTAAAATTAAATCTAGTCAGAGGCATGCCAGAGGGGTTTTGATTCAGTAAGGGCATTCTTGTCTACAAAGCTTGTGCTAACCAGCCCTGCCTTTGACAAGACTTTTGATTTGTATATGGATGTATCTGACACTGGTTTGGGTGCAGTACTTATGCAAACTGGGCAGGACAAGAAGCACCCCATTGCCTTCCTAAGCAACAACCTGTCCTCTCCATCAAAGAAGTGGTTAAGCCTGGAACTAAGTGAATGGTTGTCCTCAGGTCCAAGACACCTCACTGATGAGTGATGGCGCCAAAGCTTTGCCAACTGGAGGAAAGGCTCTGGTGAGGCTGCAGGCCACTGACATTCTGGAAAATCAGAACAGGGCAATCAATATGGAACATGCTTGCTTCCACCCAGGTACCTTCTCTTACACCCTTCTGGGGTCAGCTGATGAATCACAGGTGCACTAATCTCTTTCCTCTTGAAGGGTGAGTACCACCCTACGATAGAAGGATTTATTTCTTCACAGTCAAATAACCGTGTTCCAGGGGTTTTTTTGTAGGCACAAAGCTACGTCCGTCCCTTACCTGGAAATCTATGCATTTCTGGAGACACTTTCACATCACACAGAATGACTCAAAACTAACAAAATATATTTTTACTGACATTTGAGAAAATTTCTAGCACAGATTCTTGTTATTTATTGTTAGGTTTCATGCGATAAAGCTCAAGAAGGCATTGTGAATAGGGTGAAACAGATAATGTTAGACATAAATTTAGATTACAACTACACAGTACCTGTGTCCCTGGTGTGCTTTGGTCTTCGCTTTCTCTTCTGCTCTGCTGGAGTATGAAATCTGAGGTCCATGTAAGTCACTGACTGCTCACTCATTGCTGGTGGGCAATGGGATAGAAATTCCAGAGGTGGTTACTGAATGCAGATGAACACCGGGGTTATTACTTTAGAGAAATGACTTGTTAGAGCCGTAAGAGCATCAACATGAGCAGGAACAATGTCACAGGACAGCCTGATCAATGGCTCTACTTGAGTGAATCTGTGTTCCTCTCAGACACTTAACTCCCATGTAGAAAACCACAAGAGATACATTCTACCTCTCCTGGCTGTCTAGGACATTCCATCCCATCCAGGCAGATGAAGATCACCTTTCATTTGGACTAGCAATGCTCTGTAGCTGAGCCTTCAGCCATCAGCCTCAGGACACTCCAACTAGTGCAGAATGATGCAGTACATCTCCTCAGCAACACAGGCTGCTCCAAACACATTACACTAGTCCTCTACTCTTTGTACTGGCTCCCTGTAGAACAATCAGGAAAATCAAAGAGCTCAGTCCCTGTCTTCACAGAGCTCAACGCCAAGCAACAGAATTCCCAAGAGTTTGCCAGTAGCTCCAGGATCAGGCCATGTGACCAACAAATCTACTTCTTTGACACAATAGTACCATGAGGACAAAGCTCATGTGTACAGCAGGCAGAACTTCCTATATGGTCAGTTTGGGATGGTGGAGCAAATTTCCACTGGAACTAAGAGCCACCACAAACATCACCAACTTCTGCTCCAAGAGCAAGGCACACTTCTCAAACTTTGTCTTGGCTAACATAAACATATAACAGAGAGCATATCACATATATTTTAGAAGCAAAGCAACCCTCCCAAAGCTACACTCTTCACACAATTTTTTACAGGGCCAAGGAGAAGAACAAATTGTATGTGACAGGTATTAGTCACTTCCCTTAGTGCACTACAGAAAAGTACTTAGATTGATCGTGATGAAGATGGCATATGAACATATGTAGAATAGAGTAGCCACACTTTCCCCTTCTTGTGATACTGGTAACTGCCTGTAGTTATAAAAAATAACACAAAGATTATAGAATGACACTGTCCCTACCTATTTATTGGTGCAACTTAGTTTCCATTCAAAGCTTTATTTTGAGGCGCCACATACATCACAAAAAAGGCATATTTGACTTAAATTTAGTCCTCCATTAAACTTGGTTCTCCATAAAACTTCTCTGTAAAAATCAAAGTGATTTGGAACAAGTTGTTTGGCAGATTACTACCCTGAAAATAGTGCTGTTCTTTAGAATTCAAACTTTCTTGTAGATATTTTTCTTTAGCCTTACAATTAAAAAATCAGAAATAGCATGTAGCTTTCCAGACTCCCTCGCATAGGCGCTGATGGAGAACAATTTTGTGGATGCTTGGAACCCACTGAGAACTCCCCCCTCAGCTCCCTCCTTCCCCAGCACCGGCAGGCGCCCCCGTCAGTGCCTCCCCTGTCCACCCTGCACCTCCTGCTTGCTGTAATCAGCTGTTATGTGGTGTTCAGGAGGTGCGGGGGTAGGAGGAGGATCGAGAACATGGCCTGTTCAGGGGAGAATGTGGAACGAGGTTGTATGAGATGAGGGGGGTGGGCAGGAGCCTTCAGAGACTGAATGGAGTTGGAGGAGAAAGAGCTGGAGTTTCAGCAACTTCAGCACTTTTGAAAGTTGGCATCTGTGTTCCCCAGAGATCAAATAACTAGTGGAGATTTCTGCTTGTTATAAAAAACAAGTTATTAGCCTATTTCTTTGCAGAGAGAGATCAGAGTGAAATCTAATTTTTGGAAATGTATATTGATTGTGAGGCAGAATCCGCTACAATTCACACACTGGGAAATTATGAATTGCCTGAAGTTTGCTGGTTAGGCCACCTGAAAATTTTCTACCACAACTTTCTTACTGCGGGAAGTCAGGTTTTTGATCAAATTGAAACATTTGAGGAAAGTGTCTGCTTTCCTTTTTAGGAAGGGAAGAAAACTGAAAACCTAACCCACAAAATTTCATCCAAAGACAAAAAACTGGGGGCAATAAAACTTTCCATGAAAAAAAAACACTTTCCAAGCAGATGTAGACCTGGTATGTCTCCTCTTCTTAAGGACTCTGTGAGGGAATGTCTTCCCATTCCCATTCTCCACACAGGTCCATGTTCTTCCCAGTCTTTTCCTTCTACTCATCACTTTAGCACTGGATAGTATAAAGTCCATCAGGTGGAAGACATGGGAGGGAATATGCACATGGAAAGGATTTCTGGAGGAACTGGTGGGGAGAGGAATCAAACCAGCATTCCTCATCCCTGGGGACCTAATGAAATCTGTTGCAACCAACAACATCCGAGAAGCCTTCTGAAACTCACTGGATTCTCTCACAAGTTTCTACATATCCTGGAATTCCAGTGTGTGATGTTTGTTTTGTTTGAGGTTAGTTTTAATTTTAATGTTTTGGATAATTTTGATATCAACATTAACCTCACTTTAAAGTTCTTGTATAAACGTGACAATACTTTAGTCACTCCAAAACTTTTTAAAAGGATGCTGAAGACTAAGCAACTAAAATGCTTTCTTATTTTTATTGAAAAGGACTAACTACATGTTTTAATCCCCATATTTTACTCTTCTTCATGGAACGTTAGAGAAACTACTTATCGCTTGACTTGTGTCAGAAGAAGACAGTTATGTGTACACAACAAGAAAAGTTACAGTACTGTATAATTAAAGGATAGCCTTCCAGCACTCTAGAAGTTCTGTGTCTTTCCCTTAAAATACTTCGTATAAATTTGAGGCCCTCTAAAACCATGAATATACCCATCAGTTAAAGGAAATTAGCTAATCAAATCTTAATTGACCTATCTACAGCATTTAGTTTTCCACCATTGTGGTTTGGTTAAGGGGTGGAAGAAGTGATGGATGAGAAAAGATTAAGGGCTTGAGTTAAGAACTGTGGAAAAGTGCAGAAGTCAATAGAAGTTGTGTGTGATTTAACAATCACTAAGGAGCTACCATCATGGAGGAACGAGAGGAAGCACAATCCCTAGATATGTCCTGAATGTTACTTAAATGTTAATAGCGTCTCAGAGAATTTGTGTACCTTTAAATAAAAAGAAAGAACCAGAAAGGCCAGGAAAAAAAACCAACACGGTGAGATTCTAGCTGCTATCCAAGCCAAAAAGAATTCATTCAAAATTTGGAAATCTTACCCTACTGAAGGCAATAAAGAGGATACTAAATTACAGCAAGCAATAAGAAGAAAGAAGAAGCCTCTGGAAAAGAAACTCTAAAAGAATTGGTGGGTCTGGAGTTATAAAGGAGTAATTAAGAATGAGAAATTGCTGAGAAATTAAATGATTCCTTTGCACTGGTCTTTACTACGAAGGATGTTAGGGAGATTCCTACCCTAACCTGCCATTTTCTGGTACCAGAGATGTGTTCACAGAGATTGAACTATTGAAAGAAGAGGTGCTAGAGCCGCCTAATTTATTTAAAAATCAGTAAGTCACCATGCCCAGATGGTCCATCCCACAGTTCTGAAGCAGACCACATGAGTATTAGCTCAGAAGCTGCCACTTAAAATATGCATTGTCTCATCAAACACATAGAATCCAAAGGCAGCAAATATTGTATCCATATTAGGAAAGGACTTTGGGGGAGATTCTGTAAAATATAGATCAGCAAGCCTTATACCAGCACATGGTAACTTGGTTGGCAAGATAATTTAAACAATCATGATTATTTGAAGAGATCTGAACAGCACAGCTTCTGCAAAGGAAAATCATGTCTAATAAAACTTTAAGAATTCTTTCAGCATATCAGAATAGGAGCCTTTGGGAAAATGTTACCTCCAGTCTCTTACTTTGGCCAATATGAGAGTGTCTGTATGATATGAGAGGTAGAATGAAAATAAATATAAAATGAAGACAAGAAAGGGAAAAAACCATACTGGCATAAAAATAGTTAAAAAGAAAGTAGGCAATGGTGAATAGAGGGAAAAAAAACAGACAAAATGTCAAGGTTTACAAACACCACAAAAACACAGGAACAAATAGGGAAATCTTAAAAAATTTCCAATAACATAGAAGAAAGGAATGCAGGAAAAGAAACCTGCCATTTGAATTCTCCTCTCTTCTGTAATAAGCTTATAAGAGCTACACAGCAGGGAATTCTCTTTCTCTCTCTGGAATTTTTCCTGTACATTGATGGTGCTAGAAAACTAATGAACAATGATTCGCAAAACCTGGTCTAAATGTCTCAAATTTTCACAATTTAAAAAAAAATAAATTAAATTTAATCAAATGATGATTTTAATTATTTTCATTTCTCCCTCTCTCATTTTTACACGCCCATAAAGAAGTTTTAATTACATTCAAATTTTGCAAAACAAAAACAAAACACTTTTCACAACACTCCATCTCCTGGCTGAGGATCCCATGTAGTACTTATATCTATAGATACAGATATATAGATATATCTGGTTCCAACCATGTACAATGCATGGAAGGATGGCTGTGTGTACATGTTGCTCCATTGAATTCAGCTGCACCGTGCAAGGGCACTGCAGTTAACCCATGCATTATACATTGCACAATCATAGCTATGAAGTCCACTTCTGCAACATATTGAGCACCCTCAATTCCTACTGACCTTATCACCTTACTATATTTGAGCATATTTCCACGTTTTGTCTCATGCCATTTATCACTATTTAGCATCAGTCCAAAAGAGAGGGAAAATGTCACCTCGGATCTTAAATGAATATTAGACTACAAGTGCAAGACTTCCCGAAGCACTTTGTATTAAACTTCAGCCAAGGGGGAAAAAACTGTAATGTACACACACAAACACACAGCTATATTTCATTCTGCCCCCTGCTATTCACCTCCTGAGTCACAGGATAGGTAAGGGAGGCGATCTGTTGGAATCGTCTTAATAAAAAGGAAAGTCTGTGGAGAAAAGTTGATATTACCTTTGTTTGTGTTGGAAGGTTTACAAGCCAGGCGCTAAATCTTGTACTTGCCTTGATTTTGCCCACAGGGTGAGAGATGGGCGGTGTGATATCACTGTTGGAGTATCCTGTCATAAGTGGGACAGCACCAGCCAAGAGAGGGATAATTAATTATTCTGTGCCGTTCCAGCTGAAACCACACAGGAAGTGCGCATGTCGCTGATTAGAGCAGCGCTGCCCTTGTCCAAAAGCACTCAGAAAAAAAAGACTTTCCTATTCAGATGACTAAGTCAGCCCTGACGATACCAGTTGTTTTAATTGCAAAGGCTACCT
This sequence comes from Carettochelys insculpta, assembly GCF_033958435.1. Lineage (NCBI taxonomy): Eukaryota > Metazoa > Chordata > Testudines > Carettochelyidae > Carettochelys > Carettochelys insculpta. Next base: position 234,041,755 of record NC_134137.1, on the reverse strand, counting down.
GGTGTTCTAATTCTGAAGCTCAGTAATTTTTAGTAAAAAATACTCATCTGGAGTTCAAACACGTGCTCTTTTTTGCTGTAGCTCTTGGATGGGACCTTTCATGTTCACTCTCCAGAGGCCATAGACATCAACAAAAGGATTCTCACTGACTTCTGTGGTCTTTGATTTGGCGCATGAACAGGAGTCACCACAGCCAATATCAGAACTCCTGGCTGCAGCATCTTCCACCCAGTAAGCAGCTTCCTTCTCAATGTGAGAAGATCAAGTCAACATTTAGCTTGGCTGAATGGGCATATTCTGGGATATGATGCCTGTTAGTGACATCAGGTCAGGAATCCAGCCTTCAACTTATTCAGCCCTTAGAATGGGAAAGACACAGGGAGAACTTTTGGATGAAGCTTTCATTGATGACATTTTTGGTTTTCTAGACATACGGACTGTGGTCTCCCCTACATCTCTCAGTTCTGAGAATGTGCAAGACCATTCAAAGCTGCTGTTCACATATGAAACAGGGGCAATGATTGGTAAAGTAAGAAGTGCTGATAGTGTCCAGCTCATCTACACTACATTCTCCTTTTGCAAGGGGAATGCAAATGTGGTCAGTTGGAAATGCAAATGAGGCTCTGATTTCCATATCACACACCTCATTTGCATAATGGTGGACACTCGCTGTTCTGGAAGTGGTGTTTTCAGAAGAAAAAAAAACAAGCGGTGTGGATGGGGTTAATTCAAAAGCAACTCCGACTTTCAAAAGCATCCTTCTTCCTCATATTTTTCAGGAAGAAGGGTTCTTTCAAAAAGAGGTTTCCTTTTGAATGAACCCCATCTAAACTGCGTGTTTTTTTTTCTGAAAACTGCACTTCTGAAACAGCAAGTGACCACCAATACGTAAATGAGGTGCATGATATGTAAGTCAGCACCTCATTTACATTTCCAACCAGCCACATTTGCATTCCTCTTCCAAAAGGGGAATATAGTGTAGATACAACCACACAGCCCTGTAGAAGACACAGACAGCTATAGAAAGATGCCTTCCCTGACATGCTCACAATCTAGAGAGAGAGAGCTCTACTCAGACATACAGCACATGCAGGAAGTCCTTATCTTTGGAGCTTTGGAGACTCTTTCTGTGGGGAAAATCAGTGGGCCAAACTCTGCCCTTATGCAAATAACTAGTATCTCTCCATCCATGTCAGTAATCTTTGGCTCAGTCCTCCAGGGATGGTGTCATATCAGAACTGGCTACTGCATTACACCAGAGTCATAGTCATAGCTTCAAGAAAATCAAGAGACACTAACACAATGGAACTTGCAGTTTTAGGCTCTTCTCATTTTTCTTCTATTTTGCAAAGAATCAAAACACTTGTTTACTAGAACATGCTAGAAAATGGAATCTTGAACCTTCAAGTTTGTAGCTGTTTCAACTGCAAATACTTTTAACGGAAGCTGCTAATCTCTACCCTATGTCTTGCAGAAAAATATCTCTTGTAAAAAATACAAACCACAGCTCAGCTACCTCAAGCTGTGAACTTCAACACTTGGCTGGACTATTTTTAAGGCTAAAGAAGCCAAGAAATAAAATCTTGAAAGTGAATTTTTGGTCATTTCTGGGCACATTTAAGACAACTAAATATGTATTCAAGCCAGTCCAAAGTGCCAAATACATACTTAGTGGAGGAGTCAAAAGAGGGTTAGACCTATATATGGGTAATAAAAGTAATTGGGAATATTTTTTGGAAGCGTAAAAATCATCATGTTTCAGGGCATAAGCTTGCATTACCTGAAGGGGTCAGGCTTTTTGCACCTATCTCTGAAGCATCTGTACCTGGCCACTGCCATAGGCAAGATACTGAATTAGTTGAACAAATTTTGAAACAAGCTACAAATAAGAAATACTATGCAATACATATGCAAACTAGTTTCGTAAGTCACAGCCAGTTAACAAAAGTTTATGGAAGCCTCCATCCTGCCTGTGACTTCTACTAAAAAAATAAATGGAAAAAGAAAGGAAAGCCAAAGCTGGGGGGTTGTGGTGGGAGACAACGGACAGCATGACGCCTGGCCCTGAGTGGGCTCCAGCTCCTACTACATGGGCTGCCAGAAACAGCTCCAGTCCCTGCTGCAGCTTTGGCAGCTGAGAGCTCCAGACACTCCACAAAAGCCGGAGCCGCAGCTAAAGAAGTCTTGGATACTTGCTAAAGTCACAGAACACGTGATCTCCATGACTAAATCGTATCCTTGCTTATGAACAACAAATAGACCTAGGTGAATCAGACTTGGTAGCTGAGCCTATCAAGAGAATAAATATTTGCAAGTGGTGTACAAATGGACTGCATTGTGTCGGAGTTAATTACAGGTCAAGATTGTCAAATAAGAGGCTCAGTTGGAATTATGTTATCAAAGATTATCAGTTAGTACAGTGTTCTATAGCATGCAGAAAGAATAGGCGCCTTGCTACTAGAGATGTGAAAGTGCATTTTATTAGTTAAACTGGTGTATTAGTTATTGGTTAAATGCTAGCTTTAACTGGTTAATCAATTAAATGGGTGGGGGTAACTGGGGAGGTCCCCCGACTGTGGACAGGGTCTGCTCTGGATAGGCTGAAACACCCACACTTGTGGCATGCTGGTGACCAAGGTTGCTCCAGCCCAGCAGGGGACAAGCCAGGGCAGCCGGAGAAGTCTCTTCCTGCAGTGGCCTGGCCTGTGAGCACCATAGGCAGGGGCACTCCACCATGGAGCAGTCCCTGTTCATGGGGTAGGGGTGTGCCAGCCAGGCCAAAGCAGCCCCAGTCCTCAGCATGCCATGAGACAGTTGTTCCAGACTGACTGGAACAGGCCCTGTCCACAGCAAGGGAACTGCTCCAGCCCAACCAGTCAGGGGCAGCCTCCCCAGCCACCCCTCCCTTCTTCCCAGCTCCCCCCTCATCCCCCCATCCTGGGCCGCCACAGATGGAGACTACTCTGGATCAGCTGGAGTTCCTCGACCCACAGGGGCCCCACAGGGCTGCAGCAGCCCTTCACCCACTGCAGAGGTCTGCTTCTGCTCCGACCAGTTAATCATTTAAACGCAGGTATACCTAAGTGCCACCTTTTCATGGTGATGATAATGATGCTGAAGTGCTGGCTATATGTCTCCATTCCTGTAGCTGGAGGTACACGGCAGATTCATTCCCCAACTAAGTTCTTACATCAGTGTTTCTATGGATGGCTTCCAAACAAAGAAAACCTCTTTACCAAAAGAAACATAAGTTCTGATGTTGTTTCTATAGATTCTCAGTTTACCTGATTCATGTGAGAAGCCATAATTATTCACAGCTCATGGGAATAACAAGATAATATGTTTCAGTGGGGTCTGTCTTCTCCCTGTAATTTCTGTGAAAAGTATTCCCCGGTTTTTATACAGTTACTACAGCTAACTGACTACAAATAAAGTTAGGCTGGAAATTAGGTTTCTGGCCAACAGAGATATGAGGCTCTAGAACAGCCTCCACACAGGAGCAGAAGGAGTAAACAACTTACCTGCTTTTAAGATGGAGCTTGGGAAATTTAAGAATAGAATTATATGGAAGTGGATAGTGGGGTTTGTCTGTGGAAGTAATTGAATTTGATAATCCAAGAGGTCCTACGTTTGTAATTTCTCCACAAGGTTTGTCTCTACTACATCTGGTCTATTATTGATTACCACAGAATCATAGAAGTTAGGATTGGAACAGACCTCAGAAGGTCATCTAGTCCAACTTCCTATTCAAAGCAAGGCCATCCCAACTAAATACTCCCAGCCAGGGCTTTCTTCAGATGGGCCTTAAAACCTCTAAGAATACATATTCAACAGCCTCCCTGGGTAACCAATTCCCCTGATGAACTACCCTCCTAGTGAAATGGATTTTCCTAATATCCAACCTAGACCTCCTTCTCTACAAGTAAAGTCATTGCTCCTTTGTTCTGTCATCAGCCATGACTGAGAATAGCCTGGCTCCATCCTTTTTGGAACCTCCCACTTTCAGGTAGGGGAAGGCTACTGTCAAATTCCCCCCACCCCCATTCTTCTCTTTTTCAGACTAAAGAAGCCCCGTTCCCTCAGTGTCTTCCCCATATTGGAACATAGGCTTCAGATAGTTTCTGTACATTAAGGCATCTAAACATGCATTCCTCTTTCAAAAGGGCATGCAAAGGAAGGAAATCAAAATGCAAATGAGGTGCAGATTTACATATGTGGCACCTCATTTGCATATTCTTCTTTCAAAAGAGCTTCTTTTGAAAGAAGAAAAGCAGTGTAGACACAGCTCTTTCAAAAGTAAAGGGTTCTTTCAAAGATGGGGTTTACTTTTGACATAGCCGTGTCTACACTTTTTCTTCTTTCAAAAGAAGCTCTTTTGAAATAATATGCAAATGAGGCACTAGATATGTAAATCTGCACCTCATTTGCATTTTCAATTTCCCTCATTTACATGCCTCTTTCGAAAGAGGAATGCAAGTGTAGACGCAGCCTAAAAGTCATCTCAACTTCAGATCCTTGTGTTCTTTAGTCCAGTCCACTGGACATGTGGACACCCTAATCCCATCCCCCTATCCCAGCTCCTTCACCACCATACCTCTCACTACTTCCTGCCCCCATCTCATCCTGGCCTGCACTACAACCTACCAGTCTCAACCTTATATCTCGTACAGCTCTCCCACACCTACCTTCTCCACCTCCCAGAGCCACCATCCCTATGAAACTCACACCCCGCCCCTGCATTGCACCAATCTGCCCTTTAATATTTTCCATCCAAGCACAGAATAAATGTTGTATGCACTGAGGCATGTATGAATGTGCACCCCCAGTGGAAACAAAACCTAGCTATGGATGCTGTTATCATCAGCTGGGTGACATTTTAATGTCTTTGCAGTAGCTGCACAAGTGTGTAGCTTAGAGGGGACCCTGTCTTGCATCCCATTCACCTGCATAAATGGCTGTATTACCATGATGTCCCTATACACCCCCACATCCTTATGTAGCTGTAACCTTCAGCACCATTCATCCCACATACCCTGTCTCCTCTTTCCTTCACTTCCCCCTTTAACTCCCATCCTTGGCCTCTTTCGCTCTCTAGCTCTTCTCCCTTCCCTTAGCTTTTCCCCTCCAGCCCATGCTCCTCATGTGGGTGGTTTAAAGCAGCCCCTGGAAAAATGCATGAAAAAGTGTCTCTGTGTAGACAAATGTGAGCATGCATGTGCTGTATGTGTGTAGAACACTGCATGCCTGTGGTAGGAAGGCAAGTGTACTGTCACGTGTGTATATCTATATGAATAAAATTTGCAGCTTACTTCTTTCACTTTTATTTTGCTGGTTTGTACACAAAAATTGATGACATAAAATGTGTGTGAATTTCATAACTAATTTTTAAAAGTGAAGGGAATTCTAAAAGAAATGTGTCACAGTGAAAGCCTTGTTAACTGCCACTTAGATATCTTGAAAGCTCAGTTAACCGGCATCTGCTGTAGCCTGCAATACAAGTTAACTTAATTCAGGAAAGTGAGTAGTAACAGAGAGGGAGCCGTGTTAGTCTGTATTCTAAGAAAACAAACCAGCAGTCATGTAGCACCTTAAAGACTTACTAAATGATTTATTAGGTTAACTGAGAAAAAACGAGTCACGTTTTAGAGCCTGTAACCTTGTCAGAATCACTCAACTTCTTACAACCCCTTTGCTCTGAACATTTTGGATGGCACCAACATATCAGGTTAGAAGCACGGGTCTAAGATTTCCTGTGTGGTTACATCCAGATCCTTCAAAGATAATATTTCTTCTATAAATTACTTCTTTCCTCCGAAAACTGACTAGTCAAGATGCCTGATTTTACTCAGGTGATCTGACCATAGATTATAAGTATCTACAGGGAGAAACAAACATTTAAGAATGTTGCTCTCCAAGTTTTCTGAGAGAGGGGTAACAATCCAATAGCAGGAATTTGAAGCTGGACAAATTCAGACTGGAAACAAGGAATACAATTTTACCAGTGAGAGTACTTAACCCTTGCAGATAGCTACCCTTGGACCTTACCCAGGGTTGTGGTAGACTCTCCTCCACTGTCAATTTTTAAATCAAACTTGGATCTTTTTCTAAGGGATCTGCTCTAGGAATTATTGGAGGGTAAGTTCTGTGCCTTGTGCTATTCAGGAGGCCAGACCAGATGATCACAATGGCGTTGGGCTATGAATCTTATCTTCTAAGCTTTTGAAATGTACTTATCCCTGTAGTGTGTTCAAATGCTCCTGGCACTTTCAGTTTTAAAACCGATCACCAACATCACTCACTTGCCTCTGTCTCAGGAGACGAGTTTCAGCAGTTACACATCATCCCTCTGCTAGTTTTTCCTTCTGGTATGTAACAAAATTAAAGTGGTGGAGTTTCCTGTCCCTTTCAGTAAAATGGGGATAAACAGGTTGAGGTCTTTCTTGTCTATTGGCACTAACATGTAACTCTGGTCACTATCTTTGCAGCTACAAACTTCCAATGTTATGAATACTAAAAGGCTACAAGAAACTGGTGTTTCCACTGAGCTAGTTAGAATATCACTGCAGTATATCACACTTCAGCAAATTATTGCAAAGAGATTTGAATTTTCTGGGTCATCATAGGGGCTCTTTTGCATACTTGGCATACTTCCCCCCACTCCCTTCTGCCCCTCTACTCTCTGATTTGCTCACCTTGATAATATTTTTCTGATTTGTCAACCTTGATTACTTTTTTCGTTCTCTATGCCTTAAATATCGAGTCTGTTCTGGAATGGCTATGGTCTGAAGAAGTAGGTCTGTCCCACGAAAGCTCACTACCTACTAAATTATTTTGTTAGTCTTTAAAGTGCTACTTGACTGCTTTTTTTGTTTTGATAGTATATAGGCTAGCACACCTTTCTCTCTGTTACCACCACCATATAAATTTCACAATGCTTCTTCTATCACCTTTATTCTTACCCAGTCCACATAATCTCCATATTAGCTGTCTCATTACAGTAATCAGATGTCTTTTACAATGATAATGTAACAACTTAAAAATACAACAGTTAGAATAGTAGGTAAAAACCAAAAGGATAAATGTACGAGAAAATAAATTGCTCTGTGTCACTTGGGCAGCACAAGTGTTTATTAGGTGCCTTCCCTGACAGTTTGATCTCAATGAGGATTTCTCCCTGAGATGGTTGGACGGGGGCTTTTACTCTTGAGCAAGTCCTTGACAACTCAGCCATACTCATTGCAAGACACTTTCCTGCATCAAGATGTGGTACATTCATATAGCAATTTCTGTTGCATCCCTCAATATTTAGGGTATTCCATTCTACCAGAATACAGTGTCCACTATTCTGAAGTTGGTTATAGCATAAAGCACGCAAAAGATCCGTCTATGGGATGGAATGCTTAAAAGCACTGTCACATTTCAACAGAATGGGCCCTCAGTCAAGAGAGATGGACAAGACTTATATGGTATCATCTACTCCATCCACTTTCTTATCACTAAATCCACACCAAGATTGCCCTATAGCATATTCTTCAGGGTATCATCCAATCCAGCTTTTAAAATGTTCAAGCAATAACACTTCCTTGGAGAGGAGTGGAGATAGGATAACTTCCAAAAACCCTCACAGTCAGGAGATGGTTCCTGATGTCCATCTTCAATTTCCCTTCATTCTTTTTCATCCAGTTTCTTGATTTGGATTATATTATTTGGAGCAAATTACATGATTTGAAACAAAAACAATTTATTTTCATCCATGGTGTCCACGCCCTGTAATTCCTTGTAGATGACTTTCAGTCTCCTGTACCCACACCCACCATAATTTGCACTAACTGCAAGTCTGAGATCCATATGTCTCTTCACACGTATAAGCGGACAAAGTGACAAAAGAGTGGGTGTCATGGGTGACAAGAGTGTTTATCACCGCTACCCTTCTCCCTAAGGTAGAATTGAAATGCTTCCTTGTTACAGATTTCATTAACTCAAACCTGCACAGCTTCCTAACTGAGCACCACCTTGAGGCCTCTCAGAACAATTGCTCCTGTTTGTTTGGCTCCCTTCCATGCAGCCAATCATCATGCAAAGCAGCGTTTGACTGCTGCAGGATGTGCTTCTCAGTTCCAAGGTGGGAATTTGGAAGTCCATTATAGACCCTAGTGTTTATTTAAGAACCTCCCACGCTCTTAACTATATTCTTTATTTTAAAAAATAATGAGGAACCCTTCTCCACACACTCCATTCTGAGTCCCAAAGGAATCAGTCCCTTGTATCCCCAAAGAAGGGTGAAGTCAAGAGGTTCAGTCTACCCGCGACACAGAGGTATGCTTCAGAATGTGGTGTAGTCCCTGACGAGACTCTCCAAAGCAACACCAGCTACATCAGCATATAGTTCAGGCACCACCAGCTCAGGCACCTGGAGTACCACTTGGTCATTGCTGCTCTTGGCTGCTATTTGCAGGTGCTGGATCAGCTCTGCAGGTGATGGCCGATCTGTCACACTCCATTGCCAGCAGGACTCCATGATACCATACCTGCAAGACAGAAGAGTGGTGAGAAGCCAGGAGTGAGGCAGCAAGATAAAAATGTGCTACAAAGGAATCCCCACCCACCAACTGAAAACTGTGGAGACCACACTTTGACCTCAAATACATACAACAGCTAGCATAAGGGCTTTTTGAAAACTACACACTTGCTAGCATTAGAATTCACATGTGAGAAGTGAATGCAGGAGGATGGATTAAGTTCTTTAAGTCATACCACTGCCTTCCTTATTGACAGAGCTACCAGGACTTCTTGAATATCCAGGCTCTCTTTCCTTCAGGAATGATGTCAGAACAGGAGGTACTATACCGTTAGGAGACCTGGTGTTGTGGATGATTAGTTATTTTAAGGGAGAATTCCCTTATTGCCAGAAGGCAAGACAGAAGTTATCACAAAGAAGACTCTGGTAAAATGTGCCCTTGTAGCCAAGAAGGATAACTGCAAATTGGGCTATGTTAGGAGGACCATTGCCAGCAGATCTAGAGAAGTGATTGTTCCTTCTTATTCAACACTGGTGAACCCACATCTGGAATATTCTGTAAATGATGTGAGAGTGGGGTTCAAACATGGGTTGGGGATATGACCCAATGGCAGGGAGGTGCAGCACAGAGGTTCTCTGGGAACAGCACATAGAAACTGGCATTCCATGAGTCTTACAGAACCAAGTGGGAACTGCTGGATTAATTAAATCATCCTCCCGTGCTATAAACAATATGAATGCCCCTGCCAGCAGTTGTCACTCTCCAGCATCCAGCTCTAAAGGCAGCACTATCACCAGCAACAGCGCAGAAGTAAGGGATTACTTCAGATTATGAGTAACTGGGGGAGTCAACAAATTCCAGGAACGGCAAAGGCTAGGAGTAGGACTAGAAAAGCTTGCACACTAGCATTGCAAGAACTTCTCCATGAAGCTCTCAGCTAGGATCAGAAAATGAGCTCCACCATCCACATCAGATAAGAAGATGAAGCCTCTTACATAGCTGGCTGGCAGGTAGAAGGCCTCTTCATGACCGTCTTCCTCTGAAGGTGTTGTAGGATACCAGAAGGTGGCACCTGAGGAAACGGTGGAGCCCCTGGAAGAGGAAAATTAAACAATGTAAATTAAAACCATAAAGAACATGATATCCAGGTTCCATCTCTTACATAAGGCTGACCAACTTTCCTTTCCACTCAGAGAAATGCTGAGTGAGGAGCCATAAAAAGTTAACACCTGATGGCTGATGAAGGTAATGGCAACATTTTTAGGTAGATTATGGTGACCCTTTGTCCAAGATCATTTCATTAAGATCACTGTCCCAACTGAAATGGCTTGGATGTCCCAGCTTTTTTTGTACCTTAGACATGACAGCCCTAAGCCATTGTTTGGCATTGTTCAGGAGCATCATTTGGCAGGGGGAAGGGAACACCTGCTGCCTGCAAGAACTCTGCCACTACATGGCTTTAGCTCCTACCTCCCCATCCACCATCTACCCCCAGCCACTCATTGAAAAACAAAAAGAATTCCTGTGGTACCTTCTAGACTAACAGATATTTGGAGCATAAGCTTTTGTGGGCAAAGCCACGCACCATCAGATGCATGAGTGGTGGGTTCCAGGGGAGGGTTTAAATATATGGGCTTATGAACAGGAGGGAGTCCCAGTCAAGAGGAGGGCCTGAGTTGACATGGTCAGTTCAGTCACAGAGGATGTGGCCCATTATCAGCAGTTAATGTGGAGTTGTGAACATCAGAGGAGAAACCAGGTCAATTCAGTCAGGAAGGATTTGACCCTTTATCAGTGGATAATGTAGATGTGTGAACATCAACAGCGGAGAAACTGCTTTTGTAATTGGCCAACCACTCCCAGTATCTGCTCAAGCCTTGGCTGATGGTGTCAAATTTGCAAATGAATTGCAGCTCTGCAGTTTCTCTGTGGAGTCTCTTTTTGAAGTTTTTTTGTTGTAGGATTGCTACTTTTAAATCTGTTACTGACTGTCCAGGGAGATTGAAGTGTTCTCCTACAGGTTTCTGTATGTTACCATTCCTGATGTCTGATTTGTGTCCACTGATTCTTTTATATAGAGACTGTCCAGTTTTGCCAATGTATATTGCAGTGGGGCATTGCTGGCACATTGATGACATCTTCATCATCTGGACCTATGGGAAGGAGGCTCTTGAAGAGTTCCACCATGATTTCAACAGTTTCCACCCCACCATCAACCTCAGCCTGGACCAGTCCACATGAGAGATATGCTTCCTCGACACTATTGTGCAAGTAAGTGATGGTTACATCAACACCACCCTATGCTGGAAACCCACAGACCGCTATGCTTACCTACATGCCTCCAGCTCCCATCCAGGGCACACCACAGGATCCATTGTGAACAGCAAAGCACTAAGGTACCACCGCATTTGCTCCAATCCCTCAGACAAAAACCTACAAGACCTTTACCAAGCTTTTCTGAAACTACAATACCCACCTAAGGCAGTCTAGAAACAGACTGACAGAGCCAGACATGTACCCAGAAGCTACCTGCTACAAGACAGGCCCAACAAGGAAACCAACAGAACACCACTGGCCATCACGTACAGCCCCCAGCTAAAATCTCTCCAGCCCATCATCAGTGATCTACAATGATCCTTCACTCTCACAGACCATGGGGAGGCAGGCCTGTCCTCGCCTTTGGACAGCCTGCCAACCTTAAACAAATTCTCACCAGCAGCAATAGGCCACAACACAGTAACTCTACACCTGGAACCAATCCTTGCAACAAACCTCAGTGCCAACTCTGCTCACATATCTACACCAGAAATATCACCACAGGACCTAAACACATCAACCACACCATCAAGGGCTCTTGCACCTGCACATCTACTAATATAACATAAGCTATCATGTGCCAGCAATGCCCCACTGCAATTTACATTGGCCAAACTGGACAGTCCCTATGTAAAAGAATAAAGGGACATAAATCAGACACCAAGAACGGTAACACACAAAAACCTGTCAGAGAACACTTCAATCTCCCTGGACACTCAGTAACAGATTTAAAAGTAGCAATCCTACAACAAAAAACATTTCAAAAACAGGCTCCAAAGAGAAACTACAGAGCTGCAATTCATTTGTAAATTTGATACCATCAACCAAGGACTGAACAGATTGGAAGTGGCTGGCCAATTACAAAAGCAGTTTCTCCGCTCTTGATGTTCACACCTCCACATTAGCTACTGATAATGGGCCACATCCTCCCTGACTGACCTGATCTGGTTTCTCCTCTCTTGATATTCACAACTCCACATCAGCTGCTGATAATGGGCACATTCTCTGTGACTGAACTGACCTTGTCAACTCTGGGCCTTCCCTTGACCGGGACTCCCTCCTTTCCAAAAGCCCATATATTTAAACCCTCCTCTGGAGCCCCCTGCTCATGCATCTGATGATGCAGGTCTTTTCCCATGAAAACTTATGCTCCAAAATATCTGTTAGTCTATAAGGTGCCACAGGATTTCTTGTTGGTTTTGAAGATGCAGACTAACTCAGCTACTCCTCTAATGTCTCATTGAAAAGATAGTCCACTCTTCTCTCTCCTCCCGCTCCCTCTGGGCTTACAATTCTTTGCTCTGTCATGTAGGAATGCTTCACTGTAAGAGCAGCAGAGCTAAAGAATGACCAACTGCTGGGATCTTTCCCTGCTGTCAAGAAACAAACAAGCTGTTACACCAAAAACTTTGTGTAAATTGCACTTAAAACTTTCCTATTTTTTCCAACTCTCCAATTTTGGGGAGAATGACAGTACCCCAGGGTAGGGAATCTAGTCTCCCATTTAGTTCCACTTTGCACTTGTCTGAGAATCTTTCCTTTAAACTAGGCTGGGTCCAATTACCAAGTAGGACCCAGACTATTACACACAGATGTTGATTGTTCAGCAGGGTAGCAAATGTACTTTTGAATTGTAAGGACTTTTTCCCAGAACACCTTTTCTACTAGTTGCAGTGCGGAAACAACAAATCTTTACCCTAAGCACTCACCCATTTTATAGCTGTGTGTCTCCTTCTCTTTCAAATGGTAAGTAATTTTAGCTCCCGTTTACTTATTTCTGAGGGTAGAGGAGTCTCTCAAGCTTGAGCACTTTCAGTGAATGTCTTGAAGGTGATGTTTATACTCTCAAATCCTTAGAGGAACACTAGGATTGGGACCTCCTTCCAACCCTTTGGCTTTATTCATACCCAGGGGTGAAAGTAACAAATGTACTATGGGTAGGGTACTATCACAGCTCCTCCACTCTTCCCCACCTTTACCCTCAGGGAGGATGCTGTGATAAAGTAGTGTCTGAAAGAGATGTAAATGTTGGGCGGAGTGCGGGGGGTTCAGGGCAGAGGGATCAGGTGAGGGCAGGTTCAAGATTATTCATCTATGAGTTTTTTCTTGTGCACCAATACTGAGGTCAGATGTGTTTATTCAGCTGTGTGCCACCATGGCACTGCACCCATCAGGTACTAACTCAGGCATTTTTAAAGTAAGAGTGCACACACATCCCAGAAGGAAGGGAAGAGCCCAGCCACACACACATCCCAGAAGAAAAGGGCAGCCCAGCCCACACGCACACACAGCCAGAGGGAATAGGGAGCCCAGCCCCACACACACACAGAGCCCCCAAAAGGGGGGATGCCAGTCACACACACACACAGCCCCCAGAGGGAGTGGGGATGCCAGCCACACACACACACACACACACGCAGTCCCCCAGAGGGAAGGGGGGATGCCAGCCACACACACACACACAAACACACACATGCAGCCCCCCAGAGGGAAGGGGGGATGCCAGCCACACACACATGACAGTGATGGTCAAGAGAGGAAATTGCCCCTGGGCCAGGCCTTCCAGGGTGGCTGGGATCTCCTGACCCCTTTGAACTGCCCCAAAGAGTAGCTCATGGGTGCTGAAGCGGAGCTGTGCCTCTCTGCCACACCTCCAGCATGGGAAAGGGCCTGACTGCCCTTAGCCTCATCCCTTTTGCCCTCAGCCTCTTTCCGGGGGTATGGCTGCAGGCGTTCTCCCACCGTGCCTTGGGGCCCAGCATGGCTCTCAGTCCCACTGCCCCCTCCTCACCAACACCTGAAATGACACCCCTGGTCAGTGGCCAGAGGGAGTGGAGAAAAGAAGTCTCAGAGGGGGCACTTCTACCACCAAGTGCTGGGGTGTGCGTGCAGAGCCAGAGCCATCACTCCTAGCACGTGGCACCAAGGGGAAGCCACATTTAACAGCTCAAAGAGACGCGCGCATCTTGAGAGCTGCAGGTTGGCCACCCAGGCTATAGCACCTTAAAGACTATCAATTTTATTTATAAGGTAATGAGCTTTTGTGGGTAAGACCCACTTCACCAGGAATAAGGGTGACACTCTGTGGCCACACACAGGAACTATAGTCTTTTAAGCACTTAAATTGTATAAAAACAAAAAAGCAGTCAAGTAGCACTTTAAAGACTAACAAAATAATTTATTAGGTGAGCTTTTGTGGGACAGACCGACTTCTTCAGACCAAATATTTAAGGCACAGAGAACCAAAAATAGTAATCAAGGAGCACAAATCAGAAAAAAATGATCAAGGTGAGCAAATCAGAGAGTAGAGGGGTAGAAGTGGGGGAAGGTCAAGAATTAGATTAAGCCAGGTATGCAAACGAGCCCCTATAGTGACTCAGAAAATTTCCATCCCGGTTCAAACCACGTGTTAATGTGTCGAATTTGAATATAAAAGACAGCTCAGCTGTCTCCCTTTGAATAATGGTGCGAAAATTTTTCTTCAGTAACACGCAAACTCTTAAGTCATTAACAGAATGGCCCACTCCATTAAAATGTTGACAAATTCGGCACATTAACACATGGTTTGAACCGGGATGGGAATTTTCTGAGTCACTATCAGGGCTCATTTGCATACTTGGCTTAATCTAATTCTTGACCTTCCCCCGCCCCTTATACCTCTCTGTTCTCTGATTTGCTCACCTTGATCATTTTTTTCTGATTTGTCCTCCTTGATTACTGTTTTTAGTTCTCTGTGCCTTAAATATTGAGTCTGTTCTGGTATAGCTATGGTCTGAAGAAATGGGTCTGTCTCACGAAAGCTCACCTAATAAATTATTTTGTTAGTCTTTAAAGTGCTACTTGACTGCTCTTTTGTTTTGATAGTATATAGACTAGCACGGCTCCCTCTCTGTTACTATTAATTTTTATAGTCTTTTTTGGTCTTTCCTACCTTTTTCTTTCCATGTTCATCAGTCCAGAAAAAGAGCCACATATTTCAACTAGGCATTAGTTGCATCCGTATCAATGAAATACAAGAATCTGAAAATAACTGCTTGAGAAGCCCCTCTAACAATGTGCTTAATATCAGAAATGGAAAATGTAGGGGTACGAGAGCACATCATTTAAACAATGGGATATAGAACTTTCATTTCTAGAACAATGTTTCCAGGCTAAGTAGGGGGTCTGGATAGCTCAGGTATATTGTGGAATGGGTACAGAGCCTTTCTTTTATGTTTCCTGACACTAAGTGAGTAGATGCAGAAAGATATTCTCCTCCGGAGGCTATTCTGTTGCCTCTGTAAAGTGAGTTGTAGGGGACTCCGTCCATTTCCTAGCAAAGAGAGGTGACCATATAACAAAGACACCATAGCCACTTCTCACACAGTCTTGATTCTGATGGTGCATTTAGTAGCATTAGAATGTAGCCAATCTTTTTTCTGTAGCCATACTTGCAGGGTAATTCAGGCCCACAAGTAAAAAATTTCAATCTTAGGTGCCAAAGGTTAGGAACCTGAATCCATATTTATACTCCTAAATAAGGGCATGTGTTCACTACAGACTGGATTGAGGAGCAGTGATCAATCCAGCAGGCATTGTCGCATCTGGTATAGATGCGATAAATCGCTCACCCAACAGTGTCGTGTTCACTTCAGTACCCCGCCAAAATGAGGTAAGTAAATGGAGTTGGTCAGAAAGCATCAGCTGTCAACTTATGACTATGAAGATATCTCAGTAAGCAAACCTAAGTATGTCAACTTCAGCTACGTTATTCACATAGCTGAAATTGCTTAACTTAGGTCAACGGCCTGCGATAGTGTAGGAAAGGCCTAAGTGTCCTGGTTTACTGATGTAAATCCCAATGGCAGGAAGTCCAAAAGGAGCAGTGAATAATCTACACCTGTGGAAAAAATGAAGCTGTTTATTTAAATGCCTAACTGCACCCACACAAATTTGAGACTGTTGGCCTGAGCTGTTCCTCGATGCTCCCTCCTTTCCCTAGGATTTTTTTTTCTCCTTACCTAATGTGATCATCTCATAGAGTAAGATTCCAAAGGACCATCTGCAATAAAACACAACGTCAGTTTCACTGGCAGTTCTTATTGTCATTTTCAGATTGAGCAACTGAAAAATGCAAGGTGGTAATTGAAACATATGAGAACAATGTGAGTGTGAGCTGGGAGGTGAGTAGAGTGGGGAAGGGAGAGTGGAATTGTGATCCCGGGAATAGAACACTGTGTTCTATGAGATAAAGTATGAAAGTCAAACATGAACAAAACATACATGTCTGCCTTGATGCTGGGATGGTTCATTAGTAGCTGTTCTGGTGCCTGCCACTTAAGTGGCACAATCTGTGTGACAACGCTGGTGCCATAGGTGTAGGTTTCATAGGCCAGGCCCAGCCCACAGAGTTTGGCAGTGAAGTCAGACTGGATCAGGACATTTCTGGCTGCCACATCACCATGGAACAGCTTCTTCTGCTGGAGAAAATCCTGGCAAGTTGGAAAAAGTGTCCGTGGATTAACTGAGGGAAAATTTCAATGAATTTCTTTCCTTTGGCTCCACCAATGGTGCACTCACCAGAGTGATATGGGCCTGTGGCAGACAGCCATGAGGTAAGCATACCTGGCACACTTACATAATGACTTGAGGAACTTTTACAAGAGGCATATTCTCAATAGTTAAGGCCAAGAAGTTCCAATACCTATCATGCCCTTTGGACTTTCATGCAAAATTCCTAAGAAAACCCACTTCACTTACTACCACTGAAAACAGCCATCTATAAGCTGTGTCTACCCTATAGAGTTCTGTTGACAGAAGGCCTCTTCTGTCAACTAAACTTTGTAGTGTAGACACAGCTACAGTGAATATCCACCAGCAGGGGAAATACTCATTATCAGGGGATGGAGGAATCCACCAATAGAGGTCCTTGCTCCTACTGAAGTGGGGTCCCAGTAAGAGGGAGGGCCAGAGCTGACAAGGTCTATTCACCAAGGTGAAAATGGCCCAGTATCAACAATACTTATCAAAAGAGGAAAAAACAAGTCAGATCAGACAGGGGGATGTGAGCCTTTGTCTGGCCCTCCCTCTTACTGGGACCCTACTCTTTAAATACCCTCTGAAACCACCCCCCCGACTCATGCATGTGATGAAGCGGGTCTTTGCCCACGAAAGCTTATGCTCCAAAATATCTGTTAGTCTATAAGGTGCCACAAGACTTCTTGTTGTTCTCGAATTGTATTTGTGAGATTCACAAATCTTTTTCTAGTTGAATTAAATATTTGTATTCCACTAGTGTCCAAAGGCCTCAACTAAAATAGGTTCCAGTGGACTAGGGACTGCACAAACACATAGTAAGAGGCACCCCAGCCTAAAAGAACTTAATCTAAATGGGAAAATACTATTATCTGTATTTTATGGACAGGGGACTGAGACACACAAGCTGTGTCTACGCTACAGAGTTCTGTTGAAAGAAGTTACTGTTGACAGACATTTCCCAACAGAACCTCTGTCTACAGAACACGTCCACACCTAATACAGGCTCCCCCTATCAACGCCCTCGGTCAACAGAACAGCCAACTGGAAGCTCTGCAAACAGGGCAGCCCAGTGAACTGGAAGCCCTCTCTGTCAACAGAGGGCCCCCACTCCCTGGAGTGTCTACACTATGCCTCATACAGTCAAAACAGAACTCTACCAGGAAAACTGCTGCATGCTGTCAACAGATTCTTGACAGAATGCATTTGTGGTGTGGATGCTCCCTAGTTTTGTCTACAGAAGGCCTCTTCTGTCTATAGAACTCTGTAGTGTAGACCCAGCTATAGAGATTAAGTGACTCACCTAAACTGATGACAAAGCTGGCCATTGAAAGCTGGTGTTTTGAACTTTGGTCCCATATTTTAACCACAATACCATCTTTCCTCTATTTTTTTGCTTCTGTTTCTTAGGCACTTCTATTTTTAAACTACAGGTTTTTTTTTTTTAAATTAAACATCTGCATGTGCTACTACAGCAGGTAAACAAAAAAGATTCTTGAATGACTGTAATTCTTTGCCTATTTCTAGAATGAATAAAAACAGGCAGTAACAGCATCTTATCAGATCTAGGAGGAACTCAAACCTGTTTTGCTTCCTATTTAAATCTAGTATTCACGATTTTTGATGGATTCTACATTTGAAAGAATAAAGTTCCCCTGAGTCAGCCTCTAATGTTCAAAGGGGGTTCTCTTTCTTTGTTCCTCCTTCCATTTAGTACATATCAGAGTTTGTTTGTCTATGAGTGTGTCTGTCTGGCTGTTTTTTCAAGAATTCCTCCCAAGCAGTAAGAGCTAAGGCCACCAAATTTGGTATACAGATTTTCTTAATCAAAACTTAAAGTGAAGTAAGTGTAGTGCTTTTTTCCTTAAAAAAATGAAATAAAATAAAAAGTGCCAGTACTCACCTCCAGCTTGGGACAGGGGACTGTGTGGCTGGGAGCCTACTAGGAGTAGGGCCTCACTGGCAGCCCCAGCCACAGAAACCCAGGCTAGGTTGTGGGAGACCCTGCAACCCCAAGGTGCCCCACGGCATGTGAGCCGCAGCTGGAGGCACCCTGCAACTGGAGGCACGCTGCAGTGCTAAAATTAGGGAAAAGAGGTGGCAGAACGCTGCTCCGGTGCATTCTGCTAGAAAAAAAGCCCTGGGTAAGAATTTGATTGTGCCAGGATAATGGGAAACGCCTGGAATGTGACTGTTTCTCATAAAACGGAACGAGAGGTACAGTTACACGGTATAAGAACTACACTTGAACAGCAAGGAGCCAGAAATGGGGACCAGAACAGCTATAACACCACCGTGGTAGCTGGGGTAGGGTAGAAGAAGGGGCAGCTATCTACTACGCATTAGAAACTTTGTCTGTCTGTGTGTCTGTCTGTCCATCTGTCCACCAGCTGGGGAGCACGCATCCCTCCCCCACCTGTGCTTGTTGCTACCGCGGGAGCCATGGAGAAGTGTTTCTCATCTGGCCTGAAGCTGCTGCGGTAGGAGCGGGCTAAGGTTGTCTTCTCTCCCCGGGGCAGCCTGCGTACTGGACCTCATCTCCAGTCCCAGCCCAGAGCAATGATTTAAACAAAGAAAAACAACAATTATTTGAGTTAAGGACCCAAGTGATGCTGGGTATATCTTCTAGTGATAAATAAATCAAGATGGAAATATATAATGCAGCTATCAGACTTACCAAGGCAGCTGCAACATTCTCTCCGACTCTGTACACCTGCCTTTCTGTGATGTCATATGGGATACCATTCATAGTCATTACATCCTAGAGAAAAAGCAGCAGAAAGCACATTGAACAAATGCCACAGCGGAGGAAAAGAGGAGGAAACCTGCTTCTTTCTAATGAGATTCTGCTTTTAGCAAATGGCAGCATATCCATCTAATCCTTCCATCTAACTACAAGCATCATGCTCATTATAAGCCTCACATGGCAAATCAATTTTATTGGCCCTGCTTGAGATAGTTATTCTTTACAGGCATTTATAATGCTCAGGTATTGCATCAAGCACAAACCTGGAAGACGTTAAGAGGTGAGTAGTTAAGCAGTTGATGAGCAGGTGCTGGTACGTGGGAGGTGCTGAGTCGAAGCAGAAGGCTGGTGGGGAAGGTGAATTATGTGGTGGGGATGGGGGGGTAAGTGGCAAAGAGGGAGATGTGACAGGAGGGGAATGACTACGCTGAAATCTGCTACATATTTCAGAAAGTTTCTTTGATCAAGACTTCCTCCTAAACAGTAAGAGGTAGGGTCACCAAATTCCTCGTATTATAATTTAAAGCAGTGTAAGTGTTTGGCTGTGCTAAGCAAATGAGATGTGCCTGGAATGGGATTACTTCTCATAAAACCAAACAGAAAAGAGACAGAATCACCAAATCAAGTAGTCTGTGTCTACACATGCCACTTCCTCTGGAAATGGCATGGTAACGAACTGTCCGGAAGATGCGAATGAGGTGTGGATGTAAATTTCCTGCACCTCATTAGCATATGGGCACACAGTTCGGAGTCCGGAAGAAGCTCTCAAAATTTTGGAGAAGAAGGGTCTTCCGGAAGGAGGGTTTCCGGAAGATCCCCACGGGCCACACGACTGCACGTGTATTTTAGAGTCCGGAAGAGCTTCTTCCAGACTCCAAACCACATGCCCATATCCTAATGAGGCACGGGAAATTTACATCCACACCTCATTAGCATCTTCCAGACAAGTCATTACCATTGCTGCTTCTGGAAGAAGTAGCACATGTAGACACTGCCGTACAGTCCTCAAAACTGAGCAAATGTTGAAAGAGACAACCAAGAAGAGCCAGAAAAATAGAACCTGGAACATGACTGTTTCTCAATAAACATTACGGAAAAGAGACAAAATGGAAAAAATTGAAAGAGTGTTCAGCTATGGCACAGATGAATCAATATTTAAGATATGAAAACCAAAGGTAAATGTTATTGGAAACCAAACTGACTATTTTATGTTAAACCATAGTGAATAATAAGAGTTTATAGAGATGAAGAAAATAGATTTGATGCAATTCCCAATTTAAAAAGTGTACAAAAAATTAGAACAAATTTTAACAATCCCTTTTTTATCAAGTGCAAAATAAAAATTAACTTCATAAAATATTTATTGTGAAAAAATACAATAATTTACATAAAACATGTACATTTCTCCTTTATTTTTTAGAAAAAAAAATTAATTGCATTAAAGACCTGAGCAAAGCCAGGTAAATCTGCTGGTATAAATACATAAAAAAGCAAGAGCTGTACTGTGAATTGACAAATTAGAGAAGTCTGCATTAGAGAGAGATGGATTAAAGGAACCACACGCAATTGATATATACATCTTCCGAAATAAATGCATGCAAATAAACACGTACAAAGGCGGGGGATAGACATGATAACTGCTCTGACATTCACTTCCTCAGACTTACCCTGCGGCAAGTCCACAAGAACTTCAGAAGGTTCCCATGGCACACATTCTCCAGGATCATATAAAGGGGCGTCTGAATTGTACAACATCCTATCAGTTCAACCATGTTATCATGATGACCAAGGGACTGATGGAACTTAATCCTTCCCAGGAAATCCTTCACCTCCCTGGGCCTGGTGTTATCTGAAAGTACCAGAGAAAAAAACAGTATCACCAAAGGGAGACAAAGAGCAAAGACCCTATTTAATATTCTAAAAATAGAATCATAGGACTGGAAGGGACAACAAGAGTTTCTCTTGTCCCGTCCCCTGCAGTTTTATTTAGACCATGCTGTGCAACCTCCTTTAACATGCATATAGAGTACATGTTGTGACTAAACCCCACTAAGACCAAAGTTTAACCGTGACTAGCTGACGTGACGATAAATTTGTGCTTGTCTAGAAAATTCATGGTCAACATCTTGTGATGTCACATTTTTACAGGAATGTTCAAACGTAATCAAACTCTGTAGTGAAGACAAGGTCATAGAGAGAGAGCTTGAGAGGTACACAGAAAGGAATCACTGTGGAGACACATATATTAGAGCAGTGGAGCTCAGAGCTGAGAAAGGAGCAACCTCTTGTGCAACCACCAAGAAAGAAATAGGGATTCAGCAGAGAATGGGGAATTTCTAGAGGATGCACAAAAGTGGGTAACAGAAGGGTATACAAATGGAGCACTCCTGCCACCTGTGTTACCCTGTAAGGCTTTCAGGATGACTGTCTTAGTCGTGTCCAGGTTCCCAGCTTTCAGTTCTGCCCTATAGATTCCCCCAAAACTTCCAGAACATATCAGCTCCAAGGACCCTGGTGTAAGTCTGTCTCGTGGTATCTCCAGCTCCTTCAGACTCAAGGCTGCAGCTCTTAGTAGACTCTCCACAGTTGTCTCACTCAGTTGGATGTAGGCATTCTCTGACTCATGGGATACCTGCTGGTTCTTCTCCTTTGCTGGCAAAGGGACAACATCTGCTTACAAAAATAAAAGACACATGAGATTCATTTGCAGGATACATATTCCTCTTTTACATTTTGCCACTGCCCATAAGCAGTTGTCTTTGGCTCATGGACTACATCTACATGTGTGTGTCTACCCTAGGAACTAACTTTGAAGTTAGGCACTACATCAAAGTAGCCAGCAGAGTCTACACACATTTTCCCTTATGTCGAAGTCCTTACTGCATTCCCTGGAATGGAGTAGTGCCCTACTTTTCAAAGTTTAACTTCAAGGTAGGGTATGTGTAGACACTTTACTTCAAGGCAGCTTCAAAGTTATTTTTGTAGAGTAGACACAACCCATGAGAGGCTTTTCCCAAAAAACTGGGCTTTTGTCAGTAAAAAATGCAAAGTGGCTACATGCAAAATGTGCTTTGTCACCAGTTTGTCAACAAACCCTGGCACATCTGCTGGCCGCATTATACTTCTCCCCATTCCAGTATAATGCCTCTCTCAACAGTGTTCTGTTGAGAAAACAGTCATGTAGCTGCTCGGGAGGCCTTTTTGTTGACAGACAGGGCTTCCGGTTCACTGGGCAGCCCTTTTTGCAGAGCTTCTGGTCAGCTGTTCTGTCAAGAAAGAGCTGGGCAGTCTGGCTGCTCTCTGTCGACAGAGAGGCTTGCTCTGTTGATCTGCTTTAATGTGTAGATGCAATCTGTTGATGGAAGTTTTGCCAGGAAATCCCTTCCGACACTCACTTCTGTTGACAGATGCTTCTTGTGTAGACATAGCCATGCTTTTCTGTGGTTTTCATAATTATGAATGGGGAAGTTTTATGTGGTCTCAGCTAGGCCAAAGCACTTTATTTCCCCAGGACTCTCAATGCCACCTGGCTGAGAGACAGAAGAAATTGAGATCTGAAATCTATGGTGCATGTAACAATACCCTTGTTTTCTGGTTACTGCATCTTTACATTTTTAAGAAGACTGCTTTTGCACAGACAGGACCATTCTTCCCAATACGCAGAATATGCAGCTGCATAGGCCACCCCAAAATTTGGGGCACCACTGGGTCTTCATGTCCATCCACCTTTTCCTATATCTTTTCCTATATCATTGTCAGCTCTGGCCCTCCCTTTCATTGGGACCCCATTCTTTAAATACCCCTCTGAAACTACCCCCACACTCACGCATCTGATGAAGCGGATCTTTGCTCACAAAAGCTTATGCTCCAAAATATCTGTTTGTCTCTAAGGTGCCACAAGACTTCTTGTTGTTCTTGAAACTGCAGGCTAACATGGCTACCCCTCTAATACTGTATCTTTCTTGTGGCTCTTCTTCTTCCAGAGAGGATCTAGTTAGCTTAAAAATGAAAAAGCTTGGAGACCTCCTAGCAGAACACTGAACCTGTGAAACAACCAGTCAAGTGGTAATTAAGTTATTTTACAGGCATTTGCCAATCCCAGATAAATAATGTCAGTTTCTGAATTTACTCTATTAGTCTACAGGACCTTAGTTTAGAATTTGCTTGAAAATATTTCATTAGTGTATTGCTGAAGACTGTGAACTCCCATCTCTAAAAAATCATTCCCTCCCCTCCCCCCAGGTGCCATCTGGAATAGGGGCAGAAGTTTAATAGTACTGCATTGGGCCCTGAAAATCCTAAGGATGGCCTTGTGTGTAGAAACAGGAGTTATTTTGTTTGTTGTGCATTGTTACAGAGAAGAGACATACACATTTATTCTCTCTTAAATCCCTTAACATATATCAACTTATAAATACCAGTTCAATTTAAATTAGAAATACTTGTTCTGCTCTTCCTTCATGGATTTAAAAGAAGTTCATATCTGTGTTTTTTTGCTTTAGTCACTTTGCAATACATCTCAGTTCTATTGTGTTCCCAGCTACAACTGAGTAGACTCCTGGAAATTGGCCATTATGATTGGGAATTGTCCATTATAACTGGGAATCAAATCTGTGTTACTCACAGTGTATGCCAGCCAACCCAGCCTCCTAGTGCTTCTAGCCTTAGGACACCAAGACCATATCTACACTGCCCCTCCCTTTTGGAAGGGGCATGTTAATGAGGCACTTCGGAGCAGGTTAATTATGCACTGGTATGCATATTCAGTGCCTCATTAGCAAATGGCATCCAGTCATGCTTCAAAAGTGCTGCTTTTGAAATGCAGACTTGTTGTATAGACATGGGCACTTCAAAATAAATCCCAGACTTCGAAATTCCCTTATTCCCAATTTGTTTTGGGAATAAGGAAATTTCAAAGTGCGGCACTTATTTCGAAGTGCTCGCATCCACACAGCTAGTCTGCATTTCAAAAGCAGCACTTTCAAAGTGCAACTGGTCGTCATTATGCTAATGAGGTGGTGAATATGCATGTCAGTGCCTTATTAACCTGTTCCGAAGTGTCTCATTAGCATGCCCCTTCTGAAAAGGAGGGGCATGTGTAGGTGCAGCCCAAGGGTGTGTATACAAAAGCAAACTTATTTCAGAATAATGGCCACTATTCTGAAATAACTTTGCAAGGGTCTACATAATGCAAATGCTATTTCTAAATAATTTCAGAATAGCAGACAGCTAATTTCAAATTTGGTATACCTCACTGTATGAGCAATAGTGCCTATTTTGAAATATGTATTTTGAAATAGGGGCTGCATAGACAGGAAACATGGGCTATTTCAAATAAGCCATAGTGCATTCAAGGGCTCTATTTCAAAAAAGGATCTGTTGTCTGTGCACGCTCATTTCAAAATAACTGAGCAGAGTATTTTGAAACACATTTTACATTTAGATGTGCTAGTTTGAAATAAGCTATTTTGGAAAATCTCTTCTGGAATAGCTTATTCTGAAATAACACTTTTGTATAAACATAACCCGTGACTGAGAGCTGAGCCTAGGCCCATTGCAGTGCAGAACGTTAACCTCCAGATATCACTGTGCCCTGCCTATACTTTCCCTGAAGGGGTATAAATCATTCTGTTAGTCTTTAAAGTGCCGCATGTCTGCGGTTTTGTTTTCTTAGAATGCAGGCTAACACAGGTACATCTCTGTTACTTGCCCTGAAGGAAGTGAGGTTGCAACTTGAACCCACGTCTCCTGCATGGTTACATAGAGAAGTAACTAATGGTTTCTGGGTCCCGGGTTGCCACTGTCAGTAAATTCACAGACAGTCCAATATTAAAGAGCTAAAATTAGACCTGTACGTAAAATCCATAAAAACATTTAGATAGCTGTAAAACATAACGAAAACCACAACGCAGATCTTTGGAGTGGAGCTGAGGAATCCCTCCCACTTGTCCAGGGAGTGAGCTCCATGCCTCATAGCAGATCCAGGGAGTCTACACTTCCCATAGCAGAAGCAGAGAGGGGAATTCTCCTAGTGGGAGTCCCTCCCAACCTGCTGCTGACTGGAGGGGGTTGCTCTCCTTTGAACTCTTCTTCAGCATCACTAGCCTCAGCACAGGTTTAGTAGATACCTGTGGCTGACAAAGGGCAGGAGTAGACAGCAGGCTGGTCTACCAGCCTCCAACAGGTTCCCTGCCTGTAAGTCACAGTCGGGCACTCCCTTAAATATAAGAAATAACCTGCTCACTCCTATGTTGCAAGGAAGGGTTACTGATGGTCAAAAATGGCAAAGGCTGGCAAAATTGGTAAAGCAATGGTTGACAACGTGTCTGCTGAAATGAAGGACCACAAGCTGGAGAAGCTGGAGGATGCTGATGTGGTCAGTAAGTAGGTTAAACTAGCATTATACCATTGGTGCTGTGATGTATTATTCACTTTTGTCCTTTTGAGCCATCTTTATATTACGAAAGAATGTACCCCTAAAAAATCTCCATAATTTTTTCTATGTTGTCCATAAAAATCATTTTAAGCAGTCAGCAGCGCTGGTTGACCCTGGTATTCAGCGTAATGGATGGTTCGAATAGGAGAGGCAGACCCCACAGAGAATGCGTAGATGATGTAGATTGGTGCGGAGCTAGTCTACAGAAACTAAGCCACGCTGTACTGGACAGGGAAAGATGGAAAGGAGTAGTGAGGGAGGCATCGGACACCAATGGGCGCTGAGCCCACGGTTATTGATGATGGTGATGAACCCTGGTTGGCTCCATGCTGGGAAAACTGTGATCCATAATTCTCCATGGATGTAATTCTACATGTGGTAGCAACAGCAAAGGATTTAGACGAAACAGGTCTCAAGTGATTTTTTTACCACTGTGTCATCTAACCCTGCTCAGAGCAGGGTTAGATGACACAGAGGTCTAAGTATCTGAGTCCCCCTTATGCTACAGCCTCCGCCATTGGTAGAGCTGTACCATTGGTGAACTAGAGGTCCCAAGTTTCCTACAGTAGATGAGGCCACTGAATACCAAATGCTGACTATTCAGTTCTTCTAACCTCTGACAGCTCTTTTGGGGAATGATGGGTAAGGAGAGTCTTGCAGTTGAACCCTGCTCTGTTCCCTTTGCTACCTTGGTATCTGGGCAACAGCTGTTGCTTTGACTTCCAGTTTCGATAGTGAAGCCAAAGGATCACACCAAGCAGGATCACGAAGACCCCCACTAGGAAGACTGGGATGATGATCACTTCAGTCTGGTACACACGCACAACTGTCCATGGAAAGAGAAAATGACAAACAAAGCCCAATTGTTATTGTTCAGTGGAATCACAGTGTGTACCACACTCCCACCCTGAACAGTCTTATACAACACCACAGCAATAATCAGTTCTAGGAACTTTCACCACGAAGGAGCTGTATCTGTCTATGCCGTTCTCACTGCAGTAGTATCTAAGCCCCTCATCAACAATTAGCCTGATTTCCAGGGAGGCTGACTAAGACTCCCAGCGAAGCTGATAGGAATTCTTCACCGCTGAATATCAGGCCACTTTTTGAGGTGCACTGTGGAGGGTGGGTGGGGTCTCCTGGAGTCCCCCACCCCTCAAATCACAGTTTGGGTTGCTTGCCTCCTCTGACACTCAGCTTCCTTCATACACGCCTACACCTTTCCCGCTCTCAGGGGCAGAGAAGACAATAATAGAGAAAAGGAAAATATGAGGAAACCAGGCTGGGAGGAGAAGGAGGAAGAGAGTTCTGGGGTAGAGCCAGGCACAGGACGTCCAGGAGCAAGGGATGAGATGGGCAGAGCAATTGGGCTGGGAAGGGAAAAGGCGGTGGGGGGGGCAGAAGTAGTCAGGGGGTTGCTGGGGGGACAGAGAGTGGAAGGAACTGAACTGGACACAGGACCACTAGGGACAGAGCTGGTCAGGGTTTATGGGAGTGGCAGAGAGGGGAAGGAGGGTGGGAGGGGCACCTCCAAGCAGATTGAGGGGGTGGGGTTGTCATACACCAGGGGTCCTGTGAGTGAGGGGCGGCAGTCAGGGCTTCATAGGGCAGGAGGTGGCTTGTGGCTCTGTCAGAGGCAAGGAGGCTGGGGGCCCTTTGAGTGTGCTGTCCTGGGGCTCAGAGTTCCTGTCACCGGGCCTGAGTTAGAGCAGTGATTCCCAACCTTTTCACTAGCATGGACCCCCAGTCATCTCCCAAACCATTTGTGGATGCCCATCAAAGCCAATTCTAGCCGCCATGTACACTCCATTAAATGAAACAGGAAATCCCAATGTAGATTTTCGGACAGCGATTAATAACATCAGAAGATATTTAATTTAAAAATAATAATTGATTGAAAATTGGCAATTTATTGAAAACTTACTTTCTATGATCATTTTCATTTATGTTTTATTTTTTTCACAGACCCCCTGCAATCCCCTCAGACCCCAGGCTAGGATCCACTGGGTTAGAGTCCTTCCCTAGACCACTGATGTCTGGTAAACATCTGTCTCTGTATCTAGTTCAGGCATTCCTAGGAGCTCCTGAGTCAATGACTGCCTCTCTCTTCCCTATCTCCCTAATCTGCTGTCTCTCAGGCACAGTAACCTTCCTCAGTTACCAACCCTTGAGCGGGGGTTCCCTTCTTAAGCGTCCCCCTCAAGGCACAGCAAGTCCTGCAGATAGGTGAGTGAGCCCAGAAGAGTTTATTATCCTTTTCCTCAAGAGAGTGAGGGCATAACCTTCCCCCCCCCCCACCATCCAACACACAGACTCATGCTTGTGTGTGAAGACTGGAAGCATTAGCCAGTAAATGTACAGATCATTTCACTGGCTGTAGGATGGAACCTAGCAGTCATTCTATGTCAACAATGCTGCACAACAGTGTAACTGAGGTGAAGTGAATAATTTCTCCCATTAACACAAAAGGGGGGGGATGGTATATTATTGAGGAAATGTACATTGACTGGTTGAGAATTTGGCCAGAATGCTGGGGTTAATATTCTTACTCTCTTAGGTCATGGCACTGTGGGATGCTGTCATTCTCAGACAAAGTGACAACAAGTGCCTTCAGCTCCCAATAAAATAAATAGGGAAGGAAGAGACTTGGCACCTAACAACACTGGTCCCTTGAAAAACACTATGGGATCTTTAAATACCATGTGTGGTCAGGAACTCATCTCAACCAAAAGGTTATTTTCCCTAATCTTCTGCAGAGGCATTGATTTCAGTGGTGATTCAGCTGGAAGAGATGCCCCTGACAAGTCACACACCGCATTTTTTGTGGTACCTCCGTTTCTGTTAGGGGTCTATCTATGTCTGCCTGTCTCAGGTATTTCAAAGGTATCCATACCATTTTCAGGCACTCTTCTATCTAACTCTTCCATCATATGCTGTCTAAGACCAACCCTGCTTAAAGCAGAACAGATAAGGCTGCAGCAAGAATGCTTGTGTGATGCTTATTGCTTGTATTCTGGTGGTACAATACTAATCTGGGCTGACTCAAAGCTCTCGTGGCAATAATTTCAGCCCCTAGTGGAATTAATA
Source organism: Carettochelys insculpta (assembly GCF_033958435.1). Lineage (NCBI taxonomy): Eukaryota > Metazoa > Chordata > Testudines > Carettochelyidae > Carettochelys > Carettochelys insculpta. The sequence continues at coordinate 234,013,137 of NC_134137.1, read as the reverse complement.
TACCTGCCTCTTAACCCTGGTCAGGCTGGCACATTGCTCCTCCTATTTAACAGCAAATCTTCATCCATCATTCCCCTACCTTCCTATCCAGCCACGTGCACCAGGGCCGGAAACATATTCTTTGTTCTCCATGCTGAGTGACAATGCTGAGTGACAAAACCAATACACTCAGCTGAAAAGGCAAAACAGATGGGGCAGGTGTGAAGAAGAGGTCCTGCATCCGTGACTTACTGCCGGGAAGGCCCAATCAAATCACCCTCTGGAGTTGAGGGCTCAGAGTTGACTGAGCAGGTCCTGCTGCTCAGCTTATGAGAAGTGAACAAAAGTAACAAGCAAAAAAACTGTTGCCTTGAATCTTACCACATAACTTGTCACTGCTGTTGCATTCCAGTAGTGTGCGCGTAAGTCTCCTTATGTTCCCTGCCATGATCAGTTCAGCGTCAGCATGTCTTTCACCACTGGTATTTCCACTGCACAGACATGAAGAAAATTACCATGCATACACTTATAGGACTGAATGGTTGCTGGGAAGTGGGTGAGAAGCTGTGGTATTTGCCCTCTATGTCAATTGGGTTCTAATCTAACCTCAAAGGACTGGGAGGGAGCAGTTCAGAAAATCAGAGGACTGGAGAACTAGGGACATGTGGGAGATAATGATCTTATATAGCATAATCAGAACACATTTCTGGTTATGGTATCTCAGAACAGGAGCAGAAAGTATCTTTGTTCTTATTAAGCCTAGGTTTGTTCAGCAGTACTCTGTGAGAGAGTCAGGTATCTCGCATTCTCAGAGGCATATGTGCACAAGTCAAAAACCATTAATTTACTCATATTTTAAATGATCTGCGTAAATCACATTTCACATGGCAGAATAACTCAAGTCTTTGATCTCCAGACCTATACAACATCAGGCACGTATGAATAAGATACCGTGTCACACCATTTTGCCTGTGATTCTTGACCAGAGCTCCTGCACTATTTTATTGCATCATGAACATATATTGTAGTAAGAAACAGCAGTCTTCTAATTAAGGTTTCTGAGATGGAGTGCATCAACCTTGCACAGGGGCAGCAAGAGTTATCTCTGCTCACCCAGCTGAGAGGGCTCCGCCTCTTCAGCTTCTCTGCGCATGCTCCAGCTGGAGCCCAGGTATAAAGGCCTGCAGATCAGAAGAGGCAGTGCCGCACCAGTTCTGGAGGGAAGACAGCTTATACACCAGGATGCTGGGGCCAGCCAGAGGGAAACTGCCAAAAGTGGGGGAGTTGAGGGGGCGAGATGCCAAAAACAGAAACACAGAGAGTCAAGTAGGAAGTGACCTGGGAAGTTTTGTGGGGAATGGTAGCCATATAGGAACAGCTTGGCGTGTTTCAGTGGGACCCCCTTGAACAGGTGGTGGGCAACCCCACCATTGACAGGGCCGACTCGAGCAGCTGGACCTGGTGGAAAGGGCTGGTCCAGGTTCCCTACTCTGACCACTACACCATCCCAAGGTGGTGACCCTGAACCTTTTGGTATTGACTCTGGCTGCTGGGTCCTGCTGTCCAGCAACACAGGGGCTTTACCACTGGCTTTACCACTGGTGGCCTGGCTAAGTTGTTCTGGTAGCTGGGACTGTGAGAGAAGATCCAAACTATTGAGCCACACGTTGTCAAGTCCAACCATGGGTAAAAAAGTACCTACCCTCATCCTGAGAGAGATAGGCAGATCAACCCCACAACAACTGGTGGTGAACACAGATATTGATCAGGGCCTGAGAGAAGGAGCCAGGCCCAAAAGATGGAACTGGAAAAGCTCTTGAAATGGCTATTCAGCAACCGGCAGCAGCAGGCTGAACAACAAGCAACAGCAGCAAGCTCAGCCACTCAAGTAGCTGCCTCACAGCAACAGCACCAGGCAGCACAGCAACAAAAGCAACAGCAACAGTCTGGCAGGAGCTGGTCACCCAGCAACAGTCACCAGGAACTAGTACCTTCTCCCGTATCTCAGCCAGAGATAGTACTGGGGGTAATCTGGAGGGGTTACCAGTATGCATAACAAAGATGGGACCCATTGACAACCTTGAGGCCTATCCTGTTACCTTTGAACAAGATATGTTCCTTCTAGGCCTGATATAGCAATCCTTGGGGCTGGTTGGGTATTATTGCTGATCTGTACCCAACTTTGCCATGTTTGCCACACCATGGAAGGCCAAGAGGTCAAAAGACTGGGAAGCCATCTTCCAGGCCCCGCAGGGAAAGGCTGACCTAAGAGCCTGTGATGTCCCAGTTGGTGCTTATCTCTCCAGCCCTCCTGCTTCCAGTTGTCACATCAGCCTGCAAAGGCCCATGCATGTACGGATTTCTTCTCCCCATGCAGGAGCAGAAGAAGAAGGGACATCACTTCCTCATGCCATCCTAAGGGGGTGGATCATAGGTAGTGGGTATCGCAGGTAGGGAAAGGTAATGCCTTGCCAAGCTGCCTCACCTGGTACCACCCGTGCTCCACAAGGGGCTGCACCACACTGTTCAAAGCTCTGGGGCTCGGGAAGGCTCCAGCTGTGTTGCCTACCTGGAGGTCCAGGGCTACTCTATCCCAGGCTGGGGACCCACAGCCCCATTGTGTGTGTTAGAGGGAGCCTGGTCACAGGTCACTGGCCACAGCCAGGGGTGAGGCCTCAGGTGGGGTGAAGGGCTGGGAATACTTGCTTCCCCAAGCCCTGGGATACTGCACTACCCATGGGGTGGGTGCGGAGCAGGGGATATCCACTCCGTACTGGTGTGCCAAGAGTTAACCTGCTCACCTTGCTAAAGAGGCTCTGTCTCTTCAGCTCTGCTGAGCATGCTCCAGCTGGAGGCCAGGTACAAAGGCCTGCAGAGTAGCTCAGTGTCAGCTGACTGCCAGTGAGGAAGGAAGTGCCATGCTAGTTGTGAGGGAGGGGAGGCTGGCCTGTCTACTGACACCTGCCAGGGCAGGCTGAGGCCAGCATGCTGGCCTGGGACAATGCCAGGAGAGGGGATATGGCGGCATGGAGAGTCGGGTAGGAAATGACCTGGGAAATTTTGTGGGGAATTGTAGCCATACTGGAACAGCTCAGTGTATTTTAGTGGGAGCCCTGAGGAGCTGGTGGCAGGTAAACCCACCACGGAGAGGGCCCTGGATTGGCACCTGGTGAAAAGGGCAGGATCATGTCCCCCTACCTTGACTACACCATGTTCATCAGCTACTGCACCACTTTGCACACTTTGCTATTGATTCTAGTTGCGGGACTGCACTGCCATGCGAGTCAGGGCGTTTACCATTGACTCTGGCCATTGGACTGTGCTGCCCTGAGGCAGAACACCTTCTGCCCAGTTACATTGTCCTGGTAGCCAGGCCCATGGGGGAAGACCCAAACTATTAAGCTGTAAGGTGCCAAGCCCAACCATGGAGCCATGGAGTATCCAGCCCCCACCCTGAGAATGTGTATCAACCCCACAACAATCTCCAATACTAATTCCTTACAGACATAATCAGGTCTGTAAGAATGTTTCATATTTGTGATTGATTATACCTCTAATTCTCTCTAATGTCCATGGGAGAACACTTACACCTGATATACCATGCAGCATGCAAATAGGCACATTAACACCTGTAATGCTGCATAGTCCCTCAATGAGATGCTTTATACCCTTTACCTGTGGAAATCTCTAGCTGCCATGTGTGCATCTTTGCATACATAGGACTAGACTCATTAACACACACAGGGTTCTTTGTGCTACTCTGGCATTGCAAAGCAGCTGTAAACTCTGTAGAACCATTCCATTAATACAGATTTAGCAGTTTTGCATTACTGGAGATGCACAAATTAGCCAGAAAGTACTGGCAGGTCTGATCCATAATCATGATGATTGATTGGTCCTTTGGGCCTCCCAGAGAAAGCGGTGATCACAATACACCTGTTATGTTCTAGCCAGTCCTTCAGCCGCTGGCTGACCAGACAGTCTGAGGTCAAACTCAGTCAGCATAGCACCAAACCCTGGAGTGATCCACCTGCCTCAGCCTCCCAGTTAGATGGGATTTAAGGCACACAGCACCATGCCCAGGTGTAGTCCATAATGCAGGGTAGCATCTAGGGCTAAGGATTACAGATGCAATTCTGTACAATATGCAGGAGCACAGTTTCATGCCCGTAATTCTGTTTATCTTAGTTGTTTGTCTGCACATCCCACATTTTTATAAAACCATGTACAAATATAAGAAGCCCAATCATACGACAGAATACCTATAACTTTTCAGCATCTTCTGTGCCACACCAGCATTTTCTACCGTGCAGCCATCTTCTTTCTATCATACATATTTCATATTCTATCTGTTCTTTAAAATGGTCTCACATGAACTCCAGTAACAGGCTACAGCGTAGGTATTTGTGAAATACATGGAGGTGACTATTATATCAGTAACTCTTACTTATTGACAAACTTGCAACAGCTCCATGCCAATATTAGTAAACATTTTGAGGTATGTTTTAGCTTATTGGCAAGCTCTGAAATATACAGGTCTGAGTTAGTTGACATAAGCTGCTATGAACCTTGCAATACAGCATGGCTGTAATTTCTACACATGAAGTGGGGTGAAAATGAAAAATGCTGCTGTTGTAAATAATTGGTCCTTTTGTTTATGTATTGAGAAACATCAACTGGTCGAGTCCAAATATGGTCTACTAATCAAACATTAGACAGCTAAGATCAAAGGACACAAACAGGAAAGGTTAGCTTATCAATTCTGGAGTACCAGGTCTGCTCAACCACACTCACGTAGATTACAACAATTTCAGTGAGCTTTTCCAGATGGGATGTTTATCCCACAATTACAGTTTATGGCAAGTGACATGATGGTACTTTTCAACAACTGACAGGTCACTCTTATTGCTAATGCCTTATATATTACATTTGCTAACATTTCCAGAATAATGAAGTATCACAAAAACACAACCTTTTACCTGCACAGTTTTATGTTGGTCTAAAATGAGTTTTAACCAGTTAAACATTAACGTCAACTTTATTGCTAATATTTCCTGTGCACCTGTGAGATGTTATGTTTCCTATACACACCTTTCTTGTGTTTCAATACTCAGTTAAACACAGACATGTTTTTGCAAAGCACAGCTAATCATAAAGAATGGAAAATGTAAAAAGCTGGACAAATTGGTTATGCACAATATAAGATATACTTGATAACAGTTATTAGCCGCGTCTACACTAGCCGGCTATTTCGAAGTAGCCAGGCCAGCTTCGAAATAGTGCCCGCTGCGTCTACACGTGCCGAGTGGTATTTCGAAGTTGAAATCGATGTAAGGCGGCAAGACGTCAAAGTCGCTATCCTCATCAGGAGATGGGAATAGCGCCCTACTTCGACATTGAACGTCGAAGTAGGGCACGTGTAGACGATCCACGTCCCGCAACATCGAAATAGTGGGGTCCTCCATGGCGGCCGTCAGCTGAGGGGTTGAGAGATGCTCTCTCCAGCCCCTGAGCTCGATGGTTGCCCCGTGCAGCAGCCCCTTAAAGCTCCCCGTCCCCTTATTTCCTGTGCAGGAAGCTAAGAGCTCATGCAGGCAGCAGCACAGCCACATGCCCAGCCTGCACATCCCTCAGCAGCCCCAACCCACCACCCTGCACCCCATGGCATCCAGCCAGCCCCCCAAGCACCCACAAGGCACCCCCCCAAGGGGACCCAGGGCTCCCAGCCTGCCAGCCAGCAGGGGAAGAGGCAGCGGGGCCCCTCCTGGACAGAGGCCGAGATCCGGGACCTGCTGGGGCTCTGGGGCGAGGAGGAGGTGCTCCAGGTAATGGGGAGCAAGAGGCGGAACGCAGATGCGTTCGCTCGGCTGGCCGAGGGCCTGGCTGCCCGGGGTCACCCTGCCCACACTCCTGACCACGTCAGGAGTAAGGTAAAGGAGCTGCGGCAGGGTTACGCCCGGGCCCCGGACATGGCCAGCCGATCTGGGGCCGCCCCCGCCACTTGCCCCTTTTACAGGGAGCTCAGGGCCATCCTGGACCCCCCATAAACCTCCTCCCCCGCAGCCACCCTTGACACATTGCCCCGACGAGCCCCAGCAGGCCCCAGAGATGGAGTCCACCCCGGAGGCCAGACCTACATCCCAGGAGCCCCCCCAGGAGCTCACCCTGGGACACTGGAGGAGGAGGAGGACGCCTCCAGTGACGGGGGGCTCCAAATCGACCTCCCCTCCCACAGCTCCAGCAGGGCGTCTGCCTGATGGGTGTCCCCCAACCGTGGGAGCGGAGCATCAGGTATGTACCCCCCTGGTGCAGCCCCCCGGGGTTAAGGGTCGGGGACAAGAGACATGACCAGGGCCCTCCACACACCCAGATGACCACGGCCCCGAGGACAGCAGTGGCATGTCCCTCAGAAAAGTCCATCAGCCCCTGCCCCCCAGCAGGACAGCGCCATACCCCATCCCTGGGGATGTGGGGAGCGGAACCTAGGGTCCCCTTTTGAGGGGGGGGTTGGACACCCATCATCATCAGCAGCAGCATCTCTGGAGGACGGGGATGGGCAACCAGCAGCAGAGGGGTGGGGGGACAAGGGCCACGGGTCAGGGCCCAGACTAACGGCTGTCTCTACTCTTCTTCCCCCATCTGTTCTGCAGCTGCACCACTGGAGGGCCCAGAGAGCACCGGCGCACCGTCTGTGGTCCCGGAGAGCCCAACGGGGCCATCCCACCAGGCCAGCCCCTCGGCGGAGCACGGACCAGGCACAGGACGAGCCCAACAGCAGCAGAGCCGTCTGCGGGCGTCCACGGACCCCCAGCTGCTCGCCACTCTCCGGCTTCAGCTGGAGGTGTCCAAGCGGTGCCTGCAAGTGGAGGAGCGGCGGCTCCATCTCCAGGAGTGAGCGCTGGCCTCATGCCAGGAGGCTTGGGGACCTTCACGCGCACCTTCGATGCCATCGCGTGGCACTTGGCCCCCCCGCTGCTCCGCCTGCCGTCCCTCCACCATCAGCTGTCCTGGGGCCTGCCACCGAGGGGGACCATGGGCCTCCAGACTCTGCCCGGCCCTATCTGCCGGTTCTCCTGGCCCCCACACAGCCTTGACCGGGCCTCCGGCCGAGACGTGGGTCGCGCCCCCCAACACCAGGCTCAGGACAATGGGGTGCATGGCCGAGGACATTGCCCCCCAAGGTCCCCTCCTTTGGACTCATTCCCCCCATCTTTGTAAATAGTTTTTGTTCTACCCCTGTTTTGTACCTGCTCCCCCATGTACATAGTTCCCCCCTTCTTCTTCTGTTAATAATTAATATAAGGTTGCACGGTTTTGTTTAAAAAAAATTCCATTTATTGCACAGAAGTGGGGGGGTGCTCTCGGGTGCTCTGTGGTGTGGGCGTGGGGGAAGGGAGTGTTGTGGAGGATGCGGGGGTGCAGTGGGTGGCTCACCTGCAGCTGGCCCTGCCAGCGTTCACCCCGCAGCCTGGTCAAAATGGGCCCGCAGGGCCTCCCGGACCCGGATCCCCTCAGGGTCAACCTGGCGACTGGGGGCAGCGGGAGGCTGGACGTCGGCCCTGCCAGCCTCCACAGCCCAGCCGTGGAAGAAGGCCTCTCCCTTGCTCTCCACCAGGTTGTGGACTGTGCTGCACGTGCCCACAACCTGGGGGATGATGGTGAGGCCTGCATCCAGGTGGGTGAGGAGACACCTCCAGCGCCCTTTGAGGCGTCCGAAAGTGCGCTCGACCACCTGGCGTGCATGGTTCAAGCGGGTGTTGAACCGCTCCTGGCTGGCTGTGACATGGCCTGTGTAAGGATGCATGAGCCAGGGCCAGAGGGGGTATGCCGCATCTGTGACGACACAGAGGGGCATGGTGGTGTCCCCCACAGGGATCTCCCGCTGGGGGATGTAGGTCCCTGCCTCCGGCCGGTGGCACAAACCCAAATTTCTGAACACCCGGGCGTCGTGGGTGCTGCCAGGCCAGCCAACATAAATGTCCAAGAGGCAGCCCCGGCAGTCCACCAAGGCCTGGAGGACCACCAAATGGTATCCCTTCCTATTGAGGAAGCATCCTCCAGTGTGCTCCTTGGCACGGATGGGGATATGGGTCCCATCCAGAGCCCCAAAGCAATTTGGGAAGCCCAGGCTGGCAAACCCCGCGATGGCAGCATCGGGGTCCCCAAGCCACACGAGCCTGTGGAGGAGCAGGGCATTGATTGCGCGGACGACCTGCAGGGGAAGGACATGAGAGAGCACCAGTGAGGGGTGTGCAGGGTGTGTCTGGCCCTCCCCCCCGGGCTCCCCCCCCCGGGCTCCTCCCCTCCCCCTGGGTCCTCTTACCTCCATGAGGACAGCCCCGATGGTGGCCTTGCCCACGCCGAACTGCTGCCCTACGGATCGGTAGCTGTCTGGAGTGGCCAGCTTCCAGACAGCGATGCCGACCTGTTTCTCTACAGTGAGGGCACGTCGCATGGAGGTGTCCTGGTGCTGTATGGCAGGGGTGAGCCACTGGCAGAGCTCCAGGAATGTCTGCAGGCTCATTCGGAAGTTCCGGAGCCAGCGGTCGTTGTCCCACTCGCCGAGCACCAGCCGCTCCCACCAGTCCGTGCTAGTGGGGTATCTCCACAGCCAGCAGCGTGTGTGGCGGGGGGTGGGCGGGGCTGGGAGGGCAGCAAGGTCTGGGGCGGCATCCTCATCCCCCGAGGACAGCTCATCTTCCTCAAATAAAAGATGGTCAGCTGCCTCCTGCATGGCACTGAGCAGGGCAACCACTGCTCCTCCAGGGGTGGGTGTGTGGGCCTCTGGCTGCTGCTGCTGGGGGTCCATGCTGCTTAGACGGGGTGTGCATGCTTGTGGCTCTGCAGACCGCGTGCTGTGCAGGCTGAGTGTATCTGGGAGGGTCCCTTTAAGGGAGCGGCTTGCTGTTGCCCCGGAAGTGCTAGTCCACCCTGTGACCCTGTCTACAGCTGTTCCTGGCACCCTTATTTCGATTTGGGCCACTTTGGTGTGTAGATGCTCCCCTGCAGCACCTAATTCGATGTAGTGAACGTCGACGGCACCAGCCCTGGAGGATGTGTAGACGCTATTCATCGAAATAGCTTATTTCGATTTTGCTACATCGAAATAAGCTATTTCGATGTAGCATCCCAGCGTAGACGTAGCTATTGTGTCTGAACCTGACTTTGCAAAGCTTCCTGCAAAACTGTACCTTATACTTCTTTATCACAGTCATGAGAAATAGTTACGTTTTAGGACTAATTATGTAGATTTAGTTGAGATTAGACCTGCTTTCAGCAGGAGGTTGGACATGATGACCTCCTGAGGTCTCTTCCAACCCTATGCTTCCATTTAGTTATAACTTAAGTTTCAATTAGACCATGTTCCTGTCACAATTGTTCTAATTTTCTTACTGGAAATATTTGTGCAAACATTTATTGCACCAATATTCAGGGGAAACTCATGACAGCGCAAATGTTTTTTATAGGAATATATGTTTTCCTGCACTCATGGCAGAATGCATATGTGCATTGGAAGGTTGCTTGTTGCCATTCTAAATTTTCTTTCTTTAGATTGAAGGTACAAGGAGTTGGGAGACAGAGAGAGAGAGAGAGAGAGAGAGAGAGAGAGAATGACTAGCAAATTTAAAATGCAGACCAATAATTCAATCAGTGCTCTAGGAGTGGGCCAAAACACCACAGTGGGATGGTATTCATGAAAGCCTTGATAACAGCCCCAATACTGGTTCAATTTTATCCAAATAAGAGACAAAAAGGTATGCCAACACCTTCCCTTTGTAGCTAGGCCTAGGCACTCACACCAGAGTCTCAACTGGTACAAACTGGCATAGTCACAATGTTGTTGCACTGATTTTCAACAGCTGAGGATCTAGACCTTTATACCTAAATTGTCTGAGAGAATTACTGTGGTGAATGGTGACAGTGAGTAAATGCATTCACTGTACTTGTTTTGCACTAGTGCGACATTGTTCACAAAACTTCTGCCCAGAAGCCTGACCCTGAAAACCCACTAAGTCATTTCATGCAGACTATTACACAGCTGCTAGGCTTGATTCCACAAGTCCTTGCACGATTTAAACAGAATGTGCAAGACTGAGGTATTTCGACACAATTGTTAAAGCTGTGCTCTGTCCTCACAGACACAAATACAATTTATGACCCTTGGTGGTACAGAAGTTGTATGGATGTGAGACGTGGGTGATAACAAAAGGTTTGAAGAGAAGAATATTGGTGTTTGAGAGGAGTTGCTATGGAAAGATCCTGAGAATAGGATGGATGCAGAAAGTTGAGGAATTATATAGGAAGATACAGGTGAAAGAGAACCTACTGCAGAAGGTCATACAGTGGAAGTTACAGTTATGTGGGCATATCTGCAAAACGAATGATAAATGAAAAATCAAGACCCTGGTATTCAGCATAATGGATGGTTCGAATAGGAGAGGCAGACCCCTCAGAGAATGGGTAGATGGTGTAGTAGGTTGGTGCGGAGCTAGTCTACAGACACTAAGCCACTCCGCACTGGACAGGGAAAGAAGGAAGGACATAGTAAGGGAGGCATTAGACACCAACGGGCGCTGAGCCCATGGTTGTTGATGATGATGATGATGACGACGACGGTGGTACAGAAAACACTCAGAGCTGACTGTGGGATACAGTTACGGATGGGAATTTGATACTTGCATAAGAAAAAGATGGGAGGAGACAAAGGGGAGATAGCTGTGGCTTTTAAGATCTAGAGATCAAAAACGATGATCACAATGGTCTCGTCTGGTCTAAAGTCTCTGAGTCCATAAGCAGCTGTTTGGAAATTCCAAGCCAGAGCTGTAATTCATTTTTTATTCTCTTCCTGCTCAGCACAACAGCAGATTCAACTGTTGTCAGGGCGTGGCTCCAAAGTGAGCAAATTACTGAAACCAGAAGGACAATTGTTACTGAAAAGTAAATAAGAGCAAATCAATCCTTTCAGCCCCACCTTGTAAGCAAGCAAACCCAACTGAGATGTAATACGCACAGTCTGATATGGACAAATACATCAACCCAGTCACTAACAGATAGAACTTTCGGCAACTGCATCCCCAGCTGCACACAAGAACTCACACAAATGCGTGCATTTGGTCCTCCCTTCAGACAACCAGCGCAGATCCACACAGCAAACTGCAGATTCACACTTAAACATCCCAAGACGTGCGTGTGCGCACAGACTTATATCTACATGCAGATGAGCTTGTACAGTCACAAAGGTGCTCACCATCAAACAAATTCACGCACGCCTCTTAGATATGAAGGTTGTATCTCTAACAACCCTTTCACTGGAAAATTCCCAGTGTCAGCAGCTGTGGTGCACTCCATCAGCAATAGTTATGGTGGCAGTGTAAATACAGGAAGGTGTGGTTTTAATTGCTATGTTGTCAACCCATAATCAGGGCAGGTCTACACAAGCTGATGACATAATAGCCAGCAGCGACCATTGCTTTATTTGCACTGGCACTCCCACTTGCTGCTCCTTTTCTCGGAGCTACATTGCTGTTAGCAATGGCAAGAATTTCTTTTTTTCAGTTAAGAGCCGGTTTAAACAAGCCCGTACACATAACAGCCCCTCCAGCAAAACTGAACCAATTGGAACATGAAATCCAGGACATTGGTACATTCAAAACAAAATAATAATAATCTGAAATGCCTGTCAGCATTATTCCCAATGTAAAGCACAAATTAATTCGAGTAACATTTGGCAATTTACATGGGCCACTCTTCTGACTTTGCAATATAGCAATTCCTCTGTGCGGCGATCCCAGTTTTGAAGCACAACAGGAATTTTAATTGCTCACAAACCCCATGTGTGGTAGATAAGTATTTATTATTCCCTTTTTTGACAGCCATGGGAAAAGAGAAGGTTATATGGAATTTAACATTGCCCAATACCCAGTCCCATTCTAAATATATTCGTCGATCGTTTGTTGTGTAACAAGCATGACACCATCTCCTGAGGTGTACAGTACTCAGCTTACATGGCCTTTAGAAAGAGTTTAAGCAAATGAGTTCCTGAGGGACTGGCTGGTTTAGCACCTTTGCTACCACACTGTAGAAATGTGCATTTTTCAGTAGCAGAAGTGAACCCAGCTCAGTATTGACTGAAAGTGGTTACCATCAGGTAATTTTGGGTGGTTTGCATGAAACAAGTTGGTAGGTCTCAGTTCAGTTCCTGTTGTTTCAGGTGTTCATGTCACAAATACACAGTTACAACACAAATCAACTGGTCTTTTGCTGACAGTCTTAGTAGTGAGACCAAACAGACCTGTATGTGTGTGTCTTAAGACTAAAATGGCCCTCCAAGGTTGGAGTTAAAGCATAGTAGTGGAGGCAAAGCAAGGAACCTTACATTACCACTGCCTATGCCGTATCTTGTCTATGACTAAACACAACACTTCAGCCAACAGGGTTATCACCTTGCACCAGCACCAAGTTCTCCCACGTGTTTCAAAAGACAAAATAATTAAGACGTACCTCTCTAATAATAATATAGGAGTACAGGGGGTCCTATTTATAGGTCGCCCTGATATACATTGTTTCACACTCACGTCGTCCACATATTGAGGACAACGATGTAAAAATTCCACGCACTTACATCCTCACGACTTATGTGCAGTCAAAACAATGCTTTGATTTGAAATCTGCAGCAGTGCCACCATCTGAGCATTACATACCAGCATCCTCCATGCCACTTCTCCTGCCCAGTGTGTTCTCTCACATTGTGAGTAGCAGTTCAATGCATGTTCTCTACCATTGTTCTTTCCATTTTATTGTGTTATATACTGTATCTGCCATCCATTAACAATGAACAGCAAGCATAGTGCAGGTGAAAGTGCTAAGGTAAAGAAACAATGTAGAAGTATTGCATTAAACATTAAATTGGATGTTATAAGTCATAGTAAAAAGGGTGAATGTGCAGTCGACATTGCCCATGCTCCTAACTTGCCTCCAACAAGCACTCATAAAATAGTGAACAATGCTTCTGAAATAGAAGGCAAGGGTAAGCATATTTTGAAGCATTTGGAGGTCAAAATAACAAGGCTAAGAGGTGCAGTAATGGGGAGAATGGAACGTTTGCTGGCATTATGGATTGAGAATCTCCACAACCAGAACACACCGATCAGCTTAGCCTTCATTCAAGAGAAGGCTTTGAGCTTATAGGAACATCTAAAAAAGGAGCTGGGAGAGGAATCTACTTCAAATGAAAAGCCCTTTGAGGCTGTCCAAGGATGGTTTCACCATTTTCAAAAAAGAAGTAGTTTCAAAAATGTAAAGATTCAGGGAGAGGCAGCCAGTGCCAATGCAGATGCTGCAGAAATGTTTCCCGATGAACTCGTAAAAATAATTGAAGAAGATGGGTATGATTGTAAGCAGGTGTCTAATGGCGATGAAACTGGGCTGTACTGGAAACTAATGCCTTCTCGGACATACAGTTCTGTGAAAGAGAAGATAGCTCCTGGTTTCAAAGCCCCAAAAGATAGACTTACTCTCCTTTTAGGTGACAACACCAATGCCAATATGAAATTAAAGCCACTGCTAGTTTATTGTAGCAAAAATCCATTAGCACAGAAGAACATAGTAAAATCTCACCTCCCTGGTATCTGGAAACCCCAACTCAAGTCTTGGATTACAAGGCAAATATTCCTTGAGTGCTTCATTGATTACTTTGTCCCTGAACTGAAAGAATACAGCAAGAAAAATAACTTAATATTCAAGATTCTGCTAATATTATACAATGCTGGGGCCCATGACCTTGATTTTGAACAGCTGTGTCCCGAGGGTGAGGTTGTTTTGAAACCACCGAGGACAATATCTCTGCCACAGCCTATGGACCAGCGTGCCACTGCAACATTCCAGACCTACTATTTGAGAAAGATGTTCCACAAACTCATAGCTGACACTGATGGTGAGGAAGAACCCACAGTTCAGGAATTCTGGAAAAATTTCAGCATTTACGACTCTGTATTGTTAATTGGCTCCACCTGGGATGAAGTTTCTAGCTGCCTAATGAACGTTTCTTGGAAAAAAGTGTGTCCCTCTGCAATCCATACCTTCCTTGGCTTCGATGACACATCAGGTGTTAATGACATAATAGTGAAACTGGCAAAGGAAGCAGGCTTGCATGAAGTGGAAGTTGAGGATGTCAGTGAGTTGTTGGAGTCGCGTGGTTTGCCTCTCACCAGTGGAGATCTGTTAGGGTTGGACGTGCGTGGTTTTGAAGAAGAAAATACATCTGATAGTGACAAAGAAGAGGGTGATTCTGAACAGAAAGCTGTCTTCACAATTCAGTCTCTAAAGGAAATGTTTGATCATGTTGAACGTGCAATAGAGAGAATGCAAAGCTGTGACAATCTTTTTGACCAGTCAAAAATGGTGGCTAGGAGCATTAGAGAATCTGTGACTTGCTACCAAGAAATATTAAAAGCAAAACAAAAAGCAGGAAAGCAGACACTCCTGGATTTTTTCTTTAAACAGAAAATGAAGCAACAGTTCACTGATAGACTTGAAGCAGGACCCTCTGGCTTTTAAGGTTAAATCCTTTAAGATGTATGTTTGAGTCTATGATTTTTTACGCTAAGATGTTTTCTACGTGGTTCGTTGCTAACAGATATAATACAAACAGTTTCAGCTGTTCATATAGTACACGTATTACAAAAAGAAAACAAAGGACTCGGTCCGTATCCCAGTGTATTTACTTGTACAGGGAGTCCCCTTTGTATGTCGTGGTTAGGGACTGTGAAGTTGCAAAGTAAAGCAAATAATGTATAAAGGGGAATTCTTCTTCATAAGAATTCATGTAAATAAGTACAAGGGAATAGAGACCTCACATGTAGTAACAGCACCCAGATGGCTTAATGAAGGGAAATTTTCTACAATAAGAATACATGTAAATACATTGGGATAGGGACCGAGTCCTTTAAGTTGTTTTCTTGATTTAATGTCTGTTAGCAACGAACCACCTACAGTACACAGTAAAACATTTTTAACGTAAAAAATCATAGAATCAAACATATATGTTAAAGGAATGGGATGGCCCCTGATTTAGTAGGCAGCAGTCTAGGAGAATTAGGCAAGGCCAGGTAAGGGAAGCCCAAGGCAGGCAAGACACAAGGTGCTCTAACGTAGCTCAGCGTGGGGAGTCGTGCGGCCAGGCAGCGAGACAACAGTGACAGTGCCAAGGCTGCAGCAGTGCCTCTCCCATGGCAAGAGCTCGGTAGATGGGAGAAGCAGCTTTTTTGCACTGGTGGCGAGGATGGCAGCGTGGAGCACACCAGAGGGTTTCAGCTCACATGCACTGGAGCTATCAGCACAGACTGAGTGGGGACACACCCTCCCCAGCCCCAGCCCCGCCCAGTCACCGAGCGTGCGGGGGGTGTCAGTCTCCTGCAGGAAACAGGTCTCACTCGCTGCCTTAAACGGGGCCGTGACAGAGGCACCCCCCTGCCTCCACTTACCCCCAGGTGTCCCCCCCTTACAGTCTCCCCAGCAAACAGCCCCGCCCTGCCGCCTCCGCTGCCGCAAATTTCAAATCGAAGAGTTGTTTTGACTGCGCATACCTCATGATGACGTCAGAGCGGGGAATTTTTATGTCTTTGTCCTCAATATGTCCATGATGTGAGTGTGAAACAATGTGCATCCGGGTGACATGTAAAGGGGACCCCCTGTATTCTTATGGTTGAAAACTCCCCTTTGTAAGCCACCTTGGTTCCGTTACTGCATGGGTGGTTCCTATCCCCCCCATTTACATGTATTCTTATGGGAAAAAAATCCTCTTTATACGTCATTGCACTTTACATCACGACTTCATGGTCTGTAACCATGATGTACGATGGGGACCCCCTGTATTTCTTGAACTACAATACCACTATACATGTAACATACAAATTTTGAATTTATATAAAGATTTACAAATATGTAATAGAGAGAAAATCAGAGTTAAAGTGATTACCCATGAAAAACACTCTTAATTCTAAGGAAGCTCCTTAATACTCTGGATACAGGTGCTACTAACTTTGTAGGCTGAACCGCTCTACTCTGGAACTCTCTGGTCCGGCAATATCCATGGTCCAGCATACTCAGAGTTTGAGCACTCAGGGAGAAAAGTAGTAGTAGGGCATCCTTCAGTCTATGTAGACTATGGATCAAAACTTTTTCTTTCTTAAATTTTGTCAGGTTTGGGAACCTTAAGCCTCACGCACCCAGTGAGGCAGGTGAACTGTGGTGGGACAGTACCCTACTGGCTGGGGGCTGCCCAGATTGAGGCAGGCAGTGGCTGTCCAACGAGATGCAATGATCTCTCCCACTGTCGAAGGCAACCCCTGGCGCTCATTCTCTACGCCAGTCGAGCAAGAGCTTATAACCGGTATCTGTTACCTCCCGTGTTGGTTCAACGCTGTTAAGCGATGCTGGAGTACCGCTCCAGGCACGAGCCTGGGCAATTTTTTTTTTTTGGGACCCTGGGCTGCCCAGATGCCAGTGTCCCCCTCTCGGCTTTACTGATGTAGTCCAAAGGAGAGGATAACCTCTATGCCTGGTACCAGCTCAGCTGCAGGAGTTGCCGGGTCAATGCCAGAAGTTGGCACAGAACCGCCTTAGGACTCTCCTCCGGATTTTCTGTCAGGGTTTACTCCCTTAGCCTTGCTCCTTCCCAGGATAACCCACAAGGCAGTGGGGCACAGGGAGAAAAACTGGCAGGAGAAACACAGATGTTGCTGGATCAGAAAGCCTCAGTGGCGAGGAGCCCAGAACCTAGCAGCAGGGAGTCTGGTGGTCAGATGTGGTGCTGGGCCAGTAGCGGTGGGGGGGCTGCCCAGTGACTGGGCGTGGAGCTGGGCCAGTGTCTAGGACCCTGGCTGAAGTAGGGAGAGGAGCCCAGTGGCCAGAGCTGGCAACCTGGAGTGGGGAGCCTGGCAGCTGCGGGGAACCCTGGAGGCTATCAGCAGAGGGGCCTTCATTGACGTCCACCAGCCTGACAAACTCCTAGGTTTGGGACCAGTCCGTTACCAGACCAGGGAGGTCCAGCCTGTCATCCTTTCCTCAAAAGTAGAGACTAGAATGAATTCAAGCCTCTTGGTCCTTGCTCAGTAAGAAAGGTGACCGCAGACACTTATAAAAATCTGTTATAAAGCTCTTGAGTTGGATGCAGCAATGTTCTGGCAATATCTGAGAACAGTGAAAGACACAAGCCAACAAGTGAAGGTTTTCTCAATAGTCTAATTTGTTATATTCCAACCAGCACTCAACATCAAACTCGTGTAGCAAATGTACACAAACATAGGCAACAGATTGTTCATGCAGTGTCTCACTGACCTGCCCCCATCGTCATAGTGACTCCTGGAGGGGCAGTTGCGATGCTGGTGGGAGAAACCAGGATTTCAGTCAGGATACTGCTTTGCTCAGGAGTGGGTATTCACCACTGCCCTGAATGATGTAGTTATACCGACATAAGTATGCAGTGTAGATCAAGTCTGGGATTCCATCTACCTTATCTCTGCTACGTAAACGGTTAATGCCCTGGATATAGAAGTGAGGGAGCTGGAAAATAAGGGGCAGTCCCACTTGTAATAGTACTCAGTGATTAAATGTTGTACTGGCAACTATAGCAGTCTCAAGGAAGTTATCAGGTCAGCTGTTCTGTCATCTCGTCTTGGACCTTTTTGTACACAATGAAAACTGCACTTTGGGGCTGTCTGTCCTCCATTCTCATCTCCCTCTCTAGTCAGAAGTAATCCTGCTTCAATTCCTTGCCCTCCTGCCTGGGCCTGTCCTGTCTGTCAGAGGTGGCTCTTGTCTTCTCTTCAACCTGGAAGATTTAGTCTAATTCTCTATTTATGTGTCTGCATACACCCACGACCGGTCTTCTTGTTTCCCATATTCCTAAACGTGAGGTTTCTTATCTATTCCACTATTGTGAATCCCATTCACTTGCCCTCATATCTGCCCTGGGAGAGCCATAGCCCAGTAGCAGGTAGTGTAACAGAAAATAAGAAATTATAATAAATAATCAGAGCATTCATCCCTCAGAATAACAAGAAATAAAATAAAAGTGATACTTAAGTTTCAAATTTCAGTGCTTTCTTACACAGCACTTTCTTATTGAACTGGCAATGGTAAGAATGTATAATTAGCATTCATACCTAAAATTCTTCATAATACGTGAATCAATGGTGATAGCTTATTGTGAAAATAAATTATTAAGAATGGAAGAGCTGTTCTGGAGGTCAGTGTAAAGAGATTTTTAAAACCTGACATTTTGGAAGGTGAACAGAAATCTCAAAAAAAACCCCTCTTTGCTGAGGGTCCAAGAAAAAAGATGGAAGTTTTCCAGAGAAAGAAGGAAAATATTGCCAGACTTGCACAAGAGATATTTGTACAGATGATGCTGGAGAAAAAAAGTAAGAGGTTGTGGGTTCTGTAATAGTACAAGGAAATATGCATTCATTGTCCCTATTTTCACAGCTGTGCTTGATCACTATTTTCTAAACAACTTGTTTTGCCATCCAAATGGTGTTTAATTATTAGACGATTACAGACCTGGTTAAAGCTGATGTATGTGCTAAGCACTTTTTCTTCAGCCTAAATGAAAGGAACCATTAAGCACCTTTTATGGAGTCGTAACCCTAATACCTACTGAGTGTTGTTCAGTGTCCCATGGAGTAGCACTTACCCCACTTGCAGAAAGAAAGGAAAAGTCTCCTCCACAGCCTTAGCTGAGAGGCTGCTACCTTTTGGCTCAAGCAATAGAGGCTTGTGCACTAAGCGTCTGAGGTTCTGCCAATCAGCATTACATAGTGACAACCATAGAAGCTACCATCCAAAGGACAGGGCCACATGAAGAAGATACCCATACTACCACTGTGCTGGTGTAACTTATGCCGCTCAGCAGTGTGGGAAAAAAACTCACTACCGAGGACATAAGTTACACCAATGTGAGTGCTCGTATGGACAGCTTCTCCTGCTGACATATTTGAGGGTGATTTAGTTTCATCAAAGGAGCTCTCTCCCATTGGGACAGAGCAGCTACACAGGAGATCTTACAGTGACACAGTTGCTTCAATACAAGCTCTGTAGTGTAGATATAACCTAAGAGGGTCTCTTTTGGGACTTGCTGTAAATACAGGGGCAAAAGGATTGTTTGGCAAGAAACTGTGTGCCTGAGAGTCAGGCAGCTCACTAAACCAGAGAAGCGGTCATGCCCAGAGCCCTGAAAGGGAGCAGGGAGACAGATCTCCTTGGGCAAAAAACACACTAGACAGGCAGGCTGGGAAACCGGGCAGAGAAACTGCTGGCTATTGGTTTTCTGAACACCACAAAACACACACATGGGCACTGTGTATACTTCTAGTAAATGCGCAGGATTGCACTAAATATATATTTTTGATGCCTAACATCCATACCTCCTCATGACAGCAACAACCCAGCAAGGTTCCAAATACTGGCTAACTGTCCAGATAAACAGGGGTAACAGACTGGGATTAATGACTGAGAAAACTTATTTCCATAAAGGACACATTCCTAACAACTCTCCTCTCCGCCCTCAAGCTTGCCAAACTGCCCTTCCACAGAACATTAATTAATTAAACAGCTTAATTAAAAAGCTACATAGATGGTGTACAGGCCCCCGGTCTGCTGATTCCTTCTCTTCCTCCAGGAGAGCCCAGCTACCATTTTCACTTCCCTGTCTGGATCCTGAAACTTCCCAGAGTGATCCTGAACTCCGGTCAAGGTCCCTCTGGCACACTCAGGCTTGATCTAGACTAGCAATTTATATCAATATAAAATCCACACCACTGAGAGAGTCAGTTATTCCAACCTAACTCTTGGTGTAGACAGCAATAAATTGACGGGAGGCTTTTTCCATTAACATAGCTACTGCCTCCCAGGGACGTAGATTATCTGTGCCAGGCCCATATGCAGGAAGGGTGCAAGGGCTGTGAACGCATCCCCCCAGTGGGCTGCCCCAACCCTTCCCCACTCCGTCCCACCCTGACTCCCTTCCCAACCAGCCTGGCTGGGGATTACCAGAGCAGAGACCAGGTGGCTGATGGCAGCAACAACCGAAGGGGATCACCTCCCCATGGCCTCCCTCACCCAGCACTCACTGCACAGCGTTCTGCCACTGCCTCCGGCCCTGCTGAGCCCCACGGGCAGCTGCAGGCCTCCCAGCCACTGTGAAGCGGAGTTCAGCAGGCTGGGAGGCTGAGGCAGAGCGCTCCGATGGGAGGAGGGTGATCCCCTGCAGCTGCCGTCCACAGCCCAGCACCTGCACCATGTAATCCTCCCCGTCCCAGGCCAAGCGGGTGAAGAGGGGGAAGGGGGAAATCTTTGGGATGAACTGGGTTTGGGAGTGTTTGGGCTAAGCGGGGGAACTGTGTTCAGGTGGGGGTGTTGTTTGGCCTTGTGAGTTGGGGTTAGTCTAAGTGGGGGCAGTAGGGTTCCTTGGGCCAAGCAGGAGGTAGAAGGGTCCAAACCAGGGATGGCTGGAAGGGGAATGTGGGGGGCAGGGCTAGCTGGCAAGGGCAAGGGAGCAGGGCTAGCTGGAGAGCCAAGGGCAGGGGAAGAAGGGCAAGTTTCACTGTGCGTGGGGGGGTGATCCACATTTACAAAACAAAGCCCCCTCCTCTAAATCTTCCGTAGGGGCCTGTGTGCTGGGAGGAGAAGCCCTGCTATCAACATAAGTAGCGTCTTCACTAAAGCACTACAGCAATGCAACTGCATCCATGCAGCAGCACCGCTACGGCATTTTAAACGTGGACAAGAAGTACAATCCTTTTCATTTCACCCCTAGCATTGCACATTACTTCCGCTCTCCTCAAGCTGCATCGAAAGGTGAGTTCACAGGATTCAGTCCAGCTTGTCATAAAATGGACATGCTTTCTACCCTGAACCGAATGTTATATAAAGCTTACGTAAATTAGATCCGAATCAGATTCACTGATATGTAGCACACACACATAACACAGAAGTTACATACAAAGTTGTGCAGCAGTTCTCTACGTTAGCGGTTAGTTCTTTCGTTTCTGATGGACAGACTTCAATTTTGTGCAGAAATCTTCATCTTCACCCAAAAGTTCCCCTAGAAGTCATTTCACTTAAATAAAACTCAGATGGGTGTCCCCCCTGCACAGCTCCTTTCTTCCCTTGCTCCCCACACCCTGCTACTGCAGTGTCACCATTATCACTGGCATTTACAAAGAGAGGTATACGCTTCACAAACAGCTGAATAGCTAAAGAGCCATATTGGAGTTAAAGCGATGACGCACAAGTAACATTTCTTTCAAAGATTTAAATATACTTCACCTATAATCCTCTAGCAGTGTTTTCTCTTGCCTACCTGAGTTACACCCCTTCTACTGACACTGTAGCTTTTTCCTGAAGCACCAATCTTGTGATTCTTTCTTAGGTATCTGATAACAGTGCTTACGGATATGTTGTGTTTCCCAGGACTGGTTTCTCCCCTCTGTGTTTTCAATCCCTGAACCTGCCCAACTTCCTTTCTTTGCTACTCAAAGTCTTCTCAGCTGTCTCCCCAGGGAGATCATGTGATTGTATTTCTACGACTGGTACACACACAGACACACTCGTAAAACAGGTCTGCCTGGCTCCTGCACATACAAATAAACCCTGAAGCTTTGACAGCAAAGGCCAGAAAGTTTCTGGGGTGGGGACCACATAAAAGAAACAAAGAAAGAACTTTCAAACTTTGATGGTATTTTAAGTGTGATTTGGTGTACAGAATAAAGAATCCATACAAAAAGGACCCCAGAAGATAAAGGTTCTATTTATGCCAAGGAATCTTTCTCGAGAAGATCAGATCCCAAGAGAAAATATGCAGATATTTTCCCAAATATTTATTCTACTTTTTTTCCTCCTTTTATAAGTAAATTAGTGACTCAGAGAAGGAGACAAAAGCTAATAGCATTAGGTAGGCTAGTCAGTCATAAAGACAGAGGCAACGCAAGCTTTCTTCCTGTATAGCCCTGCCACGTCCCCTCAGTCGCACCATGCAATCCTTCTGCTATTGTAGTCCCGGGCTCACACACAGCTCTTTCAATGCCCCCCACCCCAACGTACCACAACTCTTCATCTCAAAATCCAGCTCTTTCAGTACTTCACAAAGCTCTGCCGATGTATGTCATTTCCATTCTGGACTAGAAGCACCGCCTACTGTCCAAGTGCTATGTCACACACCTAGCTCCGTCAGTGGACCTAAATCCTGATTAGCAGCACCCACTACAATTCTTGTTCCAGCAGTCACCTCAGTTGTCACTATAAAACCTTCCATTAGAGTTTCATGTTACTGCTATCAAGTTATGCCAATGGGTACAGGATTATTTGCTTAGCTGTTTAATAAAAGTGCGTGGTATTATATAACACCATGAAATTACATATCACCTGATGTAGTGACAGAGTCCATTTTCCAGGCACTGACAGGCTGCGGGTGGCTCTGGAGAGATTTACGGGCTGATACAATCACAACCAAACATTTGGGGCAGCATAAACTTTTCCGCTTGAACACTTGGGTGTTGTGCTTATGAGTTTCTTTTGGGTAGATTTTAATGGTGAGAAAAGAGGGTGGATTGATAAATGCTGGAAAATGGGGTAGTTGATTTATCCACAGAAGAGAAACAGTACAGCTGGTGGCAGTGTTCCCAGCAACTCCCCTGCTCCCTGTACTTTGACCTTCACTGAACAGCCTGCCCGTGGGAAGTAAGAAAGACTGTCGTGGTTCTCTGGTCCATCATTGCTTAATCTTTTTAGTGGGACTCGCAACAAGGGCAAAATAGTTTAAATGGAAGGTTGCTTTTGTGATGACTCTTGTTCCCTGTGACCCACTTAGGTCTTATCTGCCTTGATAACTGCCAACAGTGCAAACCATAGGCACTCTTATTTACACTGGTGCAAGGGCTGATGAGCTGAATCCAAGGGACATATCTTCTGTGAAAATACCAAGAACTCCATTGTACACTCTGTTGCCTAGTGAAAGGTGGTAAGAAGAGCAGGTGAATCGTAAGGGGCTGTTCCCTTGTAACATGGGCGTGACTCCCTCTACACCTGTTAGAGCAGGAGACTACCCCCTTTGCTATGACACTTCTGGGGTACCTTGGTTCAGGGCAAAATTAGCTTGAAGTTTATGAGCTAGGCCTTCAGGCAGGCCGAACAATGGTGGACCATTAGCCTGGTCAGGGCACGGCAGCATTCAAGTAAGGGCTCTGGCCTACAGGGGCTCTGGCCTACAGGCTGGCAGGCAAAGTAGTAGTGGTCCAGGAGAGCTTAGCTCTGTAAAGGTAGGGAGCAGACAGCATCCAAATTCAGGCAGGTGCAAGACCCATCCAGGCCTCCTGACAACCAAATGAGGAGTCAGCCAACCTTGATGGTGGATGGAAGGGGCTGTGGTTCTAATGGGGGTACACTGTTGGGTCAGCAGGAAGGTCCGACCACAACAAACTGGCTGGCTTGCACATAGTTACACAGCCAAACCCTATTCAGCTTCCCTGGGCTCCTTCCTATGCTCTCTGTCCAGCTGTACCTGGGCTTCAGATTGCCATTGACTTTACTTGGGTAAATGGCAAGCAGCAGTCCAAATAGTTCCTTGTATGTGGCAGTTCTGGCAGTCCCTCTGGGTCTCCAGCACAGGAGCAACCTCTCACAGGTTCAGACTCCAGCAGTGGGGAAGGGACATCCTACTCTTCCAACAGCTCTCCTCCAACTGAGCAAGAGGGCCGCCCTTTTACACTTCCACTTCTTCTTCCTGTCCCAACCTGTGCTTCCAGCAGGATGGCTGCAGATATCCCAGTTCTGCCCACCAAGAAGCAATAGTCGCTCTTCCCTGTTTGTCAGGGCGTGAGACCGTTCCCCCACATTACATCCCTATGTAATCTGGGTGCAAGATCTGTGAGGCGGTTCAGGCCTACCAAAGGTGGGAGGGAGAAAGGGGATTATTCAAAGCAGTGGCGGTGGCAGCTGCAGCCCCCAACCTTTAAATTGCCACTGGAGCTCCCAGCAGCATGTTCTGGCTGGCACTGAAGGACTGGTGGGAAGAGGCTAGGCCCCTCCCCACCCTTCTGCCCCACCTCTTCCAGGAGTGCAGAACCCAGCTATGGTTACATTTCTTATGAAGACCCTGGGGAGCATATTCAAGTTTCCTGTTTCTATTAACATACAACCTGCTTCCCTCCTTCCAGTCCCATTTCTCCCATATCGTGACGGGGGACTGGAACAATTTTTATAGTGGGGGTGCTGAGAGCCATTTAACTTGTATATAATGGAAACCACTTCAAGACAGGGGGTTCTGCAGCACTCTAGCACCCCTAGTTCCAGCACCTATGATTCTATGATGAATGGTGAGAAAGGATGAGAGGTTCATATTCTAAGCCTGTTCTTGAGCAGCTGCTCCTGTTAGTGAGTTTTCCCTGTTAAATTTATTCCCTGTGCTCTGGAGTCACAGTGACTGATGGATGTATTTGCAAGGTTCAGAGTTCAGATATCAGGATATGGTCCTCCACTCTGTGTCACTCACTTGCACCTCTTCCTGTCTGGTTCAAGGCACAGGAATCAGTCACTTTCAGATTTTCACTTGTGCAAAAACAAAATTTTCTGCTAGAAGAAAAATTCTCCCTCTCCACAAAGGGAGAAAGAAAACATAAAGAAAACACAGCATTGTTTAAATATTTTAAGTAGACAATTTTAGCTCTGATGAAAGGGACTGGATTGACATCTCTGCTTACTCAAATTGTCTGTTGATCTCAGAACAGCTACAGCACAAGAGGTGAGAGTCCAAACTACACAGACTTTCCTACTAATATGCTTATGGAGGTGAGAGGGTAATTCAGTCATTGTGATCATTTCAGCCCTGGACCTCTCTGAGCAGACTGTCAACAAGAGTGCTAGTTCTTAATGGCTAACTGCCCACATTACAAATACAACCGTTCTTCTGTTCCAAATTTATTTCAAAAGTGTGTGGACAACCATTAGATAGGAACAATTTAAAGTATTTAGCAGCATGGAATTGGAACGGAACCAGTACCGTGGGAGTGAAATAGCTATATTGCATTCCTAAAACCCAGTAAGGTATTCATTTCCCGTGCAGCCAAACTGGAACCAGTAATTTAGAGGTGATGAATTGCCTGACCCACTCCTATAGCCCTTCACTCCTACATCTGAAACACTTTATACCCAATTCATTCATCATCCTGAGCCTCCACACTGTGGAACTATGTGGAAACCAATGTCCTAAAGGTGAAACCCATTCCTTCCAATTAGAATGGATGACCAAGAAGAGAAAGACTCAGTCTCTCACTTCCATAATTTCCTTGAGCCATTGTCCTCCTTCATGCAATCTATCTATGATCACAGATAATCTTCTTTCGGGTTGAAGAGAACAGTATAATTAGTAGTTTAACATTTAGATTTTTTTTCTTGGAAACTTTGCTGTTACCATTGTTTCCACTTCACCCTCTCAGCGTTTACCGACTAGAAATTTCTAAAGAGACAGAGCAGAATTATTTGGAGGATAAAGAAAAGACTATAAAGTTACTAAACTGAAAATTATTAAGATTTTTAAATTATTAACATTTCTTTTTGAAATTTGAAGATGCACCTTGTGCACTCTACCTATATTGGCCAAAGAAAGATGGTTCAGTGTATTCTCTAGTGCTCTGTCTAGTTTGGGGTTAAATGATTCATAAAAACTTAAGAATGGCCATCTGGGGTCAGACTAATGGACAAGTGCCAGCCAGTTCAGGAAAGAACATGGCAATTATCGAGTTAGCCTACTCTTTTGTCCAGTAGCAATTTCTGGCATTCAGAGATTTAGGAACACTCCTACCATGGGGTCGCATCCCTTACCATCTAGGCTAGTTGCCATTAATGCTATCCTCCATGAACATATTAATTCTTTTTTTAACCTAATTATACTTCTGACTTTCACAAATCTTAAGACTTTCCATTATGCTTACCTATCCCTATAGACCATTTGTAACTAATTCAGTTGTGATATCTAGTCTGAAATTTCCTTTGCCCAATCTCTTCCCATTTAGTATCAGATACAGTCCTGGAACTTAAAAATTCCTATATGGGATTTCTGGAATTGCAAAACAAACTCCACTTAATAGCCCTAAATTCCTGTAAAGATAAGACTCCCTGTCTATAGAGCAGGTGGAATTTTAAGACTTCAGGAATGCATTTCTCCCTCACGCTAAGCTAAAAATGGATGTCAACATCTCCAATATTTGCATTTCCTGAAGGTTATCATGGGGCAGAGAGAAGAACAGTATGCTACCAGAATATTATTCCATGTTTAGACTGATGATCCCTATATGTGAAAGACAATCTTCTAAACCAACAGTTTTAAAGTCAATTCCCTTCTTGTAAGAAGGAACAGGCTGAAAGCAATTGGAAATTCAAATCCCCTAATGTTTTACAAGAATGTGGGGAGTAAAGTGGCAGTGCAAGCTACTTGTGAACTCTCTCATTCCCATACATAACCCTACTGGAGTGCCTTATATCTGCTCCAGCTGGAGCAATCCTGAGCTAACAAGGTAGTTCTTTATATCTCTTTCAGACCTCTCCATTGAAACTGAGGACTGATTGTGATAGTGATTTTGTTATGCTGCAGATGTTTGTCAACTAGTAATTGGAATGCGAGCTGAGACCCATGAACATGACCTCTCTACTGAAACAGCTGATCTCTTTCAGGAAACTGTTCAAAACTAACAGCAACGAAGGGTCCTGTGGCACCTTATAGACGAACAGAAAAGTTTTGAGCATGAGCTTTCGTGAGCACAGACTCACTTCATCAGATGCTGGTCTTGGAAATCTGCAGGGACCTGCAGATTTCCAAGACCAGCATCTGATGAAGTGAGTCTGTGCTCACGAAAGCTCATGCTCAAAACTTTTCTGTTCATCTAGAAGGTGCCACAGGACCCTTCATTGCTGTCACAGATCCAGACTAACACAGCTACCCCTCCAATACTGTTCAAAACTAGTATGAGAAGGATTTGATTAGATTTGGTAATAGAATGTGGTGTCTTTCTCCTATAGGTGCTTGGTTCCAGCTATCTACTGATAGTGATTAGAGGAGTTCCTAATTGAGAGCATAGCCACCTTAAAATAAAAAATAATAAATCCTGTCATTATTGCAATTTGCACAAATTAATTATCTTATTTCAGCAAAGACACAACAGACAAAATGATCTTTGGAAAATAAACTTCCATGTTAGGGTTCAGGAACATTACTAGGGGATGAAGAAGTCTGAAGAAGTGGGTCTGTCCCACGAAAGCTCGCCTAATAAATTATTTTGTTAGTCTTTGAAGTGCTACTTGACTGCTTTTTTGTTTTGATACTAGTGGATGTGCGTGGGTGAAGGCTGCAGTCTCACTGCCTGCACTGTACTCCTTCAGGGGAGTGAACGAGCTGTAAACTGACACTCTCTCCAGCACCAAATGTTCTTAAAATAAAAAAGATGATAGATCATGCAGTGTCACACAGGAGTGGCCTCATTAACTATTTATCCTTAAGCCACTGTTGGACGTATAAAGGCTCACCTTCTAGCTTCACTACTGCACAGTCCTGGGTCAGGGTAAGCCTGGCTTCCCATTGGGCCCACAGAAGGGAGGGGTAGAGTGGGCTTTAGTAGAGGGAATGAGCTCCAAACAGCGAACGGGTTGAGGTGGGGTGGGCAGTGAGCTACAGAGAGGGATGAGTTGGATATGGTACAGAAGCTCTTCTAGCTTCTCTGCTTGCTGATTTCTCCCTTGCTGCAGGCTTTCTCATGAGTCAGCAACTTCTGGTATCTGTAGTATAAGCAACATAGTTCTTGCTCAAATGATTTTGTTCTTTCCTCTCCAAGGCTCTGTCTACCCTACAATGAACTTTCAAAAGATCTTCTATTGCAAGAGCACATCCACACACAAAAAGTGGATCAAAAGAGCAATCTGCTGTTTCAAAAGAGAGCATCCACACAACCCCCACTCTTTCGAAAGAACAGGCCAAAGATCAAAATATCCAGCACCACGAGGAATGCTCTTTTGAACAAAGGGCCCCAGATCATCTACACGTGGTTTTCTTCTAACGAATCTTTTGGAAAAAGGTGTTCTTTCTCATTCGGAAGAGGAAGAAGGCCTCTGGGAGAAGTGGCACTTTCTTTCAAAAGGAATTCTAAAGAGTACATTTTGTTTCTGGATGTACTGCTTGTTCTTTTGGAACAGGGCCTGATTTCTGAAAGGGCTTGCTAGTGTAGACGCAGCCCAAATGTCAAAGTCTGTTCCCCTTGAACTCAATAGCAAAACTCCTTTTGCTTTTAATAGGAACAGGATTTGGGCCCAGCAAGAGATCAGAGAATGTGATTTTGATCAATTGTTTATTTTTCCAGAAACTATTCTCATGAATGTTGCTCTGCCAAACTGATTTCACTGTCCTCATTTTCCTTGATTTTTCTTTGATTTTCAAACTGAAGAAAATAATTGATGGACATGATCTATATTTTTTATTTTTGCACTTTTTTCCAGTCAGCACAATACAGATACAAGCTTTTACCTATACCATAAGTTCTCAAACAGTAGTCCAAGAACTCTATTGAAGTAGAAAAAAGAAAGGTTATTACAGGGTTTTTTTTAAGTGCTCTGATCCAAAACACTTTACAATAGTTAGCTAATGGTACAAACAACATTTGGAAAGATCATTAAATGGGCCACCAAAACCCTCAGATACTCTCAAGTGGTTTGTAAAAATAAAGTTAGATTGCAAAAAAAATCAGGGTAGTTCACTTTTTTCATTTACTTCCTGTCTTATAATATAGGAGGATGAAGAAAAAAAGAATAAAAAATTGAGGGGTTGGGGGAGATAAGAGAGAATGTTTTTATTTGACTGGATTGGGAGGGGAGAGCTAAAAATGCAGTTGAGAACAGGACCCCACTAATCTAAATCCACCACTGGAAGCCAGACTAGAAACACATTCAGTCTATTCAGGTTATTGGAATCACACTTAGGGTGGGGAGAATTTACATGTAACCAGTTCCTTTAGTGTATTAAGCACAGTTTGTGTGTTCTATTTTGTTTAGTAACCTACATTGTGCTTTGTGCTGTCTCTTATGACCACTTATATCCTACTTTAGATATGTAATAAAATCACTTTTGTTACTGGGGCGGAGTGGAAAAGGGGAAGGAGTTTGTGTGTATCTCTCTTTACATTGAGAAAGAGCGCAAACTGCAATGAGCTTACTCTGGATGAAATTCCATACAGTATAAGATGGATGTATCTAGAGTAGTAGTAGTAGTAGGCATCCTTCAGTCTACATTGACTATCGATCGTGCCCTTCGTAGTTCCATGTGGAATCATCATTTGCAGCGTCGACCGTGACTGTGAAGGCCCACACAAGAGTGACAGTCCTTGCTGCAGCCATTGCATGTGTGATGGGTGTCTGGCAAGTCCTTACTGTGCTTTCTGTGGGCTTGCTTCTCCTCTGCTAGCTGTCTGATCTTCATCTCACCCTTCTGAGGGCCCTTGTGTAGCCTCTGCCTCCATCTGCTGCGATCGTCTGCCAGCTCCTCCCACTTGTCCGGCTCGATGTCTACCTACCTGAGGTCCTTCTTGCAAACATCTTTGTAGCGCAACTGGGGGCATCCGGGAGGTCTTTTGCCAGAGGCTAGCTCGCCATAAAGGATGTATTTTGGGATCCTTCCATCATTCATCCTGTGGACATGGCCAAGCCAGCAGAGCCGCCGCTGCCTGAGGAGGGTGTGCATGGTTGGGATTCCAGCTTGCTCAAGGATGGCGGTGTTGGACACTCTGTCCATCCAGGATATTCCAAGGATGCGCCTGAGGCAGCGCAAGTGGAAGATGTTCAACCTCTTTTCCTGGCGGGCGTACAGGGTCCAGGACACACTGCCGTAAAGGAGGGTGCTGAGGATGCAGGCTCTGTAGACTTGCATTTTGGTGTGGGTGTACAACTTGATGTTATTCCACACTCTCTTGCTGAGTCTGGACAGAGTTGTGGCTGCTTTTCCGATCCTCCTATTTAGCTCAGTCTCCAATGACAGGGTGTCAGTGATGGTGGACCCGAGGTAAACGAACTCGTGAATGACCCCTACCGTATAGTTGTCAATGCTGATTGATGGAGGTTCATCAACGTCCTGACCAAGTATGTTCGTCTTCTTTAGGCTGATGGAAAGCCTGAAGTCCTTGCATGCTTTGGAGAACTGATCCAGCAGTTTCTGAAGCTGGTCTTGTGTGTGTGACGCTACAGCAGCGTCATCTGTGAACAGCGTATCTCTGATGAGGAGTTCCCGCACCTTAGATTTAGCTTTCAGCCTTGCAAGATTAAACAGTTTCCCATCAGATCTTGTGTGCAAAAAGATGCCCTCTGTTGAAGATCCAAAGGCGTGCTTCAGGAGGAGTGCGAAGAAGATCCCAAACAATGTCGGAGCAAGGACGCATCTAGAGTACAGCTACTGGAAGGGATGCATGTTTGATTGCTGGGAAAAGGTCTCACATTCTGCTAATTACAATCCATGTCCCTGTGTCTTGGCTGAAGCAGGTTGAAGAGCTGGACTCATCAAGACAGTGTTACAGAGTGCCCAAGCCGTCAGTGAAAGCAGGCTCAGTGGGGTCTCAACACATCAAGTAACTGTCCCGAGGAAGACACTTCATTAGGAAGGCAGACAATGACAAACTCAACCCAGGGCTGTGAGCTCAATCCTTGAGGGGGCCATTTAGGGATCTGGGGCAAATAGATTAAAAAACAAAACAAAAAAGGGATGGTGCTTGGTCCTGCCAAGCGGGCAGGGGACTGGACTCCATGACCTCCAGAGGTCCCTTCCAGTTCTATGATGTGTGTGTATCTGCCAGTGTTTAACAGAAAACGCAATGAATCCGCTAGTGGGAGTCTTGCTGACTTCATTGGTGAGATGCATAAAATAGATAAAAGGTTGCCTTTGACAAGCAGACACTGACTGAAAGACTGAGACAGCAGAGCCATTATTATGTATTTTAGTGGGGCAGTAATTTTTAATGGTGGGGCCACTCCAAGATTTTGGTAAGTGGTCAAGGGCCACATTTTCCTGTGGGGGCTGCGAGGTCTGGGACAGAGGTTGGGTAAAAAAGGAAGCTTGGGGTAGCAGACTGAGGTGCAGAAGAGGGTGGGAGGTCAGAGAGAGTTTGGGTGAAGGAGGGGGTTGTGACATGGAGCAGGGGATTGGGATGCATGGAGGGGAGGCTTGTGGGAGAAGTGCAAGGTCTGGGAGGGTGTTGGGATGCAGGTGAAGGGGTGCTAGAGGTAGGGTCTGGCCAGAAGGGGAGCCAGAGGTAGGCTCTGGCACTTACCTGCTCCCAGCCAGCAAGCTCTCAGGCAAGCTTTCAGGCTTGCTAACAGCCCTAGACTACTCCATGTAGCTCTCTGTGCTGCAGAGGAGTCTTCACATGCTGTCCCCCACCCCCAGCAAAATCTCTCAGCTCCTAGTGGCCGGAAACCAAATGCCACTAGGCACTTAAATTTCTGGCAGTGGGCATACATACAGCCACATCAACTTTCATACTGCCAAATTGCTTAGTGCATAACTCACACCTAAGCCCAGGTGGGATTTATAACAAGGAGCTCCCTGCCTTCCTCACCCGTGGGTCTTATCTCATAGGCATAGTTAAAAACATGGCCCAATGAATATTTTAGTTACATAAAGTGGAACAGCTTCAACTGGAGAGATTTAAGACTCCCCATCACAGACTACCTTTGTATCCAATGCTCTGTACAACACTTGCTTGGGAGAAGAATGCCTTATTTCATGTCATGAGAAGGGATGTGAAGCCAAGTTCCCCACGTCTTGACTTTGCCACTGTCTCTTGCCAAAGGCACACTTTTGACCTAAAATCTTGAAGATTATCTGTGACAGTCTGGATAATCTCATTCTTCTCCTGCATTTTAGTATTCAGCTCAGTAAGTTTGCTGAAAATGTCTGTGAGACATGCAAGGTTAGCCCACCAGTAGTTATCAGAGAGTAATTCTTTATAATGCAGTTCATGCTTTGTTGAAAACTTGTCAGTTCTCTCTGGAGTGCATGCACATGGGAAAGAACCCTCCCCCCATGATAACCAGCACACCTTGGTGTGTAACAGGAAACCCTGATGCTCATCCCCCATCTCTGCACACAAAATAGTGACTAAACAGGACTTCAATGGTTGTGATTTTATGTAATTCTTGATTTTCACGGCTTGTTCTAACACTGCAGCTGAGTCTGGTGGCAGTGTTTGGCTACAAGAGCTTCACGGTGGAGGATACAATGGTTGATATGAATGTCGGCATTTTGCTCTTTCACTTTACTGACAAATCCTTTGGTTTTCCCTAGCTGCGTCTACACGTGCACGCTACTTCGAAGTAGCGGCACCAACTTCGAAATAGCGCCCGTCGCGTCTACACGCGTCAGGTGCTATTTCGAAGTTAACTTCGACGTTAGGCGGCGAGACATCGAAGTCGCTAACCTCATGAGGAGATAGGAATAGCGCCCTACTTCGACGTTCAACGTCGAAGTAGGGACCGTGTAGATGATCCGCGTCCCGCAACATCGAAATTGCTGGGTCCTCCATGGCGGCCATCAGCTGGGGGGTTGAGAGATGCTCTCTCTCCAGCCCCTGCGGGGCTCTATGGTCACCGTGGGCAGCAGCCCTTAGCCCAGGGCTTCTGGCTGCTTCTGCGGCAGCTGGGGATCTATGCTGCAGGCACAGGGTCTGCAACCAGTTGTCAGCTCTGTGTATCTTGTGTTGTTTAGTGCAACTGTGTCTGGGAGGGGCCCTTTAAGGGAGCGGCTGGCTGTTGAGTCCGCCCTGTGACCCTGTCTGCAGCTGTGCCTGGCATCCCTATTTCGATGTGTGCTACTTTGACGTGTAGACGTTCCCTCGCTGAGCCTATTTCGATGTTGGGCTGAGCAACGTCGAAGTTGAACATCGACGTTGCCGGCCCTGGAGGACGTGTAGACGTTATTCATCGAAATAGACTATTTCGATGTTGGCTGCACGTGTAGACGTAGCCCCTGTCATGGAGGCTGCTCTGTCAGCACAAATGCTATAGCACATGGCCCAAATAAGTTTGTTTTCCTTCAGACAAGTATCTGTTACCCAAAATATTTCCTCACCAGTTGCATGACTCAGTAGTTCCTTACAAAATAAAAGACATTCCTGAATGGAGTCCACCTCAGCATACCAAACATTGGCCAGTAGCTGGCAGTGTCTGCTTGTATCAATGGTCTTTGTCAATTTGCAAAGCAAACTTCCTACTAGGTGCTAACTACTCTTGCACCTCCTCAATATCAGCTGACATATCGTCAATTCACCATTTAACTATATTATCAGAGAATGGAATTTTGTCAATCTGTTTTGCAGCAACAGCTCCTAACATCATACCTATAATTTTTTTCACATGGAGGTACGATTAAGGTTTCAGTAATGTTATGAGAAGTCTTTGATTTTGCTACAAGCTCACCTATCAAGTATTTAGCTTCTTGAGCTTTACCTAATACCCACATACACTCTATAGCTACGTCTACCCTGGAGTGCTCTTTCGGAAGGGTGCCTTTCGAAAGAGAGAGGTTGAAAGACACCCTTTCTAAGTGGGGCATCTCCACATGGGCTGGGTCTGGCGCCGTCAATGAGCACCTTTGAAAGGACCATGTGCCATGTTGAAAGGGGATGTCCAGGACTTTGAAAGAGAGCATCCACACACACCCATATCCTGTTTCAAAAGAACGGGGCAGGAAACGCCACGGACAGGGTTGCAGGGCAGCCAAGCCCTTCTGGGGCCGCAGCAAGCTGCTCCTTTAAAGGGTACCTCCCAAACACCCTCAGCCTGCACAGCATGAGGCCTGCAGAGCTTCCACAAGCCCCGCAGACACAGTGCCCGCCGGAACAAGCATGGACAAGCAGCAGCTGAAAACCTTGCTAGCTGCCACCAGTGGAGTGGGAGCCCTACTGGCTGCATCACTGGTGGCAGCCCTACAGCTCCTGGCAGGCCCCCAACCCAAGGTAGAAGGGGATGTCCTAGACCATGGGGTCCTCTGTGCCCCCCACCCCCGGGCACTCCACCGGCTCTGGAGCTACCCCACCAGCTCCGAGTGGTGGGAACAACTGGTCACGGGGGAGTGGAACGACACTGGTGGCTCCGGAATTTCCGGATGGGGTGGCAGAGCTTCCTCAAGCTCTGCCAGTGGCTGACGTCCGCCCTGAGACACCAGGACACCCGGGTGCGGTGCACCCTCCCCGTGAAGAAGAGGGTCGTAACAGATGGCCATAAAGTGGCCGCTCCAGACAGCTACTGCTCCGTGGGCCACCAATTTGGTGTGGGCCAGGCCACAGTTGGGGCTGTCGTGATGGAGGTCAGGAGGCCTGGGAGGGAAGGTGGGGCCCCGGGGGCTCAGGGTGGGGCCCAGATAAATTTGCATCTCCATTTCGAAGATCTGTGCTAGTGTAGACAAGGCCCAGCAGTCAGGCGCCAAACTTAGTGCACCAACTGACCCGATAAGCTCCTAAGGGCGCAAGGCCGCACCGAGGGCAGACGCCAGCCTAAGGGCGCGCCCGGCTGATACCGCGGCGAGCCAGCGCAAATCCCAGTCCCCGTGGAACGCCCCCCCAACGTCCCAGCCATTGGCCCAGCGCCCCAGTATGCGCCCTCCCGAGGCTGGTTCTCGCGCCCACCGTCCGGCAAACGAGGCTCAGCCCCGGGGACAAAACGCTGAAAAGAGAACTTTCGTTTTGCGGTAAGCGCCCTCGCGCGCTAGTTTTAGTCGCCGGGTGCGCCGTGCCGGAAGCGCGCGCTCCCCGGCGGGTAGGGGACGACAGTTGGTTTAGGCGGGAAAGCGAGAGGGTGAGGCCCTGCCGGGAGGCGGGGCCGCGTGCGCCGGTCGGGACGGCGCGGGTCTGTGTCCGGCCTGGCTTGGCGAGTTGGATCGGCTCCGGCCAGCGGAGCGCCCGGGCGGCGGTGACGCGGCGCGTGAGGGGAGGGCGGAGCGGAGCGGAGGAGTGCTGCACCGCACAGCGCGCTGCGCCACCTCGCATTGCCCCTGCGTGTGTCGGGGCGCCAGGGTGCGCCCCCTTTGCAGTACCGGGGTGCGATGCTTTAACGTCTTCCCGACTCTTCAGAGCGGCGCAGGCCTGTAAACCAATGCCGACGTGACCTCGTGCTGCGGGGCCAGAGGCTGTCTTACAAGCCGCTCTTGGAGGCAAAGGATCTGTTCATTTCCAGGCTTCCTCATGAAATGTGCATCTCTGGTGGCCGGGCTTCCGTTAGCACCAGGGGTCTGGGCTTAGGCTGGAAGTCTTGACTTCTCTTCAATATGCTTTGTACCACGTGGGGGAAAATGGGCATCTTTATTGACAATGTTTATTCCCAATAACAGCTAAAAAGACATGGCTACCAAATGTAACATTACCAGGAAGAAAAAAAACCAAGAAAATACAGCTCTTATGGTCAGAGAAATGTAAATTAGCTCAATATTTTGGCTTTCCATTTCCTCCTAGAACTTTTCACAAAAGTCAGTCCCTGGGGCTGGGTGGGCTAGGACCAGCATTGTAAAATGATTGCCTGAAGTTAGGTATCTAAATCTCTAATTTAGCACCTCAACAAGAGGGCTCATTTTCAGCTATTGAGCTCCTGCAACATCTGCTTAGGCCACTGAATTATGGAGGTTCAGCAACTCTAAAAATCAGGTTATTTATGTGGGTGGCCAAATACATTATATAGGTGCTGAACTTTTGACATGCAAATTTGTCTTTAGTATCTTGGGGGGATTTTACAACTGAGTGAAGCATCAGGTACTGGCAACTGCAATAACAGGTGGTTGAAGGACCCAGTCCAGGACAGTAGAAAATTAGAAAAGATCTGCTAGTGGTCTTATTTACTACTGTGATCTCTAAAGTTCACAGACGGCATGGGCTTGACACTGCAGATGTCCAAAACTTCCAGTGATTTCAAAGTAACTGAGAAGTGCTAGGCAATGCACAAAGAACCTGGTGAGATTATCCAAGCGCTAAGTGAATTTAGCAAGTGAATCTAGGACATTAATATATTTAACGTTACTTTTAGAGATACAATTTAAAATGTTCCCCTCAGTATGAAAAACTTAATTCCCTACTCCCCCAGATTGCTCACTTTCTGCTCTTCTTGTAGATGGCCAAATCTGAACCTCATGAAAGAAATTATGACAACATGGTAAAAATGCTGGAGGACCTGAACAGGGATTTAGAAAGACTGCTGGAAGAAATGGAGAAATTATCAGGTACGGCTTTTTTCTGGAAAGGGAAAAAAAAGGTGTCCCAAGAGTGATACATGAGGTGATGGCTCAGCCCTGCCCCCTCTTCCCCAGGCATCTGGGAACTTGCTCAAAGTCATGCCACCTGTGGATTAACAAAAAACTACCTAATGCTACCAACCACCACCTGAATGGTAAAGCTCTGTATCTCTATTTATTAATGCAGCTGTTGTAAAAAGGCCTATTAGTGACTTAAAAAAAGTATTATTGGCACTTGGCCATACATAGAGGTCAAAATATCAAATTTCAATACTCCACCTTGGAAAGATTATTGACCCTTGGTATATACAGTGGATAAGAGGCTGGATAAGAGTCTACATTGTGCCCTTGTAGCCAAGAAGGCTAATGGCATATTGGGATTCATTAGGAGCATTTCCAGTGATCTAGAGACATTATTATGCCCCTCTGTTCAGCTCTGGTGAGGCCACATCTGGAGTATTGTGTCCAGGTCTGGGCCCACAAGTATAGA
This sequence comes from Carettochelys insculpta, assembly GCF_033958435.1. Classification (NCBI taxonomy): domain Eukaryota; kingdom Metazoa; phylum Chordata; order Testudines; family Carettochelyidae; genus Carettochelys; species Carettochelys insculpta. The sequence goes on along the minus strand of NC_134137.1, from coordinate 233,976,373 downwards.
AAGGATGTGAATGCATTGGAGCAGGTCCAGTGGAAGGCAACCAAAATGGTTAGGGGACTAGAGCACATGACCTACCAGACTGAGGGATCTGGGCTTATTTAGGTGGCAGAAGAGAAGAATGAGAGGCAATTTGATAGCAGCCTTCACTTCCTAAAGGGGAGTTCTAAAGAGGATGGAGAGAGGCTGTTCTCAGTGGATGACAAACACTGATCATCCAACTGGGAAAATAAAAGATTCTTCTGTGAATTTAATCTGTATACATAATAGAGAGGGATTTAGTTAAATCTTTTCACAGAGCTTTATGATTCCAGTCTAGATTTCCCTGTAACCTTCTCCTTTTCAAATAATGCAAGGTAAAGTATTTTAGCCAGTCATAGATAAGGTGCTCCCCCATGCTTACATTGTCAGTTCTAGAAATTGCAAGTACTTTGTTAATATGCACTAGAATGGACATTACCAATAAGTAGAGCTGCTGCACACTCAGGGATCAAACTTGGAGCTGGGTTTGTCTTAGCAGAAAGTCACTCTCTTTCAACTTATGTGAGATACTTGAAAGTGACTTACCAGTGAGGGGCTGGGGATGAGTCAGTTTCCTCCACCAATATGCCTGTGCATGTTTATTGTATTTATGTGGTTTGCTAATAGAGTCACTTATGTAAATATTGATTTGTTATTACAAGGTTATTATTGAGTCCAGGGCAGCTGTTTTGTTATTGTATAGCTTCCCTTAAATCACACCTATTGATTTTTCAGTATGGACAGAATGCTTCCTATTTTCACATCTACAAAACAGCAAGGTCACAAACTGCCCAGGCCTTAGACTCCACAAACTACTAGAGCTGCAGAAATATTGCTAATAAATCTTTTAGCAAATATTTAATTTATAATCAAATTTGCTCATTGTATGTTTATATTCACTGTACCCATATTCTTCATATATTCCAGTAGTTTATTGAAAGGGATGTCTACTGAATCAGAAAATTGACAAGAATATTTGTGGAAAGTGAATTTCATATTTGTAAGCATAGCTATCAGCACCAGATTCTGAGGCTTTAACTACAGAAGATTCCTTCTGTGTTCTGACTATAGCACTAGTAGAAATATTTGTGTAGAAACACTTGCAGTGATTGACAACATATTAGCTTCATCTTATTTTGAAACAGTCTGTGTAAAAGTAATTATAAAGTTTTATTAATATGCTCATGAGCATTGGTGGATGTGAATTGTTTCTATTGTAGGATTGCTTCTGAGGTTTGCACAGATTTATGATGGTATTAATGGGAAGTGCTTAACTGCTTATTTCTGACAATAGCTTGTTAGTGTAGGCTGCTCATACACTTGGAATCTATTTACATTGGTTTGGTAGTATAGAATTGGTTATGAAAGATGGGGTTGTGCACACTTATTTGTTACGCAGGGCTACTTGTGAACACCAAGCTGAGTGTGCTCACTGATTTATATTAGAGCTAGTTAGAATTTTCTGACTTTTTTCCTGTCAAAAAATACCAATGGATCACAAGCAAAATGTTTGTAGAAACCATGGGTTTCAATTAAATTTTGTTTCTCAGAACAGAATGGTTTGATTTTCTATTTTGAAATGACATTTCATTTCAGTGTCAAAAATTTGATAAACATAAAATGAAAAAATCAAAATAGAAACTAAAAGTTTTGACTGATTTAAATTATAATTGCATTTTATGAGAAATTTAATTTGCTGAGTTCACTTTATTTTTAATGGGAAAAATTCAAAATTGGAGCTTTTTCTCTGAACAGAAGGAAATTGGTTCACACCCAGTTCAACTTAATACACTGTAGGTTCACTCAGCCAAGGACTATAACTGGTATTCATTCCCACTACTGTTCCCTGAGTATCAGTTGTTTCTCTACCATCCCAACATTGCTCAATTTCTAATATCTATTAGTTGGGTTGTTGCAGTGCAGGCAACCTGGATGGCATATGACATGGTGGTTATGCGTACCAACCCAGATCTGGCCAACAATATGAGGCGACTGGAAGATGCATTCCTGAACTGCAAAGAGGAAATGGAGAGGAATTGGAAAGAGATGCTGAAGGAAACTAAAGGCACTGAACAAAAACAAGAATGAATAGCCCTCAACACTATTAGTGAAATTGCAACAGTTAGAAGATCGCTCTGGACTCATTATTTCAGTTATGAACTATCTGCAGTTGTCTTACAAATAGTTTATTAATCATTATTGATGTATATATATATAAAAGTGTTGTGCCAAATACACATATTATTGAAACCAAAAATAATTATGCCTGTTTTAGTCTATTCTTATCCTATATTTTAGCCAAAGTATTATAATAATTAATATTTTATATAATTAATGCAATAACATATAAAACTGATCTTTTTAAATATCTTTTTCCCTAAAGAATCCCAATATGATAGATCGTAGATATGGAGATGTCTTTGGACTTACCTCAAAAGCAGATGCTTCTGCAGTGGAACACAGTAGTTATTATGCACCAGCAATAAGCCTCAGGAAGAAAAACCAAAGTGATTTCTCCAGTTGAAAAAACAGATAAAAATTTCAGATTGTGGAATAGATTGACAAATACTGTGTAGCAAACTTGTAAGAAAAAAGTTCTACATTGAGAAGTGTCCCCATAGATGCTCCACCTTAGGTGCACCAGTGCCACAGCATCCATGGTTGGCAAATTGTTAGTAGTAGTGCCCCTGCAGCTGGGTGTGCATGCAGAATGTTGGCACATGACTGTTAGAACTGTCCCACTGCTCACACAGCCAGCTGCATCCTCAGTTCTTTCTCTGACCTGGACGTAATTATATCTGAAGCAGAGGGGCAAAGAGTGGGTGGTGGAGCACCAATGAGGACAACCATCTTGAAGAACTCTAATTGCCACCAAAGGTGAGTAACCATCCCTTCTTCGAGGAGTGTCTTGAAGAGTGTCTCCCTCCACCTTAGGTGACTTGCAAGCAGTGTCTGTGCTTGGTGGTGGGCACTTCGGTTCTGCCAGCTCAGTAACTGCAAGAATAGTTCACCCAAAGCGTATGTCTATATTGGCAAACCCCTGGATCACGTAGTACTGTGTGAAAGTATGTGCTGAGGCCCATGTCGCAACCTTGCATATTTTCTCCATTGGAATACCCTGGTGGAGGGTGGTTGTAGTTGACATTGCTCTCATAGAATGAGCCCTTACGTTGGCTGGCAGTTTCTTGTAGAATGTATCTTAACCTAGTCGTATGCATGTGGATATCCATTTTGATAGTCACTGCTTGGATATCAGTAATCTTTTTGTCAATGACACAAAGAGTTGTGTGGATTTGAGAAATGCTTTAGTGCATTGTCAGTAGAAGGCTATCACCCTGTGGACATCTAGCCTGTGCAGTGCCTTTTCCCTGTCATCCTTGTGTAGTATGGGGAAGAAGACAGATATTGGCTCATTGCAGTGAAAGGAGGTAGGTACTTTAGATGTGAATTCTGGGTGGTTGCTTAAGAGCAACTTTTTTCTGGAATATCATGTAGAGTAGTTGTAACACATGTGCTGCTATAGCCCCCACTCTCCTTGCTGTGGTACTTGACACCAGAAATGCCACCTTCATAGATAATTGTAGAAGGGAGCAAGTGACCAGTGGTTGGAGAGGTTTGTCTATAAAAGCTCTTAGGACTAATATGAGATCCCATGCAGGTATCAGATCCCATCTTGGTGGAAATATATTCTATAAGCCTTTAAGGAATCTTTTGATAGACGGGTGAGTGAAGGCCAAATATCCCAATATTGGAGGGTAAAATGCCATTATGGCAGCCAGGTGTACACTGAGTGAGCTCAATGACAGTCCTGCCTTGTGCAGGTGTAGCATGTAGGTCAAAATATCCAAGACACCCAATGCTGTTTGGTTAATCATAGAATCCTAGGGCTGGAAGGGACCTCAGGAAGTCATAGCGTCCAGCCCCCTGCCTAAAGCAGAATCAGCCCTAACTAAATCAGCCCAGCCAAGACTTTGTCAAGTCAGGACTTAAAAAACTCTAGGGATGAAGATTCCACCTTCTCTCTAGGTAAGGCTCCACCATCTTCTCAGTGAAATGTTTTTTTTTTCTCATATGCAAGCTATACCTCTCCCTCTGTAACTTTAGACCATTGCTCCTTGTTCTGCCATCCATCACTACTGAGAACAGCCTTACTCCATCCTCTTTAGAGCCCCCTTTCAGGAAGTTGAAGGCTGCTATCAAATTGCTGCTCACTCTTCTCTTCTGCAAACTAAAATATAAGTCCACATCGCTCATCCTCTCCTCATAGGTCATGTGCTCCAGTCCTCTAATAATTTTTGTTGCCTCTGCTGGACCTGCTCCAGTGCATCTACATCTTTTCTATACTGGGTGGCCCAGAACTGGACACTACCCCAGCTGTGGCCTCACCCGTGCCTAATAGAGGGGAATAATAACTTCTCTAGATCTGCTGGAAATGCTCCTCCTAATGCATCCCATATGCCAATAGCCTTCTTGGCTATGAGGGCACACTGTGTTTACTCATATCCAGTCTCTCATCCACTGTAATCCCCAAGTCCTTTTCTGCTGTACTGCTGCTTAGCCTGTCGGTCCCCAGCTTGTAACAATGCATGTAATTCTTCCATCCTAAGTTCAGGACTCTGCACTTGTCCTTGCTGAACTTCATCAGGTTACTTTTGGTCCAATCCTCCTGTTTATTTAGGTCACTCTGGACCCTATCCCTACTTTCCAACGTATCTACCTGTCTCCCTCGCTTAGTGTCATCTGCAAGTTTGGTGAGAGTGCAAGCCATCCCCTCATCCAGGTCATTAGTCAAGATGTTGAACACTTCGGCCCTAGAACTGATCCTTGGCACACTCCATTTGAAACCGACTGCCAACCAGACATTGAGGCATTGATCACTACCTGTTGGGCTGGACTGTCTTTCTGTCCACCTTGCAGTCCATTTATCCAATCCATACTTCCTTAATTTATGGGCAAAAATATTGTGGGAGATTGTATCAAAAGCTTTGCTAAAGTCAAGGTATGTCACATCCATTGACTTCCCCATGTCCACAGAGCCAGTTACCTCATCATAAAAGCTAATCAAATTGGTCAGGCATGACTTGCCCCTTGTGAATCCATGTTGATTACTGTTGATCACTTTCACTTCTTGCAAGTGCTCCAAAATGCATTCCTTGAGGATCCCCTCCATGATTTTTCTGGGGACTGTCATAAGGCTGACCAGTCTATAGTTCTCTGGATTGTCTGTTTTTCCTTTTTTAAAGACAGGCACTATATTTGCCTTTTTCCAGTCATCCGGGACCTCTCCTGATCTCCACAAGTTTTCAAAGTTGATGGCCAAAGGCTCTGTAATGACATCTGTCAGTTCCCTCAGTACGCTTGGATGCATTAAATCCGGATCCATGGATTTGTGTATGTCTAGCATTTCTAAATAGCCCTTAACCCTTTCTTTTCCCACCGAGGGCTGCCCAGCTCCTTCCCATGCTCCATTGCCTCATGCAATAGTCTGGTAGCTGACCTTGTCTGTGAAGACAGGCAAAAAAAGCATTGACTATTTCAGCTTTTCCCATATCACCTGTCAGCAGGTTACCTCCCTCGTCCAATAATGGCCCCTCATCCTCCCTGATTACCTTTTTATTGTTAACATGTCTGTAAAATCCCTTCTTGTTACCCTTCACATCCCTTGCTAGCTGCAGTTTGAATTGTGCTTTTACCTTCCTGATTACTCCCCTGCATTCTCCAGCAATATATTTATACTCCTCCTTAGTCATCTGTCCAAGTTTCCACTTCTTATATACAGCCTTTTTGAGATTCAGCTTGCCAAGGATTTTCCTGATTAAACCAAGCTGGTTGCCTACCATATTTGCCCTTCATACAGTGCATTGGGATAGTTTGTTCCTGGCTTTCAATAAGGCTTCTTTAAAATACTGCCAGTTCTCCTGGACTCCTTTTCTTTTCATATTAGCTTCCCAGGGGATCCTGCCCATCAATTCTCTGGGGGAGTGGTAGTCTGCTCTTCTGAAATCAAGGGTCTGTATTTTACTGCTCACCTTCCTTCCTTTCATCAAGATCCTGAAATCCACCATCATGATTGCTGCAGCCCAGGTTGCCACTTCTGTTGCTCGTACTAGTTCTTCCATGGTTGTGAGCAGCAGGTCAAGCTGCTCACAGCCCCTGGTAGCTGCTACATGGAGAAGTAGCAAGGGGTAATAATCCGCAGGTTTGATGATTTTTGGAAGACTCTGTTACATCCTGGATTCTAGCTCCTGGTAAGCAGCAAACTTCTCGAAATTCCAGGTCTAGACGACAGATGAGTCTGTCCCTCTTTGGAGGGAGTCCACAACCACCACCACCCATCTAGTTCTCTTAGGGGTTGTGGTTGTAGACTCCGCATCCATAGGACCACACATCCCATACCTTCCAGTCAGTGGGGTCGTTTTCTGATCCCTTCCTTCACAGGTCTCTGTCACAGCATTTTCCAATGTAGCACCCATGCAAAGAGCCTCAAAGTGGTTGCGTACCTCCACTGGAATTGGAGATCCCTGAATTGGCTCTCTTCTACTGGAGTTTACATGCTTCCCATTTTGTTTCCTTGTTTTGTACTACCCTGAGTGATTACTGAGCCTGCTGTGCCTGCCGGACTAAATGCTGCGTTCTGTCAAGGAAGACTTCAGCTTCTATGGTGGAACAAAGGGTTGACATTTGGGCCTCAAGGCCTCTAATATTTTCTTCCAAGATGGTGACTCACTTGCCCTTGGTACAGACAAAATCTCCTCTATCTTCTGGTAGAAAGACAAACATGGCACGTGCTGTGCAGGTCACAACAGCTGACTTGTCACTATCCATTTTTCCCTTTCCTCAGAGAGTTCTCTCAGATGTTTTTAGTGCCGCCTTGAAGGGCAGAAGAGAAACAAATTGTAAGAAAGAGACCAATCGGTATGGGACTCCTCCCCAGGCACACTCCCTATTGGCTGCCCCCCTCTTTGCTGGTGTTGAAGATTGTTCTAAACACCATCATGTGAAGCAATGCCATTTCTGACTGTATGTCCTTCTAGTTCCAGGCTTGTGATTGTTTATGAGGATTTGTTGAACCTCCACTGGGTAATTGACTTCTGCCTGCATCACCAAATTACCAACCATGTGTGAAGTTGACGTGTGTTCAGTTCTGGGTGGTGTCTCTGTCATTCCTGTTGCATGAGCAGGGATCAAAGTGGTGGGAGAGCATAAGGTGGACAGATGCTTATCCGCAACAGGTAAAGGTACCAAGCCTGTCTGAGCCACTTTGGAGCTATCAATATGACTCTTGCGTTGTCTTGTCTGATTTTTAGGATAGTGCCTTGGGTGAGTGGGAGGGGTGGAAAAGCATACAGTGCTTCCCACCCTATGGGGAAAGCATCTCCTAGTGACCGTTGACCTGTGCCCATGGAAGAGCAATAATACGGGCATTTCTTGTGTTTGTGGGTGGCAAATACATCTATTGTAGAAACTCCCCATTTGCAGAACACGTAGCGTATAGTTTTGGGGTTGATCTCCCACTCGTGTTTGTGGGTGAAGTATCTGTGGAGAGTGTCTGCCAGGACGTTGTCCTTGCCTGGGAAATAGTGGGCTGACAGTATTATGTTTCTTGGTATTCACCACTCCCAGACCTTCATTGCTTACTGGCATAACCAGTAGGATTATTCTCTTGCTTGGCGATTGATGTAGTACATCTTCGTGGTATTGTCCATTACTATCTGTACTGTGTTGTTTTGAATTACAGGCTGAAAGTAGGCACAAGGCTCGTGGAGTGCTCTGCGTTTGAGGAGGTTTACGTGTTCATTTGCCTCGTCTTTGTGCCATTGGCCCTGTACCACTCCTTCTCCCAGGTGAGCTCCCCATCCTAGCAGGGAGTCGTCTTTGGTATTTGTTCATGTTGTGGATGGCTGTAGAATGTGTATCCCGCTGCACACATTACAATGTATTGTCCACCATATAAGTGTGGACCTTATTTTGTTGGCATGCAGAGTCACATGTTCAGATGATATGTGCAAGGTCTGTATAGTGTTCTGAGCCATGCCTGTGCTAGTCTCATATGTAATCGGGCATGTGGTATGATTGTGGCCACTGCCATGTGACCCATTAGCTGTAAACACTGCCTTGCTGTTACAGTTGGGTTGGCTTGTATTATGGTTACAAGGTCCTTTATCACTGAACAACTGTGTTGTGGTAATGATGCCAGTGCCTTTGTTGCAATCCAGATGTGGTCCTGTAACGTCTGTGCTCTGTGTTGGGGTGAGAGAGCAGCTTTCCCTGTTTATCTGTAGGACCAGGGATTTGAACAGGGATTTGCTGTTGGACCTCTTAAAAGGCAGGTACAGGAATATGGTTATGTCCCCCTTCCTGAGGTGGATTGCTACCACTGCCACAATCTTCTAAAAGACTTTTAGGGCTGTTGGTAACCCAAATGGCAGGATCATGTATTAAAAATTTTGATCTTTTAAGGTGAATCTCAGAAAACATCTGTGGGATGGATATATGGTTATGTGGAAATATACATCCTGGAGGTCGAGGGTAGACAGCCAGTCTTCTTTCTCTACGACAGGAACGATGGTGTCTAAGGTTACCATCCTGAATCATTGGTAACGTATGAAATGGTTGAGTTTTCAAAGATCCAGAATCAGTCTCCAACACCCTGACTTCTTAGTGGTAAGGAAGTGGTGTGAAAGCCCTGCCTCTTGTGCTTTACTGGGACCTCTTCTGTTGTTCCTAGTTGTAAGAGGTGTTGAGCTTTCTGCACAAGCACATTCTTGTGAGATGGGTCCCTGAAAAGGCACAGGGAAGGGAGTTGATGGGGAAGGAGGTTGGTGATGAATGGGATACACTAACTGGTCTGGATAATCTCCAGCACCCACTTGTCTGTGGCGATGTTTTCCCAGGCTGGATAATTTGCTATTAAGCCTGTTTGCCAAATAATGTATAGATGGCTGACTCAGAGATGTTGATGCTGTCAGACAGAATGACTGTAAAAATATTGATGATTGATGTGTGGTTGTTTGGTCAGTTGTTTGTCTGTTCCTATTCTGTCTTGGTCGGTGTCTACTATCGTGTTGTCTCGGTTGTTGGGTGAATGATGTAGCTCTATATCTCTGTGTAAAAAGTCTTGCTTGTCTCTTTCTATTCATTAGTATGTTTATTCCTAGCATCTTCAGTGAAGGCCTGGAGTCCTTTAGTGTGTACAATGAGGAGTTGGTGGACTCAGCAAAAAGATTGGACCCTTTGGATGGGAGATCCTCCACCATGGCCTGGATTTCTTTTGGGAAGCTCGGTTGCTGAAGCTATGAGGTGTGCCTCATTAACACAGTCAGCTCTGTGGATCTGGAGGCCATCACTGCTGCATTAAGCTCAGCCTGTAGGGCTGTCGTACAGATCAGTGTGCCTCCTCTTTCATGTTTGCTTTGTATTGCTCCTTCTATTGTCTGGAAGATCTTCAGTAAAACTTGACAACTGATGAAAAGTGTGATGTTTTTGCCAAAAGGGCAATTTTAAGTTGAAGGCTTGCTGCTGAATAAGCCTTTCTGCCTGTCACTGTCTAGGCACTTCCAGTCATTATGGGTGGGTACTGTGTGTGGCCTGCTGTTTGACCTTCTGGTTAGCCACGTCCACAACTAGCAAATTTGGATTAAGATGGGAGACCAAAAATTGTTCCCCTTGCGGAGCTGCATACTACTTTCAGTTGACCCTGTTTCCTGTAGGTAGAACTGTGGCTGGCTTCTGCCACAGCTTCTTTGCTGGATCCTTAAGCACATCATTCATTGGAATTACCAGTCTGGCTTGTGGTGAGGCATGAAGGAAGTTTGTGTTTTTGTCTCAGGTACATCTCATAGTGATATGTCGATTGTGTCCATCATCCTCCGAAAGAGTTCTTGGGAGGCTTTAAAATCACCCTGTGTATTAGGTGATGATGGTATAATAGTGTCCTTGAGTGCCAGTGATGTGTTTTGTTCTGTGATCAAGGAGTTGTTTGTGAGTTGTTTGTCCTGCCCACGACAGTGGCATTTTCATCCTCCTCTCCCTCCGTGGAGATGGAGTGTTCAGTTTATTATTATGAAGTCAAAGGGTGAAGGCTAGGATCCCATGACATGCTGGGATACTGGGGATGCTGTAGTTGATATGCTGCCCAGGGGTCCCAGTATGACCAGTTGAGTGACATCAGTGGTGGAAACCATTGTGGCTGTTGCCACATCTGTAACTGGGAGGGTTTGGGTGATGGAGCTCTAGGCATGCAGCCCCTCCGTGTTCAGCTTCCTCATCTGTAAATTGAGATATCGAGCGTGGCAAAACTAAAAGTCTGCATTTGGAAGTGCTTGGGGTATAATCCGTCCCAAACAGTGGTGTGCCTGGCATTGACCTCACCCTCAGATCATCGTAGCCGTGTCTACACGTGCACGCTACTTCGAAGTAGCGGCACCAACTTCGAAATAGCGCCCGTCACGGCTACACGTGTTGGGCGCTATTTCGAAGTTGAAATCGACATTAGGCGGCGAGACGTCGAAGTCGCTAACCCCATGAGGTGATGGGAATAGCGCCCTACTTCGAAGTTGAACATCGAAGTAGGGCACGTGTAGCCGATCCGCGTCCCGCAACATCGAAATAGTGGGGTCCGCCATGGCGGCCATCAGCTGAGGGGTTGAGAGACGCTCTCTCTCCAGCCCCTGCGGGGCTCTATGGTCACCGTGTGCAGCAGCCCTTAGCCCAGCTGGGGATCCATGCTGCATGCACAGGGTCTGCAACCAGTTGTCGGCTCTGTGGATCTTGTGTTGTTTAGTGCAACTGTGTCTGGGAGGGGCCCTTTAAGGGAGCGGCTTGCTGTTGAGTCCGCCCTGTGACCATGTCTGCAGCTGTTCCTGGCACCCTTATTTCGATGTGTGCTACTCTGGCGTGTAGACATTCCCTTGCAGCGCCTATTTCGATGTGGTGCTGCCCAACGTTGAAGTTGAACACCGACATTGCCAGGCCTGGAGGATGTGTAGACGTTATTCATCGAAATAGACTATTTTGATGTAGCATGCGCATGTAGACGTAGCCCTTGTGATGTACATTGAGGTCTCTGAGGTGCGGGGGGGTGGGGGGGGGCATGAGCAGTCCTTGCATGGGCTTCACTATTGGTGTGAGTAAAAGGAAGCTGCCCGGTACTGTTGCTGAAGTCATTTTTGGTGCCCAGGGTCCCTTACATGCTCTCACACTTTTAACCAATACTGGCCCTTTAAAGGACTTTTCTCTCTGGCCGTGTCTACACTAGCCAAAAACTTTGAAATGGCCATGCAAACGGCCATTTCGACGTTTACTAATGAAGTGCTGAAATACATATTCAGTGCCTTATTAGCATGCGGGCGGCCGCGGCACTTCGAAATTGACGCGGCTCCCTGCCGCACGACTTGTCCCGACGGGGCTCCTTTTTGAAAGGACCCCGCCTACTTCGAAGTCCCCTTATTCCTATCTGCTCATAGAAATAAGGGGACTTTGAAGTAGGTGGGGTCCTTTCGAAAAGGAGCCCCGTCTGGGCAAGCCGCGTCAATTTCGAAGTGCCGCGGCCGCCCGCATGCTAATGAGGCGCTGAATATGTATTTCAGCGCTTCATTAGTAAACTTCAAAATGGCCATTTGCATGGCCATTTCGAAGTTTGGGGCTAGGGTAGACACGGCCCATGTGTTTTGCACCATTGTAAGCCTACTATTGATTCTGTCTTGGTTCCAAGTAACACAACTGTACTGACTTAGCTGGTGGGAGGAGGAAAAATACCATTCAGATCTCCCCACCTGAGGTTCCTGTAGGGTCAAATCTGAGCAGTCACATGAAAGGAACTAAAAGCAATTAACATCAACGAGCCCTTTACAGTAGCATGGGAAGTACCAGGCTTTGAGGTCCCTTTTCTTCTGGACCAAAGTTACAATAGTACTAATTTACTTTTTAAGATACTGAATTATCAATTATGCTGAGGCAGGATGTAATGCAGGCTGTTATCACAGCTGGACTAGGCAGACTACTCAAATGATAGAACTTAATACATCAGGGCAGATCAATTCTGGATCCCTGGTGTTTTTAATTCTGAAGAGCTGGGACGGTCCATACAGCAAATCCTTTGTTTCATATAATCCTTAGTAGCAAAAAGCTCAGATATTCTTTTTCTACTAAAGGGATTTTGTGTCTTTTCATAGACTGAGAGAATTGTAAACTAGCTTATTGTGGAAACTGTATCAGAGGGGTAGCCGTATTAGTCTGTAGCCACAAAAACAGTGAGAGGTCCTGTGGCACCTTATAGACTAACAGATATTTTGGAGCATAAGCTTTCATGGGCAAAGACCCGCTGTGGATCTTTGCCCACAAAAGCTTATGCTCCAAATATCTGTTAGTCTATGAGGTGCCACAGGACTTCTTGGCCGGGAGGGGGTGTTTGTTTTTTGGGTTTTTTTTGTGGAAACTGTGGTGTTTTATTACTTTCATGTATCTCACCACTTGTGTAGATTTTCCACTTTGCTGGGTAGTGTGGTGTTGCAGCGGAAACCAGATAACCCTAATTCAGATATACAGGCAGGAAACCAGTGTGGAAATACAGCATTTTTTTTTAGTGGTCAGGATGTGAAGCAACAGCACCATCTAGGGCCCATAAACTGGTACATAAACTGTATGTGGTGTAGTTGTGATCCATTCCAAGATACTAGAAAAATTCGATGAGGTAATATGTTTTACTGGACAAACTTCTATGGGCAAGAGAAGTTGTCTCTCTCTGATACATAAACTGGCATTTTAACTGACCAAAATTACTGGGTTGACACCTCTGCAAACCAAAGTACTCACTTCTGGAGAGACATGAAGCCAAATGCAAAAAATTGGCAGATGAAAATGGGCAGTTTGAGGTTATGGACTGAGTTAACACTCAGCTGAAGTGAGCATTATACTAAAGGTGTGTTTGAGCATGTGTGTCAGTTATCCAAAGATGGTAACTATTGCTACATTTAGGAAAAGTTCCCATCTACAGAACAGTTAGAGCTGTAGATGCTGCAATGCAATGCCTCTCTCTCCAGCACTGACCAGCAGTCGGGCAAAATTCTAATTTAGACAGATAGCGTTACAGGACGCAGGGCCCAGAATGGAAGTGATGACTTCCAGGACCAACTCATCACTGACTGCACTGGCTAAGTGCACCAGACTGTTGGGGACCCCAAAGCAAAGAACCCAGAGTCACCCCAATTCCTTATACCCCATAGGCAGCTCTGTAGCCACTCATAGAAAGAAGAAGGAAGCCAGCTTCACTGGTCACTCCATTTCTTAGCCTCTTTGCTAAGGCTACTGAGCAGTTCAATTTGTGTCATTTGTAATGGTGATTCATTTATTATTTTAGATGTACTCGTGCACTGATATTTGAAATCCAACTAAGGCTCAGTCACTGTTAGGGCTGCTTCCCCACTCGGACACTCAGAGTGCAGAAAGTAGGGGTCTGCAAAAACCTTAAAAATCCTTGCCTTTATAGGCTTTGCATAAAAAAAAACTCCTCAAGGTCAGATTCCTTGATAAGTAATGCCGCCACCACCAAGTGAAAAAGCCCGTTAAGCCCAGGAAGACACACTTGGATATCTTCCTATGGGGTAAACACCACGCTTTACCCTTTTCTTAGGAGATAACTTTAAAATAAATAGCTGTAATCTGATAGCTGACCTGGCTTTAGGCAGTCATTCATAAAGACATTCCTCTAGGACACAGAAATCAAATCACTGCCTGAAAAAAGTAATTTATTTGCAAAACAAAAGATGAGAAAATGCCAAGGAAGTAAATAAATATAATTGTATGCTGGATATAATAAAACAACTCAAAACATTTTGATTGCAGCACAGAGAATTACTTCCCTGGGATTCATCTTAGACGTTGCAGTGTACAGGGGAAAAATACATCCACCTGAGAAGTCCTTCACTAAATCCAAAAAAATGAAAAATAACCAGTTCACATTTATGAGACAGCCAGGATATTTACTGGATTCATTCAAGTTGCTTAGCATCAATCCTTTTTTGTTTATCCTCTTTGCATCAGCCACACCGAGAAAGACCCCACAGACTGCAGTTGTTCTCAGTTCAAAAGAATTTCTCTTTCTCCTGTTGGCTTACCTGGCTGCCTGCCACAGAGCCCCTCTAAGGGTTAACTGTTTACAGTCATTCATTCATGACAGTCACTCATTTCACTTAGACATTGTTTGGAGATATTATAGAACTAGACAGATTCAATTATAACAACCCTTTGAGCCTAACAATCTTGTCCATTTGTTCAATCCATACTTGTTTAACTTGCTGGTAAGAATATTTTGGGAGACTATCAAAAATTTGGCTAAAGTCAAGATATATTATGTCCACCATTTTCATATCCACAGAACCAGTTATCTAGTTGTCTTGTCATTGGAGGCAATCAGGTTGGTCAGGCATGACTTTGCCTTGGCAAATTCATGTTGACCGTTCCTGATCACTTTCTTCTGCTCCAAGTGCTTCATAATTTTGCCGACGACTGAGGTAAGGCTGATGGGTCTATAGTTCCCTGGATTGTCCTTCTTTCCTTTTTTAAAGATGGGCACTACATTTGCCTTTTGCCAGTCATCTGGGACCCCTCCCAATCCCCACAAGTTTTCGAAGATAATGGCCAAAGACTCTGCAATGACATTAGCCAATTCCCTCAGTACCCTTGGATGCATTAAATCTGTACCCATGGACATGTGTATGTGTAGTATTCCTAATAGCACTTACCTTTTCTTTTTCCCCCACCAAGGAGTACCCACCTCCTTCCCATTCTGTATTGTCTCGTGCAGTAGTCTGGGAGGTAACCTTTTTGGTGAAGACAGGCAAAAAAGCATTGAGTATTTCAGCTTTCCCCATATCATCTGTCACAAGGTTACCTCCCTCATTCAGTAAGAGCCCCACTCTCTCCCTGATCACTGTCATTGTTGACATGCCTGTAGAAACCTTTCTTGTTACCCTTCACATTCCTTGCTAGCTTCTGTTCCAATTGTGCTTTTGCCTTCCTGATTACTCACTTGCATTCTTGAACAATAGATTTATACTTCTCCTTAGTCAGCTGTCCAAAGTTCCACATCTTATACTCATCATTTTTGCATTTTAGCTTGCCAAGGATTTCCCTGGTAAACCAGGCTGGTTGCCTACCATATTTGCTTTTCGTATTGCGCATCGGGGTGGTTTGTTCCTGTGCCTTCAATAAGGTTTCTTTAAAATACTGCCCGTTCTCCTGGGCACCTTTTCCCTTCATATTCGCTTCCCAGGTGATCCTGCCCATCAGTTCTCTAAGAGTTTCAACGTCTCTGCTCCTAAGATCAAGGGTCTGTATTTTACTGCTCACCTCCCTTCCTTTCGTCATGATCCTGAAATCCACCATCGCATGATCGCTGCAGCCCAGGTTGCCACCCACTTCTTTTTCTCCTACTTGTTCCTACCTGTTTGTGAGCAGCAGGTCAATTGTTAAGTTTTTTTTTTCACCCCTGAAACACAGGAGCTCTTGATACAAAGTACATCCCAGGTGCATCTACACTTGCATTCCTTTTTCGAAAAAGGTATGCAAATGAGGGAAATCAAAAATGCAAACTAGGTGCATATTTGCCTATTTGGTGCCTGTAGGGTGCGAGAAGACATTGTGACGGTAAGAAAGTGCAGTCCGACCCCTCTGTGAATCCTCAGGAGAATTCCAAACAGGCCAGTCTGTGCAAGGTGAAAAGCGGCAAAACAAGTAATTTTGTGCAAGGCGAACAGCTGCAAAACAAAGTACGATTGCCAAAACTTCAAGGCTACGCTGGCAGTAGGCCACAAGAGATCGTAAGAGTAATGCATAGGCAATTTTAAGCAATCTTATGTAAATGAGTTTAAGCTTTATTACTTAGTGTTAGGAGGCCTGTTACAGAGCCTCTCCCCCGAGCGAAACTCCGACGCGTCAGGTTTTTTCCCCCCCTGGTGACTGTGGCATTTCCGGGGCTCCCGTCGCGGGTGTCACGCTTTCAATAAACCAAATATAGCACTTGCCTTTTGGGAGCAGCCTCATTTCTGGGGAACCCAAGCCTGGTTGGTTACAGTGCCTCATTTGCATATTCTTATTTTGAAAGAGCATCTTTCAAAAGAAGAAAACCAGTGTACATGTTGCTCTTTTGAATGTAAACCCCATCTTCGAAAGAATCCTTCCCAATAAATAAAGGGAAGAAGGATTCTTTCGAAGATGGAGTTCTCTTTCAAAATAGCAGCGTCTACACTGGTTTTCTTCTTTCGAAAGAAGCTCTTTTGAAAAAAGAATATGCAAATGAGGTGCCAAATATGCACACTTGCACCTCATTTGCATTTTATGTCCCTCATTTGCATACCTCTTTCGAAAGAGGAATGCAAGTGTAGACGCATCCACTGTGAATGAGAAGTAGTAACCAATGTGCCTCTATGCTATGGCTTCAATCAGGAGTTAGGGTCTAAATTTATAAACTTATTTTCACTTGTGTCTCACAAGTGCAAGAGCTTCTGAAACAATCTTTGTTCGAGAGCTGCATGACAGATTCTGTTATCCCCATAGGACCAATTTATTTGAAATAAGTAGAAGATGCCTGACTATAGTTACCTGGGAGAAGCAGCTCTCAGTCTTTTGTGGATTGTTTACTGGACTTTATTTAGTACAGTAAAACCCTCCATATAATGGACTAAGGCGGGGAGGGTTGTCTGTTATTACAGAAAGTTCATTAAATGTGAGGGTGTAGTGCCCCCCGGGTCCTCCAGCTCCAGTCCCCCCCCCCCCAACCAAAACAAAACCTGCCACTCACCAGAGCCACCGCCGCTGGACGAGCTGTCGGACCGCGCTGTGGCTGGGACCCTGCCACATAGCGGGGACACTGCCACCACACTCAGCTGGCGGTGCCCCACTGCAGGGGGCTGGAGCTGCCTCATGGCTGGAAGTGCCCTGCCGTGTTTGGCTAGAGGCGCCCCTTCCCGACACATGTGGCAGGAGGGGCTACACACAGCCTGGAGGAGCCACTACCAGAGCCACCACACACTCCTCCCACCAGGGGGTGAGGCGCATGTGAGTGCTCTCTGCCTGTGTATGTGCCCCACCCCTGGTGGGAGAAGCCTGTGGTGGCTTCCGTAAAAAAAATGGGATGCAGGGCTCTTTTGAAGATGGGGTTTGCTTTAGAAAGAGCCGTGTCTACATTGCTTCTCCTCTTTCAAAAGAATATGCAAATGAGGTGTCAGTATGTAAATCTGCACCTCATTTGCATTTTCAACTTCCCTCATTAGCATGCCTCTTTCCAAAGAGGAATGCAAGTGTAGACACAGCCCAGGTGTGCAGGAAGCAGCCTGGGAATTTTAAAGTCATTTCCTTTATGGCCAGCATAGCTATCAGAGCAGGCAGCACACCCCAGCAGCACACCTGGCCATGAATTCCCAGGATCGCAGATGAGACCCAGCATGGAGCATGCATAAAATCCAGGACCTCATCAGTGGGGGCGGGGGGGAGGGATGAATCTGTCCTGCTGCAGCTACAAACTTGCAAAGAGCTCACTGGGCATGCGGCAAAAAAGGGTACACCAGGGACACTCAGCAGTGCCACATGAAAATAAAGGCACTCACTCTGGGTCATCTCCCCAAACATGCCCCCTCTATGAGCAGCTAGGTAGGATTCTAGGGAGTGACCCAACAACAGCCCCAAAAAGATCTCTGGATACCTCAGAAGATACTCTTTGGCACTCATCTGGCAACAGCAAGGAGGACATGACAGATGAGGCAGAGGAAAGCAATCAGCAGGTGAGGAGAAGTTGATCTTGGAAACAAAACAGCAAGGAGATTTTTGTAGCTTTCGAGCCAGTCCCCTCATCCCAGGATGTTTTGCAGCCAGATTTTGATGGTGGAGAGGCCACTTGTGTTGAGTATGCTTTTTTTTTTTTTTTTACAGTGCCTCCAGTAAGGTGCAGCTGGGGGTGGGGTGAATCAATACTTACACAGCTTGGGGCCCCTAGAACAGCTTGTTAATGCTTCTGGGGATAGTGCACTGATCCTGTCTGGACAGCTACATACAGGCGTCAGACAGGTACTCTTTATTTTTCTCTCACTGTTTTTTGAGGCTTGCATTATTCTGGCTTCCACACTAACACACCATCCCATGCCAAGCCACCGGTAAGTAATCTGGAATCATGGCACCAGAGAGCGTTTTTTTGCAAATATACTGGCTCTGTACCCACAATGGAATAGCATACATTCCTTTTCACTTTTTCTTATTCTTAGGAGGCTGCAACCTACAAGCAGGGAAAGGAGCATAGAGCTACTGTATATGATAGCACAAGCTGCTGTACCATGCAGGGCTGTAGTGTACTGAGGGGGGAGCAAGAAAGTCAAAGGCTTTGTGCTTGTAAAAGCCCACATGGTCACAACCCCAGAACCCGACCAAGTTGCTGACAGAGCAGGGATGCAGGCAGGGAGCCTGTATGCTTGGGTGATTTACAAATTTTAGCAAGCTCACAGCATACCCAAAAGAAATCAGGGGTTTTCCTATGTGCATGTGCCTTTAATATCACAAGCAGCAAGCAGAGCCATTGGATGCAGCTTGCTGGTTCCCTTTAAAGGACCACGTGGTTTCAATCGCCCCCACCCCCCAGCTTGCTGGCAAAACAGAAATTATCTGGGGGTTACTGACATGCCCCAGCTGGGTGCACGTAGGGAATCTGGGGCTTGGGTGTGATGTACAAATTTTAGAAATCCAGAAGTGTACCAAAAAGGAATCAGGAATTTTTCTCTTCCTTTTTAGACAATGCAATCTGAACTTCCCCACACTCCCCTCTTGCTCTCCCTGACCCCCCTTGGTCCAGGTGTCACAGCAGCAGTCCTCTGCCAAAGTGGTTCCCACGGAGCAGCACCAGGACCAAACAGCTGCCCCACTTTTCCCCAGACCCCTGGAAAATCATTGTCCAAGTGCACATGTAGATTGTGGGGGGGGGGGGGGTGGGTATGGCTGAACAAAATCTTGAGGGGTTTTCAGTAGTTTTCACAGACTGCCCCCTCCCTTACACCTAGCCTCTTATCATGACTGGAAGGTAAACATGCACCATAAGAGAATCTTTCTGTGGAAATGAATCCCATCTCAGCCTTAAGAGCTCAAAAATGTCCTTGCAGAGAACACGTTCACATTTGAAAAAGATTTTCATTCATTATGTGCCTTTGTGGCTACGTCTACATGTGCCCCAAACTTTGAAATGGCCACGCAAATGGCCATTTCAAAGTTTACTAATGAAGCGCTGAAATGCATATTCAGCGCTTCATTAGCATGCGGGCGGCCGCAGCACTTCGAAATTGACGCTCCTTGCCGCTGCGCAGCACGTCCAGAGGCGCCTCCTTTTTCGAAAGGACCCCTCCTACTTCGAAGTCCCCTTATTCCCATGGCGGCAAGGAGCGTCAATTTCGAAGCACCGTGGCCGCCCGCATGCTAATGAAGCGCTGAATATGCATTTCAGCGCTTCATTAGTAAACTTCAAAATGGCCATTTGCGTGGCCATTTTGAAGTTTGGGGCACGTGTAGATACGGCCTGTATGTTGTTACAGTTAGCTACACAAAAAATGTATCGAACATGGGGTCCTTCCCACTGTCTTCTATCCTTTTATCTATACTGGGCCTTCACCTGCTGGAGTGAGGTTCAGTCAGCCAGGTAGGAGGAAAAAAAAAAAAACAGGGAAGAACTATTTATGGAGCAAACTGAGGCAGGCCATACAGAATACAAGCTCAGAAAGAAAGGGAACACAGAAACCAGTGGAAATAAACCATGCTTGAGCAGCGAATTCATGACTTTCCAAATTAGGAGAAACAGATCTTGAATCACTGTGCAGACAGGTCCTGCAGTCCCTTGTTGCGGAGCAAAGAACCCCCTGCAAATCATTAGAGAATGAATGATTATAGGCCTACCTCCCCATGTTCCCTGGCCTCCCCTCCTCGCCGCCACAGAATGCTGGGAGGAAAGTTAATGGCAGCCTCGCAGTCCATGCCCAGGGACCCTTCTGACAGCAGAAGACTCACATTCCATCACATGTGCTTATCCACCCTTAACCCTCTGCCACAATCTGTTTTTAGTGTCCCCTCAATAAAAATTATTAAGGCTTTTTAAAAAACAAAAAGTGTACTTTAGTGGTTGGCCTGGTTTGGGGTTGTGTGTGGTGGTGCTGATGGTGGTTTCACAACAGTCAAGCAAAGAGTAAGTAGGGTCACCAAAAATCACTATGAGCCACTCCATGTCACCAATGGTGATTTTCTGAGCTGGGAAAAAAGTCCCATATTGGCACTTTCTAACAGACCAGAATTCCTAAAATGTCACACGTCATGCACTTTTTCCAACCAGCCCATGTTGATGTTGGTGAAATGACCCTTTTGACCCACCAGTGCCTGCATCATCATGAAGACGTACCCCTTGCGATTTATGTATTCTCAAGCAAGGTTGTCCGGTGTCAGGATTTGGATCTATCTATCGCCCCATCACAGTTAGGGAACCCCACTGCAGCAAAACTGGCCATTGCAGCCTGCCCATTCCCCAGAGTCACTGTCTTTGGCAGCAGAAAGGTACTGACTGCTTTGGCCATCTAGATCACAACAGCCCCCATTGTAGATTTGTCCACTCCAAATTGATTGCCTACTGACTGGTAGCTGTCTGGCGTTTCAAGCTTCCACAGACCAATTGCCACACGCTTCTGAACTGTCAGAGCAGGTCTCATTTTGATGTTGCAGTGCTCCAGGGCGGGGGGGACAATTCACAAGGTTCCGTAAAAGTCACCTTGTGCATGCAGAAGTTTTGCAGCCACTGCTGATCATCCCATACCTTGTGCGCTCCAATTATGTGCAACACACCCAGCCTCTCCCCATTCCTCCTCTCCACTGTTTCGCATGTTTATATGTCCTGCCCCTCAGGGTAGTCCTCCTCCTGGCTGCTTAGGCTCTGGAGATACAGCAGCACAGCATGTGACATGATCCTAACACTCCACAGCAGCTCAAATCTTCTCTGGGTCTATGGCAGCCATGTAATGGCATGTCCTAGTCTACGTAATAGTGGTGCACAGGAGCTTGCCGTAGAAGTGGCCAAGTCGGGGAGGTGGGAGGGCAGAGCTGAAGTGTTGGGACCTAGAGCTGTGACCTGTAGTCTTGGGAGTATATGACCGCTTCCAAAGAGTATCTAGACACAGACCTAGGCAGGGGTGAGGAGGTCCGTACCAAGGAATGGTGCTGAGGGGGAATGCTGGACCATGGTGGATGTCCTCCAGTTGTGGGTGTCCACTTGTACTGGGCTCAGCAGCTGTCTGGTGGTAGCAGGAGTCTGCATGAGCAGCACTGGTGTAGCAGGCTTGGTGTGCGCTGACTGGGGATGCATTCATGCTGCATGGTAGGAAAGAGAAGGGATTCCTGGTACCTGGAATCCGTGCTGCACAGCTGTGCTTGGTCTCACTGCCAGGGACAGTCTCCATCCACTGTGCCAAGCGTTCATGCTCTAAGGCTGCCAGTGAAGAACTTGTTCTATGAGGAAACATTTTAGGCATGTGTCCCTCTGCTTCTTAGTATGGGATTTAAAACCCTTGCAGATCTTACACTTACCTACCTACCTAGTGACCCTCCCCCAAGCACTTCAGACAGGAGTTGTGAGGGTCACCATGGAGCATAGCTTCAAGAACTTGTCCCAAGGCTTGAAACCCTGGGGCTGGGGAAATTCAGACTAGGAGATATCACCATTAATCATTTACAACTAACACTATATTTCTGAAAACTAGTGCCTATAAATTACAAACTAAGTACACTCTACTCTTAAGGCAGGTGCTTTCAGAAATACAAGGAAGAGAGTGTTCCAACAACCGTCATTGGTTGTAAGAAGGAACTGAGGCTGTAGAGGGCCACAAGGAGTATATGTGCACTACTAAGGAAGTGCCACTCTAGGGGACTCCCCTGCCAACCCAACAGGTACTGCAAAGGGAAAAACAAAAACTTCTGACAATCCTGTATGCAGCACACACATGCGTACATAGAATGGATAAAACAAGTCACTCGAATACCTGGAGGGCAATTTCTCCACTTTTGATATTCAGAGGAATAGGACATCTTTGTTTATCAACTAGTCCTACTAGCAACAGACAACACTTTCCACCTCCCTGCTGCGTTAACCTAGGATTCTATTTTTCTATTCCTTTCAGCTGAGAAAGTAGGTTTTACCCACAAAAGCTCATAACCTAAAATTAGTTAATCTCTAAGGTGCTACAAGACTGCGTGTTATTGGTACAAAGAGACAGAGGTGCCAAAGTGCCACTTAGGGCCATTAGGTTAATACTGGGAACCCTTGAGATCCATGGCGAGGTACCTCACACTCTACTGCTACCTGACTAACCAGATGATTTCCTGTGTGCTTGAAATTTTTGCTGGTAGCCACGTAAGTGCCTAATAATGTCCCACTCCTGCATAAAGCAACAAAGGCGCTCACATACACCTCACGAGGCTCTGTGAAGCTGAGAGCACTCCACCACGGCTCCAGTCCAGAAAAGCATTTCAACATATACGTAACTTCAGCCACATGAATAATCCTATTGCCTTCATGCACAAAACTTCAGAACATACTTAAGTGTATTGCTGGATCAAGGCCCAGTTCATTGTTGGCTCTAAAGCTTTTTCATCCTTGGCTAGAAGGTGATAAGGCACGAAGTTTTATGAGTCATTTAAAAGAGTCTACTAGCAAGACTGGAAGAAAGGATGGCGTAGTATTTGGAACACTGAGCTTGGCTGTGTGAAACTCACATTCATTTCCCTAGTCTGCTCTGGGCTACCTGTGTGACCTTTGGCACATAATTCAGTCTTTGCCTCATTCTGCAGCAAAGGTCTTGCAAAGGAGAGGTGTCCACTGAAATAAACTGGCCATTGAATCATGAAAATGAGCCCTCTACAACTGAGTCAGTCACAGACTTGAGACACTCAACATCATTCACCTCTTCTGAAAATTATTTTTATTTTAGTGGTGGGGAAATGAGGCACAAAGGTTAAAAATCATGACCCCATCAGGTATGGGGCAAACTCCCATTGAGGTAGATGGAAACTGAGGACATTCAGCATTGCGTAGGATCAACTGAGATTTTGAGACAACTTATTTTTAAAGTCACTAAAAACATTCTCATCTCAATGCAAGATGTTGGCCTTAGCATGCAGAGAAGTGGATGGGAATATCATCATACCCAGCAGAGGTGTAAATGCAGCTCATGGACAGTGGTGTCATAATGATGTACACGGCTCTGAGATTAAGGTGCATTCTCCCCCAAGAGGTATGTTGCTTGAGACTCTGCAGCCAGCATGCCAAAGTACTGACCGAGCTTGGGGGTGGATTTTCTAGTATAACTGAATGGCACTATGTGCAACACATCAGGACGAGAGAACTGGAAAAGCTACAGGCAGGATGGTACAAGACTTCCAGCTCTTCCCAG
Source organism: Carettochelys insculpta (assembly GCF_033958435.1). Classification (NCBI taxonomy): domain Eukaryota; kingdom Metazoa; phylum Chordata; order Testudines; family Carettochelyidae; genus Carettochelys; species Carettochelys insculpta. Next base: position 233,952,899 of record NC_134137.1, on the reverse strand, counting down.
CACTGAGCTGGTTTTCCTTTTTAGGGTATCTCAGCATGATATCTCCAAAAAGTGAACAGGAAATTTTCATTTCCAGCAGCTGTGCAGCTGGCTTTTCAGTTCCATCACATTCCCACTTTCAGAAAGTGACAGAAAAACCAAGTGGGACAGAGAAGACAAAATGCTGTAACTTAAATTCACTGCAGCTGGAACACGATGCCTGGGATCTCAGCTCTCCTGTCTGACACCTTGTGTCTCAGTGTATTGGTAATGTGTTCTGGGAGGTTAGTAAACCAAAGAAGTTGGGACCCAGAACTTGACTTTTAGTTATTTAGCTGCCTGCACAATAGAGTACACTAGCAATAGCAAGGAAACCAGAGACAGAGCAATCACCATACTCCATGATACTCCCTGCTGCTTATTTTGGGTATGACAACACTAGGAAATTAAGCTGAATTTATTAAGGTCAACTTTATACCACTCAATTCTGTAAAGCAGTGGGCGAATGTTCACACTTGATCAGAAAGTTGACAGTGCCCCCCCATTTAACTTTGCTAGGTTCAACTGTGTCAGCAGTGCATTGTGGGTACCTATGCCACAGTTCCTGCTGCCCCCTTGAATGCTAGATTGCTGTGCCAGTGTCTGATGGGAAAAAAAATGTGCTGAAAATGGTTGTGGGTGTGTTTTGTCAGCATCCCAGAGTGCATTGCACTCCTTCTGAAAATAAACAGAAACAGATTTGTGCAACCTCAGCAAATTTGTGGATGACACTAAGCTAGGGGGACAGGTAGGTAAGTTGGAGGATAGGGATAGGGTCCAGACTGACCTAGGTACATTGGAGGATTGGGCCAAAAGTAATCGGATGCGGTTCAAAGTCCTGCACTTGGGATGGAAGAATCCCAAGCATTGTTACAGGCATGACCGACTGCCAGCAGAAAAGGACCTGGGGATGACAGTGGATGAGAGGCTGAATAGGAGTCAACAGCGTGCCCTTGTAATCAAGATTAATGACATACTGGGGCGCATTAGGAGGAGCATTTCCAGCAGACCTAGAGATATTATTATCCTCTGTTCAACACAGGTGAGGCCATATCTGGAGTACTGCATCCAGTTCTGCCCCGCCCCATATAGAAAAGATATGAATGCACTGAAGAAGGTCCAGCAGAGAACTACAAAATGATTAGGGGGCTAGTACACATGACCTACAAGGCTGAGGAATTTAGGCTAATTTAGTCTGAAAAGAAGAGTAAGGGGCGCTTTGGTAGCAGCCTTCAATTTCCTGAAAGGTATGGGGGCTCTAAAGAGGGTGGAGAGAGGATGTTCTCAGTAGAGATGGAGGGCAGGACAAGGAACAATAGTCTCAAGTTACAGAGGGGGAAAATGTAGGTTGGATTAGTGGGAAAGACCTTTGCACTAGGAGTGTGGTAAAACATTGGAATGCCTTACCTACAGCGGTGGTGGAATTTTCATCCCTGGAGGTTTTTAAGTCTCAGCTTGACAATGTCCAGGTTGGGATGATTTAGAAAGTGTGGATCCTGCTTTAGGCAGGGGGCTGGACTCGATGACCTCCTGGGATCCCTTCCAGCCCTAGGATTCTATGAATTACTAATGCTCTGTAACCAGTGTTGTTCAAGATGTATTCCACATGTCCACTCCATGCAGTGTCTGCATTGACCATGAATAACTGGATTGACAAATAGACCTGTTTAGACATGTCAACATACAATGACAAAGCTTTTCTAACATCCAGGGTGTGATGGGGCTGTCATCTCTATTGCTATCATGGGGTTTGGGGGTAAAACAAAGGTAAGTAAATCAAATGTAATATGAAAATTATGCACCACATTAAAATAGAATTTCAATGACAGCACAAAATGTATTTTATCCTTATAAGGCTGTTCAGAAGTAAGAACAACCTCCCAACCAAAATAGAAGTTAAGAAAGTTACCTTCAGTAATAGATACAGAAAGGTGCACATTGTTAGTGGCTGAAAACACAGTTCCATGAACCTTGACAAAACTAAGATCAAGTCTCAGGAAGAGTGTAGGAGAGGCAGATTCCCTCAGCTAAGGGTATAATCTTTCCAGGACCTCCCAAATGTGACCGTTGTATTAGAAAAAAAATATATGAATGGTTGTCTACTTGCGCAGAAAGGTAATACTGCTGTGTTATGAACAGGAGCTCCAAAAGGAAAGCCTAAACTTACGTGGAAAGCTAGGCAAGTGGCAAAGAGCCAATAGGAGCTACAGAAAAAAAAAAGCATCATCAAACCTGAAATTGAATCACCACTGCAGCTCCTTTGTTAGAAACAGACAGACACAGAAGACAGATGGGGATCTCTCCAGGGATGGAGGGGAAGAAATGCACTTCTCCAAAACAGATCCCCTGGTCTCATCAGAATACATGAGTAGAGAAAAGTTTAGATAGTTGCATAAGGTTTATTGTTTTCATAGTCTGGAGGTTTGGAAATTATGTCTCAGCTGGTTATTTGTTCCTTTTGTTCTCTCCTGTAACCAAGCATCTGACCAACGGAAAAACCCCTGTTTTACGTTAATTCATGTTTTAATTTAAAAAAAAATTAAGCCATTTACAAGCTTGCCAAGGTCATCTTGTTTTAATAATAAAAGTGTTCTTTTTTTTCTTTGTTAACAAGTAGTGGTTGATTCTTTGTGCCCTACCAGGGCTTAAAACTATATGCCTGGATGCATATAGTTAGCAGAGAGCTCACAGCTCCCCACATGCTTTTTTTTGGGGGGCGGAGGAGTTGGGGGGGTGCTCTTGTTCCTTCTTTCCAACTTGTTGGGAAAAGGAGGTTGGGGGTTTTGCCCTCAGAGAAGAAGAGATTCCAAGTGATTTATTTCCTGGAAAGAGGATTTTATGCACTTGGCGGTAGCAACTCCTGATCGATTCAGTTTTCCCTGAAATCAAGATCACTCTTTGGTCTCTAGAAATGATTGAGACAGGTTCTAACAGTGTTTTATTTGGCTAGCCTGTGACCCTTACCTGCACCCGAAGTGCCATGGTGGGGAAGAGGAAGTTACTCACCGTTTGCAGAAATGATGGTTCTTTGAAAAGTGTCTCCCCACTGGTGCTCCATTCTTGGTTTCGGTGCATACTTGCACCAGTGCTTGGAGATTCTTCTATAGCCGTGGTTCCCCATGCCATATATGCACAGCAACACCTCCTCATGCTATTTGGAGCACACCCCTCTGCTCCTTCTCTACCCAAGCAAATAGAGCAGGATGCTCCAAAACAGGGAAAGGGGGAAGGAGGGAAGTGGAGCACCCATGGGAACACATATCTTGAAGAGCCATTGCTACCGAACATAAATAACTTCCTCTTCGAGTAGTGTACCTCTTGGTGCTCCACAATGGGTGAGTATAAAGCAGTAGTTGCACTTTGGAGGTGGGTTTGGAGCCCAGTAACAATTACAGTCAACAGAACTACTTGTCCCACTCAAATGAAGGAACGAATGGAAGATGAGAGAGCGTAGTGCTGTGCCAACAGGGTGCGAGAAGACCACGTTGCCACCTTGCATATGTAAGGGGTATGTTCTTGAGAAAGGTGGTAGTGGAGGACACAGGCCAGGTAGAATGAGTGGTGACAGCACCTGGAAGCTCCCGTCAGTGAAGTGCTGAGCATTCCTGGTGTAACCTTTCTCCAGCATGCCTTGCGAAATCGTCCCATAAATGTCCACATTTCTTTTGCTGGTTCGCAGTGTACTCAGCACAGAATCCTCCCTCCATAGAAATGAGGTCCTGGATCTCCTGATGGCTCCATACTGGGGCTGTTTTGCAATCCTGCAAACTTATGGCTAGTACATGTGCTGCTGAGGTGTGTTTGCCCTGCTAGCTGGAAAGGAAAGGAAAGGAAATTAGCTGAAATTTCCCAGGCTGAGGACTCCTGCTTACTGGGAAAGAAGTGGAGTTGAAGCGATGACCAGAAAGGACACACTGGGGGCACTATGGGATAGATCTGGAGGCTACTGATCTATTTTAATAATGCTGTTGTCTGCACTAGCATAAGTGGCTGGTGTAGGAACGCCTAAGGACTTTAAAGTCACCCTCAAGTCCTTCAGACTACGATCCTCTTATCTGGTTTTTGTTTTTGTTTTGTTTTTTGGTGGGGGGAGGGGGAAGAAAGAGGGACTGGCCTTCAAAGGGGAGGTCTTGTATTGGTTTGCTGAACCTCATATGAAACCCCAGACATCTGAGGCCACAATCCTCTCCCTCATGGCGATACCAGTAGCCATGACCTGAGTGGCTGCATCTGCTGCATCCAAAGCTGCTTGCAAGGCAGCTTTCCTTCCAACATGGCAAGAAACTTCTGTTGTGAAATCCTAGGGCAACAACTTGCCAAACTTGGCCATTGCTGATATCATATTATAGGAATACCTACTGACTATGACCTGGTGATTTGAAATCTGGAGATGAAGGTCCCTGGTATACCTAGTGACCAAAAAGGTCAGGGTGATTAGCTTTCCTATTTTGGGGGGAAGGGCCCTGTATGGGTTAGCAGTGACAACTACAAGGGAGTTTGGGCATCAGGGGGTATAAGGAATTCATAATCTTTTGAAAGAATGAAGTAACATCTCTTGTTCTTTTTGGTGGTGGGGGGGAAACTGATTCAGGAGTCCGCCAAATGGTCTTAGTGGTGTCCAACATTGATGAAGACAATGCTACTGCCACTCCCGTCGGGCCAGTTAAAGAATATCCAGAATCGGATCAACTTCCTCTCTAAGTTCTTCTGCCTGGATGCCCAAATTTTAGGCTGCCCTTCTTAAGGTTCCGTTGTCATCCAGCGTTGGTGACACGGCTGAGACAGCTATGGCCTCATCAGGAGAAGAGGAAGATGTGTAGTGAATGGCTGCTCCATGCCATCACCATCCACTGGATCTCAGAGGTGATGTACACCCTTCACTGTGACCGTGGGGAATATCCACTGCTGCAGAGGGTGCCGCAGGTATCATTGGTACCATGTAATGGAAAAAGATGACAGGTGATAGGAATCACAGTGCTGTACCCAGAGCACTCAGTGTCACAGAAGGCCCCACCAGTGCCAGAGGAAACAGCAGTGCCAAAGGAGGCTTTGGTGCCAGGAACGAAGCGATGACAGTCCTGATGCAAATGGTACCAGGGTTGCCAGTGCCACTGGAGGAACAAAGGAGGCTGAAGCCACAGAAGTCGCCTTGGAGCAGGAACGAGGTGGTTGGCCCTGGCTCTCGTGGAAAGCCCAGGGGGTCCAAAAGTGCCACTGTGCAGAAGTTTGCCTCTACACAAGCCAAGAGTCCAGGTGAGTTACCTGGTGCCTTCTGGGTGATGATGTTTTGCTCCTGCTGGCACTCCTACTTGCACTTCAGCCTCATCTATGAGTGACTTATTTGGACGCCTCTGATGCTGAGGACCAAGGCAACAGTGTGCTCCTAAGCACCCAGGGTTCCCAACCTGGGCTACAGAAGCACTGGGTTTTGGGTGGTGCTGACAGTGCTGCAGCTCAATATGGGCAAGCATGTCACCATTGCAGGCTTGTACCATGATGGTAGGCAGGGAGCCACATTCCTCAGACTGCTGTGCCTTGGGGATGAAAAATATGCTATAGTCTGCATCTGACTCTGCATGGCTCAAAATGCCTTTAGTGCTGATGTCAGCTGAAGGTCTCTGTGCTGAAGAGGTGGAGTTTGTGGACTCAACCGTCTGTTGTCAGTCGGAGTCAACACAGAGACCTGTTGAGGCATGGCCTGAGAAGTGGAGCCCTGCCCAGGTCAGACCCGGGCCAGCTCCCTGCATTTCAAAGCGGGAATAGCAACCCCCTTCCTTTCTCTTCTTTTTCTGAGGAACTGGGCATTGAGAGCGAGGCCTGCACACTGGGTCTCTCAACACTAAGTGCTTCAGCTCCATGTCTTTGGCTGATGCCATGGTTGATGCCAATGTGCTCTGCACCAAAGATTAACTCTGTGCTGGGTTGGCTGACTGATGTTCTAGACGTTTGTAAAGCCACTCCCATTAGCAAAAATTTCAGCTGCTGCACTCTAGCCTTCAAAGTTCTTTATGTGATGGTCTTGCAGATGGAGCAAACCTTCCCCTACATTCCTCAAATGGGAAGCATGGGGGTCATTCACGGGCATACACTTGCTGCAGGTATCACAGGCTTTAAAGCCTGACGACTTTGGCATGGTCCAGTGCCAGGGACTTGAGGGAAGAAAGATACGCTCCCCACAAAGAGCCCTCCTAGCAATCTACAAACTTGTAAAATAACTTAGCACTAAGAATTAGACATAATAGAAGAAAAACACTATTTACACTACAGTACTAATTGCTATGACACTCGATGAATTAGCACAGGGGAATTCCAGCTACTGTCACCAATGGTAAGGAAATCTGGGAGAAGGGGCTGGCAATGTGCTATATGGGGCGCCATAGAGGGCACCACTCCAGGGGGCACCCAGACCAACCCCACAAATGCTGGGGTAAAAATCTTCCAGCTACTACCGTGTTTACGGATGCATGAGCTCACACACCCAATTGGAATGTAGTTGAAGAAAAACTATTAAACCTGAAAACTATTATAAATTTTCAACAAAATGCATGGAGTACTTACTAAGGCACACCAAGTATTTCCAGTGACTGTCATGGGCAGTAAGAAGGAATTGAGGAGGCTCTGAGAAGGCTGGGCCCATTATACCAGTATGCAGAAGTAGTCAGGTACATATCCATAAGGGAAAAATTTCCAAACAACTGCAGGTGAGGCACATGCATCCAAGGATGGAATGCACATATGCAGTCCCTCGAAATTCAAGGGAATATACAGTTTGCTATAACGGTTGTTGACAGCAGAAGTGTAGTTCTAGGGACGGGTTATTATAGCTACTTTATGACCACTGTGCCTCGGCTGTGTTAGCACAAAATAGACACAACACAAGCATTTCTGAATTCTTCTGTAGATTGTCCAGCACACTATCTGGGCACTGTTAATAAATAATGAACTGTGCTGACAACAGTACAGTAGCCCATGCTGTTTAAAAAGTAATCATGAAAGAGACTTCTATCTTTCATTGTTTTGGTTTTTGAAAGTTACATCATTTTTATTTGTGAGGAACGTCACCCACACTGCACATTTTTATATAGCTCTTACAAAGGAAAGCAGAAAATTCTCCTCCCCATGTCCTGAAATTAAGCAGGACTGGCACAAAAAAAAACAAACAAACAAAAAGTCCCTCATCACACCACCTGGGAGGTTTTAGCACCAGCATCCAGTAAAAAAGCTTTTGACTTAAAATTTCATTTCTTTGGTTGGATTCTCTCCCCCACCCCTTCCTCCTTTGGTACCAGAAAGAAAACAAAACACACAAACTGGAGGGGGAGAGAATACAATAGTGAAATGGTGAAATTTAAAAATCCCCGCAGTTGCTGTGGAAGCTGGGGAGGTTGCTGTGACTCTCTTTCTCAATGCATCTGTTGCAGGCGTTCCCTGGATCTCAGGTGCTGGTATGTTTAATTTCTCTTAAGTTCCGATATTTCAAATCTTCATAGTTTTTGTCGCTTCTTTTCATTTTATTGCTTGGATCTTTCTTTGGTGTTATTTTTGTAATTACACTTTAGGACACCTGTAGAAAAGGTCAAATCAAACAAGTAATTTCTTTATTTAATTCTTCAAATACTCTCTGTTCCATTAACTCCTAGGCCTCTTTCTGCACTAACTTTTAACCTGGTATAAAAACAATCAACCCGTAAGACTGTTGGCCCTACACACAGCTTTTATACATGCACAACATACTTAGTAGTTGTGCCCAATTACAGTCAGTGCTCCCTCTAACATTTTCCATCCTTGGGACGGCTGAATTTTCTTTTGGGAGGAATGAAATTTCTTATGTGCAACACCAATATTGAAGATGTATGAATGTGTATCACCAGTATCAACAAGAACAAATCTGGCTACAAACATATTCTAAATAGTTCATAGGTATGGAAGAAAAATATTCAATATTATTTGAGAAAATTAACAAGGAGCAATGCTGAAGATGTTTAATACGAACTCAAAACACACAGAAAATTAAAACCAGTAAACCCTCAATTTAAAAGACTAACGGGGGAGGGGTATCCATTTATGCCGAAAGTCCGTTAATCCGAAAGGCTGACTGTATTCGCTGTAGTGCTTACCCCTAGCCAGGGCCCCCTAGCCAGGGCCCCCCAGCATCCTTCCCTGCCCCCAAAAAAATGCCAGCAACTCACCAGAGTCACAGCAGCTGAGGCCGCTGGAGTGGCTGGGACCACTGCCATGTGCTCCTCCCACCACGGGTGGGGTGTGTACACAACTGCCGCTTGCCCACATATGTGCCCCAGCCCAGGTGGCAGGAGCACATGGCAGCTCCAGAGAAGATGGCCCCAGCCACTCGGGCAGCTCCTCCAGCTGTGGCAGTGGTCTCAGCTGCTCTTGTGGCTCCAGTGGCGGCTCCTCCAGCTGCTCTTGTGAGTCGTCAGCGTTCACTTTCGAAGGCAGGGCACTGGTAGGCAGCCCATTATTTATGAAGGCCGGTAAACAGGGGTCTGGTGAATCGAGGGTTTACTATACCACCCCTGTAGTATAGGTATGAGGATTCTTTTTCACAAACTCGAGCTACAGGCTGTACCCTCCTCTTCCAGCACCCTTGGAACCTGAGTGGTCCCAAATAAGGAGAGGTCTGGCCCCCAGGCTGCAAGCCTCCCCACAGTTGTCAGGCTGCTGACAGGGCTCCATGCCACAGCCCAGCTCCCTGCTGGCTCCCCACCGTGGGGTTGCTGATAGGGCTTCAAACTGGGGCTGGGCTCCCCATAGTGGGGCTCCCCAACCCCAGTATGGCTCCATGCCATGGTGCTGCCTAGAACAGGCTGCCAGTGGGGCTTCCTGCAACTAGCAGAACTCTGCTGCATGTCGGACAGCCAGAGCCCTCTCGTCCAGCACCATCCATTGTCCTGCTGGGTGAGGGATGTTGCCAGATTACAGAGTGCTGGATGAGAGAGTTTCAACCTAGAGTAAACACATCCAAATGGGGCATTCTGAAAAAGCTATATAAACAGACATGTCTATTTAATAAAATTATAAAAAAAAAAACCCACCAGAGCCTCAAATGAACTTATTCACAATAACCACCATAAAAGCTGTTCAAAAAACAAGAAGCATCTGCCAAAAATGTCCCACTTGTGTGCATATTATCCATACATCCATTTGTTAAGCATCTTAAAACTGAGTTGAGTTAACTAGAAATAGTCATACTCTCCTTGCAAATATTAATACATTTACTAGCCACAACTCTATCAGGCAGCAAAGACTTGGACTTAATCCTAATGCTCCTTCCCAAGTAAATTTTAAAACTTTTTGGAAATCTCCTGGCCAAACAGTCTCTCTGGTAAAGCTTTTCCAGATTAATACACTATAAAATTATTTAAACACAGATTTAAAAAAAATCATTAAAACCAGAATTTTAAGATATCTACAAAACTCCAAAAATTCTCGTAAAAATTATTTTCTTTGTTATCCAAAACCATTAACACCAATGTAAATTTGTTCAAAATGGAATCATACAAATTTCATGAGCTAATAAACCTTATGCTCCCGTGTCACTCACTAAAGCCTGAATCTGATCTACAAAAGCAGCATAAATGCTTTACAGTAGAAAGCCACCAAAACAAATGAAGCAGATTATGCATTAAAATCTCTGTTCCAGATCTGTTTCTCTCCAAACAAACTAAATTTTAGCCCGAGCTTTCTAATATCTCCAGGCAGATGGACACCTGTTAACCCCAACATGGCCAAAAGTAAACTCTATCTTTCTCTCTGCATACTAGGTGAAAAATATTTTCATCTAGAATTGCAGAGGATTCAATGTGTTGTGTTTCCCGCATAAGCCTAACAGTGGAAAATAACTAGGGCTGCTGTGCTGAGATGGAAAGCATCTCTGACTCTTGATGCAACCCAAATTAGAGTACGACAGGACACCCGAACTCACTTTCCATTTCATCATACAGATGTGAGCACCTACTCACATCCTCTTTCCCCAACGTAATGCAGTCAGCTTCCTCTACCCCAGCCCAGCCAGAGGCTGGGAGAGAGTCCTGCCTCTGAGGGTTCTTCCCCCCACCAGTCTCATAACGTAACTTTTATTGGTCAAGACTAGTGAGTCAGCAAGTGACCCTGTCATCTTAGGTCAATGAGTAGCAGATGGGGGGTATCCTAGCATGAAGGCTGGTCATCACTCCTCCAGACTCTGGTGGCTAATGAAGTCTGGGAGCAGGGCGTGCACCTTTGCTTGCCTGCAACAACAGTTGCAGCCAAGAACAGAGAACACTCCACAAATACCTGCCCACCCTCCACCTCACCAAGCCTACCTGCCCCCCAGCCCAGCTGGAGTCTGCAAGAGAGTGCTGGGACCAGAGGAGGGAGCACAAGCAACTAGTGGCTACCACAGCCCAGCTGAAAGAATGCCTCAAACTCCCCTCCCACTCACCCCTTCCCAACCCACTCCCCACCACCAAATCGCATGCTCCATCATCCTGAGCAGGAACTTCTGCAACCAAAGGAGATGTGTCCCTCCTCTAGCAAGGCAGCTCCCTATCTGAACAGTAACACTGCCTAGCGAATTACAGGGAACCTTGGTCACAGTGTGCGGCGTTTTTCAGCAGCCATGAGGGACACAATTGCCTACCTACAGGTGTTTTTTTTTTTGCTATTTAGACAAGACAGCCACTTCCCAACAATGCGTGTATCTTTCAGCAGGTGGCCATTCTGTAGTGTACTCCACACTAAGCTGCTGATGCTGCTAGGCACTCTGTCCCCTGCTGAGGTGGTATGGGACACTACCAAGGATTCCCAGAACTCACCAGCATGAACACAGTGAAGCAACATAGCTACTGACACGTGGCTGTTTTGTGGAAATGCTGTTGTGTGATTGGAGACAAACTACTGCGACAAAGTTCTCAGGCTTGTCTTAGCTGTTTCTCTCATGACTTGGTTACAAGGATGTTGCTGAGTCTGTTAAATGCATAACATCTAAGAACCACATGATGGAAAAAAGATGGTTCTTTGAGATGGGGTGTTCACATCTACTCCTATTAGGTATGTGCACAAGTGCACGATGGCCACAAGATTTTCTTATAGTAACATCTTTAGGATCAGCCTTGATACTCAAGAGTCATGTCTTCATGGCACTCAATACAACACCCTGCTGACGCCTCTCCTCCTCAGTTAGTTCTTCCCAGCTACTCTATACCAGGATTGGAATGCAAAGACAACGCTAAGTGTACCCTTATTGACAGAAGGGAATAGAAGGGAGAGACCTTCCTGTTTTAGGTGGAAGACATACTCTAAAAGGAGTGGAATTGGGGCATCAGCATTGGAGAAGAATGAGGTCCTGTCACCAAGATTGAAAATCACCTCCATTTAGCAAGGTACGTGGCCCTGATGGATCCTCCTGCTACTAAGGTGGATCTGTCTGACCTGGTCCGAGCAAGTAAGTTCAGTGGGATTCAACCACTGAGCTTCCGTGCTGTGAGGCGCAGAGACTCCAGATTGTAGTTTTAGTCAAGAGGCTTTGACAAAGAGGTAATGTTATCAGTGTCTCCGTCGAAATATCAAGAGCATCAAAAACCACAGCTGCCGAGGCCATGCTTGAGAAGTGACTATGTCTGTGTGTGCTCCCACGTGATTTTCAGAAATACCATCTGAAGTAACAAGATGGGGAGAAATATGTACAAGATAGGACCTCACATGAATCAGAGAAGTGTCTACAGTGGAGCCCGAATGTGGTTCTGGAAGGAGCAGAACCACTGACACTTCCTGTTGTGGCACATAACGAAACAGATTGATAAGGCGAAAGCCCCACCTCCGGAAAACTGAAATCACCATGTCCAGGCAAAAGGGACCACTTTTGATTGTGGAAGGACCTGCTGAGATGTTCCGCTAGCTCACTGTACATCCCTGGGAGGTAAAATGCTTGCGTGAGAATTGAATGTACTACTCGCATAGAGGAGCATACACCCATTTGTTGACACAGAACACTGCGGTTGTATTGCCCATCATAACTGACACACAATAACCTTCTAGGTCATCCCTGAAAGCGTGATATGTTAGTCTCACCAATCTGAGCTCTGTCACTGACAAAGATGCACGTTTTCTTAAGACCACAAGCCTTTGGTCCTGAGACCTGCCACATGAATGCCCCAAGTGATGTCAAGAATGTCTGGGGGGCTGAAAAACAGAAACCCAAAACAGACTTTACCTGGGTTGGTCCACCACAGAAGAAAGTCCAATACTTCATGATGAAGTATCACTATTCTATCCAGTTTGTCCTGGGCTGATCAATATATTATGCTAACCGTGACTGGAACAACAGGAGCCTTAATCTGCCATGCTGCACTATGTTTGTGAAAGCTTCCATGTGTTCTAGGAGCTTGAGGCAAGTTCTTGTTGTGGTGGTAGGAAGTTGTGACCGTGAATCATGTGACAGGGTTTGGAATCCTGGTATTAGAAGAAATGTCCTGGCCCAGGTTGAGTCCAGAATGCTCGTCTCTGGACTGGGTAGTGTGGACTTCTCAGTTATGAGAAGGCCCAGGCTGTCAAATGTCTTTCTGACAAATTCTGCATGAGCCTGCACCTGTTTGCTTGAATGGCTTTTGATCAGGCAGTCATCTAGACAAGGTAACACCTGTACGGGGTCCCCATTATAAGTCACCTCATTATAAGTCATCTTGCATATAAAAGTCATCAATTAAGGAAACTAAATTCATTATACATCACACAGATCCACACTTAAGTCACTTTTCAAGGGACCACAAGGCTAAGCATGTGACTTGGCATTCTTCTGTAAAGATTGCTCAGCAAAGAAGCAAGGTGATGGAAATGATGAAGACGATGGCTACATTGTTGGATGACTTGCGTACGCAGAACATGTAAAAACAAGTCTCAGTACCATTCAGGAGAAGGCAGTGAGGTTATTTGAATTCCTGAAGGATAAAGAGAAGCAGGGAGATGTGAGGCACTTCTAAGGAAGAAATAGTTTATGTTAGCCATGGCTTATTCACAGTTTCCAGTCATGACAGGGGTTCAAGAACATTAGAGTATAAAGTGAAACAGCAAACACCAACATGGAGCCAGCCAAAGCAGACAAGTGTCAGTTGACATCATTCAGGAAGGAAGATACAATCCATGACAAGTCTTCAATGTGGATGAGATGGGATTATATTGGAAACAAATGCTGGAAAAAGCGCGCCAGCCTTCAAAAGACCACCTGACACTCTTGCTCGGTGGCAATGCTAAAGGGAGACAAGAAGATTAAACCACTACTAATTTACCAGCGCGAGAACCCTCATGCCATGAAAAATTACATCGTCTTGTCTTCCCATCTATGGAAGTCTCATCAAAAGGCTTGGATAATAAAACAAACAGTCTATGACCAGTTCATGGATTATTTTGTTCCAGAAATGAAAAATATATTGCGGGCAGTGAAATCTAACTTTCAAAATTCTTCTTATAGACAATGCTGCTCCACATAAGCTTATGAATCATTACACCCCAACATTAGAGTTAAGTTTTCACCTCCATGTACTATGTCACTGATCCAACCAATGGATCAAGGTGCAATCACTAACTTTAAAGCCTATAATCTATGTAGAACTTTCAGGAGACTCATCAAGAATATAGACAGTGAAGGAAAACCATTTTAGAAAACTTTTAACACAATGGATGCACTGATGCACACTGGGGCAGCATGGGATGAAATAAGTGATATGTGAACAGTATGGTGGGGCGGGGGGGGGAAATCTACCCTGAAGCAGTGAATGTCTTTGTTGGTTTCAATGAAACCACCATTCGAAAGGAACTGGTGACATTAGCTAAGATGGTGTTTGACAACATTGATGAAGAGGATGTGACTAAATTGTTTGCTTCTCATTCAGAACCTCTAAGTAATGAAGACTTGGAAGGGCTAAATAAGCAAGCATTTAAAGAGGAAAGCCAGGACAAAGATGAAGAAGAAACAAACAAGGGAGATAAAGGACTTACAGTGAAATCTCTTCACCATATTTTTAACCTTGCCGATGAAATCGCTGACACAATCAAGATTTGTGATCATCTGACTGATCGCTCTTCCAAGGTTGCACATCTTTTAAATGACAGCTTGTCATGCTATCAAGAAATTTTGGATGCAAAAATTTGTGCAGGCAAGCACACGACACTAGAGTCTTTCTTTTGGAAAGCAAAGAAACCTGAACCAGTCATGGAAGAAGCTAGAGACGTTCAGGACACGGAAGAAGTAGGACCAATGGTTGTTGCACAGCCTTAAGGTGTTGAGGAGGATGAAAAAAACCTGACATTTTGGATGATGAAGAGATGGCACTGGATGACTCCCCGTCCCATCTACCTTCTCCCCAGCCTAACTTTCACCAAGCAAGGGGAACTGTTTCCTGCTTCCCTACTTCCACCATCAAGCACATCAAATCCATTTACCAGGTAAAAATAATATACGTCTTATCTATTTCTATTTATTGTTTTTATGGGTTATAGGTATATTACATGTATACATACTTGTGTGAACTGTATATTTTGGGAACATATCTCCAGCTAATTACATTATCCCTTATGGGTATTAATTCCCCATTATAAGTTGGTCTGCTATAAAGTGGACTTATAACAGGGACCCCCTGTATTCGATTCCTGTGGAGGAATGCTACCACCACACCATACATTTTGTGAAACCTGTGATGCCAGTGAAAAGCCAAGAGGGAGGACAGTAAATTGGTAAAAAGCCCCATTTACCACAAAACTGAAGATACTTCCTGTAGGCATGACTTACGGATATATGGAAGTATGGCTCCTTTAAGATGAAAACAGCATACTAGTCCAGTGGATCCAGAGCAGGAATGATAAAGGCCAGGGAAGCCATTCAAAACCTGAGTTTATCTAGAAATTTGTTGAGATCTCTCAGGTCTAGGATGGGTCTGCTTTTGGTATTAGGAAATACTGGGAGTAAAAACCACTGTCCCAGTGTTCGAGGAACCTCCTCTACTGCCCCCAGAGATAGGAGTGACTGCACCTCCTGGATGAGGAGTTGCTTGTGAAAGGGATCTCTGAAGAGGGACAGGGAAGGGACTTGGAAGGAAAGGAGGGATGAGAACTGGACCAAATATGGGGGACAGTCAAGAAGCAAAGAGGAAAGGGGGTGGATCCTATGCAAGTTCTGGTATGCCATCCCTGACTGCCTTCAAAAGGCCTGTTTGGGGACTGATAAAGGCACAGATTGTCCAGCTCTCTGGCCAGATTATGGGTGCAGCCTCCTTCTGCCACTTAGATTGTGGCTCCTAGAATTATCGTCATGGTATGGAGGGAAGAAACATTAGGTGGTAGGGTGGTATCTAAAGTGCCTACAATGTGTTGCTAGAACGTGTAGTCCCAAGGACCTCATGGCCACCGTAGAATCCTTGAGACTTTGTGGTCTGTTCTCAGGAAAAAACAGACAGAAGGATAGTATCCTCAAAAGACAGGTCCCACATGGTCTGCTGCAATTCATATTACAGACCCCACACTTGGAGCCATAAGGCCCTCCTCATGGCCAACCCCGCCCCCAAGGCCACCACCCTAGCTACTGCATCTGCAATCTCCAGTGCAGCCTGTATGGATGCCCTCAACGCAACCTTTTGCTCCTCCACAAATGAGGAAAATTCAGCATGACAGTCTGTGGGTAGTAACTCCACAAAGTTCACCAAACAGGCAGATGTGTTTAAAGACCATCTGCTAAGCACAGCGTGCTGGTTGGGCAATTCGGAGTTGTTTGGGAGGAAAGCCTATTTGATAGAGACTTAGAAGTCTTGCCTCTTGACTTCCCTATTTTTGCGGGAAGGTCATTGAAATCCCTCATGCTTTGGGGTTTGTGGCATCCACAACAAGAGACTCTGGTGGAGGTACATGTGCATTAGGTGTTCATATTCCCTGTAAGGAAGTAGCAGCTCTCATAATGTTTCACTGTTGGGGTAATGGAAGATGGGCTGGTCCTCACTCCAGGCTCTGGTGGCCAATGAGTCCTGAAGCACAAAAGTCCTGCCACAGAAGTTTTATTATCTCTTAGTGGCCGTGATACTTGAGAAGGGGCAAAGGAAAATTTGTCCACCATTGATGGAGATTGTTCAACTACTTCCTTCACCCTGCTGCCCACACCTTGGGCTACTCTGTGGAGCAGCTTTTGGAGGACCTTCATGTCCTTGAGAGCTGGGGCCACTGCAGCATCAGGTAGTTTCTCAGCTGATGAAGATGATGACAATGGTGCTAGGATAGGTGTGCAATCCCCTCCCTCCAATGCAGGGCATTCTTATGGTCTATTTCCTGGTGCCGAGGGGACTACCACAAGTGCCATGAGTAAAGTCCTCCCATCATGCAGAAAGTCAGAAGTGGTCCTACACCAAGTCCTGGTGTCAAAACTGCAGATATGTGCATTGTCACCAAGGATGGTAGGATGCCTGGATCTGTCAATGGTGCTGAATTTGTGTTGCAGCCACCAGTGACAAGGATATCAGCACTGTAGGAGACGCTGACACCCTCAAGGGTGGCACCACATGTGCTGGAGCTGCAGATGGAAGCATGAACGTGGTTGAAACCACTAAGGACGGTGCCGAGTGATACTGCTGGAAGCCCCCTTGGAACTGATAGAAAGAGCAGAGGTCCAGAAGGGCTACTGTGACATGATCTGCCACTATAGACGCCAGCACACCGAGTGCTGGGTACACTTGCATCTGGACCTCCATCTTCTGGTGGAGCTCCTCCTCAACCAGTAGGATTCTTATTCCAACCCCAGTCTCCGAGACCAATGACCACAAACATGCTGAACCTCTATGCAACCAAGCCGTGGGAGCTTGGAGACCTGCTGCACTCTTTGCTCAGCAGCTCAGGGCACTCCGGGCTCGGTGACATGCGCCTGGACATCATGGCAGTCTTTCCCCTGGGGTCATGTTGGCAACAGTGGTGCTGGGAACTTCTCAGCCTGGGTGCCATAAGACATTATGTCCTTAGCTGCTTACAAAGCCTCCAGAGTCGACGGAGCTTGCAGCAGGCTTGGCGAATGATGGGGATGTGGACCTGACCTCCCAGGGCGAGTGAGAGGTATGGAGTCAACACACTTCTACTTGCTGAGTGGGAAGAGTTGTCCTCCCAAACTCGTGCTTCCCTAGGTGTGGAGGAAGGCCAAACATCTGGCTTCCTCTGTTTTTGGGGCACCGGTGACTAGGACCGGCGCTTTCCCAGTACTCCCTTAGAGGGCCTAGGGTGGCGCTTAAGGGCATCCTTTTTCAGCGCCAAAGAGGATGGTGCTGGGGCACTCTGTGCTGAGAAGGACGTGCTCAGCGTTGGGTCTCCAGGCTTCGGGTCAGATTGCAGGCACACAGCCTCCTCCATGAAGTGAGCTCTTAGCCACTTTTGCCAATCTTTTAGAATTCTGGGCTGGAACTCTCTACAGATGCAGCAGCAGTCTTTTTGGTGACCCTCCCCTAGGCAGTGCAAACAAGAGGAGTACAGGTCACTTTTTGGCCTAGCACAGTCCTGGCAAGATTTAAACCCCAGATACCACAGCATACCACAGTTCCAAGGATGTCAGGATAAAAAAGGGAGGTGAGGGACCTCCCCACTAGAGCTGTAACTCTAAACTATGTACACTAACAATAACGACAAGAGAAACTGAGAGAAAGGGCATCCTTGCAAGAGCCAGACAGTCCAGCTTACCATCACCAGCGGTAAGAAGAAACTGAGGAGGGGAGGGGGTCAGTGGGGTGCTATATTGGGTGCCATGAAGGCACAACTTCAGAGGACACCCAGGCCGATCCTACATGTGCTGCTATGGGAAAATCTTCAGGTCACCATGCCTGTTCATGCACATCTAACTGGAATACACAAGAACAAATATTCAAAGAACCACCAACCTTACTGGACCAGTGTTAACACATTAGTGTTCCAACACTGTTATAAAACAATTTGACATTCCTGGTGTAGACAGAAAGAAAATGATCTCTTCATATTATACAATTATGGTACAAGCCTTTAAGTATCAGGGGCCCTAATCCATCACTAATTCAATTCCACTGATATCCATGGAGTTATACCAGGTTTGCACTTGGCCCCAAGGCTGAGCCCCCAGAAAAATCTTCAGGAGTCTTCCTGATAGAACCTGTTTCGGGATAAAGTGTCTCTTCTAGCCCTATTACTCATGTCTGGTGTTTCTCCCACTCCTAAACCTTAGTGGCTTGGATAGGAGCTTATGGGCAGACCCCACAGCAGAGAAAAATATATTTTTAGGGGAAAAACATATAGTGATGAGCTGGCTGGATGTCTAATGTCATGAAAAAGGAAACCTCCACCTGGAGATGCCTCTGGGATTGGGGCTAGGGATCCTGCACACATAGTTAAGAGAAATGCTGAAGATTTTGAAATCAATTCTGTGGTATGGAATGTAATTGTGTTACTCAATATAAGGAAATTTCGTCATATTCCATAGACTGGCCATCAGGTGGAACTATCAGATATGGGATTTACTGCATGCTCTAATAAAGAGGAGTATTTTGTTTTAAATTTCCTTCCTTCCAAGTCAGACTTTTCTGCAGATGTTTTGTGTCCCAAGAGAGTACCATATGGACACAGATGAAGCTGGTTGGGCTCTTTGAATGCCCACCCAGCATACCAGTTCTTCATGGCTACCATCAAAAAACTCAACTCCCTTAAGCTGCAGTGTCTGTGATAATATTGTCAAGTGACTTTTGTGAGCCTGTGCTGTTATGCAGACAGCTCTGTCCATGTGCAAACAGTAAACAATGATGGTAGTGACTCACCAATTAGTAACTGGCAGCAGAACGAAAGAGGAAACTCTCTGACTCTGGATTTTCCTATGTTCCCTACCTGGTGGGTGGTAAAGAGTGCCTCAGGAGCTGGACATTATTCAGCACTGCTCTGCTCAGTCACTGGAGCAGGGTTCTCAGCAGTTGTTTCAGCCACCTTGGTCTGAAAGAACAAAGTTGCATGAAGTAAGCAAATGATGGATTTCCAGCCCCTTCCTCTATACCGTATTAGAATGAGTAATTGAGGGTTGGAAACGCCAAGAAAATTTAATCATCAAACATTGACCATAGTAGAGTTTGGCTTTTAGGATACTACCTCTAATTCAGATCCAGCATGGAAGGCAATCAATCAGCTATCTCATGTGGACTGGAGGATGTAACTCAGAGCCTTTCATGCTAAACGTCACAAATGACATGTTCAAATCTGTTGAGGAAAGGGATTTGGAACCTTCAACTCTGGTTCCAATACAGCAGCTTGTTTGAAGAAAGAGAAATGGCTCCAAAGGAGAGAAGAAAGCGAACAGAGTTCCATCACCTGAAGGACAATAGTTCCAGTTCAGGAATGGCAAAAAATAATTCCCATCGGATGGCTGTTTAACATATGTGTGAAATGACTTGTTGGTTCTTGAACAAGTTTCTAGTGGGACAGATGATTATATCAGATACAACCACCCTCACATTTCACCAGATTTGGCAACCTCAACATGTAATTATAAAACACCTGCCTTTCAGCACAGTGCTAGGCACATGGGCAGCACATGAAGAATTATAAAACAGCTATATAGGTGTGCATGTTGGCAGCACCACTTCTGAAACTCAATCTACCCTCTTCCCACTCCTGGGTATGCTCTCACCTCTTTGCCATCTTGAGAGGGAGCACTGGGCGGGCGAGGTCGGCGCCGATAATTGTACGGTCGCCGGTAACCGCGGCGAGATAGCTGTTGGCTCATAGCATTAGACTCATGTTGGTTCTCCTTGTTTTCAGCCTCTCCAACAACTGGTGCAGGGCGTGGACGTGGGGGACCTCTGACCAAGGGAACACACGGAAAACAGGAATTAAAAAAAATAACAAAAAAAAACCACACAACTGTTATCAGAAGAACAACCTCCCCTGGTGGCAAAAATCAAACTCAAACAAAATTTCCTTTGAACTCTAGCAGTTAGCAGTCCAAACTTTAATTAGGTTCAGCTGGAAATCAGAGATAGTGCAGATCCAGGAGTTCATCCAATCCATCTCCCTGAAGCAAAGAACAAGATACCCACGCACCCACCCCACATAGGCTTCCTTTCCTACCTGACCAGAAAAGTTTGGTTTAAGAGTGACAAGCCAATACAATTGATAATGGTGACTAAAAACAACTTATTTCTCCCACCCCACAGTTTTCATTAGTTATATGGCATAAGTCATCCTGATCCTCACCACAGGAATCATGGCCAATACAGCTTTCCAAAAATAGATGTCTAACAGCAAACCCTCAATCCCAGTTCTAACAGAAGGTGTGTGATCTGTGCTGACAGTCTGTGTGCGTAATATGGAGTTATTACAGCCGAGAGATCTGACCTTATTCCAGATGAATGCAGTTCAGGGCCTATTATCTCTCACTCACCAATCGTGCCCTCTTTGTGGGATGAATAAGCCACATCCAGGACAAGCGTCTGAATGATCCTTTCAAATTGGAGGGGTTTAAATTCATTAGAGGTGGACCCACGTCTGAAAAAAATTTTGTGGTTTCCAGGTTCAAGCCTTGGATGATAATTTAGGCACGCCTTGACTTTACCTAAATCTGTCTGTCACAACAGTCCTGCTCATGAAACCAAAGAAGTCAGTGATCACCTCAACCAACTTGATGGAAGCTCTACTGTTTGAGTCATTTAATACTAGGACTGGAGAATTTCCTGTTGAGTGAAGGGAACAATCCTATATTGCTGGCAAAGGATTGAAATCATGTAACTCAAAGAGTCCATGAACTAGCTATTCAAAAGCAACAGTGCTCATATGAAATCCATCTGACCTGTCACTGTTATTTTTATCCCAGTCAACTAACCATTCATTTTGTTTTCTGGGGCAGAGGGTGGGGAAGAGTAGGACACTCTCTAATCCCTTCCAAAAAGTAGTCTCTTAAAAAGCACCACATTTTCTCCTTCAGTAGCAGCAACTGCAACAACCTCGCCTTTACCCCCTATCCCCACCTCAGTCAGTTATCTCGACCATTCAACAAAGTTAGGGCTTATCTATTCAGGGAAGACAGTAGAATGCACAGTATCTATTCCAGACTCTTATTCCACACTAAGAGTGCCTTTGTGCAGTTTAGCTCCATCCACTTCCCAAGCAAATTAAGTTAAAAATCACATGAAGGCACTCAGTGTGGAATAAATGTTCACACAAGAGAATTGTTGTTGCATATGCATTTCCTCATGCAGACAAGTCCCTAATCTTGAGGCTCTCCCTCAAGCCTACATGACTCCTAAGTCCCCAAAGAAAGTGTACAAGCAGCAGAATACAGCCCTGATTAAAATCAAGACTCCAGCTGTCCTTACAGATCTTGAAAGGCAAGACTCAAGTGGTCTGTCTACACGACAAAGAAATATAATAATAACAATAAACTCAGAACATGGCAGCAAGACTCAGAATCCAGGTCTACTGTTTCAGGTTTGTGGAGTGCACACAACAAGGCTCCAGATCAAGTGCAGTCATTCCCACTCGAGCTGGGTTTCAGAACTGTGATCCAGCTTATATAGAAGGGCTCAGAACACAGACATAAGCCTGAATGAGAACAGCCACACTCTGCTTTTATTAATCCCACAGCAGTGGACTCAGGCTCCAAGACTTACTGCTATTTTTCTTATTACAGAACAGGTAAAGTGTGACAAATTTCAAGATGCTGCCAATTGTTGAGGTACCAGAGACTAGGGAGGAGTACAGAGAACCATATACCCTAGTTCTATGCCAATGATGGTTTAGATGGTACATACCGGCGATAGCGTGCTCGATAGGAGGGATTCCGATGGATTTGTTGTTGAAGCTGCGCTCCTTCTGGGACCCCATCCTTGATCTCCCCCTCACCACCCTAAAAAAAAATATATTAAAACAAAAGGATGGCTGTGTGGGGAACTGAAGGAAGATTTCTAAACTACACAGGGTTCAAGTGAAACCCAGATAGTCTTTCCTCTTCCGATGTGAGACAAGAGAACAAAGAGGTACATGATAAAATTAAACAACCAGTAAATCTAGAAAAAAAATCAAAGGCAACGTATCTTCATGCGGCATAAATCAGACCTGTGGAATTCTCTACTGCAGGGCATCAACAATTAAGGGAAGTTACTTACCTTGGTGCAGTAACAATTGTTCTTCGAGATGTGTTCCCCCCCCTGCCCCCGGGGGCTCCACAGTTAGTGTCGAGCTCATCCTGGCACTCCAGATCACAGACTTTTCCAAAGCAGTGGTCAGCTAGACTGTGCATGTGCAGCCAGTGCCTTGCAGTGTTCATACCTTTTTACACACACATGTGATCCAGCCTCCATCAGTTCCTCAAATCTGCCCTCCACCCCCCTCGAGATCTGAAAGATATCAAAAGAACTCTGGAGCAGGGAAGGTGGTGGGTCATGGAGCACCCGTGGGGGGGTGGGACACATCCCAAAGAACAATCGTTACTGCACCAAAGTGAGTAACTTCCCTTTCTTTTCCAAGTGATGTCCCCATGGATACTCCATGATAGGTGACTGAGTAGCAGTACCCAGAAAGAGCAGAAGAGGGTCTCAGATTCATGATTTTGACATGGCTGAAAGCACTGCTGATGTGTGCTTCATGAATGTAAGCTGAGATGCCCATGTCACCGTGCAGCAAACATCCCTGAGGGAAACACCTTTGAGAAAGCTATTGATGCTGCTACCACTCTTGTAGAATGCACCTTAGGTTGAGCTGGGAGTGGTGTATGACGGACAGAGCAGCACATACTGATACATGAGGTGATGAGTTTTGCAACTCATTCAGAGGATATTGCTCCATCTTTGGAATGATCAGTGACTGAGACTGTCAGTCAGTCAGTCTTGCAGAATGGCTTAGTCCCGTCTATATAGAAAGCAACGCTCTACAAAGGTCCAGAAAATGAAGTGCTGCTTCATATGCTAAAGCATGCAGTTTAGGATAGAAAGAGGGTAATATAATTGGCTCATTGATATGGAAGTGAGAGGAGACTTTGGGGATGAAGGCCAGGTGAGGTCTTAATATTACACCTTCTTTGCTAAAAACTGTATATAGTGGAACTGCCATCAGGGCTGTCATCTCACTAACTCTGCAGGCAGATGTGACAATGAGCAGAAAGACCATTTGCAGTCAGCATTTGAACGGAAGTGGTAGTCATGGGCTCGAATGGTGGTCTGGAGAACAATCCAAGCACCAGCTCTAAACTCCATGGTGGGGGAACAGGTCTCCAAGGGGGGTTGAGGTTTGCAGGTTCCTTTAGGAACCATTTAGTAATAGGACAGGCAAACACTGATGTACCATCTATGGAGTGTCTGAAAGCTGTAACTGCCAAGAGATGCACTTTCAATGAAGCTAGTGCTAGGACCTGTTTACTTTAGGTGTCATATATAGTCAAGGATTTTGAGCAGAGGAGCTATGTTGGGATCCGTGTGGTGTAGGGAACACCAAGACACCAATCTTTTCCTTAGGACAGGTAAGCAGTTTAGGTGTTTTGTTTCCTGCTGTGAATGGGCATTCTTTGACCCATGTGGAGCAAAGATCTTCAAATGCGCTCAGCCAATTAAGAAGCAGGCCATGAGGGGGAGGGTGCAAGGCTGGTGGTGCAGTAGTGATCCCCAGTTCTGAGTCAGGAGGTCTGTAAGGTTGAGAAGTGGGTATGGAGGGCACAGAGACATTCACCAAAGAAACAAAAAGCAATGCTGACAAGCCCATGCAGACGCCACTAGGATCAATCTGGCCCCTTCCACGTTGGCCTTTTCTTGGACTCTCAGTCCGAGAGCTGTGGGGGAAAAGGTATAAAGGAGTGGCCCCTTCCAGTTGAGAAGGAAAGCACTGCCCAAGGAGCCCAGGCCCACACCTGCTTTGGGACAACAGTAATAACACCTTCTGTTGTAGATAGCAAAGAGGTCTATGGTGGGGAATCCCCAGCATTGAAAGATACGAAGAAGGATGTCACTGCGAAGCTCCCTCTCGCAGTCTGGTGCAATGCTGCTGACACCAGGTAAATACGAGGCCACCAAAGTGACATTGTTTCAAATGCACCAATTCTAGAGACGAATTGCTTCTCTACAAAGGGAGTTGGATCGTGCACCGCCTTCACAAATGATATAATACATCACGGTGACGTTGTCTGTAAGTACTTTAATTGTTGCGTTGAGAATGTACTTTTGGAAGTGCTTGTTAAGTGTTGAAAACTGCACTGAATTCCAGAAAGTTTAATTGGAGGGATATCTCCTGATGGGACCATCAGCCTTGGACCAACATCCCATCCATATGGGCTCCCCATCCTAAGGGGGACGCATCTGTGGCTATGTGGAAAGAGGGTTGTGGTTGAGGAAAGGGAACACTGGATAGAAGGTTTCCTTGATCTGTCCAGTATTGTAAGGAGTCTCAAACGCGGCTTGGTGGTGCTACCACTCTGTTCACATGTCTTTTTGTGGGAGCGTAGACAGACACTATCCAATGTTGCATACAGTTGAAGTGTAGCCTGGCATGCTGGACTAGGTAAGTCTTGGCAGCCATGTGGCCCATCAAATGTTAGCATGTAATTATTTCAACCACTGGATTGTGTAGAATAATATCAGTTAGTGTCTGGATACTCTGAAATCACTGGACAGGTAAGTAGGCTCTTGCCATGGTCGCATCCAGTCGAGCACCGATGAATTCCAAATTCTGAGTGGGCTCAAGTGTAGATTTTGAGTCGTTTATCAGAAGTCCCAGGGATTGGAAGGCTTGCCTTACGGTGGTTACCACAGCGTTTCCATTCTTGAGTGGCCTTTTAGCAAGCAATCAAAGATAAAGGAAGATTATGACACCCCTTCGATACAGGTATGATGCTACTACTGTCAAGGTCTTCCAGAACACCCCAGCAGCGGTTGAAAGATTGAAGGGGAGGATTCAGTACTGGAAATGATCCATGCCTATTGTAAACTGAAGAAATCACCTATGGGCGGGGTGAATGGCGATATGGAAATAAGCATCCTGAAGGTTGAGGACAGTGGTGACTGGTTTGCTGCCTAATGCAGGGAATATGGATGCAAGGGTTACCATTTTGAACCGCTGTTTCCAGAGGTAACAGTTTAGGTTTTGAAGATCTAATATAGGTTTCCATCCACCTGTCCTCTTTTACAGAAGGAAACAGTGAGAATAGACCCCCTTCCCCTTGTACTCACCTGGTTTCCTTTCCACAGTTCTGACAGAAAGGAAGTGTTCAATTTCTTTTCTCAGTAAGTCTTCGTGAGAGGGGTCCCTGAAGGGGGAATGGGGTGGGCGAGGTGGCTGGTGGGACAGAAAGAAAAGCTACTGCATAGCCCGATGACACACTCTCCAGTACCCACTGATCTGATGTAATCATAGACCACTGGCTGTAGTACAGTCTTAAATCGGTGATGAAAGGTGGGTGATGTGCATTAGTGTAGAGCAACAATGGCAATGGTATGTCAGCCCTCAACCAAAGAGTCAAACCTGCTGTTTGTTAGCCTGCTGAGGATGGTTACGAACATTTAGGTTTCATCGTCTCTAGGGTCAGGGTCGAGAGCATGACTGATCAAACCCCCAGTGCTGGTGGTGCTGCTGTTGTCTACTGGACGTACCGCCACTAGTATGGTGTGTAGCATCTGCAACTGTAACCGGGTAAGGGGGGAGTGTACATCCCCAGCATGTGTAGGGTGGTATGCGAGTCCTTGCTAGAATGTAGGAGTTTGTCAGTTTTCTCTACAAATAAGTTTACCCTGTTGAAAGGTAAATATTCTACTTTGTTTCGCAGGTCCCTGGGGACCCCTGCCATTTGCAGTCATGAAGCTCTTCTTCTCATTGTAACTGCCATTGCCATGGATCTAGCAGCCATGTCTGTCATGTCTAAGGCTATCTGGATGCCTGTTTCCAGAGGAGGCGTAGCCCTCTTGGACAATAAGCTCGAGGACAGATCTCTTGGACTCAGGAAGATGTTCCATAAGAGTGGTTAATTTTGTATAATTAGCAAAAGTGTGATTGGATAAGTGTGCAGCATAATTAGCAATCCTGTGTAGAAGCATGGCTGATGCGTAATTTTTTCTCCCAAATAAAACTAACCTCTTACTATCTTTGTCTGTGATCACGTTCTTGTACTCAGGTACTCTCAAACTGTACTGTGCATCCTCAACAACTAAAGAGTCGGGCTGGGCATAGGTGAAAAGAAATTCCATCCCTTTTGCCATGACAAAATACTTCCTGTCCGCCCTTTCATTTGTGGCTGGGACAGAGGCTAGTGTCTACCAGATCTCATTGGCTGCCTCTAATATTGCCTCATCTAGGGGGATGGCTATTTTCAACCTGTGAGCAGGTTGCAAGCTCTTGAGGAGACAGTGGTGCTTCTCCTGTACCTCTGCCAATTGAACCTCCTGACTCGCTGCTACCCTCTTAAACAACTCCTGAGAAACTGTTTGAGGTCATCCAGGGGGGAGATGTCCCCCAGAATTATGGCCTCATTGGGAAAAGATGAGGAGTGGTCTGTTGGAGAAGAGTTGGGTGGAGCACCTTCTGGATCTGAGACCTGGTCCCCCCCTCTGGCTCCAGGTGCTGGAGCTGAGGAGATGAAGGCTGAGGCTGTGGACATGCTTTCAAAGCATTATACAATTAATCACATACATTACAAGGGATTCCACCCCGTCCACCCCCCCCGGCCAAAAAAAAATTAAGGTATTAGGCCATTTCTAGGTTGATTCTACCTCAAAAGTTTCCTGAAGGCACACACCTGCACTAAAGACACTTGCTGTTTTACATGCTGTGCCTGCATACCTATGCCAGCTACTTATTGCAGCCTGGCAGAGGCAGCTGCTGAGGTGGAGGAGGGGTAGAAGAGTGAGGAGTAGAATTAAAATAATTGAGGGAAAAAAATACAATACATCAGGGAATGCCATTTGTTGGTGGAAAAACTGACAGGAAATTAACCAGAAGAATCACCATCAAATGTTGGTTAAATGGATAGTACGTGTAAAGGAAACCTAACTGAAAGCTGCAAACTTGGGATTTGAGACAAAACTATTAGCCTTATCTTTATGGAATAAGATGACAACATCCCACAAAACAGGTGAGAGTACAATAATCCCATGCATTTTCAGAGCTTCCCCGTTACCTTTCCTTCAATGAACTTCAGTCTTGGGGAACTTTCACAATTATTGTATTTGAAGCCATATTAAACTGCAGAATAATTCCCCTAAAACTAAAACACTGAAGATCCTATGTGGATCTCAGAACCCCTCCTTCTTTTCCCCCTTATCTGTCACGGGGTGGATGGTATGCAGACACAACTGAGTTAATACAGACAGCTCCGCATCATGTATATGCTCCAAGTGAAATCTGTTGAACAGCTGATGATCCACAAGAGGAGAAATCTTTCAGAATTAGCAGATGAGATGGCAGGAAGGATGGAGAATTCCTGACCCGTCCACAAAGAATGAAAACCTGGAAAACTACTGAAATATGAAGGAAACTAATGCATTTGATAAACTCCAGTGAAATCCATAGCTTATTATTATTCAGTCTCCCACTATACCAATCACCCCTACATGAAAGAAAGTAAAATCCTGCTGCCTCAGTTCTCCCAAGTGCTGTAACTACAGTGTCAGAATAACATGACAGTTATATTTTTTTCTGAGGGACAATGATTTTGTTGTTTAATGAGGATGGAAGTACACCAGCAGAAAACTAACCTGGAAGTACCTTCACAACTGTGCATGAACCATTCCACTGAGGAACAAGTTCAGAAAGATAGTTGGGGGGCAGCAAGGGAGAAGGGAGCAGGGCAGGGAGATAAGTTTGCAGGTGCTGTTTTCCCTGCATGCCATCACCAGCATTAAAGTAGACCCATGGACAGCTGTCAAAAAGTCTGTACTGCACAGAAAGGTGGGGAAAAAATGCTGCCGATATTCTGCAACCCTGGGGTATGCCCTTCAGTGATAGGAGGATCAAATTGCTCACTGCTCCCCCTAGAGACGTTCATAGTTAACTGGTAAGCCTTGTCCTAAGAAGCCCCTGCCCGCCGAGCACAGAGGACTACTCCACCCAAGGGGGCCTGCTGTGGATGGAAGGTGCTCCAGGATGGCTAACGCAGCCCTCGTTTGTGGGCTGGAGTGGTCTCTCAAGGCCACCCCTCCCCATTTAATTGGTTAACAAGCTTAACTTAACATTTAACCAAGTTAATTAAATGGGATTTTACACCCCACCTCCTCCTTCCCTCCTCCCCCACCCCAACCCTCACCCCCAGTACTGGCAAAGCAACGAAACAGTGAGGAGGAGGGATGAGACAGACGTCAAACCAGCGTCTCCCCTACTCAAAACTAGTGCTAATTCCAGACTTCACATACTCAAGCACGTTACCATGAAGGAGATCATCCTCCAGCAACAACCAGCTCCTGGCACAGTGCTAAAAAGTTCCAGTCACAATGGAAGGAATAAGGAGAAAGACCAACAATGATGAAGGTGCAGGAATACCTGGTTTAACAGGGAAGCTGGAAAGAAAATAACTAAAGAATGAGGAAGGGCATAGTCTGAACATCAAGGAGCAGGAACTAGTTCAAGGGAGAGGGATGCACCAAGGGCCATGATTGGAAGAAAATACCAACTGATCATTGCTTTTTTGTATTTGGCTGTTGTGGTCTTTGTGCCTTCTTCCATGCTTGCCAAAGCAGGCATACCCAGTTACGCTTAAGTATACAGCGTAGGCCTGGCCTTAGTAATTGGGTTGAGATGTTAAAAAAAAAAAAAACAAAAAAAACACAGGGCTCTGTACACAGTATATGTTATGATATATTTGTAGCTGTGTGCTTCAAAATTCAAAAGAGGAGCTTGGGTATGGTGTTCCACCTGTGCCCTGCAAGGCAGCACTATCAGGAAAAGGAGTCTCTGAAGAGAACAGCCTCAAGAGTGATGGGGGAAGGTGGAGCGGGGGGCACCGAGAGCAGCTGGGGGGAGAGGGGCCAGTGCAGTGAGGAGGGTGGACATGCGAGCAGATGGGGGTAGTGGGTTGGGGAGGGTCCTATGGTGATGGTAGCTGGGGGGGGGGGCAAAAGGTGGGGAGAAAGGTCCCGGGGATATGAGGTCATTGCTCCACAGGGAGCTATGGTGACTCGTGGCGACACGGAGGTATGAAGTAGTGGGATCCTTAACCACATTCTCCACACCCCACCGCCTTGTGGGTTATCCTGGGAAGGAGCAAGGCTAAGGGAGTAAACCCTGACAGAAAATCCAGAGTGGAGTCCGAAGGCGGTTCGGTGTCAACTTCTGGCACTGTCCCAGCAACTCCTGCAGCTGAGCTGCTACCAGACATGGAGGTTATCCTCTCCTTTGGACTATATCAGTAAAGCCGAGAGGGGGACACTGGTGTCTAGGCAGCCCAGAGTCTCCATAGAAAGTGCCCAGGCTCGCGCCCGGAGAGGTACTCCGGCATCGCTGAACAGCGTTGCATCAACACGGGAGGCAACAGATACCGGTTATAAGCTCTTGCTCGACTGGCGTAGAGAATAAGCGCCGGGGTTGCCTTCGATGGTGAGAGAGATCCTTGCATCTCACTGGACAGTCACCGTCCACCTCAAGCTGGGCAGCCCCCAGCCAATAGGGTACTGTCCCACCACAGTTCACCTGCCTCGCTGGGTGCATGAGATTTAAGGTTCCTGAACCTGACAAGTGACTGAAATTTGGGAACCAGGCAAACCAAATAAGAAAATCAACAAGAAATGAGAAACATCAACAATCTAAGCTTGCTTGCTGGAATGTGCGGACCATGCTGACCGGCTTGACTGAAGATCTTCAGGCCATCAGTGACACCCGAAAGACCGCTGTCATCAACGAGGAACTGAAGAGGCTCCGAGCTGATATCGCTGCACTGCAAGAGACGCGACTTGCAGATTCGGGATCTCTAAAGGAAAAGGACTACACCTTTTTCTGGCAGGGTACAGCCCAAGAAGAACCCAGAGAGCATGGTGCTAGCTTTGCTGTCAGAAACACCCTTCTACAAATGGTGGAATTAGTCATGGGCGGATCAGAAAGACTTCTTCAGATCACGCTTCAAACTTGCGCTGGTCCTGTCCACCTGATCAGCGCTTATGCTCCAACCCTGTATGCCACACCAGAAGTAAAAGACAAGTTCTATGACGTGCTTAGTGCTCCTGTAGCACAAATACCTGCTCGTGAACAACTGTACATCTTGGGTGACTTCAATGGAAGAGTTGGAGCTGATTGGGCCTTATGGCCTTCCTGCTTAGGACACTTCGGTGTGGGAAAAATGAAATGAATGACAATAGACAGTGTCTCCTGGAACTGTGCACATACCACAATCTGTGCATCACAAACACATTCTTCCAAACGAAGCCACAGCACAGAGTGTCGTGGAGACACCCACGCTCGAAGCACTGGCATCAACTAGACGTGGTCATCACTAGGCATAATAACCTCAAAAATGTCCTTCTGACATGCAGCTATCATAGTGGTGACTGTGATACAGATCACTCGTTAGTTTGCTCCAAGCTCAAGCTGAGACCCAAGAAGCTGTACTGCTCTAAACCTGCTGGAAGGCCCCGCATTGACGCCAGAAAGACGGCAAACTCGGAGAAAGCTGAAAAGTTCAGAGAGACTCTTTAGGAAAATCTGCGCAGCGGCCCTGGGGGCGCCGATGTGACATCCAAATGGCAACATCTGAGGGACACAGTTTACAACGCAGCCTTGTCGGTGTTTCAAAGAAGAGCTAGAAACACGAATGACTGGTTCGAAGCTAACTCCGATGAGATGATTCCAGTCATTGAAAAGAAGCGCGCTGCACTCGTGGAGTACAAATGCTCTCCGAGCCAGAGTACCCAGCAAGCACTTAGAGCGGCCAGAAGAACAGTACAGCAGACAGCCAGGTGCTGTGCCAACAACCACAGGCTCCAGCTATGCAGCAGCATCCACACCTGTGCTGACTTTGGTAACCTCAGAGGAATGTACGAGGGTATGAAGAAGGCATTAGGACTCACCCAGAACAAGATGGCACCTCTGAAATCCAAATCTGGTGAAGTCATCGCTGACAAAGCCAAACAGATGGAGCGCTAGGTTGAGCACTACTCCGAGCTGTACTCACGCGAGAACATTGTGGTTGACGCAGCCCTCGAGCTCCTACCAGTAATGGACGAACTGGATCAGGAACCGACTGTGGATGAACTGAAGAGAGCCATCGACAGCACTGCAGCAGAAAAGGCCCCTGGCCAGGATGGTATACCACCAGAGGTAATCAAGTGTGCCGCAGACACACTCCTGGAACCCCTACATGAGCTACTGTGCCTGTGCTGGAAAGAGGGCGAGGTTCCACAGGATATGCGCGATGCTAACATTGTAACGTTGGATAAGAACAAAGGAGACAGAAGCGACTGCAACAACTACAGTGGAATCTCCCTCCTAAGCGTCACTGGTAAACTGTTCGCTCGCGTCATCCTTGGCAGACTCCAGAAGATTGCTGAGAGGGTGTACCCCAAATCGCAGTGCGGATTCCGTGCAGAGAGGTCTACCTTTGACATGGTCTTCTCTCTAAGACAGCTGCAGGAGAAGTGCAGGGAGCAGAGGAAGCCACTCCACATAGCCTTCATTGACCTGACCAAGGCCTTTGACTTGGTCAGCAGGGATGGTCTGTTCAAACTGCTCCACGAGATAGGCTGTCCTCCACGGTTACTCAAGATGATCCAGCCATTCCACTAAGACATGAGAGGAACCATCCAATATGACGGCACGTTATCGGATGCTTTCAGAATCAGGAGCGGCATCAAACAAGGATGCGTGCCTGCTCCGACGTTGTTCGGGATCTTCTTCGCACTTTTCCTGAAGCATGCCTTTGGATCTTCAACAGAGGGCATCTTGCTGCACACAAGATCTGATGGGAAACTGTTTAATCTTGCAAGGCTGAAAGCTAAGTCTAAAGTGCGGGAAGTCCTCATCAGAGACATGCTGTTCGCAGACGATGCTGCTGTAGTGTCTCACACAGAAGACCAGCTTCAAAAACTACTGGATCAGTTCTCCAAAGCGTGCAAGGACTTTGGGCTTACCATCAGCCTAAAGAAGACAAACGTACTCGGTCAGGATGTTGCTGAATCCCCATCAATCAGCACTGACAACTATACGTTAGAGGTCGTCCATGAGTTCGTTTACCTCGGGTCCACCATCACTGACACCCTGTTGTTGGAGACTGAGCTAAATAGGAGGATCGGAAAAGCGGCCACAACTCTGTCCAGACTCAGCAAGAGTGTGTGGAATAACAACAAGCTGTACACTCACACCAAAATGCAAGTCTACAGAGCCTGCATCCTCAGCACCCTCCTTTATGGCAGCGAGACTTGGACCCTGTATGCCCGCCAGGAAAAGAGGCTGAACATCTTCCACTTGCGCTGCCTCAGGCGCATCCTTGGAATATCATGGAAGGACAGAGTGACCAACACACTGCCGTCCTCAAGCAAGCTGGAAATCCCAACCATGCACACCCTCCTCAGGCAGCGGCGGCTCCGCTGGCTTGGCCACGTCCACAGGATGAATGATGGAAGGATTCCAAAAGACATCCTTTATGGTGAGCTAGCCTCTGGCAAAAGACCTCCTGGACGCCCTCAGTTGCACTACAAAGATGTCTGCAAGAGAGACCTCAGGGGTAGACATCGAGCTGGACAACTGGGAAGAACTAGCAGACGACCGCAGCAGATGGAGGCAGAGGTTACACAAGGTTCTTCAGAAGGGCGAGATGAGGATCAGACAGCTAGCAGAGGAGAAGCAAGCGCACAAAAAGCACACTAAGGACTTGCCAGACACCCACCACATATGCAAGAGATGCAGCAAAGACTGTCACTCTCGTGTGGGTCTTCATAGTCACAGTAGATGCTGTAAATGAAGTCCTCAATTGAAACTATAAAGGGTGCGATCCATAGTCTATGCAGACTGAAGGATGCCTACTACTGCTTCAAAATTCAGGCTTCAAATATTTCCAGCTCCTGTGGCTGTGGGAGCCTCCCAAACATGAGCCAGATGCAAAATAATGCAGTGGTATCCATACCTGCAGACCAACCTGGAAATCATTATCTAGCCCCAGTCACGTACACAGAGAGTTAACTCAACCTTCACTATGACAGTGTCGCAGTGCTACTGATATGTCAACTGACCATTATAGTAATATTTTCCAGCACTATACAGGACCACAATCCCAAACCATTTCTCCATGCCTTTGACACTGCAATCATATCCAAGAACAGCCTATTTATCTGCCAAAGTTTCCATCTTTCCTGGTACAACTTCCACAATACAATTTATTTAAAACTCTTGTAACTTACAGAAGGGAGAAAATTTAAGGCCAGTATAAAAATTGTGAACTGAATACCAAAATAAATACCAGGTTGCACCTCCACAGTCCAGCATGGTCAAGACCTGCAGGGTCCCCAACAAGACAATTTGTCAGACAAGCAGAGGTCCACCACCAGGCAGCCCATGCTCCTGGGACTCTGGACCCTAGCCTCATGCTCCCAGGGAACGCCAGCCCCAACCTCATGCTCCCTGGGACTGCCAGAGGGCTTCAACCCCACATTGCCTCAGGGCAGGTGGAGGCTCCTGCTCTGGCCCCTGACAGCGTGCTGCTGTGGGAAGACAGGAGCTTTGGCCCCATGCAGCCAAGAGACAGGCAAGAGGTCCGGGTCTGGCTCCCGGCCCCATGCTGCCATGGGCATGTGGAGGCTTTGGCTCCAGCCACAGGCTGCTGCTACTCCCAGTACCCTCTGGTCCTAGAACATCCATGGTCCTGCCGGATGAGAGAATCCTGGATTTGAGAGGTGCAAACTAACAGATACCACAGTTACTGAGCTTTCATTTTCTCTGATTCAGTAAAATCCTACCCCCTTCTTATTTAAATGCAACTTCTGCAGAATTCCTAATTTGAGCACTACTGTGACATGGAATCCAAGACTTTAGTTCAAGTTGACTAGATTCAGGCCTTGATAAGAATTTGTGTGACACCATGATACTAAATGACAAAGAAATAAAGCTAATTTGTGTAAGAGAACCTTCATCTAGGTCTCCTAGCATAGTGATGTTGTCTGTTTACTTGTGTCTTGTACACTGTTGACCATACAGTCACATACAAGACACCAATATTACCATAAGGAATGAGTTCTATCCTGTACACTCAAGCCAAAGACTTGACCATCTAAACATTCATTCCTACTTCCAGAAGTCGCCTTCAAAAGCACTTACTACCTGTCCCCCATAATCTAGAAGTGACATGCAAAAACCATCTCCTTTTTCTTTTGTTATAGAGGCATAAAGAAATTGTTCTTGTTTCTCCAAAGCGGATTTTAACCTTTTTTAGGTTTTCAAACCAGCCAATGTCTTCCCTGTTGTTTTGCCAGAGCACTACTACAAAAGATCAGTGGAGTGGTAGCTTCATAGCACTCAATTATAGAAATTAGCTTTCTGCATTTTTCATCACTCTTGGATTTTTTTCTCCTGACAAGCAGTTCACACCTTGATTCTCATGTTATGTCATATTTATGCCATTTTAACTCCACTGACTTCAGAAGAGTGCGTAGAAATGGATTTTGCATACTAATGGATTTAGCAGACTCTACAAGAGTGTTAGTGCTTACAGACACTCATCAAAACAAAAACCTTTCCACACTCAGTTCCACAGGAGACTGAAGCCTGGGTGCCATAATTCTACTAGTTCTTCAGCCATCTATGAAGTCTTCGAAAGCGAGGGTTGTAGGAAAATAAACTGAAGTTATCATCATAACAAAAGTAGTTTATCAACACAGTGTCACCTCAAGAGAGAATCAGCTCCTCCTCTCCCTGACTGTAAAGCCCAGCTTCACCTCAGATTATCCTAATTTCACCTCTGCTAGGCTTGCAATGTTCCTTTACTTTGAGAGTCCAACAGCAGCATCTCTTTTCTAGAGGTCCACTTGTGAACAGTAATTTCTCAACATGAAGAGTCACAGTCATTTCTGAAAGTGCTCAAACTGTTTTCCCTTGGTCAATATCCCAGTGGTCAACCATCCCCATTCATATGATCACATGCTCCTCACGGCCAGGCTTCTTGCACCTTCTGCTTCAGCCAGCTAGCTTCCTCTGGCAAGTCCCCCTTGTGCTGCAGCACTGCCTTCTGCCTCCAGCTGCCTTCGAACCCTTACCTCTCTGCTCGATTCCAAACCCGCTCCATGCTCTCTCCTCTTCAAAGGACAACATTTTATGCTACTGCATCACAGCTGCAGGCTCTAGTTCTAACTCTATACCTCTTGATTTTAATTGAAGGAGGGGGAGGAAGGAAAGGGTGGCTAGGGCCAGAGCAACCATAATTCCAGATGAAAGCATACCACCATTACGGCATTGTATGCATCTTGTTTTCCTTTGATGTCAGCTTCACCCATTGCCGTCTACAACTGTGTCCAAGCACTTTTCTTGTGTATGGTAATTAAATGAACATTTGCTCTCATGTTGCCCATTCATTTGGCTTGGTCAAGTCAAGTCTGACTAACCTAAAATAACTGTTAGCTGCAAATCTTGACACTTCACTGCCCTTTCCATTTTTAAACTCTAGACCCAGTACAGAATCTCAAGTTACTGCACAACCTTTTGACATGACGACAGTTGACCATTCTATTCTGTCTTTTTTCTCCTAGCCAGTTTCTGATCAATGGCAATACTTTGCCAATCATCCCATGATACTTCAGATCTTCAACAGTGTCTTTTAAGAGATTTCCTCAGAGATATTTGAAATTGTAAATGAATTAACTAGTTCTACTTTATCCACTGCTTCACTGACAAAGCCAAAGAATGCTAATAGTATTACACTAATCTGTCTGTCTTTGCAAGAGTTGTAGTTTATAGACCCCACAACAAAACATCTGGAAGATTTAGCTATAGTTTCAGCCAGTTTACAAGGTACAAGATATGCAGTTTATAGACCTTATGAATAGCAGATGGTAACTTGTGGAACTAAGCCTTTAAAACATCTACATGTTTGCTACCCTCTAGCCTCCCATTAAATACTGTTGCTATAAGGGAAGACTGAAGGGTTTTCAGGGCCACTACACTATCCTGTTTTTATAATGGATACACTGTTCTATTTACCTACTAGATGGGCACACTGAGACATTCTCTAATCCCACACGTTGCATATGCCATGTATTTTATGGTCTTGGCAAAACACACCTTAGGTCAAGATCAAAGGCACTGGGAGGAAACTGTGCTAGAGGCAGGAAGCAATAGGTACTATCCTGGCTCCAACTAGCTTTCAGCACCACTTAGTAAATGGTGATCCTTTAATCTGCACAAAAGAGTGTTTTCCCGGTTAATCCACAATCCTGAAGACTGGAAGAGCCTGCACATGTACAAAATTGTTAAGGAAAAAATCCTATTGAGTTGGCTGCTAGGAACCAGTCAACCAGATATGGGTAAAACAGATATTGCTTTGTGTCTGAGGAGTTCAATATCCATTAAAAAGTACTTTGTAAACACTCACATGACTGTGACAAGCGGAAAGGAAGGATTTGAGTGTCTTGTCCCCATACAGAACAGAAATGAATGCAGCATACAAATGCTCTCATAAAAGCAGGTGTCTTAAGGAAGCAATAAATGTCCCACATCCCTATCGTGAGCATCCTGAATGCAAATGTTTTTATTCACTTGTTGAGGTTGCTGAGATTCACAGTGGGTTTCAGGCCATCCTTCTTCTCAGGGACTGGGAAAGAATAATTAAAAAAAAAAACACTATCCTCCTTCACATTTTTGTGCTAACTCCCTTACAGCTCAGAAATGGATTATGGGTCCCTGAAGAAAGAAGTGACACAATGAAGAACTGAGTCACTGAATGCCCAGTACCCAGCAATTGGAAGTAATCCTATACCAGATACTGTAGACATAAAGATTAGGTTCAAATGATAGGGAGACATGATGTAAATCAGTGCCCAGTGCTCAACAACCCTTTGCAAAACTTTTGGTTAGAGGCCATTATTTTGGGCCATGTGGTAAGGAAACATGACCCTGTACTGCTGAGGTCATTTGCCAGTAGCAAGTTTAGGAGGAAGCTCATATCACCTTGGGGTTGCAAGATTTTGTGTTGTGAGGAAACCTGACTTAGAAGTAGAAAAGGCAGAATCCTCCAAGCTGAGAAAGAGAAATGCTAACAGAGGGGAAAAAAAGAGGTCTCAATATTGTCTGTTTTGTCATTAAAGAAGCACAACCCTCAAAAGAGTACACTCCTATGGCCACCTGTTCTTACACATCTGTGCATCACATGCTGTTTTTAGGGAGCGCACAGCTAGCACATGACCCTTAGCACCAGTGTTCTAGGTCTTTTCTTCTGTTCCTCAGGCCAAAAGTCTAGAATCAGACATATGGCTTAACACTTGGCCACCGAAAGTCCTAGTGAGGCAGACAAGCAGGACTATCAGCCGAAACATCCATCTTACATCCTATTAGGGTAGAATTCACACATTACTAATCCTTCTTTCCTCTCTTTCAGTTAACAGCATGGAGTTTGCCAAGAAACACTATAACTGACGTCCTTCACCTGGCTTCAGAGACACTCCATCTGCTTTCAAGTTAACTTATTTCGAACTTGGTGCTGTCCATACTGCATTGAAGTTCGAAATAAGTGACTGTTTTGAAGTTTTCGCTACCGCTCCCACAGCAAGGGGTACCTGAATGGGAATACCACACCTTGAAATAGCCCTGCTATTTCAAATATGATGTTTAGCCCCAGAGTTGCTATTTCAGGATACAAACGTAACCCTAAGTAGTAACTATAGTGTAGTCATAGCCTTAGATATGAGACCAGACAGATGCAAATAGCCTAGGCCAGAGCAGCAGACTGCATAAGCTTCTCCCTGATCTGCACCTATAATATGGTATCTTTGGTGCTATAACCCCACCATTTGCAGTTAGAGAATAATTGCCGTTTTCCCCACTAGTTACTGAAACAATACCTTAATAAGAAGGGAAACACAAAGCACCAATTTGTTCTTCTGAAAAGATACCAACCGTAAGTGCGTACAAAGGGACTTGAATGTTTCCCCTGAAGAGGTCTCATCCTATTCCACAGATGTGGATAGGTCTCAGGTGTCTCTTACTGGTATCCACGTCAGCTGCAGATGAGGAACAGATGCTTGGGAAGGCACCGGTGCAGAGGAAAGATAGGGCAGCAAAAGGGAGCTGGTACCAGTGCAGAGATTGGCCTCAACTTCCGGCAAGGCTTTCATAAATCCCTGTATGCAGGACCACGTAAGTTGAAGATGGACATGGAAGGTATTGATCCAGGATATCTTGATCTGGGGTGAGGGAAGACCACTATAGTCTTAAGGTTAGGGTCAAGAGATCCTCCAGGTTATTCTTAGAAGGTGCTGAAGATAATCCAGAACTTCTTTGGGGGGGGGGGTAACACCAGAGAAATCAGTACAGGCACAGAGTTTAAGAAGCAAAAAGCTTAAATTAGTCAAGTTGCCTTGCTACTTGCTCTGACAGTGGACTGCCAACTCAGACACAAAAATGTCAATAGACATCACTACCACTTAAACCAGTCCAATCTAAATCAACTACTCCAGGTCTGAGTAGCATGGAGAACAGACAACAGCAATACCATGAGAGACTTCAAGACCTTCATAGAGTAGAAGGTATTAAGGAGATGGATGTGGCTTCCTTTTTCTTTGTTGTTGCTGCCTCTTGTATCATTGCCAAGGCTTGAGACTTTAGCAGTTGGTGCAGATATATTTGGCAGATAATACCACTGTAAAATTAAGACTGCACCAGTGATGAATTTGAACCCAATAGAGAGCCAAGGAAATTCTTATCTTCAGCCCATGATAGAAAGTTGTTCCAGCCTCAGGTCTTCCAGGTATGTATTTTGGATCCTATGTCAGAGAACCTCAGCACAGAAGATGTTCTGAATACCCTTAGCAGATCTGTCAGGCTTAGACTTTTGGCTCCAGCTCATGTTAAACTCCTATAGCACTTTGTACTATGCTTTACTGCATGATCTGGCAAGATACAGTCCTGCATGCCTTTTAATCCCACCTGCAGCCTGCTCCAAGTGCGAAGGGTGGAGAGCTTTAGGTGCTGGCTAAAGAGAGCTGAGAAACTGTGTTGCATTTCCCCCAACAAACAGGATATGAGAGATTCTGTTGGGGGCAGGGCACAGCAGCACAACTCCTCAGCTCCCTTTGGATGGTTTCTGGACAATGGGTTGTAGCCAGACATGAACCCCCGCCCCCCCTTGGCCTTTTCTTCCTCTCCCCCGCCACTGGGAGAGACAGAGAGAGAGAAACAAGCAGGGGAGACAGGTAGCCTTTGATGTCCTGGTAACGCAGGTGTGCTGCCTCGCCCAGTCTCTCTACTATACACAAAAACCGGACAGTGAATGGGCTAGCTAATGGCCACCCTTCTGGCTGATCTGGGTGATTGACACGCCTTGATCACTTCCCCAGGAAGAATGGGGAACCCCCGCCCATCACCTCCAAAGGTGCCCAATTGTCCACAATTCACAGGTGCGAATTGAGCCTTGCACCTTCCCTGGGAAACCCGGGGTTCAAAATATTCCTCCCAATTGGCCACTTGAGACCAGGAAGAAGCGTACGTGACAAAAGGAGTATAAAGGGGCTTGGCAGACCACCCCCCCTTTGAGTTTCAATCACCTACACCTGCTGGTCAGGTCTGGAATTAACTCCCAAGACTGGGGACGCCTGGTTCGTATCTACTTCTTCCTGAGGGATTGAGAGAAAGATTCTAGGTCACATTGGATCTAGGAGGCAGGGGTAAGAATTACACCTGTATTACACTTCTTTCCTATAGGAATTGAGGGAAAGACTCTGGTTCCACCAGGTCTAAGAGGCAGGGTGAAAATCACACCTGCAATTTGCCTTTCTTGTGTACACATTACTTGTATTAGTTTAAGCTAGCTAGTTTGTCTAAAACTTTTTCTAAAGTTAAATTGTGTTGTTTCCCCTTTAAAAACCACAGGTACTAGCTGTTTTGGGCTATAACTGCTAAAAACCATTAGCCTGTCACTCAAAACGAGGGAAGCCCTTACCTTATCTTTAAAAACGGCGTTTACCCCTTTGATCTATTAGAATGCTGCGATCCTCCACCATCTTTTACATAAAACTGTAGAAAATCATTATCTTATCTATCAGACCACAGGGGGTCCTTACCTTACCTTAATTGGCAAGCTGTGGTCAGCAATTACCTTCTGTAAACATTAGTAACCACGAGAAAAATCATTATTCTGTCACTCACTCGGCGGCCATCTTGGTTTCATTCATAAAGTGAGCGGTCAGTTTAAAACCCCCTTTTACACGCGGCAGCTGCTTCTGTTGTAAAATCGCTGCCAGCGGTTTCCTATTAACTGTTAGTAAAGTTATAAACAAAAATTCACAATTGTGGTACTTCAATCACTTGTCTTAGTTAAATTGTTTCCATCTTTGTATAAATAAAAAGTAACTGTTAAAGCCTCTCTAAGTGTAATTTTCCTCTTGCTGCTGTACCCAAACTAAACACAAACCAAAGAACCCAGCCTGCCCTGGCTGCTTAGCGTAGCATCACCCCCTTTGCCCCACCAGACCCTTAGCTGGCACCTGGGCATCGGCTCACATGGGTACTCAGAGATTTTGCTGGAACTGGCGGCAGCACTCAAAACCTTAGCCTTCCCTCCAACACATAGAGCCACATGGGTCAGTCAGTGGGCTGGGGCTGCTGACCTGCCCTGAGAACGCTGCTAGCCAGTAACTTAATAGATAAACATCTCCTGGACAGAGCCTGCCTCTAGCACTGTACCCTGACACACTTCCCAGGCCCTGCACTCACTCCTATACCCCTCCCCCAGGCCAGAATCCTCTTATGAACAAATGCCCCCTCCCAGACTCTACACCGCAATGCCCCGTTCCAGGTCACCACCCAAATGCTCTGCACCCACCTCCTCGCAGTCAACTCCCTCTCAGACCCTGTACCCACTCCTACATCTCTCCCCCAGGTCAGAATCCTTCCTGCAGCCATACTTCCTCCCATACCATGCACTCCAATACCCTCCCATAGGTCACAACATGCTCCTTCACCCAAACTCCCTCTCAGACTCCACGCTCTATTCTGCGCCTCTGTGTCCTACCCTAAGCGCCCCTCTGTACCCAACCTCCACTGAACCCCGCACCTACTCCACAGAAAAGTGCAGCCCTTGACCACTTCCTGAAATCTGGGAGTGGCCCCCCCATCAAATATTTTTGCCCACGCCTAAAATTTACTGAATGAGTTTTATGCATTGCAGGCACCAGACAAGGGCCTCAGACTCTGGCATAACCAGTCGGCAAAAGGTGAACTGCCTGAAGCTCTT
This sequence comes from Carettochelys insculpta, assembly GCF_033958435.1. Classification (NCBI taxonomy): domain Eukaryota; kingdom Metazoa; phylum Chordata; order Testudines; family Carettochelyidae; genus Carettochelys; species Carettochelys insculpta. The sequence goes on along the minus strand of NC_134137.1, from coordinate 233,911,534 downwards.
GCCAAGATAGGGGCCTAACATGGCCCCTGTATGGAGCAAGGAAAGCAAATATTTATTCCATTACCTTTTAGGACTATGTAGATGGAACCAAAAAGGAAAGAGAACAGAGTGAGCACTTCAGTGCAAACAGAGGCAAATTTTTAAAAAGGGGGAAAAATACTTTCACAACTAAATCCCCACTTTTAATATCCTAGAGACTGCAAAAAGGTCTTAAGAAAATCTCAAAGCGGTTGAATGTACTGTTTCAGCTCCAATATGGTAGAAACATAATACTGGTAGAGGACAGTGGCGTGGCTACCCTCCCGCATCATCTGGAGGAAAACAATCCTTGCCTCCATGTTCAGCTGGATTTGTTCATCATGACCTCGTGCTTAACTTGGAATTCCCTCCTTATGCAGCTAATCTCAGGATCTGGAGTTGAAGTGGGAGTGCCAAGCTAAAGTGAATCCAGCTTACATTACGAGGTGGTCCACGGCGTCTGCCATAATAGCCACGTCGGTAACGGCGCCTGTCTGCAGCATAACGGCTGCCTTCCACAGGGACACCATCTGGACCAGTGACATTGGCTGCTTCTGCACCCTGAGACAAAAAACAGAAAGAAGGTCATGCAAATCACGTAGAAGAACCACCACCAGTGGAAGGTGGACAGACCCAGAAAAAGGAAGCAAGATGGTGGAATCAAAACACCTTTTTCCGTAACTACAGAATTAAAACAAGGTGATTTTCTTCCCTCCAAATAGCACATATTTCATTGGCACAGATCATTTTCTATTCCTCTGAAGCAGGAAAGGTATTTTCAATGAAATACTAGGAAGACACTCAAACTACAGGGCATTCAGAGGATTTTGCAGCAAAACAATCCAAGGCAAGAAAAACTGAATTATGAGGATCATTTTAAAAAAGCCACGCAAACACCACAAATCAAAAAAACTCTGAATATCTACACATTAGCTAAATGACAATTAATAGGAAACATGAATCTGCAAGTATTTGAAAGGTATAATTACCAAGGAGGGCATTATTCATTCAGCAGGATACAAAATGCGCATGCACAGACCTAAAGGCTCCTTATTAAAAAAAATAATCTGGTCAAGTAAGAAGATTTTAGAGCACACAGGAGCACTGGGATGAAATTAAAGATGCAGAATTTCAGTGTGGAGATCCCAATACATTTTGGAAAGATTCTACAGGGCAATATTCTCCCAACAGAAATGGCAGAAGTTCCTTTTGACTGGATAGGGCATTGGAGGATGTACAAAGAGGAATGATACTACACCCAAGCCTCCTGGAAGAAAAGTGGCAAAGGACTAAAGGAGGCTACATAGGTCGTTATCCAGCTCTCAGATTCTCTCACCTTCTCTCCCTCGACCACATCAAATTCTACAGTCTCTCCATCACCAACACTGCGCAGGTATTTCCGTGGGTTGTTCCTTTTGATTGCTGTCTTTAAAAAATAAATAAATAAAAGAGGAGGCGTAACTGTCTTGATCAAAAAACAGATGAAATACAAAAGAAAACAGATTCTCCTAGAGCAGTTCCTGTGATGGCGAGTTACTGACCGGCTACAAGGAGATACAATAGCAGCTACCCTTGTTTCTACTCAATCTCAGACTACTCATATGTGGTCTCAGCCTCACTGAGTAAGGGCACTAGCTACCAATTTAAATGAACCTGAGCATCTTAGTATTTCAGCATCACAACCCATAACAGAGCATACTCTCTACTTCCAACAGTGTAGTGAGAGGTATTATTCTCATTTTTAGTCATGGAACAGAGGCAACAGGCAGAAAAAAAAGTTACTTGTCCCAGGTCACACAGGAAGACTGCTGTTAAGCCAGGAACCAAACCAAGGTTTCCCAAGTCCTAGCTCACCCCTTATGCACTAGCCTATCCCTACGACCCCACTGGCATCAACATTAGTAATTCCTCCCCATATAGTTCAAAGAGTTCCGTGACATCTGTGAAAAATGCTCTTAAAGCTGTGGTGCTACTTCCTCACATAATGGAAGGCATATTTGACCCTAGAGCAGCCACAGGCAACCTGTGCCCCGTCAGGGTTCCAAGTGCAGCCCACACAACATTTTGTTTACTGTTGCCCGTGCGCAGGCTTGCCACATTCTGCTGGTTTCTGCTGTATAAAGACTCTGCTAAGTCCAGTATAATGCAAACGTAAGTTCTGGAACTTTCAGTTATTGCTGGCTTTAAAGTCTTGTAACTTTCTGTAAGCTTTGTAACATTAGCTTTATGTTGTAGAAGTAGCTTTGTTCTACATGCTTGTGTTTTGCTTCCTGAGCTGATTTTTTTCTCTGAAAGGAGCTTTCGTTTGCTTGAGTGAGAAAAGTGTGAATGTGGGTGTGTACACAATGGAATCAGTCCCTGAAGCAAGCCTGTTTAGATAACCAGCTGCCAGCAGCACCTGGAAGGCCAGAGAATATGAGCTGAGCCCTGCAAAAGAATACAGCCAAGAAAGAGGAAGAGGCCCCATTAAAAGAAGATCAAAGTCCCATCCACTGTTAGCTGATGACTCATGGTCTGAAAGAACTCTGGGCCAGTGGTGATGAAACATGACCATGTGTGCATCCTGGAGCACTGGCACTGCACTGAAGCATATAAAAGATGGGTGCAAAACTACAGGGTTTTTGTTTTGTTTTCTGCTTCTTGCCATCGCTTCTCTTCATGAGTTAGTCTAGGTTTGCTGGAGAGGCAAGAGGTGGCCAGGGCCCCGCTCCCTGTCTCCCCAGGATAGAAAGTACTGACTGCTCCTGAATGCTACACTGACAAGAAAGCAAGCAGGCTGACAAGAAAGTCATACAATCAGCTCATCACCCTGGACTCAGAACTGCAGCCAGACACTCTGGACCAGTGTGTGTTGACTACCTCTGCTGTTTCTGTGCAACTCTTCACCTGTGTAAATTTCTCTGTGTAAGGGTATGAGTGCAGGAAAATATGAATGTTCAGCCAATGGAGATCAGCAAAAGGGAGTTTAGCAGTACTCTCCTAATGGATGACATATGAAGATCACAAAGCACTTGACAAGACTTCTATTAACTGTGCATCTCTCAACCCCCATAGCCAATTGTACTCAAGTGTCAAACAGAATGCAGAAAGCTGTCTAAGAAGTTTGCACCAAAATCTGAAACTGTGCACAACTTCTTATTTTGGGCTCTGCTCCACTATCAAAGTTCAGACCACATCCGCTAAAAGGCTCCTTGATAAATTAGTGGGCCTACATCTACTGAATTCAATCCAACTTGTACAAAATATTTTAACTGAAGCAGCATCATAGAAATACAGATCGTTGGAAGAGCCATCAAGAGATCATCTAAGCACAGGAAGATGGCTGAGGCAGGATTAGATACGAGTATACCTAAACATGTTGACAAGCGCTTTGAGATATTCCCATGAAAAGGTGCCATAAATAAGAGTTAGGTATCACAATCAAACCAGGATATATTTTAGAACAAAGCTAGGCAAATTTGATACTAGCACTGGACTTGACTCTGGAGATTTGGGTCCAGTTCCTGCTGTGATGCAGACTCATGTGTAACTGTGGCCATATCATTTAATTCAGTTCAGGGTCTCGTTGCCCACTCCTGTTTGTCAAAAGAAGAAAATAATACCATTTACCTATATCACAGGGATAGAGTAAGTACAAAATAACTCAAATCTATACGGTGCTCAGTCACTCTGGTGACTGAGGAAAAACAGACTGCAATCCTAAACACCACATTTGAAGCTATCCACAAAATCTTTTTATCCTTCACTTAGAAATCCATTTTATGTGGACAGATTTAGGGGCTATTCTGTGCAGAGGCAAACACTGATTTTCAACTAATTCACAAGTGAAACGAACAGTTCACAGTGAACCCTGATGAAAGAACTTAAGACATTCCCTGGACTCTAAAACCTAATATAAACAGGCAAAAAGGTCTTTTCCAAAAGACAATAGCAGCAATCCTACCCCTTTTGCTCTGCAGTACCAACAACTGGCGTGAAACCAAGACTGGCTCAGCCCTTCAATTTCAGAGTCTACGTCTATAGTCAACAGTTTCTTTTGACAAAAAAGCTATATGGACTCTGGAGGGGGCCCCTCTGTTGACAGAAGAGGGTTCCAGGTCACCAGGCAACACTGTCTGCTGTGCTTCCGGTCAGCCATTCTGTCAAGAGAGGGCCAGGCAGTCCGGCCACTCTCTGTTGACAGAGCAGATTGCTTTTCTAATACACTTTTGTGTGTGGACAAACTCTGTCTACAGAAGTTGTCGGAAGATCTCTTCCCACAGTGACTACATTCAACAGATCACTGTAGTGTAGACACAGCCAGAGGTGAGAGCATTGCAAATTAAGATACACTGGGCACTCAACAGTTGAAATCCTAAACATTATATCCTTCTCCAAACCGAAGCCTATTTGGCTAAGTTATTCATATATCATAGGATGATCCTGTCCTATCATGTTACTGTGCAATGTTAAAAAAAAAAAAAATATCCATGCTTCATCCAAGAAGCAAAACACATTCCAATGGTGGATGAAATTATCCTAAATGTATTACAAGACTAAATACTATTCCTGGTTACAGCCATGCAACCTGGTGCACAGAAATGTGACACAACTGTATTTAGCTCACCATTTGTAATGTGTTCATAAGAACACAGCACACCCCCTCCTTGAACACTGTGTGCAGTTCTGGTCAACCCATTAAAAAAAAAAAAAGAGATTATGACTGGGGTATGGTACAACTTCCATATGAGGAAAGAATAAAAGGAATTGGACTTTCCAATTTAGAAAAGAGATGACGGGAATGGGAAGGGGTTAGGCAGGAAAAAGGTCCTTTTCCAAACCACAGTGGGCAAAACAAGATAGAAGGAACTGAAAGACAGACAGGGGAACCTGTAACACTAATAAACAGAGGAAGCTGGGAGAGCTCAGAGTAGAACAAGACCTTTAATTAAACATAATGGCTGCATCTACACTACCCCTTCCTTTCAGAAGGGACATGAAAATACAGCCAACTGAAAATGCTAATGAGGCACCAATATAAACATTCAGCTCCTCGTTTGCATAATGGCAGCCACCTGCTGCACTGAAAGTGCTGCTGTTGAAATGCAAACTAGCCGTGTAGACAGGGTTCCTTTGAAAGGAAGTCCCACTTTCAAAAGTGCCCTTCTTCCTGAAAAGAATTAGGAAGAAGGGTGTTTCCAAAAGTGGGGCTTCCTTTCAACAGAACCCTCTCTACATGACTACTTTGCACATCAAAAGCAGCACTTTCAATGCGGTATGGGGCTGCTACTATGCAAATCAGGTGCTGAATATTCATATCTGTGCTTCATTAGCATTTTCCATCCACTGTATTTTCATGCCCCTTCCAAAAGGGCAGATTACAGGAACACTTTTGTAGACAGAGTCTTCCAAGAGGGAGGGGCCGTGTAGACACAACCAGCAAGAACAGCTAGAGAAATTCAGGATGTCCCCTTCAAGTATTCTGAAGCAGGAAGTTGTATGGACAAGAATGGTTGTTGTGGTTACACACAGCACATGGCAACAAGTTTTACACACTGTAAAAATGTATGAAAAGACAGTCCATGCCTCTCGCTCACCTGATGAACAAATACATCTTCCTTTGTGTCATTTCTGTGGAAAAAGCATGAAGAGACACGAATATAATCACAGGACATTTGATTATTTAGGCTTGTAGCTTTTCTGGAAATAGTTCTTACAGTTTAACTCATCAGCCCACATGCCCATTTTAAGGAGGAATAGAGCCTGGAAATACCCCTCCTGGAGTCTCTGAAGGGCTACACCCTCCGGGATTCCATGTGCAATACAAACCTCTCCCTCCATCCCACTTGGCTGTGAATTGTTTCTCTGACAGCAAGGGATTTTCCACCTTCCCCAGGGACCACCCTGTAATCTGTGGGCAGACATCCAAGGTTTACTCTGACATAGTCTGGCTGCCTATTATATTCTCTCTCTCTCTCTCTCTCATCCCCTGCCCCCACCAGCCCTGCAACTCAAGCTCCCAGTATTTATCCCAGAGATCAAGTGAGATGGTCAACAGTGCTGGGCACAGCTGTTAGCAGAGCTCCCCTTACACTGAAACCCAAAACAACTCAGGAGAGGAAGGACTAGGAATACTCATGGGGTAGGACGGGGGCGGGGGGGGGGCTACATACAAAAGAAAGAAAAGGAGGATGTGGGGGTGGCTTTATTAGATTGTCTAGACAATCCTCCAACCAATACAGGATTCTGCATGTAATACAGACTAACATCTATCTAGCGCATGCACACAGATGGAGAAGCTGCCAAAAAAAAAAAGACACTCCTATTCATTCAGATACTTGAAGGTAATTCTGTTGTTTACAAAAAGGTGCTAAGCAGACAAACAAAATCTGAGGACCTCTCTCCTACCCCATCTTCCAACTATACAATTCTATCACCCTAAATAAGGAGAAAGGAGTTTTTGTTCTTAAACTTTTGTATTTCAAGGCATAAGTCAAGCACTAACAGAGATTAGAAATTTCCCTGTAAACTGTGATTATTCCATATATGGTTACTACAGGATTTCTTCCTCCCTCTTCTAAAGCACGTGACACTGGCAACTGTAAGAGTCATAACACTGAACTGTCAGGTCTCCAACCTTTTTACGTCCATGATCACTTCCTGAATTTTAAAGGGAACCCCAGATATACTCTGTCCTTTCCCTGAGCCCCCACACCTTCTCCATGCCTGCCCCCTCCACACATGCCCATCCATTATGTGCTGTCCCTCATCCTCAGTCACTTTCACCGGGCTGGGGTTCAGAAGATCAGGGTGCTGATTCTGGGAGGGAGCTCAGAACTAGGGATTGGGGACAACGATGAATGGAGCAGGTGCTTGGAGTACAGCAGGGGATATGGGGTGCCTGTTCTGTGGGGGGGGGGGGTCAGGGATTTGAGGTGCTGGCTCTGGGAAGAGGATCGAGATATTAACTACAGGTGGGGGCTGGAGGCTGATGTGCACCCTCCCACCAATAATGGCACTGGAATAATTGTTAGAGTTGGGGTATTGAGCTGCACCTTCTGTAGCCATCTTCTCATCCCTCACTGCTCTTTCCAGCTGGAATCAGCAGCTGGTATTCAGGGAGGGCGCAGAAGCCCCGCATGTGCAGGGCTGCTCCTGCTGGGTCCCAGGGCCAGTGGCCAAGACTAGTCTCAGCTGTGAGGCCAGTAGTGGAGCCCCCAGTATCAGCACCCCAGAGGAATGCTGGGAAGGCAGTGGAGGGCAGCTGCAATCGTGGGGCCAGCAGCAGAGGTTATTGAGCAGCACTCACCACCAGCAGGGGCAACGTGAGGCTACAGCAGGATCTCTGAATGCCCCAGACAAGCGCAAAACACCCCTGTATGGGTTGGGGGACATGCGACTCTGCATGAGTCCAGGACATGGGGCAGGGTTTCAGGAGAACCTGCACGGTCTGTGCCCATCTGTAAACATAAAATAGAACACTGAAATTTTAGTGGTGACTGGAATTGCGATGAGTGAACCTCTTTGGACCAAGAATAAGAACCCCATTACTAAAACTTTCTCCAAAGCTCAAGTCTGTTCCACCACCACACCATACAGATTTGGAAAGATTCAATAGCTGCCTGACACATCCAATGATCTCATTTTAGTTGACACTCTTAACGGGCATCAGGCTGTCAGACCTAAAATGCTGCATCACAGACTGGTCTTGTAGTATTCTGAACCCAAGCAGGGTCAGAAAATACTAAAAATCTCAGAAAAACCCTCTCACCATGTGAGATTTTTTTTGCCTGAATTTGCAAGCTCAGAACTTAATAAATCCACTAAGAATGTCAATTCTGGTTCTGCACAAATTTAATCAATAATAATAAACATACCTGTTGATAAAGCCATATCCATTCCTGACGTTGAACCACTTGACAGTGCCAAGAACTTTAGTGGCTGAAAATTAAGGTAAATGAGTGTAAGTGACCCTCTAGTAAAAGAGCAGTAGCTTCCTGCATCAAATGTGACAGATGCGTGACTCCCTTCCTTTATACCTGCAAATAATGTACTGAAGTGTTTGGGATAGGTCAACATGTTGCACAGCCCTATTATAGTCAACAGAAGGCTCCCTTATAATACTTTGCCCTTTCATAGCCCTTTTTGAGTCTACCAGTTTATTTGACCTAGGTGGGGACAAATGAGTTGTCCCATTTTACAGATGTGGATTGTAGACTGAGGGTGAACAATTGTCTGAAGTCATACTGCAAGTCAGTAGTCGAGGAGTTTAAAAATGGAACCAGATTTTCTGATTTTCGTCCCTATTCTCATAACAGTAGATTGTGTCTGTCATCTCTCAGATACTTTTTTCATTTCTACAATTAAACTGCTGCCTACTAAGCTTCAAGTGAGATTCCTAGCTTGAGCATGGGCTGTGGCAAAATGCAGGACATACAAGCAGAGAATCCAGCTGCCACACTGTGCCACCACTCAGTTGTGTTTAAACTATTAGAGTATCCATCTACCAAAAAGCAAACATGGCAGTAGCGCTAAACAGGAAAACATCAGAGACCCACAGATGATTCTCACGCTATTTGATTAGAGGTCCTCCATTTTACTGATAAAAGCTGGTAAAGGAGAAGGTATGGTTATATTTGCAGTGGGTTTTTTTGGAAAAAGAAGAGCCAATAGTCAGCTGGCCCCCAACCCCACCAAGGTGCTGGTCCTCAATACCAGCAGGTATCCACACAAAAAAAAGCACTGTATATTTTTATTGATAAAACATGAGAGTTAGGGTAAAAGAAAAGCTGTTAAGGGAAAACCAAGAGAATCTGTAACTAGGGATAAAAGAGTAAAAATGAGCAAAGAATGAGCCTTTCCAAAAGACATCAGAGAATGTTTCCAGCCTCTGGAATAATCTTCTTAGGGCAGGTGGTAAAAGGCCCTCTGCTGGGGACATCTAAATACGGTATTTTGCTGGGTCCACTGAAAACTTCAGGCAGCATCATGCAGAATGTAGGTGACAGACCTGACAGCTCTTTTCTGGCATCACTAGTTTCTATCCTCTTGGTTTGTGGTATATTCCATGATAACGCTGTCCCACAGTTAGTGAGGATGCAGCATGATTCCAAGCCCTAAAATTCCACACTCTTGATTTAAAAGAGTCTGATAATAGTCCCTAATTGCCCTCTATCATGCAGACCTTATTATATAGTCTTGAAAAAACAGGTTTCACCCGATCCCATAGCATGGAACGTTTCCCCACCCAAAAATGTTAGCCAGATATAATATACAAAGATATGTAAAAATAATAAAATTAAGTTTGCTAATATTTTTAACATTCACTTTGTGAAATTCATTCATTTCTAACATTGAACTTATTTGTACTAAATATACCTTCTTTAAAGAACAAGAATGGGAGCAGGACAGAGAAGCTGGCCAAAACCCTTAACTACAAGGTCCACCTGCCAAAACCAGCATTCTTTGGTCCAGCAAGATCCACTGGACCAGAGAGTCTTTGGCCCTGAGGATATTCTGACCGTGGTGCTCTGGGGCAATAACCAGCCACAGCTAGAAGCCTGGCCGTGAGAGCGGGCGGGCAAGAGGGAGGGAGGGTGTGTGAGAGAGAGAGAGGCAGAGAAGCCAGTGTGCACAGAGCCACCAGTGGGGAGGGGCAGCAAACTAGGGGAGCAGGGAAACCTCCCTTTATTCAACAAATTCGCTCATTCAGGACCAGTCAGATCCCAAGGGTGCCGGATGAGGGAGGTACAACCTGTAGAACCATCGGAACACAGGTATCAATACCAGAGCATAGCAAGGAGCCATTGAATATCCATCCATCTCCACCCCGCTCCACCAAGAGGCCAAAGCCAGTACTTCACATTTCGGAAGAGAGCACAACAAACCCTAAAATGGGCCATTCATGAATTGTAGGAGGACTACCAGAAAACTGAAGACTGCAAAAAAGAGCGTATGATTTGTAGTAACAAAATCCATTAGTCTTTCCTGCAATTTTCCCACTGTTGACTGCAGAGCTGAGAGCTTCACTGCTGGGAACCAAGACTGGGGTCTTGCAGTCAGCCTGGCACACAGCCAGATTCCTGCTGTCAAAACTGCCCTGGAAGCCTAATATAGCAGAGTCTGCTTTATGACAATATTGAAGAGGGACTTGAACACTTCTGGAATAAACTGCCACCAGAGAACACATCTACCTAATCCTAGGCACGTAGTGATAGACAACCTTTAAGCCTGATAGTCTAGACTACTTTTTTTTAATCTAATGTAACTACAGAAGTTGTCATTATCCATATAGTTGCATCTTATCCCCACCACAGAGACAGATCATTTTCTAGGGCTGAAAATTCAGTACCCTGGCCTTTACAGTTTGTCCGACAAAATGGGGATCAGTAAATGCCAATAATGGAGGTGAGTTTTGTGATGGGCATACTTGTTCCACTAAAGAACTGAATTAAGCCAATCATCTTGATTTCCATCAACCCATTGAAATATCAGCTGGAAAGACCTTCATCCAGAACCAATCTGGAATAGACAAACCAGCAATTTCCTTAGTTTGACCCACTTTCCCACGGAATTTCAGAAATGAGTATTCATTTTTCTTAAGAGCCTGCAACAGTTGGTGGGTAACTAACTTTTCTGTTATGTCCATCAGATACGCCCTGCCGTTGTTCTAAAAGCCCTCCAATGGCATTATGCTTCCTTTTGTTCAGAAACTAAGCATACATATTTGCAGAACTATTAACATAGAAGACTGAAAAACACAAAGGTAAATAAAAGACTTGCTCAAGAGATCGTTTTCAACCAGTGCAAAAAACATACCACACAAACAAAACCTAGCAGTTAAGGCTGGTTTGCAGCCAACAGCAGTGTTTTGACAGCAGACCAAATTTAAGATTTTATCACTCTTATAAGGGGAAAAATGAGCAGTAAAAGTTCAAGTTGGCTTTTCAGTTAGGACAAGATTGATCATAACTGTATTCCAAAGCTCCAGTAAAAAGAACGAATTACCTCGCAGGCTGAGAATATAAGCGAAAGTTGGGTATCACCCATCACGGGGCTGGGAACGATGATCCTGAAAATAAGAGTCTCAAGCTACACCAATGGAACTAGTAAGGCTGTGTTTAAAATTACACATTATCCACTACTTCCTCATAGTCTATACATGGCTACTGGTGGGCATCAAATTGCTCTTTGTGAATCAGACAGCAAGAGAAGTGGGAAAAATGCACAATAACGTTATCCTCCTTGGATTCTCACTCTATTTGCCTTCATTCCAAAGAACATCTTTTCTAATCTGCTCCCGTAATCATAATATATTAAATACTTCCCTTGGGATTGGGAAGCTTATTCAAATGCCTCAGTCCCTGTGAACAGAAAGACCCTTTCCCTACCTTATCCTGTCATCAGAGACTAGGAAATTCTCTCTTCTTCCATTTAACTGTTCAGCTGAAGGGATTTACAGGCTGTGAACCTAGTCTTTCAATGAACACAGTCTCATGATACAAGAGTAATTTCACACCAAATACTTTTTGCCACTGGGTATTATTATTATTTTTGGAGAAGATGCAAGTATACGTGAAAGTGCAGTTCCTAAACTACTTTTTAAGTAATCCTACAAGCTAACCTATCCATCTAGAAATTGGAATAGACAGCAACATTGGCAGTACTCCAGAAAAAATAACTGCTGAAATACCCTCAGATATTTTAGCCACAAAGTCCAGTTGAAAACCTAACCTTGCATAAAGTTTGAGGCTGGGTCTGGAATTTTTGTTTCAGAGCACCTTTGCCCAGCACAATATTTTGCAAAAGAACCTTAATCCAATGCTGTCAGTAGCTGTACTCCAGAATACTGAACAATCATGCTACAATTACTCCGAGTATGGCTAAAATACCCCCAGAACACTGCTGATATACCTCCATGCTGTACTGATTTCTCCAAAATGCATCCAGCACAGTATTACTAAAATAAAACCACAATACTGCAAATCAAAGCCCCAACCCACTGACCAGTCTTTAATGTCACTTACCCTCACCATTCCAGCATGACTAACTTATCTCACCCTGCCTGGCACTACCACATCTAATACCTGTCAAAAATCCCTTCCTCCAAGCCAAGTGCCTCCTCCCTAGGGAAGCTGGTAAAGATGCTAGGGAATCTCCACCCTTCATATAAGGCATGCAGAAATCCCTAAGAAATTCATTTACAAACAAGTCAACAATCCGTGTCAGATTCCAGTGAGTCTAGTGAAATGGGGCCTGCATCCTCAAAAGGCTACCTCTGATTCCACCTGGTATTCTGACTGGGACAACCACTGTCTTCCCAAGAGCAATGAGGAGCTCCAGCTGCTGGTTTCCCAACACCAGGCTCTTTTCCTCCCCTTCCTATGTGAAAACTCCCTTTACACTCATCTATCTCCATTAGCAAACACATGTTGAGTATTCAGGTACCACACTAAAGACTAATAATATAATACATGACAAGCTTCCTAGGGCAGAATAGCTCATCACCTAATAAATTATGTTTTTCGTCTCTAAAGTGCTGCATGGCTGCTGGTTTGTTTTGTTAGAGTACAGACTAACAGGGCTGCCTCTCTGTCACTAGTCCACACGTTGAGCATTAATCATAAGCGGGAGGGAGCTGAGGCCACGTCTTTCACTGGACCAAAGGCCGCTGGAGAAGGAGACGCGCTTCCAAGCCGCACAGAGCTCTTCTTCAGGTCTGGGGAGCTCAAAGCGTCTCTCACCTGCCGAAGTTGGTGCAGTAAGTTATTGCCTCACCCAATGCGTCTCTCCAAGATCCCGACCAACAAGCTGCACCACTGCAAACCCCGCCCCACACCACAGGCACGGGGCAAACCCTGCAGCCCCCGAACAGCGCGGGTGCGGCGCAAGGGGAACCGGCCGCCCCGCACCTCAGGAGCGGGCCCCGCGGCCAGGGCTGCGCCGCTCAGGGGCCCGCGCGCCTTGTTTACATGGAGCCCTCTTACGATCCGGATCGGCGCAGGTCCGGGGGCGGGACGCTCCCGTCACACTGGACAGGGCAGGGGCCGCCCCCTGCTCCCGGGCGCGCCCCCCAAGCGCGTCCCCGGCCGGGCCTCACCCAGAACTTTCTTCTCTGTGTCTGCGGCGGCGCCCGGGGCCGAGCTGCTGCTGCTGCCGCCGCTGCCAGGGGCGGGGGGCGCGTCTCCGCTCGCCGGGGCGCAGGCGCTGGCAGGGCTCTTGGCTTGGGCGTCCAGGGTCGGGGAGGCCGGCGCGGCGGGGGCGGGGGCGCCGGTGGGGGGTGCGGGGCTGCTCGGCGTCGCCTCGCTCATGGCGTCTCTCCGGGCGGGCGGTGGGGCCGCGTGCCTGCGCGTCGCTGGGTCTGTGGCTCGCGCTCGGCTCCGCGCTGCTGGGTCTTACTGCCCCCAAAATGGCCCCGCCGAAGTTCTTCGTGTAGTCAGCGGGGGCCGGCCCGAGCCTGGCGCGGCCTCATTAGCATTTAAAGGGGCCGCGCCGCGCCGCAGAGCGACCTGGCGCCGGCTCCCGCGGGGACCGCTCCGCGCGGGGTGCGGGGTTTCACCCACCCGGACACGCTGCAGCCCCGGCCCAGCTCTAGGGTGGGGGCGGCTTGGGCGCGTTCCCGCCTGACTGGCACCAGCGCGAGCCGCAGCCCGCCCGTGTTCCGTTCCAACGGACTATGAGCCTGGAACCGTTGGTGACTCGCCTGGACTCTCAGGCTGCGGCTACACTACCGTTCTCCCGTCCGGGGGGGGCGGGCGGCAATGAGGCAATTGGGAGCAGGCTAATGAGGTGCTAATGTGCATATTCAGCACCTCATTAGCGTAATGGCAGGGGCGTGAACAGACTTCGAATTGCAGATTGACAGTGTAGAAGGGGGCAACTTAGAAATAAGCGCCCCACTTCCGCATTCCCTTTCTCCTATCTGGTTCTGTGGGGTTACATCGACATGGCTGCGTCTACACTTGCATTCCTCCTGCAGAGGAGGCATGCAAATGAGGCACTGATTTACATAACTGGTGCCTCATTTTGCATATTCTTCTTTCAAAAGAAGAAAAGCAGCGTGGACATGGCTCTTTTGAAAGTAAACCCCACCTTTGAAAGAACCCTTCTTCCCATAAACAAAAGGGAAGAAATGTTCTTTGGAAGATGGGATTTACTTGAAACAGTTGCATCTACACTGCTTTTCTTTTGAAAGAAGACTAGAATCGTAGAATCCTAGGGCTGGAAGGTGTCTCAGGAGGTCATCTAGTCCAGCCTCCTGCTTCAAGCAGGATCAACCCCAACTAAGTCATCCCAGTCAGGACCTTCTCAAACCAGGACTTAAAAACTTCTAGGGATGGAGATCCACCACCTCCTCTCTAGGCAAGGCATTTCAGCACTTCACCACTGGTGAAGTAGTTTTTCCTAATATCCAACTTACACCTCTCCCTCTGTAACTTAACACCATTGCTCCTTGTTCTGCCATCTGACACCACTGAGACCAGTTTCTCACCATCCTCTTTGGAGCTCCCCTTCAGGAAGTTGAAGGCTGCTATTAAATCACCCTTCAGTCTTCTCTTCTGTAAACTACATAAGCTCAAATCCATCAGACTCTCCTCATAGGTCATGTGCTCCAGCCGCTTAATCATTTTTGTTGCCCTTCGCTGAACCTGCTCCAGCACATCCACATCATTTTTATACCCAGGGACCCAACACTGGACACAAGTGAGGTGCCAGATATGTAAATCTGTGCCTCATTTGCATTTTTGATTTCCTTGATTTGCATATCTCTTTGGAAAAAGAAATACTAATGTAGATGTAGCCTGGGAGTAAGGGAGTGTCAATGTGGGACACTTATTTTGAAGCTGCCCCCATCTTCACTGTCAATCTGCAATTCAAAGTCTGTTTGTGTGGCTGCCATTATGCTAATGAGGCACTGAATATGCACATTAGAGCCTCCTTAGCCTGCTTCCAATTGCCTCATTATCATGGCACCTCCAATGCAAGAATGATTGAGAAGCAGCAGCCCTAGCATCTTAAAGCAATAGAGAGCTAAAATCTACTCAGAGCTCACACAGATGTAATGTGGGCAGGGAGTAGGGGTAATATAGAGAGCTGTATCTGTCTCTTAGAGCTGGGAAGGACCTTGAGAGGTCATCAAGTCCAGTTCCCTGCCCTCATGGCAGGGCCTATTACCATCCCTGACTCAAGATCCCTCAATAGCCCCCTCAGGTATTGAGCTCATAACCCTGGGTTTAGCAGGCTAATGCACTAACTACTGTTAGTCTCCACCCCAAGCCCTGTTTTGAACTCAGCATTTATAACGGTATTAAATATTTGGAAAGTTAAGGGTCTCAGTACAGGTTCTTGAACAGTTTTTTAAAAGTGCTTCCTTTACTGTTTGCAAGTGTTTTATTAGTCTATGCCTTGCAAAAACTATTCAGATGATATATCGAGATGATTAGAACTCCTCATAACCTGTGCTGAGTAGCTAGTATCTGTGGCCAGACTATTACCTTTTCCATGTCCTATTTGTGGTAGAGGCCTCTAGTTTTGTTTTTTTTATTTAATAGATAATGGCCTGAAAGATTTTTCAAACTTTGCTTTAATATTACAAGGTGGGTTTAATTACTGGGGTGGGGGTGTGCACAGAGGGTATGTCAAACATTATGTGGTAAATGAGTGCTGGGGCCACAGACATTGACTAAACATAAGAACAAATTGAACAAGTCTTTCAGCGTCCTGTGCAGCATTCCTGTGGAGAAAATATATGGGAGCATTTAACTGAAGACTGTATCCTAATGCATACAAAGGGGTGGGGGTCAAGAAACCATGTCTGGTATGTCATAACTTTTCAGTACTCAATTTTGCAAGTGTAATATTTTGATGTCTTTGTTTATTTCAATGCCACTATTAGCTTTCTGTCAACTGTTGAGGGTGGCAAAAATGACTGGGTTCTTTCTGAAAAAGACCTGGGGGTTCTTTCGGAAAAATTTAATGAACAATACTGGCTTGAGCCATTGCTCTGAAATCAGAAAAATTGAAAACACTCTCTTCTGTGCCCCCATTCCTCTCTCCAAGCACCCCGATAGACAAAATGTCCCCTGCACAAATACTGAGTATATAGCGCAGCAAACCCTTGATTTTATGGACCCCGAAGTCTGCTGGGCTCCGTAAAATCCTAAGCCAGCCTCACCTCCCGCCCAAAAGTTTAGGGACCTACCATTGCCACCTGAAGGAGCCACCACCAGAGCCGCCACGTGTTCCTCTCACCAGGGGTCGGTGCATATGCAGGCAGATGGCACTCATGTACACACCCCACCACTGATGGGAGGAGTGCATGGCAGCTCCAGCAGTGGTGGCAGTACCTCCAGCTGCACAGCGAGGCCCCTCCAGCCATGTGTGGCAGGGTGCATGCAGGGGGAGTCTCTCCAGCTGCATGCAGCGGGGTGCCTCCAGCCACGTGCAGCAGAGGTTGCTCCAACCACGCAGCAAGGTCAATCCAACTGCATGCAGCATACAGCGGGGTGCCTCCTGCCACACGCAGCTGAGTGCTAGTCATGATCCGGCAGCTCCAGCCATGCGGCAGGCTCTGACAATTTCGGCTCCAGTGGCTACAGTCTGGTGAGTTCCCAGCTTTTTGCGGGGATGGAGTGTGGGACTGAGGCTGGTGGAGCCTAGCAGCTGTAGGTGTGTAGTAAACCCTCAGATTTAACCAACTTTCAGAATGAATTGACACCACTCCCCCTTATTAGTTTATTAACAGGGTTTACTGTATGTTGTGCAAAAAATGAACACTTCATTGTGGGGAAAAGGGCATAGAATAAACTGGAAAAGCCAGTAATAAGTAATCAGCAATATCTCTATATATGTGTACAAGTTCCAAGCATTCTAGAAATTGAAGCATTCCTGTAATAGCCACTTTCCTACCCCAACTCATAGTTTATTGTCCAAGGCTTGTGGAGTCCAATGTTTGGGTAGATCTGCCCTCAGCCTGTACCAGCTGGTTTGCTTCTAACCTAAACCAGCAGTAGTAAGCAGGGGCACTCACTGGAGACCCTTCAGCTATACTACTATACTGTAAAATCAAAACAAAAAAGCAGTCAAGTAGCACTTTAAAGACTAACAAAATAATTTATTAGGTGAGCTTTCGTGATCAAGGTGACCATTTTTTCTGATTTGTCCTTGATTACTGATTTTGGTTCTCTGTGTCTTAAATATTAAGTCTGTTCTGGTCTGGCTATGGTCTGAAGAAGTGGGTCTGTCCCACGAAAGTTCACCTAATAAATTATTTTGTTAGTCTTTTTTAATGTGTTACTTGACTGCTTTTTTGTTTTGATAGTATATAGACTAGCACGGCTCCCTCTCTGTTACTATAATGTATTATAACTTTAGCATCTCTAGATCCCTTTATAAAGTCTTTGGAGAAGAATAAGCAGTATACAGGACTCCAAACACAATCCTTACCATCTAGGATATGCTACTATAGCAAAATAAAAGCTAATTTCTCTTTTCTCTTATATTATTTCCAGCTTTATCCAGGCTCTCCAAACATGCAAGTCAATGGCTTTGCTCAGGGTGACCTCTTCAGCCCAGGCACAGTTGTGGTTTTCTTGTCTTTCATTATCTGACAGACAAAATAATGTTTTATTATCCTCAAAGCCAAAACTTAACTAAATTTTAATCAAGCTGCCACGTAACAGAAATACCAATAAGTTCTGGCCCATTCAATTATTTCCCCTTGTTTACCAATAGATGCCAACAGAGGGTTTCCTCCCCTACGGAAGCTTCATGCTCAAGCAGCTCTGGGGTAGAATCACACATGGATACAATATTGGTATCCATATCCACAAAACTGATCTACAGATATCTGCATTCCCATCTGAGAATGCTAATACAAAGATCTCTGATCTTCACAAAGAAACACTGGCCACTCAAATATTTGAATGTGTCACAAAGTGACTCAAACTCATGAAGTTTCTTTGTGAAAATATTTGCCACTTGTTCTTTGTATCAGTCAGCCGGTTAGACATCTCTGATCTCCACAAACATGAAAACCTGTGCAAATATTTTCTCAGGTCTTGTTACATTGTTTCATACATCAAGATGATGATTTTTCTTAACATTTCAGGGGAGTGCAAGGCTATGTCTACACCACAGAGTTATTGTGAAACTACTTTGCTGTCATCTATACTACATTCATGCTATTTTGAAATAAATTCAAAATAGCAGGCGCATTATCCCAAAATCAGTAAACCTCATTTTAGGATGAATAATGCCTATTCTGAAATAAACTATTTCGAAATATGTAGAAATAGCACTATTTCAAAATAAACCATAATGGCGTCCAATGGCACTATTTAGAAATAGGCACTATGTGGCTGTGGCGACCCTACATTCCTCTTTCGGAAGGTAAATGCAAATATGCCTGATCAGAAATGCAAATGAGGTGCTGATTTACATATTGTGTGCCTCATTTACATACTGACAGCCACTCGCTGTTCTGGAAGTGCTGTTTTTGGAAAAAAAACAAGCCATATAGATGGGGTTCCTTCAAAAGGAAACCATGTTCTCAAAACAACTCTTCTGCCTGCAAAGTACAAGGAAGAAGGATGCTTTTGAAAGCAGGGTTTCCTTTTGAAGGAACTCCGTCTGCATGGCTGTTTTTTTTCCAAAAACCACTTCTTGAACAGTGAGTGGCCAAAATTATGCAAATGAGTTGTGTGATATGTACATCCGCACCTCATTTGCATTCTCCTTCCAACAGGGGAATTTAGTGTCCAGCCGTGTCCAGAATGCTGTTTCAAAATAGCTGGGTGCTACATTGAAATGCATTTTGTGTGCAGCAGCTTTATTTTGAAGTAAGATATTTCAAAATAGCTGTTGCAAAATATCATGTTTCAAAATAGCTGTGTAATGTAGGCGTAGCCCCAATGATTAGAGACTGAGCAGACAAAGACATGGAAAGCCACTTTCATTTGAAAGTTCAAACATGAATTCAGAATAAAAGCAGTGATACTGAAAACCACGTGATCTAGTGGATTGAGCAAAAGGGTTAGAGCTGGGAAGTCTTTAGAACTGTGAACTAATGAGTCAGGCAGATGTTGCAGATAGAGCTCTTTGGAAAAACTCCAACAGAACTTAGTTTTTGTCAGAAAATGCCAATTCATTGAAAGCAAAATGTTTTGTGGAAGTGAGTCAATTCTGACTAAATTTCATTTCTAGAAACAAAAGAGGTGTGATATGATCAAAATAGAACATTTTGACTTTTCGTTTTGAAATAACATTTTATCTCAGAATTTATTTTATCCAAAAAACTAAGCTGCAATGAAAACAGACTTTTCAGCTGAAACATTAAAATGTCATTTTATGGGTTATTTTGAAATGTTCTGGTTTTGTTCAGGTCTGGAATGGAAGAAACATCAAAATTGTAAAGTTTCCCAGAAACCAGAAAATCCAGTTCCTGACCACCTCTGGCTGCATAATTAAGGGACTAATAGATTTTAGTGAGGAATGTAGATTGTAAACTCTTTGAATTTGTATAACTCCCAGCATAAATGGGGCCGGTCAATGATATAACAATACAAATAATACACAATAATCTAACACTGATTCAGACAAATCTTTTAAGCCCCCTGCTCACTTTTCTTGTTGAAAAATGAGAAGAGTGATCTTTACCTACAAAAGGATGTTTGTAGAGTCATATATAAACGTTATTAAGACCAATCAGTTCTGCTCTTCCTATTGCCAACCAAACATGCAGGCCCTGATTCAAAGCCTAAACATGCAGGTCCTGATCCAAAGTCAATGGAGGATTTCCAGTGGATTTCGTTCACAGTTGGATCAGGATCTTAATCTTCTGAATTATGATATTCTCATTTCCTGCCATCAGTAGTTTTTTTAAAAAATTTCACAATTTTTATTTTTCTACATACAGCAGGTTCTTGATATTTCACAACCAGCTGGATATGTGAAATTATTTCACTCTGAAGGATTGTAGATACTGCAGTAAGCACACTTTGATGGGAAAAAAAAACCCTGAAGTTATTGTTATTACTTTAACCCTGAAGTTTCTAAACCACTTTACAAACTCAGTGATTGTGGACTACTTCAACCAGGTCTGAAATAAACACCCCTGTTTTGAGCCTGTGACACTATGCAACAGAACCATAGGAGAGGAAATAAAGAATAACTTTCCAAAGGAAATTGCAAGTGGTCTTTCATGGGGCGCACAGTGAAATGTAGGAAATGAGACACGCCCCTAATGCTTATCCTCTGCTAGGAAAGTTAGGCCTGGTCTACACAAGAAGATTAGGTTGCATTTAGCTGATTTAGGTCAGTTTTCAGCTCCTAAGGTCAACTTTCGTACTCCTGGTTTTCATGAGAAGTAATACCAAATTTGACCTTGCATGGTTGACTTTAGGATAGTACAGATTGAGCATTGTGAAATTCAACATTCTTGGCCTCCACACAGTGCCTTAGTGTGACCACTCTGGCCACCTCTTTTAGCAACACTGCTCTCTAGGGCTGTGTCTATACCAGCAAGTTCTTTTGAAAGAAGGGGGCTCTTTTGAAAGGTCTAGTGGAGCATCTACAAACAAAAAGCATTCTTTCAAAAGTAAATGGAAAGAATGTGGGACTCTTGTTGAAGTCGCTCTTCCTTTCCTGTTTCAGGAACAGTGCCCCATTTCAAAAGCTTCTTTCAAAAGAAAACATGTAGATGCTCTGCACCTGGTGGTGGGGGTGCAACCCAAGCGTGTCTTGCCTCCAGGAGAGCGGCCCCAAAGGTCACTTTGCTAACCCTGAACTAGTGTCCCATGGTTGCTGTGAAGACATACTTGGTCCATTCCTTTTCATGGGAGGTGGCTTGTGTGTCTTAGTGACCTGGAGACCTATGCTAGCCCAGAGCTACAGAGGTCAAAGTGTAGAGACCGGACAAATTTGGATCACTTCTTCCGAAGTTAAAAGGGTTTGGGTTAGGGTTAACAATCCTATCTATAAAAACCAAATTATAGAAACATCTACAAAGAAACTTATAATTACACTAGTCTTGGGAAGAGCTGGCCAGCCACATGGATTGAGTATGAAGCATGGCAGGGAAAGCCGAAAAGAAGCTGCCCCCCAGATGACTCTTCTCTCACGCAGGCACCTTTCCCAGCCACGTTTGCATCACACACCTTTCTTGACCATCAAATGCTGATATCAGTGACATGGCCCTTGTAATCCACCAATGCCTACAACACCATGGAGAAGTACTCCTTTCAGTCTATGTATTCCCCCATTGCAGATTTGTCCACTCTGAATTGATTGCTCACTGACCAGTTGCTGTCTGGCACTGTAAGCTTGCACATACCTGTTGCTGCTTGCTTTTGACCTGTCCTAGCAGGTCTCATTTTGGTATTGCTGTGCTCCAGGGTGCAGGAAAGCAACTCAAAAAGTTCCATGAATGTGGCCTTACACGTGAGGAAGTTTTGTAGCCACAGCTGACTGTCCAGATCCTGATGAACAAAGTGATCCAACCAGTCTGAACTTTTTCATGGCACCAGAAGCCAGACAGTGCCTTAAGGGTTAATGATCTAGAAGGTGAATGTACAATGGGTAATACTATTCTGATCGATTATAAACTAGAGCTACCTGGAAGGAGCGTATGAAGATAAGGGCTCTCTGCTTGTGCTAAACTGTGTAATGACATTCACACCATCTCAGTTCACTATCAAAACAAAAAGCAGTCAAGTAGCACTTTAAAGACCAGCAAAATAGTTTATTAGGTGAGCTTTCAGCACGGCTTCCTCTCTGTTACATCTCAGTTCAGTATCTTTCTTCCTTTGACATTGGAGAAGATTGGACTCAAGCCAGCTGTTGGCCCTATCTGAAATGGTCAAGGCAAAGGAACAAGTTGTCTCTGTGTTTACAGGACATTGCAAAGTATAATTTGTGTTCATGGCATTGAATAAAATATCACCACAGCCACATCTACACACCACAAACCACAAACACATGCATTCCATTTCCCACACAACACACATACCACACACAGCTATTCCCCAGCATATTCTGAATTTGTTCACATTACAAAACTAAAACACAACTAGCTTAATTGGCTGTGGTCTTGGCTGCCTGGTCACAGGAGAGATAGGTGTGTATTAGCCGGGCTGCACTGGGTCCAGAATATTATGTAATAGCAGAGATTCATGGGGAGGGCCTACAGCTGGCTTAACAAGGGGTGCTGCAGTTTCAGACTGAAGTGTATTGTTAGGAAGGGTGACCATTTTTAAACAAAGCTGGTCTTTGCCCATGAACATTTCTGCTCCAAAATATCTGTTAGTCTATAAGGTGCCACAGAACTTCTTGTTCATTTTGAAAGGGACAGCCTCGTATTTAAGTGCTCTTGTGGGTATTCCAACTTTTTCTTAAAAATGGGCAAATGGTCATATATTTTCTCTCTCTCCCCCACATCCATCATTATTAGCAAATCCCGGTGCAGGCCAGATCCTTGCTTGCCAGCCAACCACTCATTAGTTTTGGGGGCGGGGGCCTAGGGGCATGGGAGTGCAAGAATGGTGGTAGGATGACAATGCAATGCCTGGGGTCAGCCATTCCTGCACTGTGTTGGTCCACCAGCACAGCCCCTGTTGCGTGTGGGCATGCCCACGAGCCTAGAGCCGTACCCTCGGTGGCATGTCTGGGGTTGGGTCATCAGCTGTGTGGCCGGCCCACTCCCAGCCTGGCCGGGGCCCGTGACAGGGCCCTGGGGCTGGCAGTGGACCGGTGCCTGTGCCCAGGGCTGCCAGATGATTCTGCTGTGCTGGGCCTGCAGTGTGGTTTTCTGCCCGAGACAGCCTGGCAAGGCTTGTGACACACTCCACCTGTGCCCTTTCCCCCCTCGCCCTGGGGACTGCGGTCCATGATGTACTCAGCAGACAGTCCCCTGAAGAGGTCCAGAGACACCCCTGAGGTTGCCTCACTGGAGGGCCCTGAGTCCAGTGCAATGGTCAGGGTCCCCTGGCTGGACTCCGGATCGAAGGGTGGCTCTGGCTGGGGCTCTGGCAGGGTTTCCAGCTCCTCCAGCTCTGGCTGCATCGGGGGGCCTCCTCCACCATGTCCACAGCCTCTCAACTGGGGGTGCCCCTTGCCCCCCAGGAGCTGGTTGAGCTCATTATAATAGGTCAGGTAGCCATCGCTGCCCTCAACCTCTGCCATGCATCCTGGGCTTGCACGTAGCTATGGCGGAGTTCCTTCACTTTGGCCCTCACATGCTCCAGGTTATGAGTGGGGTGGCCGCACTCTGCCAGGGCTGCTGTGATGCAGGTGTACCCCAGGGCATTGCAGAGAGCAGAGAGCTGCGATTGCGGTGGAGAGGGTGCCTCCTGGATTCAGCTGGCCCGCACCATGGAGGACCTCTCTATTGACAAAAGGGCACCTCCTCTACACGGCTTTTTTGTGGACAGAAACTGAGCCCAGAGTGATTGATTTTGCCATGTCGTCACACACTTGGCAAAATCGACCTCTAGAAGATCAATCTGCCCACACCGATCTTTAGGTAAGTATAGATTCACAATTAGAACTGTGCATTGTATTCAGAAGGGCTTATCTCATTTCTGCACATCATGAAGCAAGAAGGTTACCACATCAAAGGTCAGTCTTTTCTTCCAATACAATTAAGATCTGTCCATCTCTGTATTTTTCTAGCAGCAAAATCTTAAACCATTGATGTTTGATGAACAATTTGATGTGATGCATAACCTATAATTCCAGTGTACACATCAAGAGGATTACAGTATTATCTATGAAAACAGTGATACAAAAGACTGATTTCCTGAAGTGAGTCAATCAGACAATAAGCTCTGTGGATGCCTTTGTGTGACAGCCCAGTGCTGCTTTTGGCCAATGATGTACATATATATAGGCGTGTACAAGGGGACTTCTCCATGCTCATAGGTGAAAGCTTCCTTCATTCATCTGCAAGAGGTTCAAGATGCTGTTTGTGGCCACTTTCTTGGTCCTGGCTGCAGGTAAATCTGTAGAACTGTGATGCTCTGGTTGATTCTAAGTGAATGTTAGCATCTGTGTTAGCTGCTAAATGTCTGTTAGTCTATAAGGTGCCACAGGACTTCTTGTTCTCAAAGCTGCTAGATTGTGAGCTCTGGGGAAGGATGATCTCTCTTTGTTCATAAAAAGCTATGGGCTTGGACAGTTGCAGTGCAAGTATTTCCATTCAATCTGCCTCTGCTCTATCCTGGACACTATATTTTCAGCAGTAACAAACACATTTTCTGGGCATGGGGAGTTTGTGACATATCCAGTAGGAAACAAACTGAAACCATAAACAATTTACTCTAGTAAAGACAGGAAGTAACTTCTGGTCATTACCGAGCTAGGACAACCCTGGAACAGGTGACCTACAAATGGTAGGCACAAAATTTAACAGAATTGTGAAATAAATGAATAAGTGTTTCATATGTGACAGGCAGTATGGGCTGGGAGAGGCTGTACCTGATTCCTCCTGTGCTCTTCTCTGTGTCCCCCACCTCACTGCACAGCCACTTCAGTCTCCCTATGAGGTGGCCCTGGCTTGCGCTGCAGCACCCTCCATCTAGGTACTGTGGCGGGGGTGGGGGGTGGGAGGCTGGGTCACATTTCCTGATCTCACATTATTCTGGGGCTGAGGGAGGTCTGGGGGTCTATGGCTGCCACCACCTGCCCTCCCATTGCTCCAAGGCTGGGAGAACTAAAGTTTTGCTGCCTGCCCTCCTGTCACTCTGAGATTGCAGTTGGATCACCCAATCTGAGGTTGGGCGGAAAGCTGAGGGCACTAGCCTGTGTGTGTGTGTGGCTGCAATGGGGGAATCTGGGCTCTGGTGAGTGGGTGGAGGGTGTAGATTGTCTGGGGGCTCAGCCAGAAGAGGCGAAGGTGACAGCTAGACTTCCCCAGCCAGCAGTTCATGCGCTGCCCATGACTGCTTATGTATTTTAAAAGGCTCTGAGACATTCACAATGGGGAAAGCTCAAACCTATTGTGTAAGGCTGCAGCGGGCTGGGGCGGCGCGGGGGCCATGGGGGTTAACGTCTGGTAACAGCGGGGTGTGGAGGTTTAAGGCTGGTGGCAGGTTGGGGCTGCAGGGGCTATGGGGGGGAGTTAAAGCCTGGTGGCCGGTTGGGGCTGTGGGGGGCCGGGGGTTAAGGCTGTGGCGAGTTGAAGCGAGGGGTAGCGGGTTGGGGGGCGTTATGTAAATACACCAGGGATGAGTTTGGCTGCTCAGTACTTGTAGCAGACACCCATTAGAATACATCTATACTGCATACCACTGCCAGTCGTGTGTAGGGTATGTGGAGCTACACGTTGTACTACAAGGCAGACCGCATCCACACAGCGGTGAGTACCTACACATGGCAGCGAATGGCTTGAGCAGGGAGGAAAGACTGCAGCAATCTGTAGCTGCTGCACCCTTGTCCTGCTGCCTCTCCCCACCAGTTTTTTGCTGTTGCCAAAATCTTTCCCTGGGTCAGGCAAAGGCCCAGCTTGTGGGAGGCAATGGAACACTACTTTACTACAGTTAGCAGTGTAGCAGGGGGAGACTCTGCTTGAACATGTAGACAGACATGTAGGCTGCCCACCCTAAGCCAGCGGTGAGGAACCTTTTTTTGGTTCGGGGCCACTGACCCACAGAAAAATCAGTCAGGGCCACACAAAAATGAGCAAACATACCAAATCCCAACCCTCACTGATGTGGCCCCTGACAGACACCACACTCCCCTCATGCTCCAGCCCCACAGAGGAGGAGAGGGATGACCAAGGTTTAGGGTTTCTCCAAGGCCAGATTAACTCTGCTGCTGGTTGGGGCTAGTAGACTTTGTGCGCCCTCCCAGGCTCTGGGGTGAGACCAAAAATGAGGGGTTCAGAGTGCCAGAAGGTGGCTTCTGGGAGCAGAATGGGGTTCGGGGGGCACAAGATCTGTGTGGGAGGGAGGGTGAAAGAGAGGGTTGGGGTGGGGTTTTGGGTGAGAGCTAGGGTACAGGAGAGTGGTGAGGTCTGGGTGGGAAGGGTGCAGGAGTAGGATGAGGGAGTGGGTCTGGGGGGATGCATGAGGGTGATGGGGGGATGCTTAGCTGTGCAGGTCCCCACAGGCACACATGACTTCATGCCTCCCACCACCCTCAGGCACCACCCCTGCTTCTCCCATTGGTTGTGATTCCAGCCAATGGGAGCACCAGCAGAAAAGTCTCCAGGCCACCAGTTCCCTGGCTACTGTGGGGAAGTGGAGTGGCATTGTGCAAAGCCACTTCCTCCTCCCCCTGCCAGAACCCACAGAACCCATGGGCCCGATCTGATCCCAGTTCGTCTGGATCTGGCCCACAAGGCTCAGGGCTTCCCCTCCCCCTGCAGCAGAGAGCCAGTACTCCCCACCAGACCCTGCACCCAAACTCCCTCACAGAGCATACACCCTGCACCTCATCCAGCACCACAACCTTCTGCCTCAGCCCAGATCCTGCACCCCAGACCCCCTCCTGCACCCTGCACCCTAATCCCCTGCTCCAGCCCAGAAGCCAGCACCCAAACTCCCTGCCAGAGCCTGTATCCCTCCCCCACCCAGCTCCTTCTCAGAGTCTTAGGCAGGTGTGGGGAGGGAGCTGGGCCTATTCTGGATCCCACAAAAATTTCTACAACCCTGCTGCCCCTGCTCCTGGTTCTGTTTGATTTGTTAGTCTCTCACCCACACAATCTCTCTCTCGCTCCTCCCCTCTCACTCACTCGCTTTAAGGTACTTCTTCATGCCGCAGTCTTTATTATACATTCTCTCGCAACACCCTTGTGTGGCAGGGAACTTCTATTACATTTTATTGGAATGCTGAGGCACAGAGAGTTTCAGACACAGACCACAAAGGCACCGAGAGCCCTAAACCCTAGATTTAGGCCATCTCCACCCCAGTTTAGCCTCTTCTGTGATCTGCAAAACCTCTCCGCAGCTGCTGCCAGACTCTGTAAGTGGCTAAACTTTCAACTATAAAATTTCCCTGGGTGCTTAAGTTCCTGCCTCTAGGCATGCACACGGTTGCTTCACTCTGCATGTCTGGACCCATTTCCCCAATAAACCCCAGGGTGATCCTTCCAGTAGGAGAGGAGCCTCTCATCTGTGGGGCATAATCTTAGACGCATGCTCAGATGCTGCCTACTGGAGCACATCCCATTCAAAATCTGACCTGAGGGGGAAGGAGGTGGTGGTTCCCACTTACAGCTTTTAGACCAATGGTAAATCTGCATAGATATTTAGACGGAGTGGAGCAGGGGGACTGGACCATCAATCTTCCACCTCCTAGACTGGTGGTGCTCTAACTACAGTAAACTCTTTCATATCCAGCTTGCTATCATCCAGAACTCTCAACTAGCCAGCATTTTAACCGTAAGTAAACTTTAGTTACTTTTCCATAAATACAGTATAGTGAGAGTAAGTACAAATAAATACAGCAAATACAGCAGTGCTTTTTTTTCTAGGAAAAGGGTGCTGGAACTCTGCCCCTCATGCCCCGCCAAGTGGAAGATGGCTCCCCTGTGGCCCCAACTTGCCACAGGCTTAACCCCCTGTCCCGTAGCCAAGCTTCAACCCTCCCCTCTCCCCGCAGCCCCAACTTTCTACTAACCTTAAACCCCCACGCCACCCTGCTGCCAGGCTTTAACCCCCGCCCCTGTGACCTCAACCCGCTGCAGCCTTATCCTCCCTGTGGCCAGGCTTTAACCCCCCACCCATCCTGCGGCCCCCACCCGCCACCAGCCTTAATGCCCCGTCCCATGTCACCAGATTTAACCCCGACCCCCCACCCCCACTGCCCCAACCCACCTCCAGCCTTAATCCTCCTGCTCCCCCATGGCCAGTCTTTAACCGCCTCTCTCCCCATAGCCCCAACCTGCCACCAGCCTTTAACCCCCCCAACCCAGGATTCACTTACATTTCAAAAGGAGCACCACATGCTGCTGCTCCTTCACCAGCCACCACATTCCCTTCCACACTGCTGTACGGCTCCCCGCAGCCCTCTGGCTCCCCACAGCCCTCTGGCTCCCCACACAGTGCTGCAGGAGCAGCTCCCTGACCTGCCGCACTAAAAGAGCAGGGCTCAGTTCAATTGGTTTTATGGCTGGCTCTTTCATTAGCAGGCAGGGAGCTGGAGGAGCCAGAGGCGGAGCGGCAGAAGCCACATGTGGCTGTTTCAAGAGCCATGTGCTGCTCAGTCACCCTTTTAAAATGGCGGCCCTGGAATAAAGGTGGCAGAACTTCATTTGAGGTTTTAGCTAGCTGTTCTTTCATTTTTGGCCTTCCTAATTCTATTTTAACACTTCATTTGCCAGAGTTTATGCTCCTTCTATTTCCTCACTAGACTTTAACTTCCACTTTTTAAACAATACCTTTTTATTTCTCACTTCTTTTACGAGGTTGTTAAGCCACAGTGGTACTTTTTTGGTTCTCTTACTGTGTTTTTTTAAATAATTTGGGGTATAAATAATTTATGTTGAGACTGCATTGTGGGGTCTTGGAACAGTTTCCAGACATCTTGCAGGGATTTCACTTTTGACACTGTGCCTTTTAATTGCATGTTAGCTCACCTCCACATTTTCTGTAGTTCCCTTTTCTGAATTTAAATCCAGGGTGTTGGACTGCTGTGGAATTTTTCCCACCACAGGATGTTAAATTTACTTAATTCACTATTTTCAAGTGGTCCATCTATCCTCACCTCAGCTACGTCTGCACTACCCCTGCTTTTGGAAGGCACACCACCCATGTAGATGGGGGCCTTTCGAAAGGACCCCCTGATTTCTAAAGCCCCTTCTTGTAAAACCAAATAATGGTACTTTCGAATCATGCATGGCCACCATTATACTAATGAGGTGCTGCATATTCATGTCAGTGCCTCATTAGCCTCTTCTGAACTCCCTCATTACCATGTCCCGTCCGAAAGGAGGGGGCTAGTGTAGATATAGCTCTCCTGAAAGAGATCCTGTGCTCCATATAGGACTAAATCAAGAATTGCATCTCCTCTTGTGGGTTCCAGAATCAGCTATTCCAAGAAGCAGTCATTTAAGGAGTCAATAAACTTTATCTCCGCATCCCATTCTGAGGTGACAAGTCATTGTGAGGATGGCTGAAATCCCCATTACTGAGTTTTTTATTTTTGAGTTTGTGTGTAAGGGATGCAGTCAAAGAAGACCCCTTGGGATGTACCCCAGTGTGCTGATTATGTTACTGACACCCACCTTCTTGGTCTCTGGGGCTCCCCCACCACTCTTTCCTGCTGACCCAGATACTCTGGTTTCCCTCAGCAAAGGCACAGAGTTGGAGTAACTGTCCACTTGCAGAGCATTGTTTAACCACAGCTCTGGATGGAAGCAGTTCTAGGGCAAAGCACCCAGGGAATCAACCTGCTGAAGCGATCAAAACCCCAAATAAATTTGTCCCTCTCTGTGCCAAATATGTGCACAGGGAGAGCTCATTAAGTAATCCCCCTTTACCAATAAAAGGGAGATATGCACCATGGTAACTCTCCCCAGGTAATAACAGTTTACACTGGGTTTGATTATAAACAAAAGAGCTTTTATTAAGCAAAACAGTAGGATTTAAGTGGTTATAGATAAGGACAAGCAGATCGAAATAAGTTACTGAATCAAATAAAAGAAGAAATGTGTAGCTAATTCTATTCCCTAACCTTGTTTACTTGTGGGATCTCACCCTAAAGGGTTCCTTTTATATCAGGTGAAATCTTCAGGTTTGGAATGATCTTATTCTGACCAGGCCTCCAGCAAAGTTCTCTGTTTTCTTTAGGAGGTGTCAGGCAATTTGCAAGGCAGGTTCAAAACAAAGATGGAGCAGGCTTCAGAGAAAAGATGGAGAAACCCTCAGGGTCCCTTTATACTTTGCCCCTGTTGAGGGAATTCCATTGTTCTCTTTGTGTGACATTATACTCCAAGATGGAGGCTGTCACGTGAGTAGGTTACTTGTCCAAGTCCTTTTTAAGCCATCAGCCATTGCCTGTTTGCTGGAATGCATGTTCATAGACAAGCTCCTCAGATGTGTATCAACTCCCATTACGTTGTCCAGGGACTGCTATCCCTTCACAAGCCATCCTCTCACAATAGGGTAGCCACACCTCCTACCGAGGTCTTCCCCGAGACAAACATTTGGAATACAAACATGCAAACACTACTTACAACTTCAACTATGAAAATGATACATGCATAAAAGTTCTATTTCCAGATCCAGCAGGTTATAACATTAAGAATGATAGGTCACAGGCCACCTTTTATTCAAGCATTTCTGAGTTTTGCACATTTCTATTCATAACCCATTTTCCATAAAGCATGGGGAGGGGATCCATCACATTCTTTTCTCCCTTAGCATTTTATAGTCACTCTAACCATCCTGGTCTGATAGTCGTAATTTATCCCTAATTCTATATTCTTCTTATCAATATATGGAATTACTATCCAAAGAAATGCCATAGAACTGTTTGTTTCAGTTAAGATTTTTACTTCATTTGATTCGATGCTTTATTTCACATACAGTGCCACTCCACCACAAGCATGACCTGTTCTCTTCTTCCAATGTATTTTGTACCTGTGTCCCACTGATTATCCTCATTCCACCCTGGTTGATGTCTATTATATCAAAGTCACCCTTCAATACAAGTTACTCTAGTTTATCCATTTCACTCATCTCATTATTTAGACTTTTAGGGTTTGGATATAATTGGTTTAAAAAATCATCACTTTTTAGCTGTCTGCCATTTCTCTTTCTCATTTGACTCTTTCTCATCAGCTTTTCTGCATTTTGTCATCTTTCAGCCACTCATCTTTAGTAGGACATAGAGAATATCTATTAATAGACCCATCCCAAAGTGAGGGCTGTCCTATCCACGTGCTCCTCCACCTATGTCGGCTTTCCCTCATCCTTTAGTTTAAAAACTGCTCTATGGCCATTTTAAGTGCCAGCAATCTGGTTCTGTTTTGGTTTAGGTGGAGCCCATCCTCCCTGTATAGTTTCCCCTTTTTCAAAATTTCCCCCAGTTCTTAATCAATCTAAAACCCTCCTCCCTAAACTAGGGGTCTGATATAAGCATTGAGACCCTGCAGTTCTGCTTAACTGGCCCTATGAATAGAACTGGAAGCATTTCAGAGAATGCTGCTATACAGATCCTGGACTTCAATCTTTGACTTAACAGCTTAAATTTGGCCTCCAGGACTTCTCTATCATTCCCTATGTCATTG
This sequence comes from Carettochelys insculpta, assembly GCF_033958435.1. NCBI lineage: Eukaryota > Metazoa > Chordata > Testudines > Carettochelyidae > Carettochelys > Carettochelys insculpta. The sequence continues at coordinate 233,880,309 of NC_134137.1, read as the reverse complement.
GTACCTCTGGCTTCTCCCGAGCACTACACAGAAGTCTATTTAGATGTCTCAAGAAACCTGTAATCCTTGTACCAGGCAGGCAAGTCACCATGTAGTTCTCCCAGACATCACAGACCCAGCTGTTTATATAGTAACAGACAGGGAGTACAGAAGTCAGACACCAGATTGGCTGTGGTGACATCAGGGATGGTATTCCTGATTGCTTGTAATCCGTCTTTATGTGGAATATTAGTGTACAGAGCCTTTACGTCCATTGTGGCAAGGATGGCATTATCAGGAACTTTTCCTATGTTTTGTAATTTCCTCAGGAAGTCAGTGGTATCTTGGAGCTAGCTGGGAGTGTTGGTGGCATAGGGTTTGAGGAGGGAGTCCATGTAACTGGATAGTCCGGTGGTAAGGGTGCCAATACTCAAAATGATAGGGCGTCCAGGGTTTCCAGGTTTGTGGATTTTGGGAAGTAAATAGAATAATCCAGGCTGAGGCTCAGTTGGTGTGTCTGAATGAATGAGGTCCCGAGTAGCAGCAGTGAGTCCCTTAAGTAGTTGTTGTAATTTCCTTTGGAATTCCTAAATGCGATCAACGGAGAGAGGTCTGTAAAATGTGGTGATGGAGAGTTGTCTGGCTGCCTCCTGTTCATAGTCTGACTTATTCATGATGACAACAGCACTTCCTTTTGTCAGCTGGTTTGGTTATGATGTCTGGGTTATTTTTGAAACTGTGGACAGCATAGCGTTCAGCATAGTTGAGAGTGTGTCTCATGTGGCATTGTTTGTGTATAATGTCAGCCTGAGCTATTTCTAATGATCAAATACCCTCTTATTAACACCTGTCTTTTCCTGATAACTGGAGTTCCCTCCCTTGGAGAGGTATCCTCAGTACGAGAGGCTATCACAATATCATCTGAAAGGAAGGTCCTGTTACCCAAAATTGAGCTGGCTACTAAGCTTAGGGAGGACTAATGACTCACCAGAATTTGTCGGAAAGCAGCATGTTTATTATACTGATAACTAGGCTCAAGAAAAGGTCAGGGAAGGAGGTCACATTCACACTTGCATACTCACACGCCCAGGACAGACGGGGTTCTGTGAGGTAAATTTCCCACAGCATAGGGATGGACAGTGTAGTGGAGGTAAGTCTTCCCAAGGCACAATGGAATGCAAGGTGGTGAACCACTGGACGGGCAGTCTGGGTAAAGGGCCCTCCCAGGAGGTGCAATCTTGTGAGCACACTCCCTGAGCAGCTGTCTCCTTCCCCTTTTAAGCACCTGCTCTGTGTCTAGAGGTGAAATGGCTGTGTCTGGCTGGCCAAACCCCGTCTGGGGCAGTGTCCACGCAGGTCTCTGCTGCAAACCTGCTGAATGTCCATGCAGTGGGCATGTGATTGCCACCTGATCAGAGTCCCAGATGCCTTATCTACCTGGGAGCTGCTCAGACAGTCCATTCATCTCAACAAACATTCCAGGAGAAGGGAGAAGGGGTCAGAGCCATCTCAGAGACATTTGCTGAGAGACAAGAGGGGAGAGGTATAACAGGCTTTTTAGACATACTCATCACTGCTGCTCCTACAACACTTCCCATCTATGGGATCATTTTCCTCTGCTCCACTTGGAACTTGTCCTTCCCTGACTTTTTCACCCTACTCAACAGCACAGAAATTGTGTGATTGAGGTGGGACTACTTTACTGTGGCCTGGAAAGTCTCAGCTATGTACCCATCTGCCTCCCCTAGTTCTTCCAGTTAAGCTACCCTGGTCTGCAAAGCCCATATATAGTCCCTGAGGGCCAGCAGCTCCTTGCACCAAATGCACACGCATGATATCTGCCAACAGGGTAGATAATCACACATGCTACTTTTGGTGCTATGAACAGTATAGCCCCGACTCTGTTGACAGGCTTCTGCCTGCAATCTCTTTTTACTTCTGAGGCTTATGCTTTCTTGATGTTTTCTTTTTGTTGTTGTTTTTCTAATCAGTTTTTTTGTTTTGTTTTGTTTTGTTTTGTTTTAGTTTAAAGAAGTTTAAAGAGTGTTAAGTGTATATAGCCCCTGTCAAACACTGCCTCTAAACTCCTTGGCAAAACTCCCATTAGCCCACCCTTTCTTTCTTATCTGTTGACTGGAGAATCAGACATTGTTTTGGGATCTCTGCTCTTGATGTTCTCACCTGCACATTACCTGCTGATAATGGGTCACATCCCCCCTGACTGAACTGACCTGATTTCTCCTCTCTCGTTCACAACTCCACATTAACTGCTGATAATGGGCCACATACTTCTGACTGAACAGACCTTGTCAGCTCTGGCCCTCTCCTTGATTGAGACTCCCTTGCTTTTCATAAGCCCATATATTTAAACCCTCCTCTGGAACCCCTCACTCATGCATCTGACAAAGTGGGTCTTTGCCCACAAAAACTTATGCTCCAAAATATCTGTTAGTCTATAAGGTGCCACAGGACTTCTTGCTGTTTTAGAAGATGCAGACTGACTCAGCTACCTCTCTGATACATAATGATCCTTAGTTCACTCTAATGACAAGTCTTTTCTTGCCAGTCTGTGTAAACAAACTCCTTGCTGCAAAGGTTGTGCAGCTCCTAGCTTCTGAAATCATCACAGTCACACTCAGGCTATGTTGAGGTTAACACTGCTAGAGCCAAGCCCCTGGCCCTGACCATTCATGGTGCCTGAGCTCCTCAGGCCCATATGACTCACCAACTATGGTGGTGGGAGCTGTGGTCCCAGCACTGGTAGCTACTGCCTCGTGAGGATGAGGGTTTTGCTTTAATGTTGCAAGTGAAACCATGCCCTTAAAAGTGTTTTCAGCTGTCTTCTTGGGCTGGGACTCAGTGAAGAGCAGACCTTGATTATTTTACTCCTGAGCCTCAAGTAGGAATTACATAAGGTGGGAAAACTTTGTTTCCCATCTTGATCCCAACCGGCTCCTAGTGGAACAATATCAGCAGTTCAGGATGGTGTCAGTATCAGGTGACATGATCATGTGACCTTGCAGTGTCAAAGCAGTATCCCAGGAAACTTCACAGGAAGGAGGGATTGCTATTGTCCTCTGTAATGGCCCATACAGGGTGATTGCATTCTGTCTGGTAGATGTTCCCCAGGTGCAAGCACAGTTGTAATAGTTACGTAGTTCAAAGTCCTAACTTTAGATTATACAAATGATTGATGCATACAAATAGGACAGTCAGGGCTTGTCTACACTAGCTCCCTACTTCGAAGGGACGATGGTAAGTAGAGTGTTGGGAGTTTATTAATGAAGTGCTGTGGTGCAGATGTAGCACTTCATTAAGCAAATTCCCCCCTGTGGCAACTCCGAACTTTTAAACTTTGAAGTGCCAGCTTGTGCGTAGCCACGGCTCACCCGCCAGCACTTTGAAGTACCCTGGACATAGGAGTAAGGGGACTTTGAAGTACCCCGGGCACTTCAAAGCACTAGTGGGTGAGCCGCAGCTGCACGCAAGCCAGCACTTCAAAGTTTAAAACTTCAGAGTTGCTGCAGGCGGTGGGAATTTGCTTAATGAAGTGCTACATATGCACCACAGCACTTCATTAATAAACTCCCAACACCCTACTTACCATCCTTCCTTCGAAGGACAGTGGTAGTGTAGACACAGCCTTGGAGCAGAGGAGAGTGGTCAGGAACAGTCAACTTGGATACACTGAACACAAGTCATACTTGAGCAACCTGATTGTCTTCGAAGTAACTGTCTCTGTTGATATGAGGAAAACAGCAGACATCATATACCTCGACTTTAGTAATGCTTCGATACCATCTCCCACAGTATTCTTGCCAGCAAGTTAAAGAAGTATGGATTGGATGAATGGACTATGAGATGAATAGAAAGCTGGCTATATCATAGGCTCAACATGCAATGATCAATGCTTTAATGCCTAGTTGGCAGCAGGTATCAAGCAGAGTCCTCCAGGTGTCAGTCATGGGTCCAGTTTCGTTCATCATCCTTATTAATATTCTGGATGAGGGGTGGACTGCACCCTCAGCAAGTTCACAGATGACACTAAATTCAGGGGAGAGATAGATCTACTGGAGGGTAGGGGTAGGTCATAGAGTGACAGACAAATTGTAGAATTGGGTCAAAAGAAATCTGGTGAGATTCAATAAGGACAAGTGCAGAGTCCTGAAAATAGGATGTAAGAATCCCAAATACTGTTACAGGCCAGGAACTGCTAAGTGGCAGTTCTGCAGAAAAGGACCTGGGGATTACAGTGGGCAAGAAACTGAATACAAGTCAAGAGTGTGCCCTTGTTCCAAAAATGTTTAGGGCACACTGGCTTACATTAGTAGAAGCATTCCTAGCAGAACAAGAGGAGTTATTATTCCCCTCTGTTATGGCATTGGTGAGGTCACATCTGGAGTATTGCATCCAGTTTGGGGTCCCCCTCTACTGAAAGGATATGGACAAATTGGAGAGAGTCCTGCAAAGAGTAGGGATAATGATTAGGAGTCTGGGGCCCATGATTTATGAGGAGAGGCCGAGGGAACTGGCTTATTTAGTTCACAGAAGAGAAGAGTGAGGGGGATTTGACAGCCACCTTCCTCTACCTAAAGGGGACAGGGGTTCAAAAGGAGATGGAGCTCAGCTATTCTCAGTGGTGACAGATGACAGAAGAAGCAATGGTCTCAGGCTGCAGGGTGGAGGTGTTGGTTAGATATTAGGAAAAACTATTTCACTAGGGGGGCAGTGAAGCACTCGAATGAGTTGGCCATGGAGGTGGTGGAATCTCCTTCCTTTGAGGTTTTTAAGGCCAGGTTTGATAATACCCTGGTTTAAGTCAAGGTTGGTCCTGCTTTGAGCAAGGAGTTGGACTAGAGGACCTCCTGAGGTCTCTTCCAACCCTAATCTTATATGATTCTATAGTAGCTGAAGTGCTTTGGAATTACTCTTTTAACCTGGACTGCTCTGTTGTACTAACCTGGACTGCTCTGCTGTACTAGGGTTTGCTTGAGAGCAACATGAAAAGGTTTGTCCAGAGCAAGACCCGACCACACTGTTGTTGCAATGCTCCCAGCCCTGCTGAGCTGGAGAAGTGTGAGACCAGGCCAATGAATAGAACACAGTATTGTGAATGGCATTGCAGTAGTGTCACTACAGCACAATAATGTGAGCCAAAAAATGGCCTCTCAGTTATTCAAATAGTTAAGATGCTTACAAGTGTCCTGAGAATCAGGGTGAATGTGACATGCACTGAGTTGGCAGCTGGAAATTATTAGACTCTTGCACTGTGGGCTATGTGATTTCAAACTTGCTTATGGCAGCCCCAGATCAGAGCAACAACTTCTATGGTATTTCTGAATGACTCTCTCTATGCGTTCATTGATGTTAGGCAGCAAGTGCCACAATGGAGTTCAATGGAAATATAAACAAATGCCACCTCTCTCAAAACATTCCTATGGGCTTTAGGGGAGATGCACGTGGATTTTACAAAAATTCTTACCATTTCCATTACGGCCATCTTTCAGATTCCATCTTGTTAATCTTCCCTCTACCCAGACAGTCAGCATAGAATTGCTTCCTACATGGCTTTTTCCACTCCACTTTAAAATGTCTCAAATTCTAGAGCTTCCAGAACTCACAATGGATTATATTCCACAGCCTTATATACCTCAGTGTCATGACCTGCTAGAGTTAGTTTACTGAAATCTCATTACCAGATGTATCAGAGGGTTTTCTTCTCATTTAATTTGTGCCTGGTTTCCTTAGTTTTCAGAAACTTTTTCACTGAGAAAGTCACCAAAGCACCAGCAGGTGAGTCCTTTTCACTTCACATTTCTTAATAACCTACTGCTGTGTTTGTCCACTTTATTTTCTTCACCTCCACAAATGTCTACTTTCAGGGGCTTCTGAGGAACAGCCTAGGCTGTGTCTACACTAACTCCCAACTTTGAAGGTAGTATGGTAAGTAGGGTGGTGGGAGATTATTAATGAAGTGCTGTGCTGCATATGTAGCACTTCATTAAGCTAATTCTCCCCTGCAGCAACTTCAAAGAGTAAAGGGACATTGAAGTAGTCCAGACTCTTCGAAGTACTTGTGGGTTGGCCGCAGTTACTTGCAAGCCAACACTTCAAAGTTTAACATTTCAAAATTGCCACGGGGGAGCTAGTGTGGACACAGCCCTATTGTCATAGGAATTAGACCTGGAGAAAGAGCAAACAGGTCACACCTTATCCACCTTCCTCCTCATTTCACCCACTGCAGCATTCTATCCCAGAATCCTTTTCCTGCACTCTTGAGCCATGTCTACACGTGCACGCTACTTCGAAGTAGCAGCACTAACTTCGAAATAGCGCCCGTCACGGCTACACGTGTTGGGTGCTATTTCGATGTTAACATCGACGTTAGGTGGCGAGACGTCAAAGCCGCTAACCCCATGAGGTGATGGGAATAGTGCCCTACTTTGAAGTTGAACGTCGAAGTAGGGCACGTGTAGACGATCCGTGTCCCGCAACATCGAAATAGCGGGGTCCACCATGGTGGCCATCAGCTGAGGGGTTGAGAGACGCTCTCTCTCCAGCCCCTGTGGGGCTCTATGGTCACCATGTGCAGCAGCCCTTAGCCCAGGGCTTCTGGCTGCTGCTGCTGCTGCTGCAGCTGGGGATCCATGCTGCATGCACAGGGTCTGCAACCAGTTGTCGGCTCTGTGGATCTTGTGTTGTTTAGTGCAACTGTGTCTGGGAGGGGCCCTTTAAGGGAGTGGCTTGCTGTTGAGTCCGCCCTGTGATCCTGTCTGCAGCTGTGCCTGGCACCCTTATTTCGATGTGTGCTACTTTGGCGTGTAGACGTACCCTCGCTGCGCCTATTTCGATGTGGTGCTGCACAACGTTGATGTTGAACGTCGACGTTGCCAGCCCTGGAGGATGTGTTGACGTTATTCATCGAAATAGCCTATTTCAATGTCGCTACATTGAAATAAGCTACTTCGATGTAGGCTTCACGTGTAGACGTAGCTTTGAAGTCAAGAAGAAGTATCCTGAAATTCTCACTCCTGCCTAAGCATAACTAGTCAGAACTTTGTTTATATATTTAATCTAAGGCTGGTTTTGGCAGCTCAGCACTGTGTAGGCTCATGGAGCTCTGCCATCTAAGCACTAACCAGGTTTATTCCTGTGGAACTCATTAGATCCCTCAAACTCAACCATCAAAGAGTAGATTCCATAAAACCATCTGAGGTGAATTTAATGTCTTCTGCTTCGTTCCCTAAAGCTATCTGCTAACCCTGGTGACATGTTAGCCACTCCCAATCATAAGTCCCCTATTACTTGAGTTTCTCCTTAAAATGTACTATAATTATTGTGCAATTTATTTACCCTTTCACAGTAAACAGATTTTCTTGCACCTTTGAGGAGCAGCCTAAAATCATAGAAGTTGAAGCAAATGAAAAACCCTACAGCCGGAGCCCTGGGAATCCAAGCATCCAGATGTTGTGTTCATCCAGAGGTTCAGTTTTATACATGGATTGTTGGTGACCCAGTGTTTTCTACAGAAAAAGGCATTTGCTAGACTTTATGCCAGAGAGGAAATCCCATGGGTTTCAAGAGAGGCTTGCAGTGATTTTACAAAAAATGCCCATTTCTAATATATTTACTGTAGCAGGGCCTCATAAGTTTCTGGGCCACAGGCACAAACTCAGCAGAGACCACTCCAGTTCCCACCACCTTCTGTGTATAGTCCATAACAGAAACCCCCTCCAGTTACCCAGCTACAGGAATGCAGAATCTTCCACACCCTGTCCCTTTCCCTTTTTGCACTTCCAGCTACCTTATTTATAACTCTGTACTCCAGTGCTCACAGCTGCCAGCCATCAAGCCTGGGTTTGCTCAGCTAGTTCCTGTAATCCTCTTGCGGAGGCTGTTGTGTCAGAGCTCTGGCTCAGGCTCTCTGGCCAGAGTCTGTCACACTACTTATGTCTCATTTAGCCCATTTTCCTTCTCCCTAGACTGTTGATGTAGGATTGTTGCCAGTAGGGCTTTGCACACGTTACTTTAAAATGTCTCAAATGCTGGACTGTCTACAACTCACCATAGGTGTATATTCCACAGCCCAGTGTTTCTCATTGTCACAACCAGCTAGAGTGAATTTGCTGAAACCAGGTGTACCAAAGATCTTTCTTCTCATTGCTTCTGGTTGGCTTCCTTAGGTGACAGTAACTTCTTCTCTGAGCAAGTCACTGTAGCACTAACAGGTATATCTTTTTCCATTTAAATTTCCTTTATTCAGTGTTTGTGTTATTTTGCCTGTTCCTAAAATCTTCTACTTCCTGGAACTTATGAGGAACTGCCTAATATCAGAGGCATTAGGGCTATGTCTACACTTGCCCCTTCCTTTCGGAAGGGGCACGGTAATAAGCGAGCTGGGAAGATGCTAACGAGGCGCTACCATGAATATGCAGCCCCTTATTAGCATAATGGCAGCTGTGTGTGATTCGAAAGCGTCACTTTCGAATCGTGCACTGCCCATGTAGACAGGGGCCTTTCGAAAGGACCCCTGGACTTCGAAAGCCCCTTCTTCCTATCACACCACACTGCTTGTACTGGATATTTTTGCATTATTCTGCAGTTTCTTTCACATTTATCACAAAATGTGGTTTCTGCCTTTTGTTTGCCCTTGTATCCTGAGACTATGCCTTGTATAAACCATGAATTAGGTGCCTTCCATTCTCTCACTTCTTGACACTCTCATTCCGGGAGGACATTTCTTCTCTAGCCCTGTTCATTACAAAGTCATGTCCATTATGCTGAATAGCTTCATTTTGTCCTCATGATCCATTAGACCACAAATCGTTCCATCTCTAGTTAAGCCATTTGTTAATTCTTCAAATTTAACATGACTTTATTGCATAAGCTCAGTGATTTTTTTCCAGAAAAAAAGGGGTGCCAGAACTTCCTCATACGAGTTAGGGTGTTCATTTTAATGCCCTGATCCCTGAGCTGCTGCAAGGTGGTGGAGGCTCCTGCCCCAGTCCCCATAATGCTGCAGGACCAGCAGGGACTCCTGCCTGGTCCCTGTGCTACTGTGGGACTGGCAGGGGCTCCTGCCCCAGTGTTGCACTCCTGCAGTGAAACTTTTTCTGGTGCTCTAACAACAAAAAGGTGCTGGAACACCATTCTGGTGCATTCCATCAGAAAAAAGCTTTATATAGGCTTATTATTTAATGCCACAGGAACTGGTTTCTTGTAAAATAAAGCATGTACTTCTCAGTGGCACTCTTGCACAGTCCACATTGCATGAGACATTTCCAAATGACTTTGGCTAGCCATTTGCAACCCCCATCATACACTTCTTGTAGGGTATGGAGATCTTCAAGGCTCCTGTAACTGCCTGTAGTATGCGGAGGTTTCTTTCCTCCAGTTACTGGGCAGTGCAAATTGCATCCAGGAACTTTTGGAAGCAGCCCACTTCCTCTTTCAGTTTTCTGCCAGGCTTCCTTCAAGACCAAGGGATTCAGGTGGTTTCATTTGCTCCATATTATTTTCCTAAGATCCTCCTGGCTTTTTCTTTTTCTGCCCCCAATTCCCAATATACATTAAACATAAAAGCAGTGAATGAGGAAAGGAAAACCGAACAGTGTCCCTGCATACAAACATCTGGAAATGAAGAAGGTTTTTACCAGTTATTGCTGTGCTCTAATGTTTCATCCCTTTTCCCCTGCTTTGACTGCAAGCTGTTTGTGACAAGGAATTGATCTTGTATTTTACACTGTCTGCATAATGAGGTCCTGAGCTCACCTGGAACCTCTAGGTACTACAAACATAAAATCATTAGCATCATGTAATAAACTTCTGAGGCATAGAATGTTAGCTGAACCTCTCTAGTCCAGCACCCTCAGGACTTGACCAAATGAGAGAATTTGCCAGATCACAGGAGGACAATATTGTCAAGCATGTTATCAACATTTCAGCTGCATACTGGGCTCTTAGAAGATATTTAGGGGTAAATTACAGCTAAGTAACCACACAGAACATTGATAATTGCTCACCTTGATAATTTTTTTCTGATTTGTCAACTTTGATTACTGTTTTGGTTCTCTATGCCTTAAATATTGAATCTGTTCTGGTCTGGCTATGGTCTGAAGAAGTAGGTCTGTCCCACAAAAGCTCATCACCTAATAAATTATTTTGTTAGTCTTTAAAGTGCTACTTGACTGCTTTTTTTTTTGACAGAACACAGAGTCAGAACAGCTGATTGTAAACAACCTTTATAAGACCAGGGGAAACTTGGCCACACCCACAGTAAGTAGTCATCCAGCTTACTAAAATCATGCCAGATCATAGATGTTGCTGGATGAGAGAGTGCTGGACTAGAGGGCTACGTCTACACATGAAGCCTACATCGAAATAGCTTATTTCGATGTAGCAACATCAAAATAGGCTATTTCGATGAGTAACGTCTACACGTCCTCCAGGGCTGGCGACATCGATGTTCAACTTCGACATTGCACAGCAACACATCGAAATAGGCGCTGTGAGGGAACATCTACACGCCAAAGTAGCACACATCGAAATAAGGGTGCCAGGCACAGCTGCAGACAGGATCACAGGGCAGACTCAACAGCAAGCCGCTCCCTTAAAGGGCCCCTCCCAGACACAGTTGCACTAAACAACACAAGATCCACAGAGCCGACAACTGGTTGCAGACCCTGTGCATGCAGCATGGATCCCCAGCTGCCGCAGCAGCAGCCAGAAGCCCTGGGCTAAGGGCTGCTGCCCACGGTGACGACAGAGCCCAGCTGATGGCCGCCATGGAGGACCCCGCTATTTCGACGTTGCGGGATGCGCAACAACTACACGGTCCCTACTTTGACGTTGAACGTCGAAGTAGGGCGCTATTCCTATCCCCTCATGGGGGTAGTGACTTCGACGTCTCGCCGCCTAACGTCGAAGTTAACTTCGAAATAGCGCCCGACTCGTGTAGCCGTGACGGGCGCTATTTCGAAGTTAGTGCCGCTACTTCGAAGTAGCATGCACGTGTAGACACAGCTGAGAGGTTCAACCTGTAGTGTAACATGGGTTAGGGATAAAAAAAAAAAAAGGTACAGACCATTCATGGTATGTGTCAGCATTCATGGACTCCAGCAGTTACTGTTAGAGAGGGGATCAATGGAGTTTCAAGATCTCTCTTGCAGGGAGGGAACAGGTGTTCAGAAACAAATGGTAAATCTGGAGATGTAGTAATGTAAAAGTTGTCCTTTTGTTGTCCTATGAAGTTGAAATAGGCTTTTATTGAAACAGGATTATTCCAGGACACCTGCATTTGTATCATTCTCCACAAATTCATGAATTCCAAGACCAAAAGGGATCAGTGCTCCCTCAATTTATTTTTCATGCATGGGCAAAATAAATTATGTGCACCAAGCATGTACCAAAAAAAAAAAAAAACCCAAAAACCACACATGGTGGGTCCCTGTAGGCACTCTGCTGATCTGTGGGTAGCACCAGAATTTATCCTGGGCAGCTGCGCAAGTGTTCAGCTTACAGGGAACACTGGAAGGAACTATTATGGCCATCTATTCTGTGATCACTTTTACTACAGGTTCTTCTGCTGTGACAGCAAAGCCTGAATTGTGCCCTGCTGTCCATGGAGGTAATGCATGGGGAGCTGGGTGGCACAGGGGACCCTCACAATGTAAGCATCCAAATCATGACTCTTCTGATGAGTCTGACTCACATTCGAAGGAAAAGAGGGGCCAGGGTCACCACACTCCTTGCTTGACTGCACCCTGTTAGGGAGATTCAGAACTGCAAATGAAGCCTGAAGTGCTGCACAGCTGAATGTTCTGGGCAAAAGTGTGTGAAACCCGTCATTAGAAAGCCGAGCTGGTAACACAAGAAAACACCTTGAAGATTCACCATTAATTGCCTTAGTTCTCAAAGTGATGAATGAGACATTTCTCTAGAAGGTGTAAAATTAAACCCTCAACATTTTAAAAAAAACTTTTCCAAGCTGTGTGTCCATGTGTTATTTTGAGTTTGAGTTCCAGACTGAATGCTGACTGAGCACAGCAGTGCCAACCACACACACACACACAAGTTATGTTAATCAGCCTCTCAGGGGGCTGAAGACAATCAGTGAATTGTGTAGTGGGCTTGTTTTATAATCTAGACGCTTGTTCAACCAAGAGCCTGAGATCCACTATCTCATTTCACATCAGACAAGAATGACATCTGGCCACTCCCATGCTGGGCCAGTTTGGAATCAGCAGCTAAGAGATGAAAAATTCTGAATCTTACTCCTTAGGGTCTTGGCCCAACTAGTCCTCATTTGAGACCTGTTATAACTCAGATCACATCCGGTTGTAGGATTTCTTGTCTTCAAATTAGCAGTCACAAAAGGGGTTAAACATATCCCAAACATAATTTTTCAGGAGATTGTGCCAAGTACCCCAGAGGCACAGGGGACAACCAAAACAGCCTATACTAGCCTGAAAAGAGCAGCCCTCCTTGGCCAAACAACAGAATGGAAAGAAATGCACACTAGCAGCATTGACACATGCTCAGTTGAGGGAGAGGGCTGGAGTGGTGAAAATACACAGCCCTCTACATCTCATGTTCTTAGACTCAGCTCTGGTTATATCTACACATGAGCAATTCTGACTTATTTCAAACGTTAGAGGGCAGCAGAGCACAGAGCTGAGTTTTCTTCAATGCAGCCATAATATCTGGCAGTTGTTTGAACAGTTACCATTCGCTTTGTTTTTTTAAGCTGTGGAATGTCCTTTCACTCTGGAGAAAGCCTAGTTTCTCACAAAACACCGTTTACTGATCTGCTGTGGATATTCAAAAGGATGAAGGTGAATTAAAAGAATTATTGTTTTAAAAATTTGTCAATTTATTAACAGCAAGTTACAATAAAGGTTACAAATAATGGAGAAGGCCAAGCTAGCATAAAATATTAGGATCGTTTTCCCTTAGGAGTTTGATATAATTGCAGTATAATGAATGCACATCACCTCTGCAACAAATCTGACGGGCTCAGACATGCACCCTGAACACTGATCTAAATAGTCCATCACCACTTCGGTTAATCCAGGCTGCAGCACAGCTCCAGCCACCTTTTTTTGTCTTTTCAGATGATCACCCTCCTAATGAGGAGAATTAACTATTTTCATCCAAGATGCTCTGATGACAAAAGTGATCGTCTCCATTTTACAGACAGGAAATCAGCATAGGTAAAGGCTTGAATTTCAGAGACATTGAGCACCCATAGTTGCCAGCTGTCTGACTGCAGAAAACCAAACACCGTTGCCCTTTCCTTCTCCCAAGTCCCTACCCCTGCTCCACCCTTCTCTGAGGCCCCCACAGCTCCTTACTCCATTCCTTGCCACACCCGGGTGCTCACTTCCCCACCTTTGCTTGCTTTGTCTTTGTAGTGGGATGGAGCAGGGGATTGGAGTATAGGAGGGGTGCGGGATCCAGGCAGCTCCTAGAAGTGGCCAGCATGTCTCTCTTGCTCTGAGGCACAGGTGTGGCCGCATTGGTAGGCATCATCCACACAGCTCCCATTGGCTATGGTTTCCAGTGAATGGGAGCTGCGGAACTGGTATTCAGACCCCCCTGGCTGACTGGGGGCCTAGGAGTGGGAGGGACATACTGGCTATTTCTGGGAGCTGTGTGGAGCCAGGTCAGGCAGATAACGTGCCCTAGTGCCTCTGTGCCATCGACTGGACTCTTAACAGCCCAGTTCAGCAGTGCCGACTGGAGTCACCAGTGTCCCTTTTCTACTGGGCATTCTGGTAAAGAAAAATTGGAGACCTGACAATCCTGCCCACACACTGAGCTGGAGTAATTGGAGCTCAGCTTCTCTGAGAACCAGGACAAACTGAATTGCCCAAGGTCACACAGCATGCCTGAAATGAGAGCAGAACTCAGCAGTCCACTCTTGCAGGCCTCCCCCACCAACTATAACCACCAAACAGTGGCACTTATTTGACAGAGATACACAGGTTTTTATTACCTTTAAATCCAGCTGTTGCCCGTATAAGGCCCTATAGATGATGTGCCCACAGCATTCTGTTTGCTACTCCCATTCCTTCCCCTAAGGGAGCGAAACAACACATGCCATCTTACCCCCACCCCTCACTCAGGGGAGACTGAGATCCCATCTACTTTAGACTGACAGCCTTTGGTCCTGCCTGTTTTCTTGGCAGATCCACTGATGGGGTGGGTGGCAGGGTGGGCAGCAAAAGGGCTAGTCGTCCCAGGGACTGGCCTTTCAGGGGCCCTAGAGCTCCGGGTCTTTTTGAAGTACTGGTAGTGCTGCTCTGAGTGGGGGTGCAAAAGGTGACTGCCCTTGGCCCCAACCTTTCTGTTGGCCCTGCTGATTCCTGGAGCCATTCTGGACCATGTGTCTGCCAGTTCCTGCTCACTCCTATACTGATCTTCTATTGCAGCCTAGCGCCATCTCTGCTGAAATAGTGGCCAGGAACCTGCAGCAGGGGCAAGCAAGTCCCACTAGAAACTCAGGCCTCCTAGAGCACAGAAAAACACAGGTCGGGACATGCAAGGGTATTAACACACCCTGCCCATCCTCAGCCAGAAGTGTTTCCTCTCCCATGGTGCCTCCCAGTGGACACCAAAGGGAAGGCATTGCCTCCCTCAAAAACTGGGGTGGTCCTGCTCACCCATGATCCAGTCAGCTGGGAAGGTGGAGGCCACACAGCTAGCTGGAGAGGCTGGAGCCACATGGCTGCCCGGTTGCTCTGGCCAGAGTGGGGGCGGGGGCCACGCAGCTGCCTGGACGCTTGGTGGTTGAGGTGTAGTCAGGACTGAACGGCTACTCCGATGACAGGAGAGGGGCTAGGGCAGCAGGGCTGCCTAGCTGCTCTCAGGACTGAGGGAGCTGGAGCGGCCCAGCTGCTTGCGGGGCTGGGGAGCTGGAGCTGTGCGGCTGCTCCAGGGGCTGCAGTGGGAGCCAGGATTACTTGACTACCTCAGGAGCTAGAGGAGGAAGCGCTACCCTTGAGCAGGGCCCAGTGGCCATGTGGAGGGGACCTGGAGCCAGTGGACATGCGGGCAAGGATGAGACAAGGCCTTGGAACAGAAAGAGTGAGACTGTGCTCATCTCCCCAAGCCAGGCATTCACCCACCTCCCATGGTTATTAGCCTCTCCTTAGGTTCCACCAACTAGGTGACCAGCCAGTTTTTCAAAGGATTAAAAGCAGCTGCTTTTGTATCCACTCATAATTATAACTGACATTCCCCATCTTGGGAATCAGCACAGAGGCTTCTGGGGGCTTATGTGAGGCTGTAAAAAGCTCTGAGTGAATGAGTTGGCTTAAACACCTGTTTGTGACTGTGGGAAGTCTCATCTTCTTTATATTCCTGGGAACAAGATGGGGAAGGGGATGGGACTAAAACTCAGGCATTGCCTTTTCTCCAACCCTGTTAATAAATTATAGAACACAAATAGGAAACAAAGTAGCACAGAATGCAAAATACCCCTAGGAATTTAACAGCAATATCCTACAAAACTTATGTTAAATGGTATATACTTCTAAGTTCTAATGCTTCTGTGATAAGGCTGATGTCATTGGAAGGTGGGCTCTGCCTCTTCAGTCTGGATTTATTTATGCACCATAATCTGAAAAGGAAGAGAAGCAGGGAGGAAAGTTCTACTGAATTACAAAGTTTCAAGACAGTGCTCAATCCCTCTCCCAGTATGAAATACGACTCAGTGATGGGATCACAAAGAGATCTACATGTCCACAAAGGTGTAGATTTCTCAGTTACATCTCTGTTATTGTCCCATTTATTGACTGTAGGCCCCACTAACATGTTTGCAGATACTGTGGTGATGGACAAAAGCCTGGCTAGATAGATTACATTTATGTAACTGACTGAGGGCCTCGATTTTCAGGTTCACATATAAAAAAATTCAGTTATCTGGTCTTGGGACACAAAACTTTGCGGTCACTTTTGAAATTTTTGACCTTAATGTCACATGGAAAGTGAGCAGCATGTTCCACTGATTAGCATAGAATCCTAGAAGGCAAGACTCATGCACATCAGAGAGCGGTTAAGGTATTCATTATTTGGGGAGAGGACTTGGTGAAAAAGATGGGAAAGAGCACTGGAAACTAGCAGGAAGAGCTCGATATACATACAGGGCTGGTCTTCAGTTTCCATATTATCCTCGGGGCTGGTGGATCCGCCTGTAATTAGAAAACTGAACAATCACATCTTCAGTATTTTCACTAAAGGTTCTAGTGAGGAATTCAAAGGTCTGGATCAGCTCAGTAGGACACTGCAGTTCCTGGGTGAGTAGGTGGAAATGAGAAGAGGCCAGAGAGGAGACCAGGGTGTGACTCAAGGTTAGAGGATTAAAAACAGGGATGCGGCAAAAAAAAGCTAGAGAGGATTTTTTAGCTCACAGTGATTATGATTTCCCATCTGCTTGGAAGAAGCAGCCATGCAAGGAGCTAGCTTCTGGCTAGGAGGATTCTAACCCAAGCAAGGGTGCTACAACCTTTGTCTCTCTCTTTCCATCCAACCAAATCAACCTCCGAAGCCAAGAGAACATTAAATTCACCTCACTGGATCCCAAACCACCTCCATTTATCTGGGTCTTAGAAAGTATGCAGGGACAACACCAGAGCAGTCCAACTTGTGATATGGAGGTTAAAAAAAAAAAAAAAAAAAAAAAAAAAAGGAGACCAGAAAACAAAAAACTCACCTGCTTCCTCGGTCACAGACTCTTCATTCAAACTGGTGCTGGGTTCCACTGCAGAAAACAAGAACATTTAAATACCAGGAAGTTCCTCAGAATACGCCTCTGTACAATGTATTGGGCCACTTTTCTCACCTTTCTTCAATTTATAACAATGTTCTTTTCTGACAATCCAGAGCAAGGCACTGGACAGAACTGAAGGACATCAGCAGAACAGTGTGAAAAACCCAGGACTGGGATATTAGCCATCCTGGATGTCAAAACTGTGGTGCATTTGCAGGATTGCAGGAAGAGGGGAATAGAATCAGGACTAAAATGGTGGGAATTGCAGCAGCTGACAGCTGAAGGGCACTAGTAACAACATGCTAGTGACTCATACATCTTCTGGAGATGTTATCAACTTCTCATTTTATTATATGCTTTACAATACGATGAGCTACGTTTTCTGATTTAAAAATCAGAATTTTGTGATAAGTTTGTAGATCCTCAGATGATATGATTATTAATATTACATATTGCATGTGTTGCTGTGACCCTTAGGATCCCATTGTGCTAGGTGCTGCACAAATACAGACTAATAGTGATTTCTACAAAATTTTCCTAAATCACAAGTTTTACGTCCACTGTACATTTTGAATAGAAATATTGGAGCAAACCCTGAGTCAATGTCTCTTCAGGGCCAGAAAACCTTTGCAGTCTTATGTATTCCACTTGATGTTTATTGATCTTCAAAGCTCAAGGTAGACAATGCCAGAACATATCTGTTTGGAGGGTAATTTAGACAGAGACAACTGTAGTTTGCAAACTAAATTAAAATAATGAAAGAGAGGATTCTTACATGTTCCATTGAGTGTATATAGATCAGTTGAGATGGTCCTGGATTCATCTGTGTAAAGAATATCGAAATTACAGGAAAATCTGTTGTATAGAACTTTTTAAAATAAAACTTCCTAGGACTGCAGGGCAGGATTTGGGTCATATTGCAAATCTGTTTGGGAAGCCCATGACTAGGACAGCAAGGGGGCTGCAAGGCGAGATTGAGAAACCTTAGCAGAGCTTGACGGGGCAGGACTGGACGCCTATGATCAGAACCCATAGAATCTTTCCCAGAGCTATGAACAAGTCTTTCCATACAAACACTGCCAGTTTGTCATAGTGATCCACTAAGGGAAAAACAGAATTTGTGCCATTACTTTCCCTTCTCACTGCCCGCAAAAAGATCCTCTAAATTATGGTTTCCCAAACGGGGCGCCATGCCCCCTGGGGAGGGGGTGAAGAAATTCTGGTGGGGGGGGGGTGCAAGGTGACCCAGCACCCCAATACTCCCCCCACCTGAAGAAAGATCTGGCCTTTTCTTCCAGCTCTCAGCCCCTTCTATTTTATGTTGGTGGCCCAGCACAGCCGCTCTAAAAAGCAGGCAGCCAGCAGAGACCCACAGGGACTTGCGTGCCTTCTGCAAAGGAGTGTGAGTGTGGGTTGGGGGGGAGGAGGAGGAGGATGGGGTTAGACGGGGACTGGGGGTGCCTGACTTTGTGGGAGGGCAGAGGAGGGGCTTGAGTGAGCAGCTCACAGGGCTTGCGGGGCTCAGGTGGCTGGCCCCAGCAGAGCAGGGCTTGCGCAGCTGGCCCCAGCAGCGTGGGGCTTGGGCAGCTCAGGCTGGCGGGTGAGTGGCTGGCCCTAGCAGTGCAGGGCTTGGGTGGCTCATGATGGCAGGTGGGCAGCATGGGACTTGGGCAGGCAGCTCAAGTGGCTGGCCCAAGGCTGGGGTGGGTGGCTTGTGGGTAGGCGGCTAGTCCCACTGCCTAGCGGGTGAGTGGGTGGCTGGACCCAGTGGCATGGGGCTCGGGCAGGTGACTCTGGCATGTAGGTCTCAGACGGGTGGGCAACTGGTGTGGGCATCTCTAGAGGCTGGCCAAGGGTCAAGGGCACCAGGCAACCACAAGGGCCCAAGAGAAATTATTTGTGCTTATTTTTAATTTTAAACATTTTTATATCAAACTTTTGTGTTTATTTCAAATTACCAATTGATTTTTTTGTTAAAGAAGAGGTGGGGGGGGCATAAGGGTTTCTCAAAAATCAAATGGCGGGGGGGACGTGATGTCAAAAAGTTTGGGAACCACTGCTCTAAGTTGTTTTTTTTGTGGGTGTTAGGGTTCCTCCCCTGCTTGTGTTTTTCTTAGAAATTCACGTCCAGTCCAGGCTGCAAGAATCTATAATGACCAGCTAACTAGGAAAACTGCAAACACAAGAGACAAAAGACAATGTAGTGCAGCTGAGAATTTTTTTTCAGCCAGATTCTTCACAAGTTTGATTTTTTATTAGCTGTGTTTTTGTTAATGTCTGTTTAACTTAAATAAGCAGATAACATCCTGGAGAAAGGACGTCTTTGTTAAAGACTGGACAGTCCCTCCATCTCCCACTTTCAATTATAGTATGAAAAGCCAAAAATACAGTAAACTGTTTCATATCCAGCAGCCATGAGACTGGGAGGTTGCCAGATATTCAAACATTCTGGATAATAGAGAGGTATACCTAGCAGTGCATAATGTTAAAGAGAAAACAAAAATGTATGCAGAGTACTTAATTTACCTACAACAATAGTATTATACATTGTAAACTTATACTGTATTTGCTGCTATTTATTTGTATTGACTTTCACTATATTGCGCTTATGGAAAACGCAACTAAAATTTACTTATGGTTAAAATGCTGTTATTAGAGAGTTCTGGATGATGGAATGCTAGATTTGAAAGAGTTTATTGTATATATATCTTGAGAGCCCCCAAGAAATCCTCCAGTCAAACTAAAGGAGACAAAATTTGAATTAATGTTAAGTCTGTAAAGAGGAAGACAATGCATTCAGCCTCCTTTATGTCTCAAAAGCAATAAACTCACAATCTCAATTTTAAGATATCATTTGTACAACACTTTTACAATTTTCCATCTTAGTCTCTTTTCCTCATCACTTTGGCTGTATCTACACTTGCAGTCCTCTTTCAAAAGAGGAATGCAAATGAGGGAAATTGAAAATGCAAATAGACACAGATTTACATATCTTGTGCTACATTTGTATAATCTCTTTTCGGAAGAGCTTCTTTCGAAAGAAAAAAAGCATTGTAGACACAGCTCTTTCAAAAGTAAACCCCATCTTCAAAAACAACCCTTCTTCTTGAAGCAAAATAGAAAGAAGGGTTCTTTCGAAGATGGGGTTTATTTTTGAAAAAGCCGCATCTGCACTGCTTTTTTTCTTTTGAATCAGTGCCTCATTTGGATTTTCAATTCCCCTCATTTGCATTCCTCTTTCGAAAGAGGAATGCAAGGGTAGACAAAGCCTTTGTGCTGTTGGATTTTAGAAGGTGGCCCTTTTAGGGGAATGAGAGGTACAATGAGCAAGTTGGATAAAGAAAATTAAATATGGAAAAATAAAACAGTGAAAGTAAAAGGCACTCACTGGCTGTTCCAGTTGAATAGGCTTCATTTGGGAGGGTCCTGGATTCAACTATGGAAGGAAAAACAACATTCTAGGGTAATTAAAGATCTGTGTAAAAAAAGTGCCTTCAAAACAAAACACAACCCTATGTAAAACACACCCTATGTTTCAGGTTTCACTTTGTGCACAAACTTTGCCCCAACCAGGGGCAGGCTAAGGGAAAAAAGGTATTCTATTCAAGCCTTACCCATAAGCTGAAATTTTGCCTATCATCCCATTTGTTGAAAGACTGAGCAATGGGGAAGTTTAAATATCAGAACTTTAAATTGCCATCATGATAGTTTAATAAACAATTAAATTCACACCTTAAAAAGCTATGTCCAAAGCCCACAGAAGATAGCACTGTGCCTGTTTTATTTGCAACCAGAAGGGAAAGACATTTTTTTTAAATGGAAACAAAGTCTGCTGAAAATGATGCAGGGAGCTGAGGTGCAGGACTGAGGGGCACTGGCAGAGCTGTGTGGGGAGCCCAGGGCTGGAACAGCAGAGGGGCTGCAGGGCAGGGCTGAGTGGCACTGGCAGAGCTGTGAGGGGAGCCCAAGGCTGAAATAGCAGGGGGGCTGCAGGGCAGGACTGAGGGGCACTGGCAGAGCTGTGAAGGGAGCCCAGGGCTGGAATAGCAGAGGGGCTGCACGGCAGGGCTGAGGGGCACTGGCAGAGCTGTGTGGGGAGCCCAGGGCTGGAATAGCAGAGGGGCTGCAGGGCAGGGCTGAGGGGCACTGGCAGAGCTGTGAGGGGAGCCCAGGGCTGGAATAGCAGAGGGGCTGCAGGGCAGGGCTGAGGGGCACTGGCAGAGCTGTGTGGGGAGCCCAGGGCTGGAAGAACAGGGGGCTGCATGGCAGGATTGACTTACAAAGGTAATACACTTTGGGATGGAGAAGATGACCTTAAGGACTACTTAAGAACAGCCATAGTAGGTCAGACCAAAGGTTCATCTTCCACCGTATCCTGTTTTCTGACTGTGGCCAATGTCAGATGCCCCAGTGGGAGTGAACAGAACAGGTAGTCACTGAATGATCTCACTCCTGTCATCAGTTTCCACCCTCTGACAAAGAGGCCTAAGGACACCGTTCCTACCCGTCCTGGCTCACCTCCATCGATGACCTAACCTCCATGAATGTACCTAGTTCTTTTTTGAAACCTTGGTCTTCACAGTCTCCTCTGGCAAGGAGTTCCACAGGCCTGCAGTGCGCTCTGTGAAGACACACTTCCTTTTGCTTGTTTTAAACCCGCTACCCATGAATTTCATTTGGTGACCCCTAATTCTTTTGTTACGGGAACAAGTAAATAACTTTTCCTTATTCACTTTTCCCGTACCTGTCATGATTTTATAGAGCTCTGTCATATCCCCCCTTAGCCTTCTCTCTTCTATGCTGAAAAGCCCCACTCTTTTAAATCTCTCTCCTTATGGCACCCATACCTAACCCCTAATCATTTTTGTTGGCTTTTATGAAGCTTTTCCAATGCCAAGATATCTATTTTGAGATGACATAGCCACATCTATACACGGTATCATAGAGCGCCATGGTGCCCAATACGTTCGCCACTTGCTGCATGTGGTGAACCAGACACCACAGTGTGGGGATTCTAGCTCAGAAGTCGCATGTGGTTCTGAGACCCTTCAAATGCATCTCCTCCTAGAGCTGCACTAGGGGGTGCCATCCACCTGTTCTGTGTATACGCCGCAGAGAAGTGCACGGTGGCCAGCTGTGGCTCCGGCCTCGCCAGCTGCTCCAGCAACTCTAGCCGACCCAGTGACTCTGGCTTCAGTGGCCCCAGTGGCTCCCAGCAGTTCCGGCAGGCTCCAGCCATTCTGGTGACCCCATGGTGAGTTGCTGCCATTCATTTAAAATGGGGGGCTGGGAGTGCCTGGCTCTGGGGGAGAGCATATATTTACATTTATTTAGAGTGGTGAGGGGAGTGGGGTGGCTGTGGCAACTATGGGAGGATGACAACCACAAGTGTGGCGATCGTTGAATTCTTATTGGACACCACTGATAGAGAGGCAATAAACTATTCTCTGTCTTGTCCCCTATCCCTTTTTTGATGATTCCTAACATTGTTTGCTTTTTTGTCTGCTGCTGCACATTGGGAAGATGGTTTCAGAGAGCTATGACTCCAAGATCTCTCTCTTGAGTCATTATACCTAAATTAGTCCCCATCACTTTGCATGTAGAGTTGGGATTATTTTTTCCAATGTGCATGAATTTATATTTATCAAAATTAAATTTCATTAGCCATTTTGTAGCCCAAGAACTTAGTTTTGCGAGATCTTTTGGTAGTTCTTCTCAGCCCGCTTTGTTCTTAGCTATCTTGAGCAGTTTAGTATCACCTGCAAATTTTGCCACCTCACTGCTTACCCGCTTTTCCAGATCATTTATAAATAGTAAGAGTCTTTCATAGAAAGAGGAGAAAACCAGGGAACTGTGATAACAAAGTAACAGAAAAATGTAACAGAGAGGGAGCCGTGCTAATCTATATACTATCAAAACAAAAAGCAGTCAAGTAGTACTTTAAAGATGAGCAAAATAATTTATCAGGTGAGCTTCTGTGGGACAGACCTACTTCTTCAGACCATAGCCAGACCAGAACAGACTCAATATTTAAGACACAGAGAACCAAAAACAGTAATCAAGGAGGACAAATGGAGAAAAAAAAATGTAAGAGTAACTTACAGTACTCACTCCACAGATCTCCACTCCCACTGGTGCTGGATTCCTCTAGAAAAGAAACCACAACAGGGTGCATAGGACAGGGATATTCGATTTACCTCAAATTGCTTTAAACATGTAGGTGCATATAGCCAGCAAATGGTCTCATATAGCAAAATAACTAAGTTAAAGGACATGAGAATACTGGGAAATACCCCAGTGTTTCCTTCAAAGTAAAGATGATCAACTACAGAAAAAGGAATTGGTAAATAAATGTGTTAGACATCATTCTGTTGCTCTAGATGGTGTTATATTCACAAGGCTTGTCATGTCTATTGGGGGTCTATTAAAATTAAATTAGCATTTATTAAAATGGGAACACTTTAGGAATATAACAAGTAGTCTAAAATGCTGTTTTTAAGTGTACATTCGTTTTTTAAAACATTTTAGCCACTCATTTAAGGAGCAGAAACGTTACCATGAGGTGATCAATCACATCACAGATAGCTACAAATGCTCCATCTGTCAAGCTACAAAAGCCTTGTATAGCTCATCACAAGAATAAAATATGACATGAAAAAGACACGTGCGATTAAAGGACACTCACGAAACTCCTCTCCAGTTACAGCAGAGGTGGGCTCAGCTGGAGACAAAGAAAACACATTATTTGCACATTAGCGGGGAGAGTTGATTAGTAAATAACAAAGTCTTCAACAGAATTTTTGAAAGTTTGGTGGCTCTTTTCCTCAGTTTACATTGCGGCACTCCAGTATTCACTTGCCATCCAGGAGAGCTTGCAACTGGATCCAGAGGGAAAAGGGAATAGCTGCAGGTTAGGACTTAGGTGCACTAGTGGAGCTTGTTAGTTAAGTGTGCCCAGGGTCCCAAACCATCACACTAAGTTACAAGAAGTAACAGGAGCAGCTTGAGTGAAATTGAGGGACATTGGCAGAGGCTTTTGAAGATTCCAAGGCTTACATAGAAGTGGGGTTTGGGGGCAGAACTGGAGGGCAGATACAGAGCTGTGTGGGCAGCCCAGGACTGGAATAGTGCGGTGGGATGCTAGGCAGAATTTAGGGACTTTGGGAACTGTATGGGTGCTTCAGAATGGAAATATAAGAAAGGCTTGTAGTGTCCCTCAGTTCTCACAAAGATCCAATGCAGCATTGCCACCTCCACAGTGAACAGTAAAGAAATAATGGTAAAGTAATAGGACGAAAACAAAATTAACCTACCAGATCCATGTTCTCCACTCAGACTGTCTACAGGATCTCCTAGATTAACAGCATAAAAACAACATCCAATACTGGAAAATTCAAAGAACTTATGAAGTGTCTCAATGAATTTCTCTATGATTAGATTTGGAATGAAAAGGTACAATGCAGGTTGACATTGACTCACCTGTAACTTGTAAGGTTGAGTCTTCAGTGTAAGAATTGGTTATATCTAGGGAAAAGCAACACAAAACACCAGTTAGTTGCTTTCAAGAAATTCTCTTCTCCGCTGTGGTTAGGTTCTGAAAAATCACACCTTGGAATATGACCTTGTGTGAATTTCACACATATTTCTCCAGACTGCTAGAATTCGTTGGGAACTTTTCAGCATGTAAGAGTTTTTCAGTGGAAAATGCAGATTCATCATGCAAGAAACTTCTCACAAAAAGGTTGGCTTCCATAGCAGTCTCACAGGGAAGGTATCTGAGGTGCACGGTGAAAATCCTTGTCAGAAAGTTGCCTACCTTCTGGGAGTCAGTGATTTCCACAATCACGAAAGCATGCAAATGACATTAGAGAGGCAGGTTCAAGTTCTTGCTATGCTTAGGGGAAGTGGGAACTTGAAGCCAATGTGCCTAGTTACAGAGCATGTTTCCTCATGTGTGCCAGCTGTAATCGCACCCCTACTTGTACATAACTGACTGTTCTTTAGGTCAGGAACAATAAGAGAATGTCTCTCCAGCACAGGTGTTCTGGCACTTTTATGGGACATATAAGACTTATTTTCAAGTCCAGATAAGGCAGAGCAGGAACTTGAAGAACCTCGGGGCAGGTCTACATGACAGAGCAAAGTCACAATATGTAACACAACTCCAGCTACATGAATAGCGTATCTGGAGTCAACATAATTTAGTTCAATTGACTGTGGCATACAGGAGCAGTCTGGGGATGTGGAGTCTGGTCAATGTGGGGGGCGTAGTTTGCCTGCCACAGCTCCCCTGCTGCACCTAGGAGCTGCCTTGCATTGCTCTGATTGGCCACAATTTCTGCCAATCAGAGTGGCAGAGAAAAAGCTTCTCCCAGCAGTGATGCAGTACTATTCCCTCAGCTTGGAGAGGATGAGTGGCCACTGCAGTGAGTATGGAACCACTTCCTGCCCCACCAGACAGAGCTTGCGGGTTGGATCCCTCATCAGCTTGCCTGACTTCGGCCTGGGAGGCTCAGGGCTCCACAATCTCCACCACACACCAGGCTGGATGTTGAGTGTGGAAACCTGAGCCTCAGAAGCTAGCTCCAGGCAAGCTGCAGGACAAATCTGGACCATGGCCAGGACCACCCCTGTTTTAGGCACTTGAGTGGTCAGGGAGGCTCCACACATTGCCCTTGTGGCCACAGATACAGGTGCTCGAGACACACACAGTACATGGAGCCTCCCTGTCTGCCCATAAGGGACCTGGAGGCCACTTCCAGGAGTCATGAAGAGCCTGGACAGGCTGTGAGCCTGCTTTAGTCTTTGTCCCAGGCTTCTCTGCCAACCAGATGTTTAACAGCCCAGTGGAGCAGCCAGGGCCTCTTTTTGACCAGGTGTTCCAGTGAAAAACCAGACACCCGGCAATCCTAACAGTGGGTATGGTTTCCAGGGAAAGTGGTAGAACCAGCATCACTAAAAATAATGCCAAGTTAATACTTGATGGAGAGCTGAGATAGTCTGGGCATTGGGGCTAAACACACTTCTGACGGTTTATTAAAGAAATGGACTCACCCTCTGGCTCTGCTGTTGTCTCCTCGATGTAGGCAGTGGTGGAGTCTACAGAAGAAATAGCAGATGTTAAAAAGTTTGAGTTCCATGTGAGGGGAAGTTAATCTCCCCCCCTCCTTTTCTATATTTTCTCAGGAATAGAGATTGGGAGCACAGAAGTGCAAGAAGATTTCAAGTAGGATTCTTTATGGTGGTGACTGGGAGTATTCACTAGTTAATCTTTGCACATGACTTAGCTCAACTGATTGAGGCATCCTTAGTGTGGGCGGTTGTTGGGGAAACTCTCCTGTCAACTTCCCTTACTACTCCTGATCCTACCGGGGTTGATGGGAGCAGAGGTCAATTTTGTGCATCCCTACTAGACCCACTCAACTGACTCGCAGGAGCATCAGTCTAACCCATAAGTGTAGACACGCCCTGGGTGTTCTGTGTCTCAAGTGAATGCCATAATCACCTGACTGTTTGGTGGTTGGCTTCTCTTTTCTTGTGAAAAATCTAAAAAATGTTACTTGCATCCCATTGCAGAACAAGACAATGATTTTTTCTAACTGCTCTACAAACTGGGATTTGGAAATCTCATTGTGTTCTCGCTGCATCATATCTGTTATTAGAGGCTCTCTAGTCTGACTGTACAGGTTGAAACTCTCTCGTCAGACACTCTCTTATCCGGCAGGACAATGGATGTTGCTGGACCAGAGAGCACCTGGACAAGAGAACTCCAGCTGTGCGGGGCACAGCGGAGCCCTGCTGGTGGCAAGGAGCCCCACTGGCAGCCCACTCTAGGGAGCCCTAAGGCCAGGCCCAGGATGGGCAGTCCGGACAGGTAGGCCCACTACTGGGAACCTGGCTGGGGTTGAGGAGTCCCATCGTGGGAAGCCCAGCCCTAGTCAGAAGCCCCACCAAGAGTCCTGCAGCCACAGGGACCCAACATTCTGGGGAGCCCTGCAGCTCCTTGACAGGGAGCCAGCTGGGGTGAGGAGCCCCACCAGTAGCCCCACACCCGCATAGATCCCAGCTGGGGGAATCCCACAGCTCTAGGGCAGGGAGCTGGTTGGGGCATGTAGCCCCATCAGCAGCCCTGCAGCCATCAGGACCCTGGTTGAAGCCGGGGGCAGCCCAGCAGTGGAGCTCTACAGGAGTGGGACCCTCACTCCAGGCAGCCAGGGAGCCAGACCTCCCCTTGTATGGTAAATCCCCTCGTTCAAGACCACTCAAGTCCCAAAGGTGCTGGACGAGGGAGATGCAACCTGTGGCTGAAAATTTGCTGATGAACCATGAGGCAAAATGGACTCCTGCACTCTTTCCCAAAGCTGCAGATCCTCCCGCCCATGAATAATTTAAGATTTTCTAAACTATATTAATTATTAGATGAATCATTTGATTGTTAATCATTCTGAAGATTAGTCTCTAGAGTTACATCTGATACGTGATCTGTGTTGGTTATCTTTCATTGTACATAGAGAACATGAAATTTTTTCTCTTCTTTGAGTGGAAGAATATAATTTTTAGTACCAACTTATTTTGCAGATATTTGGAATTATGAGTTTGATTTTTGCTCTCTGTAAATAGTCTCTGGTATGACCTTACTGTTGGCTGTTTCCATGAACATGCCGATGGGATAGCCTTAGAAAACACATAGGCTGTGGCCACACTTGGCCAAAACTTCAAAATGGCCATGCAAATAGCCATTTCGAAGATTACTAATGAAGTGCTGAATTGAATATTCAGCGCCTCATTAACATTAGGACGCCTCCAGCTGTGGTGCTTCGAGCGCGCCACTTTCGAATGTGCGCGACTCAGCACGGCTACACCAGGGTCCTTTTCAAAAGGATCCCGCTCCTTTCGAAATCCTCTTCTTGGGTCCCCTTATTGAGGATTTTGAAAGAAGCGGGGTGCTTTCGAAAAGGATCCCCGTGTCGCTGCGCCGAGCCATGCGCTTTCGAAAGTGGTGCTTTTGAAGTGCCGTGGCTGGAAATGTCCTAATGCTAATGAGGCGCTGAATATTCAATACAGCATCTCATTAGTAATCTTAGAAATGGCCATTTGTATGGCCATTTTGAAGTTTTGGCCAAGTGTGGCCACAGCCATATAGAACTGTGAACACAGCTGAACAAAATTCCAGTTTTACATAGTTAATACCAGAGAAAATATTCTGTCGTATTTGTTCTCATTAATGTGATTCATAATGCACGTGGAGCAAGTGAATTAAGTAAGAATGTGTTATGTCTAGAAAACCACTTTTCTGGTGGAACTTTTTAGCTGTGGAGCGCATTGAGATGTAAAAGGAAAAATTATATGTGCTACCCATCACATTAATATTTAGTGTAGGGTTGCTAAATTTTTAATCTCAAGACCAAACATCTCTGCCCCACCACACGCCCCTTCCCTTTTCTGAGGCTCCACCCCTGCTCGCTCCCTCCCTCACTGTCTCCACCCTCACTTACTATCAGTGAGGGGGGGTGCAGAATGGGTTGAGGGATCTGGCTGGGGGTGTCTGCTCTGGGGAGGGGTTGGGGCTGAGGTGTTTGAAGTGCAGTAGGGAGCTCAGGCCTGGGAGCTGGGTGTGGGGGGCAGTGCAGACTTCAGAGAAGAATTTGGCTACAGGAAGGGGTACTGGGCTGGTGTAGGTGGAGAAGGTGAGGGCTCAAACTGGGGTTGCGGCTACAGATGAGGGATTTGGAGTGTAAGAGGGAGATCTGGGCTGGGCTGGGAGATGGGAAGGATTTCAGGGTCCGGTTCCCCACAGCCTGCATGTGCAGGGTGGGGGGTGCAGGGTCTGGGTGGGAGGAAGACACAGGAGCAACCTGGGGATGTGGAGTCTGGGCAATGGGGCGGGGTGTAGCTTGCCTGGTACAGCTCCCCTCCTGGTCCTAGGAACTGCCTCACATTGCTCTGATTGGCCACAATTCCTGCCAATCAGAGTGGCAGAGAAAAAGCTTCTCTTGGCAATGCTGTACTGCTATTCCCTTAGCTTCGGGCAGATGAAGGGCCATTGCAGTGTGTGCGGAACCACTTCCTGCCCTACCAGACAGAGCTTGCGTGTTGGATCCCTCATCATTTTGCCTGACTTCGGCCTGCAAGGCTCAGCGCTCCACACTCTCCACCACATGCCAGGCTGGATGATGGGTGTGGAGCCCTGAGCCTCAGAAGCCAGCTCCAAGCAAGACGCAGGACAAATCCAGACAATGGGCCAGAGGTTCCCCACCCCTGTTCTGGGCACTTGAGTGGTCAGGGAGGCTTCACACATTGCCCTTGTGGCCACAGATACAAGTGCTCAAGACAGAGGCAATACACGGAGCCTCCCTGGCTGCCCATGAGCTTCAGGACATAAGGGACCTCGAGGCCACTTCCGGGAGTTATGAAGAGCCCAGACAGGCTGGGAGCCTGCTTTAGTCTTTCTCCCAGGCTTCTCTGCCAGCCGGACTTTTAACAGCCCAGTGGAGCAGCCAAGGCCTCTTTTTGACCAGGTGTTTCAGTGAAAAACCAGACACCCAGCAATCCTAACAGTGGGTATGGTTTCCAGGGAAAAGTGGTGGAACGAGCATCACTAAAAACATGCCAAGTTAATACTTGATGGAGAGCTGAGATGGTCTGGGCATTGGGGCCAAACACAATCCTGAAGGTTCATTAAAGAAGTGGAATCACCCTTTGGCTCTGCTGTTGTCGCCACGATGTAAATGATGGTGGAGACTACAGAAAAAATAGCAGAGTCCCATGTGAGAGGAAATTAATTTTTTTTTTTTTGACTTTTCTATTTTTTCTCAGGAACAGAGATTGGGAACACAGAAGTGCAAAAAGATTTCTAGTGGGATTCTTCATGGTGGTGACTGGGAGTATTCACTAGTTAAATTTGGTATATGACTTGTAGTGCTGAATATCATTAATAGTTCAGTGGTTTGGGGACCTTGAGATGCTTCCACAGGGCTATATGACTTTCTAAGGAAACAAAGTCATCTTGGCTGCATCTCCACATGCCGCCTCTTCTGGAAGTGGCGTGCTAATGAGCCAACCAGAAGATTCTAATGAGGCATGGATGCAAATTTTCCATACCTCATTAGCATATCAGCGTGTGGTTTTGAGTCCAGGAGAAGCTCTTCAGGACTCTGAAGTACACATGAAAATGCATGGCCTGCCAAGATATTCTGGAAGGAAACCCTCCTTTGGGAAGAAGGGGCTTCCGGAAGGAGGGTTTCCTTCTGGAAGATCCCCGTGGGCTGCGCTTCTCCACGTGTACTTCTTCCAGACTCCAAACCACAAGCCAATATGCTAATGAGGTGTGGAAAATCTGCATCCATGCCTCACTAGCATCTTCTGGTTACCTCATTAGCATGCCGCTTCCGGAGGAAGTGGCACGTGGAGATGCAGCCCTTGATTTTCAAAAGAAGATTTACCAACAGTCTCTGCTGTTGCCTCCTCAGTGTAAATTCTGGTGAAATCTACTGACAAAGAGAAAAATGTTGCAAGCATTTGAGAGAAATAACTTAATTCCTTTTGATTGGCATACTAGCAGGGATGAAATTGAAAAAAGGAGGAAAATGCTGTGAAAGACTCAAGAAAAAATGGGCAACAATCTGAACAACTTACAAGATAACAAAGAAAAACAAGGCTCACCATTTGTCTGTGGTGTTGTTTCCACTATGGAGGAAGTGTTGAAATCTGAGGGCACCAAGCACAAGAGATGAGGAAACCCTCAGACATGATTGAAACATTAGGTCACCTTATGGATGTGGTCTCATTGGAATATCACAATGAAGTCAAAAAGCCTGAGCAATATTTGGATTGGAGACCTCTGAGGGATGTCATGAGTAAATGTTGTAGAAGTAGGCTTTCTGTGTTCAACATTTATCATCCCCGCACGGGGGTTGCCAGGATTCACTCAATGTTTACATGATGTTTGGAGGACTTCAAGGCGGACATTTTCCAAAGTGGCTGCTGGTTTTAGACATTGGGTCTTAAAAGTCCACCAGGAGCAACCTAAAAAGAGAGCTTCCTGAGGGCAATGGCCACTCACGTGAACTTGACTGTAACTACCATCTGCTGTTCTGTCCAGTATCTAAAACACTTTGGAAGGAAAAGTGCTATATATAAAATATATTCATAAAATATGGTTTTACTCTGAAAAGGTCCGTTCTCTAGGTATGTTCTGAATTCTTCCTACTGACCTTAGTAACTAACAGCTGGATTTATTCCTATTAGCCTTGAAATGTGAAGAGGGGTTAGAGAGAGGGAGTTGGATTTCCCTCCTTTGTGTGCAGCATCAATAGAATGGATGGCCAAGTTTCAATCATTTGCATCTGGGCAAACCCAATGTAGACCAAGAAGGTGGCTTAGCTGTCACTGAGGACGATAACTGGCCTGCCAACCCTGTATCACCGGTGAGGCAGGTAACCAAGAAAGAGGCAGGCTTGACTCTCAAAGCCCAGGATGAGTCTGTGGGACTGGAGTTCAGAGAAAAAGACTCTTAAACCTGTAAATGAAGACCCTATGAACCGGAGTCATGTTGACATGCCATTGCTCTTCAGAGAAGCCATAATACCTCCTGGAACACTCTTACCAATCACAATTCCTACATCTTGGAAGAGGATATAGCTGGCCCTTACTTTAGTGCTATTGTCCCTTGGTAGGTGATCATATGCACTTCTCTGAACTTATCACTTGTAGAGGAGTTCTGGGTCTGTGTACCTTGCCTCCTCCTTTGTAGAGCAACCATACCTTATAATGGATTACTATTCTATTAGAAGGGGAACTCACCAGTAGGACTTGCTGTTATGTCATCACTGTAAGAAGTGACCATATCTAGAGACAATAATAATAATTAAACATCTTAATAATAACATAATAATTAAACATCTTTCATGAGTTCAGGGTAATGAATTAATTCCTGCCACTTTTAATCCACACAGCAAATGGCCTGTCTCTGAAAGATCCCAGTGCCAGTTTGTCTCTGAAGGACTCACTGTCGGAGAAGTTGTCTGTTCAGAGAGTAATTGATCACTTAAGGGCTTTTTCCTTCCCCCAAAAATGGCCACATGAGATGTCAAGATTTGCAAAATATTCCTGTAGTTCTACTGCTACCCTGTGGGATCCCTGCTACAATGGGAGAGAGACAGTTTTGATGTATAGTCTTCCTCCCTTTGAAAAGAAAGAGGGCTCAGCTTATTGATGATGAGTCATTCAGGGTGTTTTCCTTCCCCCAAGATGCAGGGGGTTTGAGACAGTGGCTGGGGATAGGAGATAGAAACAGCTGGGGTGGAGAGGGAGGCAGCCCCTCTCACCAGCTGTACAGGAGGTAGTGCCACAGCTTGAAGGCTCCCCATGTATTGTTTATTAGCCTGATCTTTAGGGAATAGTGGGATGCCAGCCATAACCAAATATTACACTTAGGTAATCCTCCTAGGGCTTCCTAGCAAAAACAGTCACACAAGAAGAAATTAAACATTTCTTTATCTGCTAGTATCTGCTTGGCTATTGGTAGCCCTGCATTGGGGAAAAAAATAGCCCAACTTTAGAAGAATGTTTCAACAAACTATAGGAGGATGTGATTATGGAAAAACTAACACACCAATTACCTATCCAGAAAACTAAACAGAGGGCACATAGATATTTAAATATTTGGTTACTCTTATTCAAAGGACATTCACTGGAAAAAAAAAAATCAGGAGATCATCCTGCCTCTCTCCCTCCACATTTGAGACACATGTTTGGTCTCTCAGAGGGTTCATTCAACTTAAAATCTCCAGAAACTGCAAGGCATTCCAGTGATGCTCACTCTGTAATGTCCTGTTAAACAGAAAGATCTGATGACTATATTTCTGTCTAGTACCTCTTTACACAAATAGCTGTAACAATTGTTTTGTTTCTGATATCTACATGGCAAAGGTTTGTAAACTTGTTAAAGCTTCCTAAAAGTGAGTGTGTAGGATTTTTAAATAATGGGGCCTCACTTCATCTCCTTACATATCCATGAAATTATAACATAAAAGGGATTATTTACTTAATCTGCTGCTGGACACAGGCAAATCACATTCTCTTTGACTCTGTAGCTGACAAAATAACCTGTAATGCCCATTAAACAGGATCCACCTGGTCATAGCCAGGGTCCCACACTTAAGGCAGGGACTGTGCTACCTTTGCCTTGTCTGAAATCTTCTTTCAAATTGATTTTGTGCTGGAAACTGGGACTCCCTCAATTTGTTTCTTTGATAGTATGTGTCAGCTCTGCTTTTCCTCACAGACATGGTTCATATATATCTGCATCTCTCTGTGAGAGGGGTACTTAACTCGTTCAGGGAAAAGAGGGAAGAGAAGAGAATCAGAGTAGGTGGAACAATATGAAGGATGCCCCCCTTCATATACACTACAGATGGCAAACATGCTGCTGTCTCTGTAGGCAAAGCCGGAAAGAGCCCTTTGAAGGCTAGGTTGCTTCCCACCTTGCTCTTACGGTGGACCCCAAAGGAGCTGTAGGAGCAGCTCACGTAACCAGAGCTACAGACTCAGGCCAACAAGCTTGACTTCTTTGCTACCATGGCAGAGCTCAGTCCTGAGTGACACCATTGGCAACCTTCCTCTCCCCTCCACCAGACATACGTTCTTTGGAGTAGAAAATACCTCTCTCTTTTAGGAAATCTAATACACACCTGTCAACCCAGGAGGGCTATTGTTATTCAATTGTATGCCTTTTATGAAAATGCACATTGTAAAGCATTTTGGGATCACTTTAAACATGAAGGTAATGGGGGAAAATTTGAATTACTTATAATTAAACCACTGTGTTCCTCCTAGGGAACAGCAAATGTAGTAAGTGTTTAAGTGGTTTATTGGTTGAGACACTGGAATAGCAGTCAGAAGGCCTGGATTCTATTCCTGAGTTGATCACAAATTGACTTTGCTTAACTTCATTCAACCTTGAGATAGCTGTGTTAGTCTATATTCTATCAAAACAAAAAAGCAGTCCAGTAGCACTTTAAAGACTAACAAAATAATTTATTAGGTGATGAGCTTTCATGGGACAGACCCACTTCTCCATAATATAGCCATATCACAACAGATTCTGTTCTGGTATGGGTATGGTTTGAAGAAGTGGGTCTGTCCCACAAAAGCTCATCACCTATTAATTATTTTGCTAGCCTTTAAAGTGCTACTGGACTGCTTTTTTGTTTTTATTCAACCTTGGTTTACCTCTCTGTTTACAAGGGCAATTACTTCCCTAACTTTGTAAATAGCTTTGAGAGATAGGTTTATACATAAACAGGTATTACTGTTAAGCACCAAGCTGACAGGCACTTAAAAACACTTAATACAGGGAAACAAAATCTTAACCCTCCATTTAATTAGAATGCAAGAAAATTAAAGGCTAAGGAATTTAGCAACAAAACACTAATTCAAAGTAAGGAACAGTCTGAATCCTTAACAATAAAAGAACTCCAAGCTGCTTCCAACAGCAAATGTAACCCTGCCTCCAGAGTATACCTTACAAAAGTCTTGCATGGGATCGCATTCCTACAGGATCACACCAGCCTTAGTCAACCGCACAAACCAATTCATTTGGCCAAGCAGGAGTTAACAGATTCCCTAGATGTGCAAAAGTAACTTGTCCACTGTTCATATCAAATTACCAGTCAGCAAGAAACTTACCATGAAAAGGGGCCTAGTACACTGAGCAATACAAGAGTTGGGAAATAATATACAAACTGTACATCTTTTTCTGATCCTCTCCATGCCTGTTTCTCCCATTTACTTTCTTTTTATGCCCTTTCTCTTTTTGTCTTTCTTTCAACTGCCCTTCCCCTGACCTGTGTGTATATGTCTTTATTCCCTTTATAATTACCTGAACACCTACTCTAAGTCTTCTCTCTGACTTTCCCTATGAGGCAGGTATGTAACAGTGCATTTCTCTATTACCATTTCTGATGTACTGGTAAGCTGACATCTATTGAACAGGCTAACATCTGCCTGGGGGTGAGTGTCTATGCCTCTGTCTCTCTGTGTGTCCATCTCTGCACCCCTCTTTTTTATATAGCACAAGAGTTACCTGGTATTTCTGTTGGGAAAGCCAGCACCAAAGCTAACAAGGTCGAAGCGAAGAGGAACTTCATCAGCATGGTTAGCAACCTGTGGAAACTAAAAGCAACAGCAACGCAGGTGAGCCAAGGACTGCAGCCAGGGTGCTTTGAGGTTTTCTGCCTTCACTTAAAACCTCTGACCTTAGCAGGTCGCATCATTCCTCTTGCTCAAGGCCCCGCCCCTCTGAATACCAGGAAAGAACCTTCCAGGGCAGAGTTGGGGAAGGAGTTCCCAGAAGTATGATAATTGCAGCTTGATGGCAGTAGTATGAGGGAGGGTAACAATGGCTGATTCACTGCAGTTCAAGGGAGTCATGATGTTTAGCACCTGACTCAGTTTGCCTGCGGCAGGTGTGGCTCCCAAAACCACATTCCCACATTTTACCTGCACAGCAGGGAGTGGAAATTCCTGTTTTTCTTCCCAATCAACAGTTTGCAAATGCAAAGTGGTTCCGAGGTAAATTGGGGGAGGGTTACTGATTGAGCCACTTGCCTAATCTCCGGCATTATTATCTCCTTCAGGATTTGCATTCTGCCTCTAGGGAAAGGATGGTCTACTTTCTGAAATGGAAACAGTAACAGAGAGGGAGCCGTGCTAGTCTATATACTATGAAAACAAAAAAGCAGTCAAGTAGCACTTTAAAGACTAGCAAAATAATTTATTAGGTGAGCTTTCGTGGGACAGACCCACTTCTTCAGACCATAGCCAGAGCCAGAGCCAGAGCCAGACCAGACTCAATATTTGAGGGACAGAGAACCAAAAGCAGTAATCAACGTTTGTCCCCCTTGCTTACTGTTTTTGGTTCTCTGTGCCTTAAATATTGAGTCTGTTCTGGTCTGGCTATGGTCTGAAGAAGTGGGTCTATCCCATGAAAGGTCACCTAATAAACTATTTTATTAATCTTTAAAGTGCTGCTTGACTGCTTTTTTCTGAAATGGAGGATTCTTTAGTTCCAACAGGGTAAAACCAAAGGTAAGCCCATTGAGGACAGGAATTGGGATACCATGGACTGTAGGCTCATCTGAAATTAAGGCCAATACTTTCAAAAGTGACCATTTACTTTGGATGCCTCCCTTTTTGGGCACCCAAAAGTGACATGCCTCCCGCAAGTTGCTGCTTCTGAAAACATTGGCTGCAAATTGAAGTTCTACTCTTTAGAAAGTGGCTAAGGCTTTGTCTAGTCTTGCCCTTCATCTTGCTGTTCAGTGATGTTAAAAAGCGCCTGCCTCCTGTGCCCCTGAATGGCAGAAGTTTTACTGACTAAAACCACCAGTCTTCTGCTGAAAAACCTTCTGGCATTTATGGGGGGTGGGGCGGGAGTTCTCTGGCCAACAATCAGCAGTCACCCTGCATTCCATCGTGATAAAGGTGGAAAATGCAGCCATAGGCTATGTCAGATGGTCCCCATCTTACTCAGCTACAGGTGATGTGCATGGGGAGGGGTCTGCATAGGGGGTCACTTACACCCCCCCCAGCATTGTTCCCACCTGCACACTCAGTGTCAGCACCATGCAGCTTCCAGTGAGTGCAGGGGCAGTCCCACCTCTCCCTCAGAGTGGTGTGGCCTGAGAGTGGCATGAGCTTCCTGGCTTGCTCACACAGCTCTGGTGCTGCACCGCTCCACAGGGCAGCACCTCCACAGGGAGCGGAGGGCAGGGGCAGAGCTGTGGTGGGGGGTGAGGAGCAGGGGTGAGGAGAGGATCAGACATGGGCCAGAGGAGGAGGTGCAGGAAGGGGAAAGGGCAAGCACATGTGACCGGTGCCCATCCCCCTGGACTCCCTGCAGCAGTCACCTCTGTACTCAGCAGACGTGCTCCCTCAGCATCTTCGCAGCTCGGTCACACCTCCATCACTGCAGTGGCACAGTGGCAAAGTATAGCTGCGCTGCTGTAGTGCTTAGTAAAGATCCTGTCGCTGGCACAAGGACACCACCTCCCAGAGAAGCAGTAGCTATGTTCATGGGAGAAACTCCCCACCACTGGCATAGTGCTGTCCACATTGGGAGTTATGTCAGCATAACTGTGTCTTTCAGGCAATGTCTACACTGACACTTTACAGTGCTGACTCTGAACCTTACTTGCTCAGGCTTGTGAATCCCCCGCCCTCCCGCCTCAAAAAAAGCACATAGGAAGTTTCAGTGCTGTAAAGCGGCAGCGTAGATGGTGCTCTAGTGCGAGGAGCTTCTCCCCTCATGGGGGTGGCTTTCCTACAGCACTGCTGCGCTTTAACGTTGCTAGGGAAGACTTACCCTCAGTGACCCAATTACACTGACATAGGTTTGCAGTATAGATTGGATCTTAGACTCAGAGCATCTGACTTTAGAGCAAAGAGTAAGATTTTCCAGTTAATTGTTGCTGTTCCCTCTGCAGAGCCATCGCCACTGAAAGGTGGGAGCTGGGCCCAGGTCCCTGAAAGTATTTAGGTGCCTTGATCCCATTGATTTCCATGGGAATTAGAAGGCTATATACCTTTGAGGACAGATACAGCCAAAGATTTTGTGGTGGCCTGAGGCAGCACACTGAAATTGTGACTGGAGAGTGGAGCCCAAGGCAACTGCCATGCTCACCTTGCCCTAAGCCAGGCCCGTTTGTGGCTTTGATCCTTTGAGCTTATTCCTTCCAGTGCATCATTTATACTGCAGTTTACTAAGTTTCTGCCCTGTGCAAAGTCATAGGCTCTGTCTACAGTGGGGAATTTTACTGGGGTTATCATACTTGCTCATATTGTTTCTAACTTTAACAAAACCTGTATTTCTTACATGCCTGTTCTTAGGATAAACCATGGATCCCATATCTGGCGGGTAATCAATGTGTTGGTGCAGCAGGACAGCTCACTTCTGTTTTGCAGGAAGCAGAGTGGGCACCTAGAACTTGTGAATCACAGATACAAAAACAACAAGTCCTGTGGTACCTTATAGACTAACAGATATTTTGGAGCATGAGCTTTCGTGGGCAAAGACCTGCATCTGATGAAGTGGGTCTCTATCCACGAAACTTATGCTCCAAAATATCTGTTAGTCTATCAGATGCACCAGGACTTGTTGTTTTTGAAGATACAGACTAACTCAGCTACCTCTCTGATACAGATACAAAAGTTCCGCAAACCTCTTTCATGCTTTTCTACGCTGCTGGTTTTCTTCTGAGGGAACCCCTTTTTCCAGAACAAAACACCTTGTGTTCGCACAGCTGAGCCTGTTATTCAGAAACAACAGGATATTTACCTCGGAACAGTAACTCCGCCAAAACAACTCCATCCCTTTGTTTTGGGTCTAGTGTCAGGTCAAAACAAGGGTGGAAAGTGGCATGTCAGTGCTTGAGTCGAAGCCACTTACAGAAATTGAACGGATTTAGATATGAAAGAGGATATGGAACTAATTAAGAGTGCCAGAAGTGGGTATTAATCAGAATTAACGGATTACATGTGTAAGTAGGAGAACATGCAGGTCTGGATAATCAGGAAACGTTTCCTGATATTGTGGATCTATTGCACAGTGCTCTAATCTCCCAAGAACAATAAGAAGTTTCGTGGTACCTTGGGAGATTAATATCAGAGAGGTAGCCGTGTTCATCTGTATCTTCGAGAACAACAAGAAGTCTTGTGTTACCTTATAGACTAACATATTTTGGAGCATAAGCTTTCATGGGTAAAGACTCACTTCATCAGACAAAGCGGGTCTTTACCTCAAAAGCTTATGGTCCAAAATAGCTGGTACTCTATAAAGTGCCACAAGACTTCTTGTTGTTCTCGAAGATACAGACGAACACGGCTCCCTCTCTGATATTAATCTCCCAAGGAGAGTGATGAAAATTTGGCTCATTTTGATCTGCCCAGGTAAGAATGCTGAAGAACACCTAAAAGCCGTGTGTATTATGAAGTTGCTGCCCTGCCTCGAATAATATGAAGAAACAAAAGCTTTATGAACTGAAGCTTTATAGTGATCGTATTTCAGTCAATCGGTGTGCTTCTTATTATTAGAATGATTTTTGTTAATTGAGGGTTACAAAACAGGCTTGTTGAGACACCAACACAGAGTCCATGGAGTAGGCCCATTCTTATTTCAGTTCACACTACAGAACAATGTATGATATGAAATGGTCTGTTTACCTAGGTTCAGCAGGGGACAGCAATCAGTTCCAGAGCTAGGTGACAGTAACCAAACAACCAGCAGCTGCACAGAAGGGAGACAGAGAGAGTGACAGGGACAGGGCACCTATAAAACATTTCCATCTTCACTTTGCTTTTACTCACCTGCGTGTTGTATCATGACACCTGATGGTCCCTGATTACTCAGATGCTATACAGTGAACAATCAAGTTGAGCATGTCTTGGGTTAATGGAACTGTTGCCACTGAGAGGAGCAGGAAACAGTTCCTGTCAGAGGCAGCCACTGCAAGTCATGATGCCATCCCTGACGGTAGCGAGGAAACTGCTCCTGGGAGGG
This sequence comes from Carettochelys insculpta, assembly GCF_033958435.1. NCBI lineage: Eukaryota > Metazoa > Chordata > Testudines > Carettochelyidae > Carettochelys > Carettochelys insculpta. The sequence goes on along the minus strand of NC_134137.1, from coordinate 233,841,001 downwards.
GCAGCAGCCTGACTCTTGCCACCCCTGATAGGAGCGGTTTCCCAGTCTCTGGAGTGATGGGGAACTGGGAACCAGGCATCAGCCTGGCTCCTGGCTCCCCTCTGCTTGCAGAGCCAGGAAACTGAGCAGGGCAGTAATCTTAGTTAGTTTCCTGGCTCCAAGGAACAGAGGGGAGCCAGGAGCCAGGAGCCAGGGGAGGCTGCCCCTGGTTCCTGGCTCCCCTCCACTAGCTGGAGCCAGGAACTGAACAAGGCTGCTGCCTTGCTCAGTTTCCCCTCTCTGCAAGCAGAGGTGAGCTGGTAGCCAGGCTCCTGTCTGATTCCCAGTTCCCTGCCACTTGTGAGACAGTTTCTCAGGTCATGCAAGTAGTGGTGGTGTGGGGAGGGACAGTTCCCAGCTTTCTGCCACTCTGGGAGCCAGGAAACTGACCAGTCCTGCTGGGCTGGTCAGTTTCCCAGCTCCTGCAAGCCCAGCAGACCTAGGAATCAGGCTGCAGCCTGGTTCCCGTCTCCCCTCGACTTGCATGAAAATTCAGGTTATGTGTGGTTGCAGAAACGCAACCCCAGCGTGACATGAGGGTTTACTGTATTCAGTGCACTCTTGCAAATATTAGAAGTTTTGTTGTCACATTTGGTTGTGGTGCCTTATGAATATATAGAGGGTGAGATTTTTATGTCTTGCCCTTTGTTGGAGCAGACTGAGAACATTCATTTTTCCTGCCACAAGGCGTACAAAAGGTTCATTCTTAACTGCATTGTTACTACAGTTTCACTTCCCCATGGGGATTGTTCTTATGTGGTGAATTATTAGCCTGATCAACCAGCCTTTACTTACGTGTGTAGCCCTATTGAAGTCAATGCAATTACTCATATGGTTAATAATTACCAGATTGGGTTCCATGGTTGCAATCATTTTTAGATCCACCATCTTAAATATAAAGTCAAAGGGTGGGAAAATCCAAGTTTTAACAGAGATACGTACAAAGAGCTACCATCTCCTTGCTCTCAGATGATACTTAGACCCAGGAAATGGTTTGTTTCAGTTGCTTATTCCATGAAATTATTATTGCTATTAACACTTTGTATGTCTCGAGCACAGGGCAGGGGTGGCCAACGCATGGCCTAGGGGCAAGAATCTGGCCCACCAAGCATTTTTATCTTGCCAGCAAAGTCACCTCACCAGTAGGCTCTGGAGGTGTACAAAGTAAATACTCCTGGAGTTTTATAGCGCTGTGTCCGGGCAGCCCTTGTGTCAACTGCGCTGACTGGCGCTGCTGGCGTCAACGTACACACTTGGTTTTGTTCTGTGAGCGCGCGTGCTCTGCGCCGCCTGTTGCCGTTTGCTGCCACAGCTGCAGCTCAGGAGGCCCTGGAGTAGGAAGCGGCGTTAGTAAGACACAAGCGAGTCGGGCCTGCAGGGGGGAGCTGGGTTGGGGGCAGCGCTTCCCCTTTCTGAGGGGCGCAAGCGGCAGGCAGGCTGTGGGGAGCCATAGAGTGGCGGTGTCTTGTCTCGCTGCTGCCCCTGTGGGTGCACTGGGCTGGGGCTGTGCAGCGGAGTGCCTGCTGCTCCTGCCCCAGGCCCCGGCATATGTCCAGCCAGGCTGGGAGCTGGCAGCGCAGGGATGTGTCTCAGCTCAGACGTGTGCTCCAGCAGGCTGGTGCGAGAGCTGTCTGGTCTCCCGCTTCCCTCCCCTGGCCAAGTAGCTGTGGCTCTCCAGAGTCTGCTTCACAGGGCTGGCATTTGTCCCCTTGCTCGGGGCTCCTCTGCTCACTAAGGAAAGGGATGCCTCAAAGCATAGCTCTTGTGTACATACAGCAGTGGCATGGGTTTAACTCTCGGTGGGGAGCAGCCATCCATAGGCTGCCCTAGTGGGGCCTTGACTTAAAGGGAGCAGGCAGGATACTTGATGAGCTTGGAGACCTTTAGGTAGTGGTGGGTCTGTACCCTAGAGTAATGGTTTTCATGTCCTGGGTAAATATTCTCTATAATTACACAGGGAGTAAAGTGTGGAAATAGCTATTTTAATGAGCGTAGGAAGTTGATGGTTTCTTGTATTGATATTGTATTAATTAGACTTAGATAACATATCTGATATCAGGACAAGCAGAAATTGGCTTACTTGCAGCAAGGCAGGGTTAGGTTAGACATTAGGCAAAGCTTCTAACTGTCAGGCTGTCTGAGCAGTGGAATAAATGGCCCAGGGTAATGAAATATCAATTTATGCTACATTTTTCTGTTTTGAATGATTACGCTATTGCCTCTGGAACATGTGAAAAATGGCCATGTAGCTTCCGATGCAAAAAGGTTGGCCACCCATGCTCTAGTCTAGTGTCTTTCCTAAGGGATAAGAACATTACCAAATTTATAAAGCATCCCAACACCCTTAATAGTGTTACTGTAATAGAGCCATTCTGCAGACGGGCTGAACTGAGACATAGTGAAGTATTGTCAACCCAAATGTTCAAAAACCACAAGTCAGACTCAGCAAAAATTCCACCGTGATTTCAACAGTTTCCATCCCACCATCAACCTTGGCCTGGACCAGTCCACACAAGAAATTCACTTCCTGGACACTACTGTGCAGATGAGCAACGGTCACATAAATACCAACCTATACCGAAAACCCACGGACCGCTATGCTTATCTACACACCTCCAGCTTCCATACTACACGATCCATTGTTTACAGCCGGGTGCTAAGGTACAACCCTATTTGCTCTGATCCATCAGACAGAGACAAACATCCACAAGACCTTTACCAAGCTTTCCTGAAACTACAATACCCACCTAAGGAAGTGAGGAAACAGATTGATTGAGCCAGATGGGTACCCAGAAGCCACCTACTACAAGACAGGCCTCGCAAGGAAAACAAGAGAACACCACTGACCATCACATACAGCCCCCATCTAAGGCCTCTCCAGTGCATCCTCAGCTATCTGCAACCCATCCTGAACAATGATCTTTCACTCTCACAGACCTTGGGAGTTGGGCCTGTCCTCACCTACAGACAGCCTGCCAACCTTAAGCAAATCCTCACCAGCCACTACAAATCACAAACCAGTGACTCTAGGCCTGGAACCAGCCCCTGCAACAGTCCTCGCTGCCAACTCTGCTCACATATCTACACCATTGTCATCATCGCAGGACCTAACACCAACTCTACCATCAGGGGCTTCTTTACCTGCACATCTACTAACATAATATATGCCATCATGTGCCAGCAATGCCCCACTGCAATTTACATTGGCCAAACTGGACAGTCTCACTGTAGTGAGTCAGTATGGCCTCCCGCAGACTCAGAGGCAGACGAGGCTGCGCAGAGGCCCTGGTGGGCGGGCCCGGAGCCAAAACACCAGAGGCCCGCCCCTCAGAGGGCGGAGCCCAGGGCTAGAAGAGCCCAGGGCGGGGCTCAGGACTCATTAAAGGCTGGGCCTCCGGGCAGGGAGGACACGCCTGCACGAGCTCCCCGGCACCAAGGGCAGAGGGCCTGTCGCTGCCCGGCCAGGCCGGAGGAGCAAGCCCCCAGCGGCCCCGAACAACCCCGAATCCAGATGCCCCAGGGGGACTATCCGGACTTCCCAGACCTGCCAGGACTCTCACTCCAGCGGAGACCCCCCACCTGGGAAGAAGCCCCAGGAGCGGCTGGCTCCAGAGTCCTAACGGAGCCCTGCAGCCCTCAGGCCCAGGATCACCGCGGGTCCACCGGGCTACCGCCGCCCGTCTATCCCAATGACATTGAGATGAGCGACTGGCTGGAGCCCCCGAAGGTGGACGACCTGGAGGAGGCCGACCTAGAGGGACCCCCCGACCAGATGGACTGGGACCTTCTGCCGGCCGAGGTTGAGGTAGGAAGTGGCCCGGGGAACGATGCTCCTGAACTCATGGCAGTGTGTTGCGGTCTGGATCCCCACTGCCGGGGTCGTGTGTGAGCGAGCCCCAGGGCCCCGGGCTGGGTCGCAGTGGAGTGGGAGGGCCTGTGACCCCCCACCCCCTCCTTGACAGGGCCAGCCTGAGGGCTGGGCCTGTACTTCAACCCTTGTGCTGTGGCCCTGCCCCAAACTGAGGGCTGGGCCTGTGCTTAACCCTTGTGCTGTTGCCCTGCCCCAAACTGAGGGCTGGGCTTATGCTCAAACTGTTGTGTTGCTGCCCTGGCCTGGACTGCAGGCTGGGCCGGGACCTTGTTGCAACAGTGAACTGCTGCCCTGCCCTGGACGGAGGGCTGGGCTGGAATTGTACTTCTATGGTGAACTGCTGCCCGCCCTGGACTGAGGGCGGGGCCGGTATGGTATTGCAACTGTGAACTGCGGCCGCCCTGGACTGAGGGCTGGGCCGGTATCGTATTGCTATTAAGAACTGCTGCAGGCCCTAGCCTGAGGGCTGGGACCTGCATTGTTTTGTAGTGAGAACTGCTGACCGCCCCGAACTGAGTGCGGGCCGGTGTTACAACCCCTCTTTGGTTGCCGCCCGCCCTAGGCCAAGGGCCGGGCGGTCTAGGACTTCCTACACTCTCCGTAAAAGAATAAGTGGACATAAATCAGACATCAGGAACGGTAATGTACAGAAGCCTGTGGGAGAACACTTCAATGTCCCTGGACACTCAGTGGCAGATTTAAGGGTGACAGTTCTGAAACAACAAAATTTCAAAAATCAAATGGAGAGAGAAATCTCTGAGCTGCAATTTATTTGCAAATTTGACTCCATTAACCATGGATTAAACAGAGAACTGAGAGTGGCTCGCAGTTTACAAAGGCAGTTTCTCTGCTCTGGGTGCCAATATCTCTCCATTAGACTCTGACAATGGCTCACATGCCCCTGTCTGATCTGACTTGTTATTGCCTCTTTTGATAAGTGCTGTTGGTACTGGGCCATTTCCACCTTGCTGAATAGACCTTGTCAGCTCTGGCCCTCCCTCTTACTGGGACCCCACTCTTTAAATACCCCTCTGAAACCACTCCCCCACTCATGCATCTGATGAAGCGTGTCTTTACCCACAAAAGCTTATGCTCCAAAATATCAGTTAGTCTATAAGGTGCCACAAGACTTCTTGTTGTTCTTGAAGCAAGAATCATGAAAGTCATTATTTTAAAGCCAGATTATTGAAAAGAAAAGAGCAAAATCCCACAGATCTACACAGAAGATTAAGGCTGGATGAGACCTCAGGAGGCCATTTAGTCCAGCCCCCTGCTCAAAGCAAGATGAACCTCAAGTAAATCATTCCAGCCAGGGCTTTGTCAAGCCTCACCTTAAAAGCACCAAAGAATGGAGATTCTACCACCTTCCTAAGCAACACCTCCCAGTGCTTCACCATCCACCTAGTGAAATAGTTTTTCCAAATATCCAGCCTTCACCTCCCTCACAGCAACCTGAGATCATTGCTCCTTGTTCTGTCATCTGCCAATCCTGAGAACATCTTCTCTCCATTGTCTTTGGAAATGCCCCCCCACACCAGGAACTTGAAGCATGCTATCAAATCCCGCCTCATTCTTCTCTTCTGCAGACTAAATAACTCCAGTTCTGTCAGCCTTTCTTCATAAGTCATGTGCTCCAGCCCTCTAATCATCTCATTGGCCTCTGCTGGATTCTCTCCAGTTTGTCTACATCATGGTGTCTCAAACTGGGGTGTGTGCCCCCCTGGGGGGGTGGGGCGTGAAGAAATTCTAGGCGGGGGTGCGAGGTGACCCAGCCCCCGCATCGTTCCCCTCACATGAAGAAAGAGCCAGCCTGTGCTTCCGGCTCTCAGCCCCTGCCATTGTACGTGGGCAACCTGGCGCAGCTGCTATAAAAAGCAGGCAGCTGGTGAAGACCCAGGTGGAGCTGGCTGCCTCCTGCAAAGATGAGTTAATGAGGTTTGGGTGGGGGAGAAGGAGTATGGGATTAGATGAGAGGCTGGGGGTGCCTGCCTCAGGTGAGGGGAAAGGGATAAGAGCGGGAGTGGGGCTGCTGGTGCCTGGCTTTGTGGGTGGGAGGGGCTCAGACAGGCAACTCATGGGGCTTGGGCAGCCAGTCAGCTTGTGGGACTCGCGGTGCTTGAGCAGCTGGCCCTGGCATCGCAGGGTTCAGGCAGCTTGGACTGGTGGCTGGTCTTGGCAGTGTGGGACTTGGGAGCTCAGGCTGGCAGGTGGCTGGCTGGCCCCAGCAGCATGGGGCTTAGGCAGCTTGGGATAGCAGGCTGGCATCTGGCCCTGGCAGCATGGGGCTTGAGTGGGAAGCTCGGGCAGCTGGCCCATGCCTGGGGCAGATGGCTGGTGGGTGGGGAGCTGGCCCCAGCAGAGTGGGTCTCAAGCAGCCAGTGGGTAGGCAGGTGGCTGGCCCAGGCAGCTGGTGGGTGGGTCGGTGGGCGGCCTTGCTGGCACAGTGCTCGGGCTGGCGGCTCTGGCAGCGCAGGTCTCAGGCGGGCAGGTGACTGTTGTGATCAGGTCTGGTGGCCCACAAGGGACCAAGAAAAACTATTTGTGCTTGTTTTAAATAACATTTTATATCAAGTTTTTGTGTTTCTTTTAAATTATGAATTGAATTTTTTGTTTAAAGGAGGGTTGGATGATGGTAATGAAGAGGTGGGGGGGTGTGAGGGTTTCTCAAAAATCAAAAGAGGGGTGTGATGCCAAAAATTTTGGGTACCACTGGTCTACATCCTTTATGTAGTGGCAGGCTCAAAAGGGTGTTGGTGTGTTTTTCTATTGTCTTATGATTTTTGAGTTTTTAGGGCATGCTGGAGGACGTGTTTTGATGCTTTCTCCATACCCACTTGAAAATTACTCCACATAGGTAGAAACTTGTTTGTTCTTGAAGAATGAAGGCTGAAATCATCACACAGACACTTGGCTCCATCTGGGAATTTAAGGAAAGTAATAATTATCCGGAGAAAACCCTGAGAGTTAGTGACACGATCACTACAAAGATCTCCAGCAATTCAGAGGCAAAGCTGGGAACAGGGAAAGATGTTGGATGTGAATGTCTTTTACTCAGTGGTATGTGTGGCACAGTATCCTGGGAAAGGAAGGGTGGTGGTGGGAAGCAGTAATTTCTGCAGCAAAGATGCCTTTACATCATTTGCTCATTCTTCTGATTTATGGCACCAGCCCCAGAAGAAGCAAGGCTTAATCTATGGGGAAAATTAGTTGTGTTAGGAAAAGTTTTAATGGGCTAACATGTTGAGTGGTGATTAAAACTGTGCTAATTAAAACCGTGCTAATTAATTGGATCTGATGAGGTGGGCCTGTCTCATGAAAGCTCATCACCAGATAAATCATTTTGTTAGTCTTTAAAGTGATACATTTCTGCTGCTTTGGTTTGTCTCATTAAAACATATGAACCAACACATATTAAGCAAACACCTTTTTCTTAGTTAAAACAGTACCACTGTGAGGATGCAAGCCTGCATCAGACCTGGTCTACATCTAAAAACTGAAACAACCTATTTATGGTTGCTCCAGGCTGTGAAAAACTTCACACCCTCAGCACCAGAGTAAGGGCAACCCAATCCCTGGTGTAGATGTGGCTAGGTCAAGGGAAGAATTCTTCTGTCACTCTAGTCACTGCTCAAGGTACATCCATGTAGAAAGCATTTATGCTGCAGCAGCCTAACTCTGCCACAGTCAGTTAGGCATACCCTCACTAGTGACACTGTTGGCTCTCCGATGGGTCCCTTCTGCTGCTGCTGTTGCTATTACTGAAGCACAGAACAGACACTGCCTGCTACCTAAGCTCCCAGCCAAGCCAGTCATCTGGGAGAAGCTTGCTTTATTGCAGTGAATTTGCCCACCCCTTCTGCAAAGCTGCAGATGGATGATACGCAAACGAACAAAGAGCTCCAGCAGGAACTGATAGCCCTGGGAGGATAACAGATACCATTGTCACTGAATGTAATATCACAGCTGCAGAGGTCTGAGGGAAGTGGAGCCACTTGCAGAGCAGACAGTTATGATGGACAGTAGCCTACCCCGGAGAGATCTAAGTTACACTGATGTGAATGTTATTGTGCACAGTGCTACGGCAGCAGCAGGATGTAGTTTGTGTCACTCCCAGGGATGGAAACGTAAGCTGAGGGGAGAGCTCGCTCTTGTCAGCACAGAGAATCTTCACCAGCCTGGAGGAAGCAGAGCAGCTGTATTGGTATAGCTGTGCTGCTGCAGCACTGTATGCGTGGACGAGAATTAATATGAAACAGTTGGGATCTCATGCAAGAGAAGACACAGCAGAGGCACTTGTTATCCCTAACCAGCTAATATCCTATTCCCCATGTCCTCACTGAGGCTTTGCCTTTGGCTTCCATGGAGGAAGGATCACACCCCCATCATATAAATCCATCACAAGGAGTCAGTTAGATTTCAGGGAGGGTCACATGCAGAGCAAATGGGAACCTGGCACTGCTACGTTAAATGTGAAAAACTTCTTACCGGCTATGTCTACGGCTACGTCTACACTTGCACCCAACTTCGAAATAGCTTATTTCAATGTTGCGACATCGAAATAGGCTATTTCGATGAATAACGTCTACACGTCCTCCAGGGCTGGCAACATCGATGTTCAACTTCGACGTTGCTCAGCCCAACATCGAAATAGGCACAGCAAGGGAACGTCTACACGCCCAAGTAGCACACATCGAAATAAGGGAGCCAGGCACAGCTGCAGACAGGGTCACGGGGCGGACTCAACAGCAAGTCGCTCCCTTAAAGGGCCCCTCCCAGACACACTTTCATTAAACAGTGCAAGATACACAGAGCCAACAACTAGTTGCAGACCCTGTATATGCAGCACGGACCCCCAGCTGCAGCAGCAGCAGCCAGAAGCCCTGGGCTAAGGGCTGCTGCCCACGGTGACCACAGAGCCCCGCAAGGGCTGGAGAGAGAGTATCTCTCAACCCCCCAGCTGATGGCCGCCATGGAGGACCCCGCTATTTCGATGTTGCGGGACGCGGATCGTCTACACGTCCCTACTTCGATGTTGAACGTCGAAGTAGGGCGCTATTCCCATCCGCTCATGGGGTTAGCGACTTCGACGTCTCGCCGCCTAACGTCGATTTCAACTTCGAAATAGCGCCCAACACGTGTAGACGTGACGGGCGCTATTTCGAAGTTACTGCCGCTACTTCGAAGTAGCGTGCACGTGTAGACGCAGCCTACACGTGCATGCTACATCGAAATAGCTTATTTCGATGTAGCATCATCGAAATAGTCTATTTCGATGAATAACGTCTACACGTCCTCCAGGGCTGGCAACGTCGACGTTCAACTTCGACGTTGGGCAGCACCACATCGAAATAGGCGCTGCGAGGGAACGTCTACATGCCAAAGGAGCACACTTCGAAATAAGGGTGCCAGGCACAGCTGCAGATAGGGTCACAGGGCGGACTCAACAGCAAGCCGCTCCCTTAAAGGGCCCCTCCCAGACACAGTTGCACTAAACAACACAAGATCCACAGAGCCGACAACTGGTTGCAGACCCTGTTCATGCAGCATGGATCCCGAGCTGCAGCAGCAGCAGCCAGAAGCCCTGGGCTAAGGTCTGCTGCACACAGTGACCATAGAGCCCCGCAGGGGCTGGAGAGAGAGCGTCTCTCAACCCCTCAGCTGATGGCCGCCATGGCGGACCCCGCTATTTCGATGTTGCGGGACGCGGATCGGCTACACGTGCCCTACTTCGATGTTCAACTTTGAAGTAGGGCGCTATTCCCATCCCCTCATGGGGTTAGCGGCTTCGACATCTCGCCACCTAACGTCGATGTTAACATCGAAATAGCGCCCAACACGTGTAGCTGTGACGGGCGCTATTTCGAAGTTAGTGCCACTACTTTGAAGTAGCGTGCACGTGTAGACACGGCTACCCTGTCCCTGAGAAATGAACTGCTCAAGTGGTGGGGAGCAGGTTTGTTGGAGCATTATGGAGCATTGCAGGAGTCTGGGCTGTACTATGTACACCAGAGCCCTGACTTTGCATGCATATAGTAAATCCCCAAGTTCCACAAAGGTTGTGCTCCTGGGTAACCTTGTGTAACTCAAATTTTGCGCAAGTCGGGGGAAGCTGGGAATCAGGAGGCAGCTTGGCTCCCAGCTCCCCTGGGCTTGTGGGGGCAGGGAAACTTACCAGCGCACTCCAGCTTCTCCCAGCTCGGGTAGATGGGGGCAGGAGCAGGGAGCAGGTGGAGACACTGTCCTCCCACCAGCCCGCAGCTCCTGGGAACCCCATGATTTCAACTCACGTTAATGCAACTTAAGGGCAAGTTGAAATCACGTATATCGGGGTTTACTATAACAACAAATGTCTTCTCCACAACAATGGAGATATAGTAAAGTCCAGGCATCTGTTTCTGGACAACAATCACCAATGGCTACAATCAGAGGTGGAGAAGAGTTTGGATCCTTCTTATTGATGTGCATTGTGTGTTGCTATTACCACTGCAGGAAGCAGTGGTAGCACACATAGTTTGCTGGCTACGTGAATCTAATTCAACACTGAACCAAGTGGACACCATAGTGAAAACCAAATTCCAGTGTTAAAAAGAGTCTGATTATTCAATTAGAAATCTATACTTTTTGAAGGTACAGTGACATAAGTGCCACAGAAGGGGCATGAAGTGATCCTAACAATGCCTATCCTTGGTTTGCAAGCAGAGGAAACACGATCTGAATCCTCCTTGTTCTATTTGCTATACAGGATGCACCACTGAAATCCAGTAGTCTCTGGTCTGTCAACATCCATGGTCTGGAAGGATGTTGCTGGACCAGAGAGACTGTTGACCTGGAGTGGGGTCTGATGGTCACAGCCAGGGCCAGAAGGGGAACCAGCAGCCAGCAGAGGGACCGGCAGCAGGGGACCAACCCTGGTTCAGCAAATTCCTTCATATGGGACAGATCTGGTCCCCAGGGTGTCGGACCAGGGAGGTCCAACCTGTATCTGTCAGGTTTGGAGAGAAATGAGCTCTGTTAGGATTCGTTTAGGTTTATAATTTCTCATTTGTATATGTATGTGTGAACACACAAGCATACTCCTATATCCTCCACTGGAAGGAATCAGAACAATAGAGCTGTATGTCATTATGACCTTATTCTGCAGGCAACATAAAACTTGGGGAAGTGGTAAATAATCAAGAGGATGGATTTGGGTCCTAGGAGAAGCCTCCTAAATATATTCCAGGTCCCACCTCTGAGTCCCTGTCCCACCTCTTTCTGACACTGATTGGCATCCATCTCACCCCCACTCACAGTATAATAGAATCCTAGCACTTGAAGGGACCTCAGGAGGTCATCTAGTCCAGCCCCGTGCCTAAAGCAGGATCAACCCCATCTAAATCAACCCTGTCAAGACTTTGTCAAGCTGGGACTTAAAAACCTCTAGGGGTGGAGATTTCAACATCTGTGTAGGTAACACATTCCAGTGCTTCACTGCTCTCCTTGTGAAATAATTTTGCCTAGTATCCAACCTGGACCTCCCCCTCTGTAACGTGAGACCATTGCTTCTTGTTCTGCCACCTGTCACTACTTAGAACAGCCCCTCTCCATCCTCTATTTATCCAATCCATTTTTCCTTAACTTGTGATCAATAATGTTGTGGGAGACTGTATCAAAATGTTTGCTAAAATCAGGGTGTATCACATCCATCGACTTCCCCCTCTCCACAGAGCCAGTTATTTTATCACAGAGGCTAATCAGATTGGTCAGACATGACTTGTCCTGGGTGCCCTTGTTGACTATTTCTGATCACTTTCCACTCTTCCAAGTGCTGGCAAATGGATTTCTTAAGGATCCCCTCCATGATTTTTCAGGGAACTGAGGAAAGGCTAGCTGGTCCATAGTTCCCTGGATTGTCCTTCTTTTCTTTGTTAAAGATAGGTACTATATTTGCCTTTTTCCAATCGTCTGGGACCTCTCCTGATCTCCATGAGTTTTCAGAGATAATGGCCAAAGCTTCTGCAAGGACATTTGCCAGTTCCCTCTGTACCCTGGGAAGCATTAAATGCAGACCCATCGATTGGTAAATGTCTAGTATTTCTAAATAGCTGTTAACCTGTTCTTTCATCACCAAGGCTGCCCACCTCCTTCCCATACTGCACTTTTTAGTGCTGTAGTTCGGGAGCTGACCTTATCTGTGAAGACATCGGCAAGAGAAGCATTGACTAATTCAGCTTTTCCCACATTATCTGTCACTAGGTTACCTCCCTCATCCAGTAAAGGCCTCACACCCTTCCTGATCACCATCTTATTGTTAACAAGTTCTTCATTTGTCCCAACATCTGGTCTCATATATGGTTCCACATTTGGTTCTTCACTTAATTCTTCCTTTGGCTGAACATCTGGCTCTACATATGGTCCAACAGCTAGCTCTTCTCCCTTGACTCCACATTTATTTTCTTGCTTGTACTCATATTTGGTTCCCAAACTTCTGGGACCACAGACTGGTGAGCTGAAGTGATAGAACACTAAAGATGAGAGAACTGAGGTCTTGTCAACACTCTGTGGTGGATTGATGCTGCAGCAGTCTATCCAGTGGCAGTAAATTTTTCACACGTGCTTAGATGTGATAAGTTGATTTCCAGGAGTGCTCCCATCATCTCTGGTACTCCACCAAAATGAGAAGAGTAACCAGCTTCAACAGGAGAGAAGCCCCCACCTACCTCAGGGGCTGCAAGGCACCATGATGAATATGTCCACTAGGAATGTTAGTGGTTAACCATTTAATTGGTAAGCCTAATCCTAAATGGAGGAAGCTTACTGGTTATGGTTAACCAGGCGGGGTCTGGAGTAGCCCTCCGCTCACTGTAGGCAGGGGACTGCTCCAGCCTCACAGGGCCCATCACAGGCAGGGGCTCTCCAGCCTGGCTGGAGCAGCTCCCATCTGTTAAGGGGTGGGGGCATGCACCAGCCCAGCTGGGCTGCAGCACCCCCCACTTCTGCATCCCTTCTGTTTAATCAGTTAACTAAACAAAGTTAACATCCCTAATGTCAACTTTAGCTCGGCTATTTACATAGCTGACATAGGTTGATGGCACCGCATAGTGTGGACAAGGCCCTCAAGAATGCCTCTCAGGGCCGGTCTGTGGTAAATTGGTCTTATTTACACAACTTCACTTACGTGATTAACATACCTGAAATCGATGTTGTTGGATCCACTTACTGCAGTGATTACACTGTACTGTTCATGGGAAAGCATCTCCCATCAACTTTCTTTGTGCTTCTCAGGGAGGTGGAGTACGCAAATAGACGGGAGAGTGCTCTCCCATTAGTTTAGTGTGTTTTCAGCAGACCCACTAAAATCGACACAAGTGATAGTGTAGGCACAGGCAGTGATGGAAGAAGCCCTCTGTCTACTGGAGGCTGAGCCTATGCCTCCGCTGCCATGTACTTTGTGTGCTGGGCCAGAGCATCTGCCTGCAGTAGCTAAGTGGAAGGTAAATATACTGGACCCTGGATGAATACTTTTCTTTTCCCTGAGGCTATGATTATACTATCAAGTTTTGTAGACAAAACTGAGGTTTTGTTGATAAAACCTGTGGAGCATCTACACACAAAATGCCAGCTGTCAACAGAAAATGTCTACAAAAAAGCTGTGTAGATGGTCTGGGCTGGGGGTGGGGGCCTTGGTCAACAAAGTGGATCAAAAGATCCCTCGACTTTTATGTGTATACGCAATCTGCGGACACAAGTTTTGTTGGAACATGTCTTCCGACAGTGACTTCTGTTGACAGATTGCTGTAGTGTAACTGTAATCCCAGTGACCAGGCCAGGGCCTGCTGCAGAACAATCAGGAAGGTACTGGAGCCAATTAAATAAGGCAGGGACCTAGAGCAAATTGAGTGTTTGCCAAAGCAAGAGAGAGAGAGGCTAATCAGAACAACCGCAGCCCATAAAAGACCTGTGGGGACTAGTTTAAAAGTCAGGGCAAGGTGCTATGGGCTGGGAGTAAGAAGCTGTGCTGTAGAAGAGCTGGGAGGATGTGGTCAGATACTGGTGTGTGTGTGTCAGTTGGGGGTGGGGAGTGTTTGGGACAGTGACCCAGGGAAGGGCTGTAGCTCTGGCAGTAGAGGAATAACTACCAGTTGCCACTGCTATTTGCGTTCTCTGAGCTGCAACCTGGACTACAGGGCAGGTGTGGGTTCTCTGCAGCCCTTCCCATACCACTACAGGGAGACTGAGACTAAGGAAGGTTTTCACCCCAAACCCATCGACTGGCCTGTGATGAAGGTGGCCCAGTAGGCTATGACCCTAGCCAGCAAAAGGGGGAGGGAGGCGGTACTGAGAGTCACTGTGAGCCTCTGAGGCAAGGAGCAAATGCTTAGAAGTGCAGGCACCCCGAGGGAAAGCTGGAGCTCTGCCAAAGCTGGCATAAGCAACCTCAGTTACACTGACATAAGCACCAGCGTGGAGTTACTCTGGATTTATCTTAGTGTAAATGAGTACAGAATTTGGCCCAAAGGTCTCTTACTTGTGCACCCGAAGTCTTAAACAATCGATTTCTGCTTCTTAGAGGTGCAACAGGATGGTCAAGGAGGCCTGGTGAGAAGGAGTCATGGGGCTGAAGGCAATGGTACCAGTTTAGCTATTTTTTCAGGGCTGAGGCAAACTGTAGTCCTTGCGCCCAACAGGGCCCCTATTCTGATCTCCATGGCCCCCACAAAAAAGTGTGATGGTGTAACCCTGGGTCTTCGGTGGGGGCATTCGTTTCAGTCAGCATGGGCGTTTGGAACCAGGAATTAAAAAGTGAGCAAACCAGTCTTTCCAGCTGTGATGAAAAACTGACAAGCTGACCTTATCCTGCCTGACAGGTCCTGTTACATTTTCATTCAAAGCTGGGGGGGAAGACGCTGGGAGAAAGGTAATATTTGTCCTCTTTCAGTGAGAGGAAATGGGAATGGAGAATTGTGCCGGCACTGCCGGATGGATTCTCACCACACTAGTGTATGTCTGCCCAGGTACAAATCACAGTGCATACAAGAAGTGGGTCTGTCCCACGAAAGCTCACCTAATAAACTATTTTGCTAGTCTTTAAAGTGCTACTTGACTGCTTTTTTGTTTTGATAGTGCATAGACTAGCACAGCTCCCTCTCTGTTACTTTTCACAGTGCATACAGTGCAGATGAGCTTCAGAGCGGGCTAGTGAACTGCGTATGCAGCCGCAGTCTGTACCATGCTTATGCTACCTGTGCTGGAGCCTCACTGCAGTGTGCTCACAGCAATCGGTACCTGCACTAGCTGGATTCGAGCAAGCTCAGGTTCCTACACTGCTCCTGCTTTGGATGTGTCCTACGTGCCTCTTGTCAGTCTCCTGAACTTGCACTGCAGCTGCCCTCTGTGTGCTGAATGCTTAGCTTCAGTCCGCCCCTTGCCCTAGCTGGAGACCTGCGGTCGCCCTTATTGCCTTGTTTTATCTCCCTGATCATGGCTGGGCATCATGATTATCCCCTGTTGTCATGTCCCGTCCGTCCCCACCCCCCGCCTAGCAGTGTTGCACTACAGTTGCCCTTCCCCATTTGCTGGCTGCCTGGTGTTGTGTGCTTCTCCCATTGGGTAAAGCCCATGGACCTTGTGCTGTATTTCCTTCTCTTCAAACCCAGCAAGATCCGGCAGATTGCGGTTGCTTCTTTTAGCGCACTGGTTCTCAAACTGCAGTGGACCACAGGCTCAGGCCTCCTCCCTTTGCAGGGGCAGCCTCGCCTGCCCACAACTGCCCCAGCAAAGTTGGAGTGCCTGTGCGTGAGAGGAGGGGTGTGGGGGGTGGGGGCGAGCCCTGAGCCTGGCTCCACATGCTGCTGCTCCTCTCCGCTGTCTGGGGGAGCAGCAGAGCATGGCCATGCTGCCTGCAGGATTGTCCCCCGCTTTCCTTTGGCCATGGTTTTGGAGTCACAGCAAATAGAAACAGTGGGAGGCCCTGGGAGACAGGTAAAGCCAGGTAAGTGCCCCCCATCCCTGTTACACACCCCCACCCACACCCTCAGCAAGACGCCACCCCACATCTGCTCCTGCGCTCTCCCTTGCTCCTGCACGTTAGCCATTGGACAGACACCATATCTCCAGCCTACTTCTGCACCTTCCTCCCTTCCAAACCCCCCACCCACAGCCCACTCCTGAACCCTCCCTCTGGTCAGATCCCCCATCTGCAGCCAGTAGGAACAGCATTCTTGTACCCTCCTGGCCAGACCCCCTGCCTGCCACCCAGACCCCCCCGCCTCCATTCCAGCACCCTTCCTATCCCCCAGAACCCCACTCCCAGCCTGCTCCAGCACCCTACATCACACCCAGAACCCCCCCACTTCCATCCCTACCCCACTCCCTGCCAGCCCCCTTCTGCACACGGAACCCCTCATTTCAGGCTGACCAAAATCACCTAATCGCAGGATCCCAAGAGTTCATCTGGCCTGTGGGAAACCAGGAACCTTGGTTCTCTCCCCACCACCCCCTCTGGTGAGGTTGGAGCCCTAAGGAAGTGAGGTATCTCAGCTGGGGTGAAGATCAGTGAGGTTCGGGGGGGGGGTTGCCTCTTACTTGTGTGGCCCCCAACTGATTTTTTTCTGTGGATCAGTGGCCACTGGCTCACCCTGCCATAAATAAAGATAACATTGAACTTTTTCGTTTTGGACGTGAATGAATATCTTACTTTATTTAAAGTGAAGTTTGGTAAACTAACATGATAAAGTGCTTAACCTGTTTAATTATTTAGATTTTGATATTTCCTTGATCTACGCCCCCCTCTGTCATAGATCCCATAACCTAATATGAATAATTTCATATTTAAAGTTTTTAGAGATAAGTGAAGGCGTTTTGTCATAGGTGGTTGGTGGTCCATGGAATGGTTTGCAGGCCAAAAACATTGAGAACCACTGTCTTAGCCCCAGAAACTATTATTTCTCTTTGTGTAGTTTTGGCAAAGTGTAATTTATGGATGGATTCCTTTCCCCAGTCCCTAAACCCAGGCTTGTGGGCTCAATCCTTGAGGATGACATTTAGGGATCTGGGGCAAATAGGGGGAAAAAAGGCGGGGGATGGTGCTTGGTCCTGCCGAGAAGGCAGGGGACTGGACTCGATGACCTCCCAGGGTCCCTTCCAGTTCTGTGAGATGTGTATCTCCATATCCTCTTCTGATCCCCCATCCATCTGTTAGATGGGAGAGACAAGAACTCTCTCCCCACCCCTGCCCACCTCCATTTCTCACCCAGTCACAAGTTCATGCCCTGCAAATCACCAGGTTAGTCATGTTTCAGGGGTAGAAATGAAAAGTGCCATCTCTAAGGATGCAAAAGCTAAAAGGTACTTTGGTTAGCAGCTGGTGCCACCCTGTGGGCCTCACCTCATCACACTTCAATGCTTCACAGTCCTTGTTCACCTGAGTCTGTTTTGCTGTTTGAATGTTTTATTCTTCCAATTGCCACAGTTAAAACAAAGGAGATGGTGAGAGGAGCTTAGACAGTGATCTTACTAATAGCAAATAGCGGCAATGCTTGAGTCCTGGACTCCTGGCTTGTGCGTGGTATCCAGCACCAAGTTTTTGTTTGTTTTTCTTTGGATGTTTTCCCAGTGTCATTTCCTGAGGCAAATACATTTGCTGAAGTTTGAAATGGTGGCAAAGAAGAAAGCTCATACATATGCAATTTTAGGATTACCATTAGAATGAATGCATTTCTCCCCACAGATACCGCACATCACCATTTGAAAATGAAAGAAAGAAAGCCTTCCTGGGAGACCTGTGTGCCCGCATGCAGATAGAGTTGCTGTCTTCCCCTGCAGGCAGTAGGGTTCTTAGGGATGTAAAGGTGTCCTACACAGAAAGCAAAATTATAACCGTCACATAGACAGATAAACCACAATTGCAAATACATTTCAGTTCATTTAAATCAGTATCATGAGAAAGTTGCCATTACGCAAATTTGTGGAAGAAAAGAGAGAGAGAATTTAAACTGAAATTGAACTCATTTGAATTCAGTGTAAATGCAAACTTGAATATCGAGTGTTTCTGAAAGATGAATAAAGAATGTTTCACGACGTACCATCTGAGTGAGTATTAGGACATGATTTCTTATGGTATCATTTAATTTCTTAATGTGTGTTTCATTTGAAATTATGATTTTCCAGGGAAGCTCCGCCTGATCCTTCACAGTTAACACTGTAAGGATCCAGGCTGTGAAGCAGCTTGTCCATTTCTATGATAAAATAAGAATGGGCAGTCCAGAACTAATTCCACAGTTGAATGTATCATGGGTATGGTCTGAAGAAGTGGGTCTGTCCCACGAAAGCTCACCTAATAAACTGTTTTGCTAGTCTTTAAAGTGCTACTTGACTGCTTTTTGTATCATGGAGATGTGTTTCATTGAGCTGATTTGTATAAGATGTGTGGATTGGAGTTAAATAAAAAAGAACAGTAAAAAGTTCCAGGACTGTTTACATTTTAAAAATAGATTCATACACCTGTAGATTGATAGAATTTAAGGCCAGAAGGAGTCCTTAGATGATCAAGTCTGACTTCTTGTCACCCTATCCCCAGCCATTAAATGTCATCCAGTGAGCTGTTTTCATTGAAGTATATCAATAAAGACCACTTTGGAAGGTAGGAAATGTGAACTCAAAATTCCACAAACATTTTTAGCACTGACTCTGAATCAGCTCCTCTTGCACAACTAATGGTGACACTGGCATTACATACAAAGACATATATGCCTAAAGTGAAGGCCTTGTTTCACTCTCATTGAAGTCAGATGACTGTAGCCCTGCAAAAAGCCCAGATCTGGGCTGTGGGTAGGATGCCAGAGAATTGTGACTCCAGAATTGCGGAGAATTCGGGGAGCTCAGGATATGGAAGGAAGGCTGGACAAGTTCCCAGCCCTGGAAGTTAAGGGGCTGGAGAGACTGTCCTAGGAAAGAAGAATAAAAAGCAATTTTAGGTTGGCAGTCTGGAAAAAGCTTTCTGAGGCAAGATGCATTAGGCAAGAACAAGCTGTGATTTGCTGCGGTAATAGACGAACACACTATCAGCATTTTCATTTCATCACTTTCATTTACAGACATTGTTATATCAGCCAGGTATAGCTCTTAGTTCAGAGAATGGCAGAAAGTTCACCTTCTTGGAGAATTCTCAGAGCATGGAGGATGGTCATACTTTGACAAGTGACTGTATAAATGGCAATGGGAGGCTCTGTGCATTTACAATCTTTCGGAGACTACAGATCAAATTAATAAATATCAAATTGCCTTTTTTCTAGCTCTTCCCTGAGCTACAAGAATCAAGTGGATTTCTTCTTTTCCTTTATATCAGCATAAATAACAAGCACTCCAGGTCAAATTCTGCCCTCTTTAACACTTGTACAGACCATTCTCATCAATGGTATTACACAGGTGTAATAAAAAATGTGTAAGAAGTCAGCCTGCTGTGCCTGCGGTATTCAGTGCTGCCTTCTGTTGAGGAAGTGTTCATCTTCTCCGATCGATCAAAGAGTTGATATTTGGCCCTCAAGTCCTCTAATCTTTTCTTACAAGGTGGCAACCACTTGGTACAGGTGGAATCCCTTCTATCTTCTGGGAGGAAGACAAACATAGCAGCAGCTGACTTGTCACTATCCATTTTTCCCTTTCTTCAGAGAGTTTCCTCAGATATTTTTATTGCCTGTTTGAAGGGCAGAAGAACAGACTTCTATTTCCTCAGGGAAATGATGGGTAGGCTCTCCTGGGAAGCTAATATAAAGGGAAAAGTAGTTCAGGAGAAATGGCAGTATTTTAAATAATGCACAGTAACAAACCATCCTGATGCACAGTAAGAAAAGCAAATATGGTAGGCAAACACCTTGGTTTATCAACAAAATCCCTTGTCAGGCTTAAACTTATAAAGGATGTATAAAAGAAAAGTAAACTTGGACAGATGACTGTGGAGGAGTATAAATATATTGCTGGAGAATGAGGGGCAGTAATTAGGAAAGCAAAAGCACAGTTGGAACTGCAGCTGGCAAAGGATGTGAAGGGTAACAAGAAAGGTTTCCACAGACATGTTGACAATAAGAGGGTGATCAAGGAGCATGTGGGGCCCTTACTGGATGAGGGAAGTAACCTGTTGACATATGTTGTTGGAAAAGCTGAAGTACTTGATGCTTTTTTTTGCCTCTGTCTTTAGGGACAAGACCAGCTCCCAAACTACTGCACTAGGCAGTCAGTCTGGGAAGGAGGTGTGCAGCCCTCATCGTGAAAAGAACAGGTTAAGAACTATTTAGAAAAGCAAGACATACACAAATCCATTGGTCCAGATTAAATGCATCCAAGGATACTGAGGGAATTGGCAAATGTCATTGGCCATTATTTTTGAAAGCTTGTGGAGATTGGGAGAGGTCCCAGATGACTGGAAAAAAGGAAATATAGTGCCCATCTTTAAAAAGGAAAGAAGAACAATCCAGGGAACTACAGACCAGTCAGCTTTACCTCAGTCCATTTCGCAGCACTTGAAAGAGGGGAAAGTGACCAGGAGTAGGCAATATGGATTCACCAAGGGCAAGTCATACCTCACCAATCTGATTAACTTCTGTGATGAGGTAACTGGCTCTATGGACATGGCTAAGTCAATGGATATGATATACATTATACCTTGACTTTAGCAAAGCATTTGATATAGTCTCCCACAATATTCTTGCCCATAACTTAAGGAAGTATGGACTGGATAAATGGACTGTAAAGCAGGTGGGTAGCTGGCTAGATGGTCAGGGATAGTGATCAATGGCTGAATGTTTGGTTGGTTTCAAGTGGAGTGCCCCAAGGGTCAGATCTAGGGCTAGTATTGTTCAATATTTTTATTAAAAATCTGGATGAGGGGATGGATTGCACCCTCAGCAAATTTGCTTGGGGGACAGGTAGATATGTTGGAAGGTAGGGATAGGATAGGGTGTAGAGTGACCTAGACAAATTGGAGGATTAGACCAAAAGAAATGTGATGAAGTTCAACAAGGACAAGTGCAGAGTCCTGCACTTGGGGTGGGAGAATCCCAAGCATTATTACAGGCTGGGTACTGACTGGCTAAATAGCAGTGCAGCAGAAAATGACCTGGGGATTACAGTGAATGATAGGCTGGATGTGAGATAACAGTGTGCCCTTGTAGCCAACAAGGCTAAGGGCATATTGGGGTGCATTAGGAGAAGCATTTCCAGCAGATCTAGAGAAGTTATTATTCCCCTCTATTTGGCACTGGTAAGGCCACATCTGGAGAATTATGTCCAGTTTTGGGGACCCCAGTATAAAAAGGATGTGGATGCATTGGACTGGGTCCAGCAGAGGGCAACGAAAATTATTAGGGAGGCTGGAGCATATGAGCTATGAGGAGAGGCTGAGGGATTTAGTCTTATTTAATTTGCAGAATAGAAGATCTGATAGCAGCCTTCAACTTCCTGAAGTGGGGATTCTAAAGAGGATGGAGAGAGGCTGTTCTCAGTAGTGATGGATGGCAGAACAAAGAGCAATGGCCTCCAGTTACAGAGAGGGAGGTGTAGGTTGGATTTCGGAAAAACTTGTTCACCCGTAGGGTGGTGAAGCACTGGAATCCATCACCTAGAGAGGTGGTGGAATCTTCATTCCTACAGGGTTTTTTAAATTCCAGCTTGACAAAATCTGGCTGGGATGATTTAAATAGTGTTAATCCTATTTGAATAGGGTTAATCCTATGAATCCAGGCTCTCTGAAGAAAGCAGATTCAGGGGGTGGATTCAATGATCTCCTGAAGTCCTTTCCAGCCCTATGATTCTATGAACTTTAATCCAAACAGACCTTGGTTTTGCAAAACACATCTTAGTGTGACAAGGCATGGTAAAACCAAAACCAAAACCCATCGCGGGTTGTTCTCACCTACAGCTTTTAAACCCATCGCCTCTTAAGCCAGGAGGAGATGGATGCACCTCAGTGACAACTCATCCTGGATTCTTAAGCCTTCAAGGCCACCTCTGATAAGAGAGGAGAGGTGTTAAATAGTGCCTGCAGAAATAATAAGACTATAACCTTCTAGAGGAGAAGAAGAATGGTAACAGAAAAGAGAGTAGATTCCACTCACAGGGGCCAGATCCACTTCCACTGCTTTCTTCAGAGAGCCTGGATTCATCTACAATAAACAAAAATCAGAGACTTAACCTGGAAAACTTAATTATTCTAACCATGTAAAATGCTTTGAGATCTATGGATCAAAAATGCAATACATCAGCATTATTACTTTAGTTAGAACTATCCACACAGTGGCACAACCCACTGGTTGGTGAGTGTTGTTACTTTCTCAGTCCATCTGACTCTGAGTGCCTGTCTTTTTAGCTCTTTTTTAGCTATAGTGATTCATGCTTTTACTGTGGGAGTCCCTGGTTCAATCTCTGATGTTGGCCTAGATGGTGCACATTGCAGTAAGAAGTCTCATTAACATATACTGGTATCAGGATAGACCATTTACAGTGGAGGATAGCATTTATATGGCACTGGATCCTGCCTCTTCTTTCCTAAAGGATATACCAGGTGGTGAGTAAGTAGGAGGCTAAAATTCAGTCCATTGTTGAGGATTCAGGTGCACTCATGGGTTACTCATGGTATCTCTGAGGAGGTGCACCGTCTTCTCTGTGCCCCTGCCAAAATTAAAATTGCTAATTGGGATATCCCCTTATGCACTCATCCTGTTCCTTTGGGTGGCTTTCTCTGCACACCCACCCATACCAGTTGCCTGTGGGTGCACGGAGGAGACTAGGAACTGCTTTCCCCTTTTGAGTCTCTCTCAGCCAGTAAGTAGAGAAATGTGAAGACAATAACAAATTAATACAGAAAGACACAGAATTCACTTACCCATAGGCTGCCCATTGGGCTCCCAGCTTAGCTCTCCACTGGCTTGTCCACTAGGTTCACCACTTGCTTCTCCACTTAGTCCTCCACTTGCTTGTCCAGATTCAAAGGCACCAGATGCCTCTTAGAGAAACAAGAGAATAATATATAAATATGGATCTCCACCAGGTAATAGCTCTCAGTTGGTAAGGTTATTCTTATGCTCAGGGCTCTAGTCCCATGGCATAAGGAACAAACTGTGCACAGTGTACGATGCTCTCACTTGCTTCAATTTTTTCCTCCTTTCCAACCCTCCCTTGGGATTCGGAAGGGTGTGACTTTTTTTTCCTCACTAAGATGTGGAGAAACCCTTTGGAAAACTGAAAAGCAAGGCCACTAGGGAGCCTGAGCAGACTTATTAGTGCAGTGTTTCCCAGTTGGCATTCCGTGGAATTCCGGGGTTCTGTGGAAAGAAAGTAAGGGTTCCACGGTCAGGAGTTGGCAACCTGTGGCTTCAGGAGTCATTTGTGGCCCCGCTGCTGCCACTGACTCATCTGCAGCATACTGCCATGCTGGTGGTGAGGGAGTCAGACATGTCCGGCATCATCCTGCTGCCGGCAGTAGGGGAAGCAGATGTGTCCTGCATGGGGCCCTCAGGACTAAAGTCAGAGGAGCCATGTTAGGTGTGGTTTTGGGTGGATTTGAGGTTGAAAGGGGTTAAGACTGGGGAAGAGGGGCATGTTCAGGGCTCAGGGGGTTAAGCCTTGGGAACTGGGGTGGGTTTGGAGCTGAGAGGCGTTAAGCCTGGGGATGGGGGCCAGGTTTGGGGGCTGAGGAGGCTGGAGCCAGGGAATGAAGTTCTGCATAACTCTTTTGAGTTTAAAAGGGTTCTGTGGCCAAATAAAATTGGGAAACACTGTATTAGTGACATTCAGCAGGATCCACACTCCCATGCGATAGATGGGGATCATCCTGAACCTCAGCTGCTATGGAGCCTGGGTGCCTTATTATAATCAGGCTGATTGAATCATAGAATCCTAGGGCTGCAAAGGATTTAAGTCAAATAGATCAGAATGAGTACACTCACCAGATTGGTCCCCACTTATATCCTCTGTAAAAATAAAAGAGACACTCATCAGAATAGACAAGAACATGCCCAACTCAGAAATGTTCCCTCATATTCAGGGCTCCTGTCCCATCCGGATCACATGGATCTGAATGTGTGTACAGGTCAAAACAAGGAGAAGGTTATTGAGATTAATCAGAATGTTCAGGAAACGGAAAAGATCTTGACATGTTTGGAGACTTGCCAAAGAAGAGCCTCAAATGCTAATGATTTAAACCAGCAGCTCCTTCCAAAAGAAGGCAAAATAAAAATTGTCTTACACTGAAATCTCTGTATGCAAACAGCCCATATGTCAGGGAACAGGGACTAACTGTGCCTTTATCACTGTTACCTCACTGAGAATGTGCTCATTGCTGTATAAGAATGAAAGAACAATATTGACATAACTGGATTTACTGCGTAAGAAGCAGAGAAGAGATGTCTGTGAGAGCCTTCAGACGGTGGGAAAAAAACAGAGAATGGATCAAATCCATCGCTTGTGTGCTACCAGCAATGCTCATAACGTGTTCAAATTACCTTGTGCTTTTATGAGAGGCAGTATAAGCAAAACAAGCAGGGCTTGGAGGAACAAGATCTTCTTTGACATAGCTGATATCTTGTCTGAAGCCTTTGTGGCAGGCCAAGCATTAAAATGAAGGTTTCAGTGTTCAACTGAAAGGACCTAGAGATGTATGTAAGGTAGATCACCAGTCTGCTCTCTCTGCAATCTACCTGCAAGCAAGAGGTTCAAGTTACACACTTATGGGCTAATAAAGATAAAGCATTAGAGTCTGGTTAAGGAACTGTATGGCCGTGTCTACACTAGCCCCATTACCTATTGAAGTCCCTTCCAGCCATACACTTTTATGATTCTATGGTGTTTGAATGGTGGGACCTCTTCCGTACTTCATTCCTTTTGGCCTTATAACTTATTATTTTCAAGGCCTCTCTTTATAAGACATATATATGGCCGTGTCTACACTAGTCCAAAACTTCAAAATGGCCACACAAATGGCCATTTCGAAGTGTACTAATGAAGCTCTGAAATACATATTCAGCACCTCATTAGCATGTGGGCGGCTGTGGCAGTTCGAAATTGACATGGCTTGCAGCCGCGCAGCTCGTCCAGACGGGGCTCCTTTTCGAAAGGACCCTGCCTACTTCGAAGTCTCCTTATTCCTATGAGCAGATGGGAATAAGGGGACTTCGAAGTAGGCGGGGTCCTTTCGAAAAGGAGCACCGTCTGAATGAGCCATGCGGCGGCGAGCCGCTTCAATTTTGAAGTGCCGCGGCCGCCCACATGCTAATGAGGCACTGAATATGTATTTCAGAGCTTCATTAGTAAACTTCGAAATGGCCATTTGCGTGGCCATTTCCAAGTTTTGGGCTAGTGTAGACACGGCCATATATATGTCTTATAAAGAGAGGCCTTGAAAATAATGAGTTATAAGGCCAAAAGGAATGAAGTACGGAAGAGGTCCCAACATTCAAATACCATAGAATCATAAAAGTGTATGGTTGGAAGAGACTTCAGTAGGTAATCTAGACCTGCCCTCTGCACTCAAGACAGCAGTAATGGACATTTATTTTCGATATCTAATTTCTGTGATCTGATGCCAGGCATATTAGCAGGAACATGGTTCTGTTTCTTTCCGAATAAGCAGAATTTATTATTGTTTATCCCAGGAACTGCCTCCCCAGGAAATGCTGGAGATTGCTAGGAATCCTGGATATTAACTTTTGTGCTAAGAGAGAGAATTCATTCTGTCAGGGCAAGGTGTGAAAAGCCACAAGCCCCCAAACTCTCCAGAATGAATCCTACCCTATATCAGCCAGTTCCTCCCCCGTCTCCTGATAACCTCTCTGTAAAACAGCCTGTGGGAACAAGGCACCCAATTCTCAAAAGAAGGGGTTTAAATTATTCCATATTAAGAGATTTCTGATGCCTGTTTTACATTTTACTAATTACCTTCCTCAAGTCAGTAAAATGCCAGTGCTAGGCTATGCCTGCTAAACAAGGTCACTCAGTCTGCTTGCATTCTTTTAGTTATCTTGTTTAACTCTCACAGAGCTATTATTATGTGGATAATATGTTAAGGGAGGCAGCATTTATCAGAAAAGGCTAAGAGTGGGTAAAAGGGCAAGGAGAAATCCTGAGACAGAGCCATCAGAAATCAAAGCCATTGAACTGAGACTAAGTTAAAAAGCCAGGAAAATCTAGGCAGTCCAAGAATTCCAGACAAAAGGAAATGTGCTAGAAGCAAAAGAGAGAGAAATTCCTAGAATGCTGTAACACCAACTTCAACCAGCTTATTTAATTGTAATAGCTATTTATTTTGATTTCTAATATACAGCGTCTTTGTAAAAAAATCTGTCCTCTTTGCAGACAATTCCAGAGTCTCAATTGATTTGACTTAATGCGTTGAATACCTATAGGCAAAGGTCTGCAGATTTTAAAAATATTAATGAATTAATCTTAAAACCTAGGTGAGCATTATTATTTGCATTTTACAGATGGAAAAGTTGAGACACACAACAGAGGTGATATGACTTGCCACATTCAGTGAGGGAACCTATGGCAGAGCCATGAACAGAGAGAGACAATGCTCTTCATGTCATAAGGCCATTCATTTCCTGTTCTCAAATGTTTCCGAATAACCTCCATTTTCCCTTTCTAATTTTTTTCCTATTTTATGACCCACATTGATCATTTACATGGTTCCTCCCCATCCTTGGCATGTCAACCCTTATTACTGAATCTTTTTCAGAAAGGTGACTTTGCTAAAGTCTTATAAATAAGCTTTTAACCCTTCAGAAAAAGAGATTACCATATAACTCATTAGAGAGCTGAATCCAAGACGATTTATATGTTTGTGTGTGCATGCATCCATGTGTATGTGTGTGTGAGAGATTTTATTTGCTAAATTCTGAAGGGACAGAGATCAGATTATCTTGCTGTGGAGCCTGAGAAGCCAGGGTCCAGGAAGTAAGCGGTACTTGAGAATTGCCAGACTGATAAATTAAAAATCTGACCAGCAAATCTGGTTACAGCATCTCAGAAGAAACCAGAGCTGAGCAGGAAACCAAAAGAATCCACTGAACACCTGCCCATCCATTGATTTTTGACTGCCACTAACCATTAAGAGCCAGATATTTCTGGATGGAGCTTTAGAACCTAAGAAAAACATTAAATAGAAACCAAACACTGAAAGCCACAAGCTCAGCTCCAAGCCCCACACATGCAGTGTATCATCTCTCTGCTGAGAACGAAGGAGAGATTAAACTTCTCAGCTGAAGATGTCTAAAACATCGTAATGGGCTATGTGCCAAAGCCACTTGCCAACAGACCAGATAATAGAGGTCACTGTGCCAATTTCTCAGTTAACCAACCAAGACGATACCTTAACTCCTTTTATTTTACTCTACCTATTGTCCACCCACACCTTTAGTTGTAGTGAGCTGTGCACGCACAGAACGAGAGAGCTCTCTGCATAGTGGTTAACCTGTTCATAATTACCTTTCAGAAGGCAGATCTCTGCAATGAAGATGCTTCTCCAGCAACCTGACACCTGGTTATCCTCTTACGCGTCTGTCTGGTTTATAGTAAGTGATGAGTTTTAATTGGTTGGAAAATTACTTCTTATCTGCATATTTGCCATTTATTCTGGAACTGCCCACTTCTGACTTACTGTAAGGGCTAGGAGTTTATATGACTGATACTGGAGAAGCTAGCAATGAGACTTTTTCAGTCCATAATTCTGCTGCTGATTGTAATTTTTGTTTTCTGCTGTTTTGTCAGACAAATGACAGAAAGCTTCATATAGTTTCAGAATCCACAGTTTCATGGACTTCTCTTGCTTCTAATAAGAGACTAATTAATTTAGGTGGCAGATTTAATTGGTTAGTGTAAGTTTATTTGAGAGCCATAAGATAAAGACAACACTACTAGTGAGATCATCTGTACCTGAAAGGTAGTAATTTCAGATTTTTCAGAGTCTGACCCTGATATAGGTGAGTTCAGGCTATCGCCAATGATTTCACTGAAGCTGCAGAAATTGAAAGATTAACACCAAACAAATCACTGCAGTAGGCTTATACTATGTCTATACTGCAGGTTTTTTCCCCCCCAACACTGCTTATTTTGACATTCTAATGTCTAAATAAGTAATGCTGGAAAACAGCATTCATACAGACACAGCATTATGAACTGGAGGGTTCTCGTTTACAGACGCAGTTCAAAGCCACAACACTGCAGAAAGAGCCTTCAGATGATCTGATAATAGATGTGCTTTGTTCACATGCATTCCTTTTCATTCTCCAAGAGGGGCAGGTGGAAGGGATCAGCACAAGTCATCCATAGAGCCTGAGTAACTATTTCCAGGGAACAGCCCTCATCTCAAATTATCCTGCTTAGCTCTGTGAGAGCTTTGGGGTGGTGCCCCCAACCCTGATCCCGCAAAACAACACAAACAAAAACCAAAAAACACATTGTAGACAAGCCCTTTGAAGGACCAGGATGAGAAACTATTCAGGTTTAATTAATGCTTCCCTAAACAATAAGGTGAATATGAATAAGCCCCCAGCACCCACATGCATACCTTGCCTCTCCCGTCAGATCCATCTAACCTCTTCCAAAATTTTGAGAGGGGTTAGAAATTCAGATTCAGCTCAGAAGTTGGCACCTGGCTTTCAACGGGGAGTGTGACAGCTGGAATAGTAGTTAGAATAGCTTGTTCCAGAATTGCAAATCAGGCTGGACAGGGGTAAGAGAGGGGTATAATGCGGTATAGCCTTAGAACAGTAAGGGCCATTTTACCTATAAGCTGAGAGGGGTCAGCTAGGGACACTGAGTTCAATACGAGTCCATGCCGGAAACCTTTGAAAAACCCTTCTCTGGTGAGGGAGGAGGAGGAGAGGGAACCTGCTGCAGAGGTAGTAACAGCAGAGAGACGGGCTTCTCCAGTCCGGGAAAGAGGTTGATCTCCCTACAGTGGAAACAGCTGACAAAGCAGGTCTGCTCACAAAAGCTTATGCTCCAAAATATCTGTTAGTCTATAAAGTGCCACAGGGTTCCTCATTGTTAACCAAATGGAACGTCTTTTTAAGGGAAAGACTGGTACCTCAGCGCCAATAACAGGACAACATGCCACAAAGAGCGGGCAGGGAAAGGTGTCTCTCTCTATTTCTGTGTCAGTGAGTTTGGTTCTTTTGTTTGGTGGATGAGCGCTCCTTGGGCTTGCCCACAAGCCTGCCTTGAAAATAGTGATAAACAAACACAGATTGGTAAGACAAACGCGGTCAGGAGAGAACTGTCAACCTAGTTCCCTGTGTGGACAAGCTCTAACACCAGCTTTGGATTTTGCATCTTGGGCCCATAGTGGGGTACAAAGCTGATTATTTGATACTTGCTGGACTTATAGAAATAAATAATAAAATGAAATGGCTTCCACCCACGTGTCAGAAGATTCAGTTTGCAAAGAAACTACAGGGGGGCGATGCAGCTGTAGTGTGATCAGATGGAAAGCTTATCATCTTTGACAAAAGTCCTTTTAAAGGTAGTAGTTTAGGAGCTCTTTCAACCAGCATTTGATCATCGATCATTGAAGAGACACTTGGTGAGGTGATTAATCTGGAAAAGATTAATAACAGACTTTTCTTTTGGATGCATCACCTGCCTGGCCTGAATGCCCTCTACTGGGGAGTAGGAGAAGAATTGTGTGCCATTTAGCTTTGTTGTAAACTTCAGCACGGCAAAGAACTGGGGACAAGGAATGTGAGTGGGGAGGCTGGATCCCGTCTTTAGGCCTCTTGCTTGGACCGAGTTCCTCCTCCTTTCCCCATTCTCATGATACCCCCACTACAACTGCCACAGGAGTTGCTGTTTTGTTTTCACTGTAACAGTTTTCTGGCTGGGAGATTGAGAATGGAGTATATTCTGCAGGCGTGTGGGAAACTTTAGTTCCTGTTGGCAGTAGAGCTGTTTTCTATGACCCATTATTTGAAAAAGCCCTGGACTCTAGACTGCAGGCTTCTTTCAGGACTGTGTGAGCCCAGGGAACATGGGGACATAAGCAGGAGCTGCGGTGGAGTGGGGTCAGGGATGGCAGTGGGAGGGGGCATGGACATCGCTTGGGCCTCTGGGGGGGAATGAGCCTGGGGGGGGCAGGTGGGTAGTGGGCAGGAAGAGCAGCGGTGGGTGAGTGTGCCAGGATGCCCTGCCAGATGGTACATGTGCTGTCACAGCCGTCTATGAGTTGATCCCAGGCATGGGCCTGCCAGTCTGTGCCCTTGCAGTTCTTCTGCACCGGGGTCTGCTGCATGTCCTGCAGGATGCTGACATGCAGGTGTATCAGCTCTTCCTGGACCCTAGCACACTTGCGGCTGCCCCAGGGTCGGGTGGCTGGCGACAGCAGTGTGGCTCGCCCCTCTGTCCTGGCTGGTCCAGCCGTGCAGAACACAAGGAGGGAGAAACGGTCAGGCATCCATGCACACGCTGTCCCTTAGGCCATGTCCTCCACCATGAGCAATGACCAACACTCCCCGGGGCAGGGAAGGGGGATGTCCTGGAAGCGAGACCATGTGTGGCCTGCACAGCAGGCCCTGCTGCATAGGGGCCCCAAGGTGCCTATGGGACCACGCTGCCTGCTTCCGACCCCATCCCCTGGATGATGGACAAGTGGGAAAGGGAAGTGTCTGGACACAGTGGGGTCCTCTCACAGGTGGCAGAGGAACCATGTGCAGCCTGGTGCTCTGTGGGGGCCCAATCGTGCACCTGTGGCTCACAGCACTGCCTGTGGGACTGTGTGCTGCCACTCAGGGGCAGGCATACCTGTGTGCTGTGAACAGCACCCCTCGGTGTGCCAGAGGTCAGGCCAGTGCCTTTGTGGCTAGCCTGCTTCTAGCCATGGCAGGTGGTGGAAAGGGCCATCCCCAAGTCCGGGACCAGATGTTTGTCTGGCCTCCCGTGAGCCTGACAGTGGGATGCCACCCATGCTCAGGAAGCTGACTACTGAGTGCATGAAGCCCACTAATACTGCACATGGTTCCGCAAGCAAGGACTGCAGCTCAATGTCCAGCCCAAGCGACTCTCGCACCCCACCCTTTCTGCACCCACCTCCCCAGCCCTGTGTGTGTGTATGTGCCGAAGGGAGAACTCACCTGATGATCCCTTCCCAGAGTCAGCTGAGGCCTGGGAGATGTTCTGGGAGTCAAGGACCAGCTCCAGCATCAGGGCAATGGTTCCCACATGGCTGGACACCTCTGCCTCCTCCTGCTGCCCCTGGTCCCACCTCCTCCTCTGCTGTGTCCTCTGGCTAGGCAACAATGGGGGTCATGAGGACAGAATCCACCATACAGGGTGGGGGTGAAATGTCCTCATCCCGCAGGATCTGCTGAAGCTCCCTGTAATAGGGGCAGGTGTGAGGTTCTCCCCGAGTGCAAGGCTGTCATGAAGGAATGTAGGGAAAGGGGTAACCCTTATAGAGACTGCTCTCAGCAGGTATAGCCAGACATGAACCCCCATTTGGCCTTTTTTTCTTCTCCCCCCTCCCACTGGGAGAGAGAGAGAGAGACAGGTAGCCTTTGATGCCCTGGGAACGCAGGTGTGCTGTCTCACCCAGACTCTCTACCATACACAGAAACCAGACAGTGAATGGGCTGGCTAATAGCCGCCCTTCTGGCTGATATCGGTAATTGACACGCCTGATCACTGCCCCAAGAAGAAAGGGGAACCCCCGCCCATCACCTCCAAGGTGCCCAATTGTCCACAATTCACATGGGCGAATTGAGCCTTGCACCTTCCCTGGGAAACCTGGGGTTCAAACACATTCCTCCCCGATTGGCCACTTGACACCAGGAAGAAGCCTACGTGACAAAAGGGGTATAAAGAGGGATTTGGCAGCCCACCCCCTTTGAGCTCCAATCACCTACACCTTCTGGCCAGGTCCGGTATTGACTCCGGAGACTGGGGACGTCTGGTTCGTATCTACTTCTTCCTGAGGGATTGAGAGAAAGATTCTGGGTCACACTGGATCTAGGAGGCAGGGGTAAGAATTACACCTGTATTACACTTCTTTCCTATAGGAATTGAGGGAAAGACTCTGGTTCCACCAGGTCGAAGAGGCAGGAGTGAAAATCACACCTGCAACGTGCCTTTCTTGTGTACACATTACTTCTATTAGTTTAAGCTAGCTAGTTTGTCTAAAACTTTTCTTAAGTTAAATTGTTTCTATCTTTGTATAAATAAAAGGTAATTGTTAAAGTCACTAATAAGTGTAATTTTCCTCTTGCTGCTGTACCCGAACTAAACGCACACCAAAGAATCCAGCCTGCCCTGGCTGCTTAGCCTAGCTGCTGGTGCAGCATCACCCCCTTTGCCCCACCGGACCTTTAGCTGGCACCTGGGCATTGGCTCACAGCAGGACATGGTCAGGTAAGCCAACGGGAGAAAGAGAAACTTTCTTGAACTGAGAACAAGTAGAGTCTTTGTCTGCATGGCTGATACAGCAGGGACAGAGAGATGATTGCTCTCAGGCAGTTGGAATGAATCCAATAAATACCCTGACTGTCTCAAAATTAGCCACAGACATGTAAGTAGGAGGGAAATGTGTAGTTAGACACTATCAGGTTATAGTTATTTTGGATTTAGTGTGGACCATCTTTTTTTAGTGGCTCTTGATTCCTTCCCCTGTAGTCTGTACTTCTAAGCTGAATCTCGGGGAAGTAATTCTCTGTGCTGCAACCAGCATAATTTATATTCTCTTGTTTTGTGAAGAATTTACTTATTTAAAAGAAAATGGTCTGATCCTTGTGTCCTGAGAAGGGTGTGTGTATATGCAGGTCAGCTATCAGATTACAGTTCTTTGTGTCTGAGATCTCTCCAGAGGGAGGGTTAAGAGCTTGGTGTACCCCATAGAAAGATGTCGTGAGTGTGTCTTCCTGAGTTAAAGGGTTTTTTTCTCACTCGGCTGGTGACAGCAATTACCCCCCAAGGTCAGGGAATCTGTGGCCTTGGGGATCTTTTTTAAGCAAAACCTTTTATAGGCAATGCATTTGAAGGCTTTTGCACGACCCCACTTTCTGCACTGGGAGTGTCTGAGTGTGGATGTAGCACTGAGAGAGGTACTCTCTCATGCCCGTACATAGTCCTGGTGGAGCTCATTTACTTTGCTGTGGACCTGCTCTATTGTCCAAGGAGGGTGTCCACACTCCACCAGGGCATCAGACATGCAAACCATAGATTTCCGCATTTTGCGTCTTGGTGTGGGGATCCTGAAGCGTCTCCTCCTCACCTCACAGCTCAAGGAGGGTCTGGATCTCCACACCTGACCAGGAGGGTGCCCACCTCTTGGTTCCCCAGGGAGGGTCCTGGAACCCCTGGGGATGCTCCCTTTGAGGGCTAGGGAAGTCTTGGGTGGGTTTGTGGCTCAGCCATGGCTCTGGATTGCTGTGGCAGGGAAGTCCACATGGCTAGCTGCTGCTCTCCAGGTCAGCTTCCTGCCAGGAGGCTTGTTTGGGGTGTGTGCCACTTTAAGAAGGGCCAGAAAACAGGAACCATAGAGCTGTGCTTGGTGTGGACAGGTTGTCCATCGGGCACCTGTGTGGTTTCCTGGTGACCTCTTTTGTTCCTAGAAGACCCTTCTCCATGGTTTAGCCAGACAGAACCCCCACTTTTGCTCTACTCCATCTTGCCTTCCCTAGGTGCTTCAGAGCACGAAAGGGTTAAAAGGAATAGCCCAGCCCTGGAATGCCCGAGAGCACAGATGGGCTTATTTTAGCCACGGTCTTTGAAGCTCCGGAGCAAAGCTAAGAACAATGGGCTAATTAACAGCCGGGCCTCGGACTGCCCTTGGCTAAGTACCATCAGTTGATTCTCCCACACGGTCCCAGACACGAGGAAAATCTCCGGCCCATTAAGAAACAAATGCCCTTAATTTTCTACCTCACAGGTGTGAACTACGCACTTGAACTCCCTGTGAGAACCAGCATCAGAAAGTTTAATTCAATTGGCATTTTTTTTAAACCAAGGAAGAAGCCTACATGACCCAATGGGTATAAAAGAGGGGTCCAGCAGACCCCCTATTTGAGCTCCAATCATCTTTCCTGCTGGACAGGAGGGTGGGGGTCTCCCCAGTCCCTGGGGACGCCCGACTCCTGGACAAAAAGGGACAAATGACTTCTTCCCAAGGGATTGAGAGAGAAACTGGCCAAGCCACATTGGTAAGGCAGGGGTGAGAATAAGACCTGCTAGGTATTTTATCGTTTTCTTTTGCGCACATATAACAAGTATAGATCTATGAATTAGAGTGTATGTTAGCTATTTGTAATCAAAGTATAAACCTTGTAACAATTGTAACCACAAGAGCTTAACTCGCTAGGTAAACAAACAAAGCAATATTGAAACAGTAAGAGATTAATTTGTCAGATAAATAAACAAAGTAATTGATGAAGTGGTAACCTGACTCCTCCTGTTATTGTGTAAACCGAACACAAAACAAAGAACCCAGCTGCTTTCAGCTGCTCTCAGCCTGGTCACTGGTGGGCTCTGCCATAGACAAAGGCATAAGTGACATCTCACCGGGCCATCGGCTAACACATGGCCACTGACACCTTTTACCGAGAGATCTCTCTCAGAAGAGGTCTTCTTCCTCATAGCAAGTGGGTCACAATTTTTGACAAAACCCCACCCTTCTTTTGATTTACTCTCTAAAGAATGTGCTTGCAGTGAGGACGTGGCTTGGGTTTTGTCACAAAACTATAGTGTACACATAGCTCAGTGTCCCATTGCCATCCTTACCATCAGCATGATGTGCCCTCTGTCCGGACAGGCACCAGTCCTCACAGGACTCTTTCAGATTTCCACAAATGACCAAATTTCACATATGCCTCATATTAAGATCGGCAATGTTCTGAAATTGTACCATTATATTCACTGGGTCACAGGGGGTCATTACTATGAAGATGTACTATTTGATGTTCCTGGCACAGACAGTTTATTATTCTCTTGGCTGCTGTGGGGCCAAAAATAGCATACCTTGTGCTGCCTTGGTGGTTAGCCCTGGCCTTGACACAGCAACTATGGCAGCAGTTTCTGGCTAGATGGTTAAGGTATATGGGACATTTGTGAGGTTATCACCCATCCAACTTAAAAAAAAAATCTAAAATTAACCTACCACTTCTAATTGGCCTCAGATAAAAGGAGCAGAGCCAGTTAGCCAGATTGGCAAAACCATCAAAAATTGCTGGCCAGAGCAGGCACAGTCAGGGACTGTAGGATCCCTCCTGGAGCCCACGAACAACTTTCACACTGTCTGTACCACCTCTAAGTCAACCATACAAGGTCAAATTCAGTGTTACTCATCTAATCAACTACAGAAATGGACTTTAACAGCCCTTAAAGTTGGCAAAATGGGCTTGGTGGTGAAGACTCATTTTTTAGACAAAATCAACCTAATGGAGCTAAATTCAACCTAATCTCATAGTGTAGACCAGGCCTAAGCTGTAATATAGTTGGGACCAAAGTGTACAATCTAAAGTTCATAAAGGAACACCTGGGCTAAATTTCCCACCAGGTGGCAGCAGTTGGTTGAAGTAGGAGTGTGACTGAATATCATGCCAGGAGATGGCCTGTTTACAGATAAGCAGCATCGCTTGTAGAGTCAAAACAGAAGGGAAGTCCCAGAGACCAGTCCCTATTCCTTGCGAAGGAAAGAATCAATATGTCAACTACACTGGGGCCTAAGATCACCCTACTTAGTTTCATGAGCTCTAAGGGTCATGGATCCAAGCTGGAGGGGGCAGACCTAGTCTCTCTGAGAATCATTGGTGGTAATGTTTGTTCTGATCAAAGGAACACTGTCAAATTATTCATGTAGCACATTAAACAAATCTACATTCTGACTGAAGCCTTTTTAAGTAGCATATGCAGCAGGAAATTGTAACATGTCGTGGTAGGAAGCTCTTCAGGGGGAAAATCTAGCTTGGACCGGGGAAAGAATCCATTAAAAACATGGGCAGGAGCAAAAACAGGGCTACAAGAAGCACCTGAAATGTTTGCAGTAAAATATCAGGCAGGAGTATTCTACAGGAAGGAGTTATCTGGAATGCAGTAACTTAAAGGGGACCCATAAAGAAAAAAAAATGGCTTCTGCAAGATTGTTATTATTTTAGAAGGGAAAAAATAATAGAATCAGAGAATCATAGAAGACTAGGATTAGCAAAGACCTCAGGGAACCATCTAGTCCAACTCACTGCTCAAAGCGGGGCAAACCCCAAATTAAACATTCCAGCTAGGGCTTTGTCAAGGCAGGACTTAAAAACCTCTAAACCACCACATCCCTAGGCAACACATTCCAGTGCTTCAACACCCTCCTAGTGAAATAGTTTTTCTTAATATCCAACCTAGACATTCCCCACTGCAACTTGAGACCATTGCTCCTCATTCTGTCATCTGCCACTGCTGAAAACAATCTCTCTCCATTCTCTTTGGAACCTTTCTTCAGGTAGATGAAGGGTGCAATTAAATCCCCTCTCTGTCGTCTCTTCTGCATCTTCATGGGTTGGACCATAGGAAAAATACATATGTACACATCATTGTCCTCATCAATGATCCATCACGCATCTGAAATACTCTTAATGGGCCTCACTTAATAAATCTAGATCAGTAATGCACGTGGATACTCCATATTCCTATCTTCAAATAGAGCATTAATAAAGGCACAAATAGATATACACATTTGGTAAATTATACTTTTTCCAATGATACTTACAAGAATTATTTTGCCTAAAACATTTCCAGTTATGGCATATTTTCATAAAGAATATGTATCAATCTTAATCCACACTATAAACCCACCAATCTACACAACAATAGATATTACACTCCAGAAGATAGTTATCTTTACTACTACTACTACTACTACTACTACACTTCAGAAGGCCCTAGGTGACATGTCTGTTCTTTCCTACAGACAACCTCCCAACCTTATGAGGATTCTAACCAATAGCCACAGTCTATACCGCAGGAATACCAGTCCTGGGACTTTTCCTTGCAACAAAGCCCACTGCCAGCTTTGTCCAGATATCTATTCTAGCAATACCATCACAGGACCTAACCAGGTTACTCACAGAATCACGGGCACATTCTCGTGTTCCTCAACTAACATCATATATGCCATCATGTGCCAACAATGCCCAGATGCTTTGTATATTGGACAGACTTCAAACTCTCTCGGACAAAGAGTTAATGGGCACAAAACAGACATTAAAACATTCCTGATCCACAAACCAGTTAGTCTACATTTTAGTCTGTTAATGACTTAAGATTTTGTGTCCTATTGAAGAAGAATTTTCAGTCTGCTTTGGAAAGAGGCTGCTGAACTCTCTTTCATATTCAAATTCGACACATTAACACATGGTTTGAACTGGGATGCAAATTTTCTGGGACATTATAGTGGCTCTTTTGCATACTTGGCTTAATCTAATTCTTGACTCCCCCACCCACCCCTCTGCTCTCTGATTTGCTCACCTTGATAATTTTTTTCTGATTTGTCTACCTTGATTACTGTTTTTGGTTCTTTATGCCTTAAATATTGAGTCTGTTCTGGTCTGGCTATGGTCTGAAGAAGTGGGTCTGTCCCAAGAAAGCTCACCTAATACATTATTTTGTTAGTCTTTAAAGTGCTACTTGACTGCTTTTTTGTTTTAACAATAGATATGTTCACATTCTAAAGACCTCTTTGTTCCACTAGATGTGTTCCCATATTCTTCTAGATCTGAAGCACTGTCAGTGAAAAGCAGCTCAGTTAGATACTTGGGGAAAGGCCCATGCAGCAGGCACTGGAGTATGTGTTGTAATAGCTATATATTTTTTGCTATGTGTAGAAAAAACAGTGTCATTTTGAATGGTAAATTTAAATCCAGTGGTTCTCAACCATGAGTGTCTGGATGTCTGGGGATACAGAGTAGTTTTTGGGGTTGCATCAACTCAGCTAGATATTTGCCTAGAACAGGTTACATAAAAACCACTAGCAAAGTCAATACAAACTAAAATTTTGTGTTCTTGTTTCT
The DNA here is from genome assembly GCF_033958435.1 of Carettochelys insculpta. Taxonomy (NCBI): domain Eukaryota; kingdom Metazoa; phylum Chordata; order Testudines; family Carettochelyidae; genus Carettochelys; species Carettochelys insculpta. The sequence goes on along the minus strand of NC_134137.1, from coordinate 233,803,087 downwards.
ACTGCTCTGTGCACTATATGCTGAAATGGAAATACAACATTTATATTCCAACTGATTTATTCTATAACTGTATGGTAAAAATAGGAAAGCAAGCGATTTTTCAGTAATAGTGTGTTGTGACACTTGTAATTTTATTCCTGATTTCCTAAGCAAGGAGCATGTAAATGTAAAGAAACTTGGAGGTAGATGAGATCCCTGAAAGGAGTACAGTACTCTGGAAAGGTAGACAGCCATTGTTTTAATCTGACGAAGATTCAGTGAGTTGTATATTATAATGGCTCCCTTGCTTGCCTCATTCAAGAATGGTAGTGATGTCTTGCTCTTGAAGTAATCCCAGGAATCTCTCACCTGCAGCAGAATTTGATTTAGCTGAACCACTTGACTGGCTCCAATGTAATTAAATAAAATGGAAATTTCTTCTGAGTTCAGTTCTGTGGAACACCTGAGCTTTGGTGAGTGTAAAACTGAATTTCCCTGAACTCCAGGTTCACCCCTTAGAAGTTCATACAGGGACTTAGTCCTGGCCTACACCTAGAAGGTAGAATGGCATAACAATGCACTTAGAAGTAGTAAAAATCCACTCCCCTGATTACTTTAATTATTCTGACCTAACCCCAGTGTAGATGCAGATAGGTTGATGGAAAAATTATTTGTTTAACTTAGCTATTGATGCTCTGGGGGAGGGGCTCCACCGCGATAGAAAACCACCTTTGTTTCTGCAAGCTGCATCTATAGTATGTGATTAGGCCAGCAATGCTATGGTGACATAGCTATTGTGCTGCAGTACAGCTCCCATAGCGTGGACGCAGACTTTAGAAGGTTCACACAACTAAACTGAATGTGTCTGACCTACTGCGTTCATCTACTGGAGACAACAGTGTAAAGACATGTGGATAGCAGGAGTTCAATTATTCAGAGCACAGCTGTATATGATGTTGCCCAAGCCACTAATGTAAATCCAGGAACAAGCAAGAAAACTGTTGGTAATGTGCATTGGAAAACAATGCCTCATATGCGTCATTTCCATCTGACGAAGTGGATCTTTGCCCACGAAATCTTATGCTCCAAAATATTTGTTAGTTAGTCTATAAGGTGCTACAGGATTTCTTGTTGTTTTTGAAGATACAGACTAACTCGGCTATGCCTCTGATAATAATCCTAACTATACACACAAAATGATGGAGTCCAACTTAGCTGCTACTACTCAAGAAAGATGGTGAAATCATTGTGGATTGTCCTCTGAAAACATCTCAGTGCACAGCAGCAATCACAAAAGCTAACAATCTTAGAAACCATGGCTACATCTATACTACAGTGATCCTTCGAAAGAAGTTCTTCCAGAAGATCTACTGAAGTGGGATAATAATAGAGATCTATAAAATCATGAGTGATATGGAGAACGTGAATAAGGAGGTACTATTTACCTTTTCACATAAAAGAAAAAGCAGGGGTCACCCAATGAATCAAGAGGCAGCAGGTTTAAAACAAACAGAAGGAAGTAGGTCTTAACATTAGGACACTTGCAAATGGTCAAAAACAGGCAATTGCCTTCCAATACTCCACATAGCCAATTACTAGTGTTGCTTAGGAAATAGGTCTGCTTCCAAGTCTGCCGGATTGCCTCAGGACTCCAAGCTGTCAAAAGAAGAACTGGAACTGTGTAAGGCTGTCTTGGGTGCTGATCCTTTTTATCTCAGATCTGCTTGATGCCATATGCAGGGGGCAGCTTATAAAACAGATCTCCAATTCTCCAATCCCACCTGGAGTACTCTGAATATGAACATAGGACCATAAGCTTTCATGGGAAAGACCCACTTCCTCAGATTCATGGCAAGGCGGGGGAGGAGGGGTGCATTCACAGGAGGATTTAAAGAGGGAGTCTCAGTCAAGGGAAGGACCAGAGCTGATAAAGTCTATTCAGTCAGCGTGGATGTGGCCCATTATCTAAATGCACCCCAATATGCCATTAGCCTCCTTGGCTACAAGGACACACTGTCAACTCACATCCAGCCTTTCATCCACCTGGAAGTCAGGGAAAGCTGGGTTCTAGTCTGTCTGTCACTGAAAAGCTATGTGATATTTAGGAGGAGATTTTCAAAAGTTTTCATTTCACTTACTTTTATTTCCATTATTTACTCATATTCACTGCTTTTAATTAAGACACTCTGAGGTTCTGGGGCCCTGAAAACTCTTGGGTTATGTTAATACTTAAACTGCAGCACGTAGAGTCCATACATTCCACACACACACACACACACACACACACACACACACACACACAGCCCAAGTATAAATAGCAGCGCAGGCAGTAAGACACTGCTTACAGAAGTTAAGACATACCAGAACTCAGCGTGTGTACCCTACACAGCTGTCTGCATGCCCAAGCAGTGCTTCCCATATCTACGCTGCTCTCTGGTACTGCTTGGACACGAAGAGAGCTGGGTAGGAAACACACTCTACGTTCTGATATGTCTTAACTACACTGCTAACTTTCCACTGTAGTATCCCACTGCCTCCTTGCCAGCTGAACACTTCCCCACTACAAGGAAAGGCCTTTTCACCAGTGAGGGGCTCTGTCCTTTCCCCACTGCCTCCCATTTGCCAGAGCCTTTCACTAGCACATGTGGCATAAAGCTTCACCCTTCAGCGTGGGCACAGCCTGGTTTTCACTGAAGCATGTGATTACGCTTAACCCTAGATGTTGCCCAAATGCAGAAAGGGCCCTGGCCAGGGCCATCGCTGCTGAAGCAGCAGGATGAGGGACCACACGTGATTCATTTTCTTGAAATGAAATTGCTGTCAGGAATGATGGGATGCAAGCAGTTAGACTCCATAGAAATGTCAAGCTGCAGTGCACAGCAACTTCTCAGAAAAGTATGCAGGTATACACAGCAAAGCAAACTCAAGAGTGCTGTGAGATCAAAGGCTGTGAAGCATTCTGTAATTTTCTTATGGCAGGTGCTGCTTACAATTAGCACAGAGTAGTATTCATCCAAGTAAATGTGAAGTCCAGTGTGCAATAACTGTACCATATTATTGCTGAAATCTTTCTTTCTACAGAAGCACAGTAATCAAGCTAAATGTTTTGAAGCGTATTTCTGAATCTGAGTATTTGGATTCAATGTAAGTATGTGTAGTAGAATGATTTTCTACACTCTGGGCTAGTGACCTTTTGCTCCTATCTTCCACTTATGGAGAAAAGATGATACATAACTGGACTCCCTGGGAGCATTTAAACTGGTAACGTCATTTTTCTGTGTTTGTTATGTGGCATTTTCCGTTTATAGATTAAACCATCTGCCTTGTGTTGAGCTTGTCCCTGTATCGCACAAAGTGGCCATACTACCATGTGTTAAGAAAGAAAGTAAAAAGTGTAGTTAGATTAACAGGAAGTGAATCATTTAGAAAAAAATGAGCATGTGAAACAGAAATTAGCATGTGAAGTCAATAGATGGGTCTCACAACTTCACACTGCCTGCCAGCTGCAGAGTTACAGGTTCACACTTAGTAACAGAGAGGTAGCTTTGTTAGTCTGTATTTAACAAAACAAAAATCCGTCCTGTAACACCTTAAAGTCTAACAAAATAATTTTTTGGGTAATGAGCTTTCATGGGACAGATTGTGTCCTTTTTCTTCTCTCTGAGTTACAACAGGGACATTTTCACATGCAAAACAAAAAAAGCTGTCCAGTAGTACTTTAAACTATTTTGTTAGTCTTTAAAGTGCTACTGGACTGCTTTTTTGTTTCGATAGTATATAGATTAGCACGGCTATTTCTCTGTTACATTTTCACATGCAGTATGTGCTACAGGAAGCTGCTCTGGCTTCTGCTGGAGGCTTGTTACAGAAGAGTCTAAGCATTAACAATGCAAGAGGTGGCCCTATCATATACATGCTCTCCCCTGTGTCTTCGGTGGTCCGGCATTCTGTGTAGGTAGGGAAACAAAGTGGGGCCATTTCTTGAAAGAGGCTAGTGCCACCTCCCAGATATTAGCCTCATCCACTCATACAGTCAATAGGAACAAAAACAAAGCAAGTGGGTTAGTTTTTCTTCAGATGGATTTTGTGCATCTCACCCACAAAATTGTTAGTCTTTAAGGTGCTACAGGACTGCTTGCCTTGTTTTGTAAAAATACAGACTAACACGGCTACCCCCCTGACTTATTAGGCAATGCATTTAAATGGACAAAGAAGCTGTGTGAGGAATTATGTGTAATTATGGCTAATGCAGTCATTACAACAGTTGCCTCCGCTCTATGTTATGGTATTAAATGCTGTTGGAAAAGCCCATTTGATGAAGATTTTTGGTAAACCTATCATCAGTTAAATAGTAACAGAGAGGTAGCTGTGTTAGTCTGTACGCCAACAAAACAAAGCAGCAGAAATGTAGCTACATAGGGTTGCAGAAATGTAGCTACATTTCTGCTGTTTTGTTCTATCCACACTGACTTCCCCATGTCCACAAAGCCTGTTACCTCATCATAGAAGCTAATCAGATTGGTCAGGTAGGACTTGCCCTTGGTGAATCCATGTTGGCTATTTTTGATCACTTTCCTCTCTTCCAAGTGCTCCAAAATGGATTCCTTGATCATCCCTTCCATTATTTTCCCAGAGACTGAGGTAAGGCTGACAGGTCTATAGTTCCCTGAATTGAGCTGAGAGTGATAGCAAGGTTATGCATTGTTATTGTGTGGGATGAGACCTAATTATTGAAATAAAGTGGGAGAAGATCCACTTTGAAAATTTAAACCAATGAAAGACTGAATTCAGCAAGCCCACCCAAACATACGTCACGTCATTATGGCTGCAAATTTGCTATTAACCAGGTGTGATTGTCTATTTTCAAATATTCAGAACAATTTCCAACAATGTTTTGAAAACACGTGCCCACAAGTGGAGGCAGTGGGGGAGGGAATAGAGGGTGTGGAGATTAACTGTGCTGGAGCGGGTTGTCACTAGCTGCTGGTTAAAGATGTACAATTAGTTTGAAAACAAGTGTGGACTAATTAATTTCTCTGTCTCTGACTCATCCCATCACTGTATATTGTTAAAAAAAAATCATCTCAGAGAACTCGGGGACCATCATAACTATAGCAATTTAGAACTGCAAGGGACCTCCTGAGCTCATTTCTTTCATTCCCGGCTGAAACAGGAGTATGTGCACTAGAACATCTGTCTTAAAAATCCCCAATGAGTGTGTTTCCACATCCTCCCTTGGTAACTTGTTCCAGCACCTAATTGTCCGTATAGTTAGAAAGCTTTTTCCAATACCCAACTAAATCTTTTCTGCTGCAGATTAAGCTGGTTTCTTTTGTCTTTCCCTCTGCATATGGAGAAAAAATTATCTTTGTCCTCTTCGTAACAGAGGACTTCATTAATGGTTGAGGTCCTTCAGCCATTTCTTCGCTAGAGTAAACAAGCCCTAGTACATCAAACTTCCCATTAGACATACTTCCAATTTTTTATCATTTTCATTTCTACCTTTTGGATTCTCTACAGTTTGTGCTCATCTTTCTTAAAGCACGGTGCCCCAAACTGGACACAGCTCTCCAGCAGAGGCCTCACTTATGCCTAGCAGAGTGGAAAAATTACATTCTATTTCTTATGGGATCCTGTTGGCACACCCTGGAATGATAATTGTCTCTTTGCAAATGCATCACTTTATTTACTTGTTCAGTTTGTGATCCAGTGAATGCCCAGGTACTTTTGAGCAGTTATTCCCCATTTTGTAGTTATGCACTTACTTTTGACTTCTTAAGAGCAGTACTTTTCATTTATTTTGATTGAATTCATCTCGTTGATTTCAGAGCAGTTTGCCAGTTTATCAGGGTCATTCTAAATTCTAATCCTGTCCTCCAAAGCGAACCCCTCCCAGCTTGGTCTCCTTTGCAGATTTAGAAATATATTCTCCACTTCAATTACCTTAGTAGTTAATGAAAACAGAGACTAGTACTTGAACAAGATGCTGGGCTAATCCCTGCAAAATCCCTAGTAGCTGTTTCTTCCCAGTGTGACAGCAAACTACTGATAATTACTTTGAGTACAGCCTTTAATCAAATTATGCACCCACTATATAGAAATTTCATCTCTAGACCATATTTCCCCAATAATCCTGTAAGATGTGGAACAGTGACAAAAGCCTTACTGAAACCAGGTATCACATCTACTACTTTCTCACATCCATGAGGCTGATTACGCTGTCAAAAAGGGAAATTGGAGTAGTTCTGCATGAGTTGTGCTTGATAAATCCATACTGGTTATTTTTTATCACCATATTTATCACTACGTTTTAACAAATCGATGAATTAATTACTCATTCCAGTATCAAAGTTAGGCCAACAGATGTATGTAATTCCTTGGGCTCTCTTCCCCCAAACATTTTTTTGGAAGAAAGGAAGAGCAAATTTATGGTTTGGAAAATATACCTGACAGCTCCAAGCATCAGATACTTTGCAGATATACTTGGAAGCAGAACAGTCTTAGCAGCTCTTATATACTCTCTCAAGCACTTTCACACACGTATTTCAATTTACACACACAGAAAACTACTACACTTGTCAATATGCTTGGTATATAAAGTATAAGCATTTTCAGCAAAGACAACAAGAAGTCCTCTGGCACCTTATAGACTAACAGATATTTTGGAGCATAAGCTTTCGTGACTAAAGACCTGCTTTGTCAGACAAAGTAGGTCTTTGCCCACGAAAGCTTATGCTCCAAAATATCTGTTAGTCTATAAGGCGCCACAAGACTTCTTGTTGTTTTTGAAGACACAGACTAACTTGGCTACACCTCTGATACTTTTCAGCAAAGAGTTATTTATTAGTTTCTTTGCCTCATGCTGCTGCTGCTGCTTTCTCAGGTTAGGTGACAACTTTTTGGTTCAAATGGGGGAAAAGGCCCATAAACAGGGCCAAATGTCCTGGTTCACTGTAATGAAATGTCTCATTTTTCTTTGATTCATGTTGCTCTTCCTCCTACATCACACAAAGAGGCTATTCTACAGCATATGGGCCTGAAGTGTAGCTCCCAGGGGGAGAAATGGGATCAGCATCCAGTCTTCACAGCTTCTCTCTCTCTCTCTCTGTCAGTTCATTAGCCAGGAAGCATAAAATTCAGTTTTGTTGGCGGAAAAGCAGTTAGAACTTGTTTCTGTGGCACAAGAAACCTGGAGTGATGGGCTCACAAGACACTAACCACAGTTTCTGTGATAGCACATGTTCAGTATCACATCTCCACTCACACTCTGCTCTTCTCACATAGTGAAAGATTTGCTTTTACACCCACAGGGGACGGTGTGACTTATAAGCACTAAACTCACTTCCTGTCAGTCTTTTGCACACCCGCTGGAACCGTTCAATATGACAAAGCTAGAAAACTGTTAGCTAACAGTTGGATAACTGTATTTGTTAGCTGCTTATCAACAAAGTCACAGGCATGAAATTTGCTAGCTCTTAACCCCAATGGCCCATTCCTGAAGGACTAAAGATTGAAGTGTTTTGCTACTTGGGCATAGACCTGAGACAATGCAGCATCTGCTCCAGGAAGAGGTCACCTGCATTTAATGAGATTCCAATGTCATGGCATATTTATCTGTAGCTTTATACCCTTCTGAAGCCATATGAGCACTGTCCCTCTGCTCCCCAGCCCAAGAGGATTTTAATTCCAGACTAAGAAATTGCTGTTAAATGGAAAGCCACATATTTAGCTCATAATAATGATATTGTTATGACAAATTATGGTTTAGTTAAAAATGAACGTGAGGTATACTGAAAACTGTATTAGCTACCACAACATCTCCAAAGAGCTTTTGAGTCATTCTTGTAGACTAGGGGAAGTGAGCAACCCAGTCCCTGAGTAGTCAGTGAGGTGGAATATGTTGTGACCCACCGATTTACTGTTTTGGGGTCTTGCATGTTGTAAGAAATAAAGCAGTGTTACATTCCAACCATTCAGCACGTATACTTGTCTTTCATCTTTCAAGTATGTACACCACAAACATAATAGTTTGTATAAAGTTGAGCTCCTCAATCCACATTCAGGCACTTAAGTAGCCCACGTTTCCAAAGTAGCTGAGTTTTCAACACCTTCTCTGGAAATCATGCTGACAAAGAATATCAAGAAGCCGAGCTGTGAATTTTTGACTGGGTTTCTTTCTGCTGCAGGAAAAGAGATCTACAGTTGGATTGTTTCCTTTTGGGGAAGAAGAGAATAGAGAGACTCTAGTTAGTTTGTGCTGGCCTCCTCAAAATAGAAAAGGATTTACAGACGTGGGTTTTTCTCCATTCTAGAGAGTTATTATTTTTGTGTGTTCATTTAAGAATGGAGCTAACTCCTGATGGCTACATCTGCAAAGGTACTTAGGCACATCTCTTCCATTTTAGGTGCCTAAATCCAGCATTTAATTGCCTGTGAGATCCACAAAACTTCCACTCACAGGCCTCTACTAGAACTACTTAATGCTTGTCCTCCTAGTGGAGCGTAGATCTTCTACAAGTCTCCTCCATTTCACTCTGTCTTGTGACAAAACTTCCAGCAGACTCCAGGAATGCCCCACTTGTTGTCCTTCAATCTCAGTAGCTCTTCTTCACGCTGTCCAGGGTCTTCCTCTTTTGCGTTTTCTTTGCGGGTTTCATTTGAAAGCTTGATGGACTATACTGGATGATGGTTTTCTGAGAGTGTGGCCTGGCCATCCCACTTTCTTCTCTTCATTTGAACGTCAATTGGTTCCTGTCCTGTTCTGTTCCAAAGCTTCTCATTTGTGACAAAGTCTTGCCATCTGATGTGAAGGATGTACCTCAAGTATCTGTTTATGAATGTCTGTAGATGGTGGTTTGAAGACTTTTTTAGTACACTTGGTCTCACATCCATATAAGAGCACACTTCACATTTGTGTTGAAGACCCACAGTTTTGTCTTCACAGGTATTATTTGTGCAGTTCTTGTTTACCCTATCCTGGCATTGATATCCTTATCTATTCTCTGTCTGTGCCCCTACTACTCCTCAAGTAGATGAGCTGCTCTACGTCTTCCAGGTCTTCCCCTCCCAGTGTGATGGTGTTGTTGCTGGACTGGTTGATGCTCATTGTCTTGGTCTTTCCCTTGTTAATTCTCAGTGCAGTCATTGAGGCAGTTTTGTCTAGTGTTGGGACCTTTTCTTCCATGCTTTCATGTCGGTGTGAAAGGAGGGCGATATTATCAGCAAAATCAGTGTCCTCTAGCTGTTTGAAAAGTGTCCACTGAAGGCCTTGTTGATGGCCATCTGTTGTCCTGTTCATAATTCAGTCCTTTGTGATCAAGAACAGGAAAGGTGACACTCTTGTTGCACTCCTGAGAGTATACTGAAGGATTCTGTCAAGACACCATTGTGAACAACTTGGCACGTTGAGGGTTTATACCGTGAATGGATAAAGTTAATAATTTTTGATGGGATGCCATGGTATCACAGTAGTTTCCACAAAGTGTCTTTATCAATGCTGTCAAAAGCTTTTTCAAAGTCTATAAAGGTTATATATATGGGGGGGGGGGGATGGGTGGGAATTCCACTTAAGTGACTGTTCTATGATCACTCTGAGAGTTGGTATTTGGTCAATACAAGATCTTTTGCAATCCCAGCTTGTTCTCTTTTGTGGTGTACCTCTTGAACTTGAACCCGAGTTTTATTGTGACCAAATGGGGGTCTGAACCTACGTCTGCTCCTCTTTTAGTGTGGACATCCTGCATCAATCTTCTGAAAGAACTGCTAATGCAGATATGGTCAATCTGGTTTTCTGACTGATGGTCCAGTGAAACCCAAGTGACCTTATGGAGCTTTTTATGTGGAAAAACATGACCACCTATTGCCAATACACTGAAGGAACAAAAGTCACTGAAGTGCTCTCCATTTTCATTCATGTTGGCTAGGCCTTCTTTTCCCATGGTCTGTTCTTTGTCTGTATTTATACTTCCAATTTTTGCACTGAAGTCACCCACCAAAATCAATACATCCTTCTTTACTGTCTGGTTCACCACACTTTGTAGTTCTCATAGAAGTCTGTCTTACATTCGCCAGCTGCTTCATTGGTTGGTGCATAGCAGTGCACAATTAAGACCTTTTGCACTTTGGTGTAGAATCTGGTTGTGATGATGCACAATGATACTGCTGCCCACTCCATTAAAGCACCAGGTGCCTCTCTTGATAACATAAAGCCCACACCTTCGCTGTGTGCTGCGCTTTCTTCTTCACATTCTGAATAGATGCGGGTTTCACCTGTTGCCAGGCGTAGCTGCCCAGATTGTGTCCATCTTGTCTCACACAAGTCCAAAACTGCAAGCTTGTACTGTTTTATCTCCGCTGCAGTCTGTGCTGTCTTCCCTGCTTGATACATGGACTGAACATTCCCCACATACCATACTGGGCGGTTGTCCTGTTGAGAGAAGAGTCATCTGTGGGGCAGCTTCCTATTGGCTTTCCCTACCATGCGTCATACTCAATCCAAGTGGATTGTCAACTCCTCCCAAGACTTGTGTAGTTGTAGGGTTCTTTGGAGATGTTTCTGTAATGTTTTTTTTTTTAAAGATATGGTTGTTAATCCTAAGCCAACCCCTTTAACCTCAGGGAGAGGTGATTCATATTTGTCTGGTCTCTACCCTTTGACCTATCCAGTTTGGGTGACACTTCCAGGAGCTGCAGCTCCCACTGGTATAGTTTTCCAGGTCCGTGAGTCACACAAGCCACCTCAATACGACAAGGAATGGACCAAGAGGTAGACCTAAACCTCTAGGTGGCTTAACTTTCCGCTGACGTGCACGTGCCCAGTCACCTGAGTTCTGATCTTCCTGAGCTATTCAGCGCCCCAGTTCACACCAAGCCCCGGCATTCCCCCACTGCTCTCACCTGCAGGTCTTGACCCTGTAGCAGTTTTCAAACCACATCTAAACCACACAAAAGACAGAGGGCAAAGAGCTGCTGCAGGTTGTCCCAATTGCTCAGAAGTTAGAGCACTTACCGGTCGCTTCAAGAAACCTGAGTTCAAGCCCTTGCCTCGCATCGGGCAGAATGGATGGTTTGAACCCAGGTTTCCTACCTATTGGGCGAGTCTCTCGATATAAGAGAGCAGAGACATCAGCACAGCTGCCTCCTTTCCCTTGTGTGTGTGTGTAAGGAAGGACTGACTTGTCTGAGGTGACTAACTCCAGGAAAAAAGTTGTGGCTATGAATCCAAAGCCTTTTGTCTTACGCCTGGCTCCTGCACATGGCATTTCTACTGGCTGGTTCAGGCAGCTTCCTGCTCACTGGGCCAAGGGCACCCTTTTGGGAGGGCAGGGTGGAGAGCTGCAGGCACACATACCGGGGCACTGCTTGCTCTTCTTCCCATGTCCCTAACTATCAGAGAGCGAGGGGAAAGTACACGGGGCATATGAAGTACTCTCCTGCCCCTCCCCTCACCAGCTGGGAGTGTGAGGAATGCATGCAAGCTATGTACTTCCCTCACACTCCCTGATACTCAGGGGAACAAGAAGAAAAACAGCTGAGTCCCAGTATGCATGGCTGCTGCCCCACTCCACCTCCCAAAACAGTGCCCTCACTGTGCTGGGTTTGGAGGGTCCCCTCCTTTAACCTGTGATGTAGTGGGAGATACCTGTGTGTACCTGAGTGGCTCACAGAGGGTGTGGGGCTCCTGCTGAGGGTAACCGAGGCGACCAGGTGTCACCTCTGGACTGCAGACAAAGGAGGAGGTGGAGCTTGAAGGGTTTGAATTGGAACTGGGAGTTGGAAAGTGGGAGTCTGGGCTGAGAGAGAGAGAGAGACAAAGGACGGGGCAAGGCCCTGGCTTTGGGGCCCCTGGGGGCCTCCTCTCCTCAATATGGGTTGGACTGGCTGTCTCTGCCTGCTGTACTGACTCCTCTGTACGACGCTGTGCCCTGTCAGTGAATAAATCCACTGTTCAGCTGCTGGGTGAGAATCACTCCTGCCTGCGGATGGGGTGGAGAGCCTGGGGGACCCCTAAACCCCATCACCTGGCCCCTAACTCTCCCCATGCTTTGTACAAGGAGCCTGGACTGCAGATCCCCATGCATGGCAGCAACCTAAATCTTTTGCAACACCCAAAGCTCTTAGACTCAGGTCTTCAGAGGCAGTTAGGCAACTTTCCCCCACTAAATTAATTAGATCTGGACTTTAAAAGTACTGAATTCAGGAACTAGGTGGTCCACCTAATGGAAAGCTTGGCTGTGGAACAATTTTGAAAAGCAATGAAGAATTGGAGGCCAACCCAGACTCTTGCTGTTCTCTAGAGATAGTAGCTGGAACTCTAAGGAGCAAAGAAATGAGTTCAGAGTAATGATTTTTCCCCCACGAGCAATGAACCAAAAATTGACCCCATGACATTCACAGCAATACTAAACACTAAGACAAATGGCATGAACATAATGTCCGATTGTGTGCAGGTGTAGAAATATAGTAGTACATCATGACTGACCTGAGCTAAAGTGTTTGAAATCTGAGCACATTAACACTAAACGGAGGCTACCTGAGCTATCACTAGAATTTCCCAGGATTGAATATACCATGAGCAAGACACTGCTACTCAGTTAGTAGGTCAAAAAGAATCAGACCCTGGTGACCAGAAACTGAGGCCTAGGCCAAGGCTGACCATGAAGGGATGAAAAGTGTGAGGAGAGTCATGAAGGCAGAAGTAACTAAACACCAAAGGAAATTGTTACAGCACAGACAAATCAGCAGTACAAAACCGTCCTAAGCGTAACAGAAATGTGCTTTGGTATTGTACTTGCTGTATCGCACAGTAAAAGAGCTTTGCAAAAACCTCTTACCCTGTGCTAAGTAACATTGTTTTTCTTTCCCACTGTCTGTCACAACTGTAAGTGCAAAGTGAGTAGATTATACCTTTGGGCTGCTAACTTTTCTTGACGGTTGCTTTATGAAATAAGCATAACTGACAGTGTGAAACAGCCACTTTCTCAAGATATATAAGCTGCTAGGCTGCAAGGCAGGTGACAGTTTGACTGTGTAGTAACTTAATAAACAATATGTAACAATTACATATTGTGGCAAAGCTCCAGCCATGCCCCTTAAGTCCTGAACTTCAAAACAGTTACTGTATTCCTCAGAGGCCCACTGTGACCCTACACACTGCCTCTTAACTTTTTCTTAAAGTCAGGGTCACAGATTATTGAGCCATCCTAATCAATGGCACAGTTAAGGATTGGTGTGAAACCCCTCCATAATCCTGACTACTACTCCTTTCAAGAGGCAAACTTTTTGTGATGTACAGTTGCAGGGTAGTTTGTGTTTCTGGCCCAGATACCCTAGGCAGTGGCGACTGATGGGGTTTTTCCCCTGCTCCCAATACAGCAGCCTTTTCCCTGAGACACTTCCCTAAACACTCCTCTAGTACTTTCTCTCTGCTAGCTGAGAAAATCTTTCCTTCTTTGACACGTTGGGTGCGTCTACACTTGCATTCCTCTTGCGAAAGAGATATGCAAATTAGGTAAACTGAAAATGCAAATGAGAGAAATTTGCATGTTTGGCACCTCATTTGCATATTGTGATTTCAAAAGAGCTTCTTTCGAAAGAAGAAAGCCAGTGCAGAATCTGCTCTTTCGAAAGTAAACCCATCTTTGAAAGAATCCTTCTTCCCATTAAATAAAAGGAAGAAGGATTCTTTTGAAGATGGGTTTCCTTTCGAAAGAGCAGAGTCTGCACTGGCTTTCTCCTTTTGAAAGAATGTCTTTCAAAATTAGAATATGCAAATGAGGTGTCAAATATGCAAATTTATGACTCATTTGCATTTTCGGTTTATCTCATTTGCATATCTCTTTCGCAAGAGGAATGCAAGTGTAGACACACCCATACACTTCTCCTCAGCTCTCTAACAATGCACTTTCCTCCTCTCAACCTTCACTTTTGTCTTTCCCCCTCCCTTACCTGAGGGAAAACCTTTCAAAGTAGCCCAGCAAGCCTTAATTGGCTGCAAATGCCTGACTAGCTTGCTGTTTCAGGAAACTCTTAATTAGCCTCAGCTGCCCTGATTGAGCAGCAGCAGCCTCTGATAGATCATTCTGGAAACAGAAAGCCACTCACCCTCTTCTCAATATGTCTGTCCTCCACCAAACTATCGTAGGCAGTGTCTACACGTGCCCCAGACTTCGAAATGGCCACGCAAATGGCCATTTCGAAGTTTACTAATGAAGCGCTGAAATACATATTCAGCGCTTCATTAGCATGTGGGCTGCCGCGGCGCTTCGAAATTGACGTGCCTTGCCGCTGCGCGGCGCGTCCAGACGGGGCTCCTTTTCGAAAGGAAGTCCCTAGGGGACTTCGAAGTAGGTGGCGTCCTTTTGAAAAGGAGCCCCATCTGGACGCGCCGCGCGGCGGCAAGGCGCGTCAATTTTGAAGTGCCGCGGCAGCCCGCATGCTAATGAAGCGCTGAATATGTGTTTCAGCGCTTCATTAGTAAACTTCGAAATGGCCATTTGCGTGGCCATTTCGAAGTTTGGGGCATGTGTAGCCGTAGCTGTAGTTAGCTATTGTAGTCACAATATTTTATTCCACTTCCCATAACACAGCTCCTTCATTCTACCACTTGTATATAACCTTCGGACTCCAAAGATCAGTTCTTCTCACACGTCATCAAAAAGCAGTCACCAGACTTTTTCCCTTTACCTCCCCTTTGCTGCAGGTAAGAGGTTTGAGTCTCTGTCTGGGGAATGACTCCTTTACACCATTCAGGAGACACAAAATAGGTTTAATTCAATCATAAACACCCAGCAAACAATTCCCCTTGGATAGAAAAATCTTACATCTGGTATATGGGCAGCAAAGACATGGGTCTCTGCTGCCACATCCTCTGCTCCATTGTAGAAATCCTCCATTTGTAAAAGTGCAACTGCCCACAGGCAGACTTGAGCCTGGGACAGCTGGAGCTTAGTGCAGGCATATCTACAGTTTGAGCTAAAGGTAAGATGACTCTCAGGAAGCTTGCAGAGGAGGCTCATTCTTTCCTCTGCGTCAATGGTCTAGGTGCCAAGACATGAGGCAGTGAACCACGCATTGGTGTGTGGGTTAACGTCAGGCCTCTTAAGAGCCTAAAGGGCTGGTGGAACTGACAGGCACCAATAAGCAACGAGTTCTGTTTGGGCGGGAACTGCCCTCTAATGTCTGCTCCACTTTGTCCTGAACCCAGGAATTTTTATCTGAAAGAGACATTTAATACTCTCTGTGATAAGAATTTGGCAGAGCTGGAGCCAGGGACTGGAGACTGTGGAAGACTAGTCTGGCTCTCAGCCTTTATTTCACAGCATTACTATAAATCAGGGGTTGGCAATGCCCAGCATAGGTTCCAAGAGTGGCACACAAGCCCAACCCCACTCCTCCTGCCTCAGGCAGCTGGGAGCTTGCTCAAAGCTGTGCCGCCTGTGGATTAACAAAGGACCAGCTAATGCTACCAACCACCACCTGAATGGTAAAGCCCTGCATCTTCATTTATTTATTAACGCAGCTGTTGGAAGTAGGACTATTAGTGACTTGGCACTCAGACTGTATGTCCAGGTCAAAAAGGCAAATTTTGGAACTCTGACACAGAAAGGTTGCTGACCCCCTGCTATAAATCTGTACGTTGGTGAGAGATAAAGGGCCTGCTATGTCTGACTGTGAAACCATCAGACCTGGCCAGGCTGCATAGGTGATAAGGTAGCAACAAAGCCGGTGACATGTGGGCTAGCACAGGATCAGAGAGTCCCTCATATGAAAAGTAGGTGAGGAGACATCTGTGTGAAGGCAAGAATATCTGGGGACCATGGATGGAATATTGTGCTTTTTTGTGCAGCAACAAAATGAGATGCAGCAGACAGAAAGACAAGCATCCCCGAACTGGCAGGCAGTGCAACTATAAATGTTACAAGAATTCATCAAAGAGCAGGCCAGGTACAACAGCAGCTCCTGTCGAGGCTGGAAGTGCCACTAAGGGGACTGGGAATCAAATAGTGGACCTAGGACTATGTAAAATGGCTCAACAGGATGACCCTGATGCCTTTTTCTTATCCTTTGCGCAGAGTCAGATGGGACAAGGTTTCATGGGCACTTCAGCTGGTCTCTTATCTGGCCAGCAAGGCTCAGGTAGGCCCTGTATGAACCCCAGTCAAAAGAGTACAATGCAGCAAAGGCCAGTATTTTAGATACAGTTGGTCTGTCAGTAAAAAATACTCCCTAAAGCTCAGAGCAGCCAGTTTGGATGGCGGACTCAGCCCTAGAGCCTTTGAGCAGAATTTGTCAGTTTGGACCCCTCAATGGTTGCAGACTGGACAGCTAAGTTCTGATAAACTCTTATTATTCTGGACCAGATGAAATAAACTCTCCCTGAGACTGCAAGCGTCTGGGTTCAGAAGCACCAGCCAGAATCACTAGAGGCAGCAGCGAAATTAATAGAGGAGTATGTGGAGGTGGACTTTCCATTAAAAGTCCATTACCCTGATGACTGAGAGCAGGAGAAAGACAGTTGTAGAATCCTATGCGGTGAAGCTCTGAAAGGAGATTCAGGGACCGTTCTATTGTCGGGTATTAAGGAACTTACAGTGAACGTCCTTGGAGCCTTCTGTCCTCCCAAAGGCATAATTGAGGGCTTCTAGGCAGTTGTTCACATTAACCCCACGTTACCAAGTTTCAAAGTGCAGATAATATCCAGTGTGGGACTCCAATGGCTTTCTATTAGTCGTCTTCTCTTTTTGGCTTCAGGTACTGCCCACTCCTGTAGAATTTTGGTGGTATGTTCCAACCAGGGTTCAAATCCTTCTTCCCCTGGTATTGGGCCTGGGCCTCAAGAGAATAAGCTTAACTTAGGGTATGAACTTGACTCAGGATGAGGTTGCATAACCTTTTCCAGTGCTTCTAGAATTTTTACTCATACAGCAGCAGAGACCCCAGATTTAAAACACAGTAGGCTCGACACGTCAACAATAGTCTTTCCTTCTCTTGCCAAGAAGGCTTCTATTTTCTCTGCAAACCCAGCATTTGAGACAGGGTTTGTTGCAGGGGCCCTGGCAACCACAGTTTTCCATGTGCCACTGAAAGTTTTTATCTCACTTGGAACCTGCAAGGAGTCCACAGCCACTGCCAGTTCACATAGCACTGCAAAGTCCTGCTCTCAAGGTCTGCGCCCATGCATGCCACACTTCACTACAGAGTCAATGGCTTTTGTTAGAGTGGCCTCAATTAAACTTTCATAAATAGCCTCAGGTATCCTTAATACTAATAGACAACCCCTCGTGTCAATATTCAGCTCCTCAGAACAATTTTCTAGCATGCAGACAGCCATTTTGCAAATTCTGACTTATCTTGTGATAACAAGACTGTACAGATGTGCTTGCGAGAGGTACTACCCAGCAAAAGTGTCCCGGATGAGCCCCCATTTAGGTAAACCTATTCATGGCAGGTAACCACCAAAAGGACCAGGTTCAGTTCCTAGAGGATTCTGTCAGTAATGCAACCAAACTGGCGTGAACCCCACCCAGTAACCTGGGACAATCTCACCCTACCTGCTAGGCACCTGTAAACACAGTTCTTCCCCTCTTGCAAGCACAGAGTCTGAGATAGAAACAACTTGTTTAATAACAGTAGCCTAACATAAATTTAAACAGTGATACATGCAGTATTCCTAAAGAGAGGAAAGGAAAAACCCATTAAGCAAGGCACTATCGCCAGAGTCTGCTGAGCCAAGTCTCTTGCTTAGAGCTGTTTATGCTCACGTCCCACTTATACAGTATACCTCTGCCTCAACTCTCCACTCACAGTGTAGTCTGTTACTTACCAACCCAGAGTTCACAGGTACTTCAGTCTCTTGCCACACACCTGCCAGCTATTTGCTCACCGTACTCCACTGGCTGCCCCTGTTAGCCACTGGTCTACTGCACTTCACTGACCTCCCCAGCCAGCTACTTGCCCAGTGTGCTTTACTAGCTGATTATCTGCTGTGCTCCACTGGCTACCCCTACTAGCTGATCAGCTGCTGCTTTATGGGTTTGGCTCTAGGCAAAAACCCTGTGCTTTCAGCTCTCTGTAACTTCAGCTGCTAGCAATTTCAGTTTTCAGTCTAGCCCCAAAAATTTCAGTATCCACCAGAGTGGATTCTCACAGAATAACTACAGATCCTAGCATTGGCCTGCGTTTTAGTTCTACCTTTAAACAATGAAAGGGGAAAAACTAATGACAGCAGATTTATAGCTGTATTGTGAAAAGCCACCTACTTCAACCAGTACCTTTTTCTACTCCACAATGCTTTGCAGAGGGGAGCCCTGTGTGATCCATATCTTACACAGTGGAGATGACTGCCCTCTAGCCCCACCCCCCACTACTTTCAAGCATTGATGACATTCCACAATTCCTACACTGGGTGATAGCTTAATTTGTTGTTTACAATAGGCAAAACACAACTGCTTTTTTCTGTTACCCAGCAGATCTTGCAAAGAGAGCAATTATTTACATATGCACACCCTGAAACTCTTCCCATTTCCATGTAAATAATCTGTAAAAACATGTTGCTCAAATTCTTTCAGCTTGTTCTTCCATATTCCTTATATCTGAAAATAAAGTACAGTATCAGTAAAAGAACACTTTCTTAGAAATGTCAAAATTGTGTAAAACTGTTTGTTTTCTGGGGAATAAGGTTAAAATACAGTGAGTGCTTTGGACTTCCTTCCTAGTTACCCGGTATAGACAAAAACATCGTACGTGAAGTTTCCTTCAACAAGAGTGAGTGAGTAGACAGCTCTCAGCTCACTGTGTGCTTTTTTTTTTTTTAATTCTTTATTAGGTGTGTGGGATGGAGGTGACAGTCTGTATACTATATGCAATTTTTCTGGTTGTTTGACAAATTTCTGTGGGTGGGTGGCTATAATGAATTTATGGGGTGCAAACTGTATTGTGCAAAGCCGAGTTCTCAGTCCTACCAACCTGGAGTATGCCTCTCTCTTTGTGATGCTGCTGGAAAGCTACAGTTCTCTGGTATGCGCTGTACTTACATAGATATACATAGACAGAGACACACCTAACTCAGTTACACGAATGATTTCTCCAAACACACAAGAACCCACAACAGAGGGGCTCCAGCCAAATTCTCTCAGCTCCTGATGCTTTCACCCCAGAAATGTATTGCTGCCTTGCAATTGTAAGAGGCCTGGCCAGTATACATTCTTTTCCCATTTGCCACGTGTGGAGAAGAGGCACATGCCAGCCTTTTTAACTTGAACTGTGATTTCCCAAGCACTTCAACCAAAACACGCTCCTTCTGTAAAATATGAAAACAGGTTTGTTAACTACAGAAAGACAAAATGATTATAATTAGTAAGCGTAGAGGTCAAAGTTGGTTACATAGGAAACAAAAGTAAATATGCAGTCTGAATTCTATAAACTAAGCAGGATTTAAATCAAGCAGCATCTCACCCTGACAGGTGGTACAAAGGCCTGTTACACCTTTCTCCTCTCTCCTGGAATGTTTGTAGGATGAGTGGGCTACCTGAGCAGCCGGAAAAGCAGAAGAGCTTCCATATAGACAAAGCATCTGGGACTCTGATCAGGCAACAATCACATGCCCAAGGCATGGACACTCAGCACATAAGCAGCAGGGACTCTGATCAGGCAGCAAGCACCTGCCCAGTGCATGGACACTGCCCGAGGTGGGGTGTGACCAGCCGGACAGGGTCAAATCATCTGCAGCCACAGACCAGGAGGAGCAGGTCTTTAGAAGGGGAAGAAGCCATATGCTCAGGAGCATACTCACAAGATTGCACCTCCCATGAAGGCCATTCACCCAAACCACCTGGCCAGTGGTCCACTGCATTGCATTCCATTTCATTGTGCCTCGGGAAGACTCACCTCCATTGCACTGTCTGTCACTGTGATGTGAGAAATTAACCTGGAAGAATGTTGACTACTCCAGTGCCATGCCTGTCCTGGGAGTGTTAGTATGCAAGTGTGACCCCTCCCGCCCTTGAGCTTAGTTATCAGTATAATCTCCATTGCTGGAGATATTTAAGAACAGGTTAGATAGATGTCTATCAGGGATGGTTTAGATAGTACTTGGTCCTGCCATTGGGGCAGGGGGCTGGACTCGATGACCTCTGGAGGTCCCTTCCAGTCCTAGTGTTCTATGATTCTATGAAGACATTTTTCTCTACTTTTAGTCATTTATGTTTTATCCCAGAGGCAAGATCTCACACTTCAAGCAGAATAATGGCTGAAAAGTGCCTGGTGAGAGCCACCTGTGAAGCCACATTTAACAGAAATTACTTCCTTTCTTTAATGTCTTTTTTTTCAATCTTCCCTAGACCCATCATGCTCTGTGTGTGTTTGTGTGTGAGTGTGCATGTGCATGGAGGTAGGTGAGATTAATTCAAGACACAACCCAGTCTGTTAAACAACTGTTTCCAATACTCTAACAGATTTTTATCACCAATGGCAAGCCAAGTCACTTACAAAGATGTAAAGATTTTACCTGAGAAAAGAGCACGTATTGCTTCTTTGACTCCAGATCCAGGTAATATATTCTTAATAGTTACCAAATTTTTACTTGTCTGTTGTATCTTCTTTAAAAATGATATTTCAAAAAGCTTTAAGTACTTGTCATGACATTTTGTCAATGAAGGCAATGCAGAGCAGGACAAAAAGTGAATTTCTATTGAAATCAACATTAGCATGCTTTTTTACTGCAGCTCAGGGTCTGGGTTTCCATTTCTAGTAACAGGATAACAATACTTTCTGCTAAATTATAAATTATTGTTATAATTATTTCTATTTTTAATTACCATACTCAGAGCAGAGAGTTCCTATGACTTAAGTAAGCCATGATCTGAACAATTAGCTAGCTTATGAGGCCCATTATGACATTTTACTATATCTGCAATGTGCTAATTCTGGCAAAATGGTTACATATAACCACCACTTCACCCCCGCAACCCCTCACCTCACAAAAGACTGATGCTATGATAAGGGCCTCATGGGACCCCATTTGATCACAGTTCTTTTAAATTTGATTTTAAATAGTGATTCTCACATAACCAAACCATCAAATCTCTAACCACATCATATGCTTATCATGAAAGACAAAAGTTTAAATGGGTATTAGAGAAAAAGAGTTGATTTTGATAATATGTTCTTATGAAATATATTCATAGCACTTGAAAATAATTGAACTAATTCTTCGGTACATTTTGTTAAAATGGCACAATGATTAAAAGTAAGTGTGAAATGCACTATGTTCAGACTAATTTGACTATTTCCTAATGTTTTCAGGTTATAAGAGCTATTAATTAATGGCTTTTGTGTCCATCAATATAATCATTTTAATAATCAATCAGCACATTGCGGACATGGTAAAATGTCATAATCATTTTACAGTCTGTAATATTTAGTCTAATAATATTCTATGTACTATCTAAATTGATTCTTGATGGTTGATCCCTGTTTTAATGTATCTGAACAGTAGAAACTATATTTCACATAATTTAAATTTAATTTCATTTATTTATTTTAATTACATATACAATTAGCCTAGAGATAATATATTCTACAGGGCTAGGTTAGTATCAGTAGTCTGTGAATTCCAAAGCTTCCTACATGACATAAACCATAGACTTTCAATGAGCAATTCCTTTCTGGCACTGAATAACTCCTTGTTTACCAAAAGGCATCCAGTTTTCACATGGGGAAAGAGATGGAGAATCCACCACTTCCACTGAGAGTTTGGTCTAGTGATTAATTGCCCTCAGTGTTACAAAAAATGTGCAAAAAAGCAGTAAAGTAGCACGTTGAAGACTGACAAAATAATTTATTAGGTGAGCTTTCGTGGGACAAACCCACTTCTTCAGACTATAGCCGTACCAGAACAGACTCATGGCTAGTTCTGAAGAAGTGGGTCTGTCCCACGAAAGCTCACCTAATAAATTATTTTGTCAGTCTTTAAAGTGCTACTTGACTGCTTTTTTGTTTTGATAGTGTATAGACTAGCACGGCTTTCTCTCTGTTACTAAAAAATGTGCAGTGTTTCTCATTTAATTTTTTGTTGGTTCTTATTATGCCTTTATTTGCAAAATTGAAGAGCCCTTTAATATCTTCTTCCTCTAAAGATAATTATACATTGTAATCAAGTCACCTCAGTCTTCTTTGTGAGAACAGCTAGAGCTCTTTAAGTTTCTCTCTCTTTCTGTGTCTCTTCTCTGTATCCTCTCATTTCAATGTTTCACTGTCCTTTTGATAGTGTGGACACCAGAACTAGATGCAGTGTTCCAGTGGTGATCTTCCCATTGCTGCACTCAGAGGTTAAGTTGCCTGCTTATTTGTACTCAGTTGTCTCTAGTTTTTTACAAGCAATGCTTTCCTCCACGGCACTGCAGTGGAAACTCATATGGAGTTGCTTGTGTGCTGACCCCTAAATCCTTTTCAGAGTTGCTACTTTTAAAGATACAACCCCCATTGTGTGGGTATGGCCTATATTCTTTGTTTCTAGATTTATGAATTTGTATTTGAGTGTTCTAAAAGAAATTTTATTAGCACGTGCCCATTTTACCAAGGAAATGAGAACTCTATGTGGCGACCTTGTCTGAAACATTATTTACCATTCCCCTAATCTTCATATTTATGCTTACTTCTAAGCTGTTGATCAGAATACTGAATGGTGTCAGACCTAGTATCATTCTCCCCGAGTACCTCCATTTGATGGTCATTCCCCGTTTACAATTACTTGTACAGGTCTTTTTGTTAACCAATTCTGAATCCATTTAATAAGTGTTTTATTGATACTGCATCAGGGCTTTTTCTCTGGCAGAACGTACCGGAACTCCGTTCCAGCATCTTTTTTCCATTAGAACACCAGAAAAATTTTCACTGCCAGTTCTGCAGCAGCATAGAGACTGACACAGGCACCCCTGCCACCCTGCAGCAGCATGGGGACCGGGACAAGAACCCCCTGCTGGTCCCCCAGCAGCCTAGGGACTGGGGCATTAAAACTGAACACCCTAACCCCAATGAAGAATCATCAGACCTGAGTTCCAGCACCCTTTTTTCTAGAAAAATGCACTGTATTGCATAATGCAAATAGTAGTATCAGAATGTGTGCAGTTAAGTTCAAAAGGTTGCTTTCGACTGCCATATTGCAAAAAAAATTAAATTTTTGTCTAGCATTTGGTACACAAGCTCCTAGTCAAGGACGAAAAATTTCTGAAAGTCTCATGAAAAATGGTGAACCATTTTAAGTGCAAAAGAGGTGAAGGAATATAGAGATCCTCTGCAAACAAAATTTTGCAACACCTCTTGTGATTCAGTAGATGAAGGAAACCTGAAATTTGGAAGGGACATATTTGCTTAACAAAAATTGATTTTGGTTTGACTAAATTATGAGGGGGTTAAAAATAATTCTATACGCAGTGCTTTTTGTTATGATAATCCACAGGTCGGGTGAAGGTTCTGAGTGAGGTCCCGCAAAGATCTGTTCATGGCACAAAGCTGTTTAGTATATTTGTCGATGCTCTGGAAGAAAACGTAAAATCATTCCTAGTAAAGACTGCAAGTGATCATTATTGCACCAGTGCTACATGTTTGCAACAAATCATGTACAAAATGGGGCAAGCAAGGTGTCTATGTAAAGCTTCAACATGTTATTCCTGTACTATTTGTGTTCATGTATCATTTTTGGACATGGACTTTATGTGTGTTTCTGTATTTCAAATGTTAGCTCTCGGAACAACATCCAGAGAATAGCTAGTAGACACTAAACCAATCTGTCCACAGAAGTTACTGTCGGAAGATATCTTTCAATCTGCTCTGTCAGCAGAGAGTGGCCGGACTGCCTGGCTGCTCTCTCAACGGAATGGCCATCTGGAACACTGCAGACAGGGTCACATAGCCAGCAAGCCCTGGCAGCAGCCCTGGTGAGATGTACCCTTAAAGGAAACAAAACTTTTTTTGTCAAAATGTTTTGCAAAATTTCGGGGTGAAGTTTAAGTTGGCAAAAAAAAACCTGGCTTTGTGGGGTTCATTTTTTAATGAAAACTTGAAATCTTTTGAGAAAAATTGAAAATTCAAGAACTCATTTCTCACTGAAAAATCTTCTAACAATAAATGTTTGACCTCCTGTACCTGGTATATCAAGTCTCTGACCTTGGATCAGTGTAACACTCAGTGTCTAATGGCCGCTAGTGCATAACCCCGCACAAAGGTAGTAGCCCTTGGAGGTGTTGTGTCGGAGACACTTCCCCGAGGCACAGCTCCCTCTCTGCTTCCCCCTTGATTCAAGAGGTAGTAATTTTCTGCTGGCATATGCCAGCATAAATTGCAACACCCTCCTCACCACCTGAATCAACTCAACTGTATCAGATCATTGGTGGCTGAGTTCACCCTGCCACACACATGTGCTCTGTTCCAAGAATCAGGTAGCTCATGCTGGGATATAAGGCAGTTTCTTACCCCTGCATCACTACTCTGCATAGCATGTAGTCTAAAGTATAACATAGTAATGAAGCAGAGCCAGCACCCTGGGGAACATACGCATTTTGTCGACAGTGATTCTTTAATGACTTCTCTGTTCAGTGGTTTAATCCAACGTTGTCAGCATTTCCTTGCTTCTTACAGGGAACGCGGTTACTTATGCTGAACTGCGTGTACATCGTAAATCTGAAAAGCCCAGCAGATCAGAGACTTCCCCTTCAGGTAGTGTGGCTATTTGTTGAGCTTGCATTTTGAGTTATTAGAGATTTATTCTTTATTACGTTACACCGCTGTAAGACAATACTTGAGAATTTCTAAATTACCCACCCACCTACCCCATGTAGTCTTCTCCCTCTGATCCTAGCCCAGCCAGGAGCTGGGAGACAGTCTGGTCTCTCAGAGTTTCGGACACTGGCAGCTGCTGGCTGGAGAGCATGTAGGTCACTTCTCTGAGCCTCAGGGAAGTGGGGAGAGCGTGGGCGGCAGTGTCGGGGTCTCCCAGGGAGGGCTAGGGGCTGCTGCTTCCCCAGGGATCCCAGGAAAAGCCAGAGGCTGTCACCTCCTTCCCAGGTGTGTGGGGCTTGGTGGAGCCAGGAGCAGCTGCCCCTCTCCCCGCATCTCCCTGTTGCCTATTTGAGACAGGGAGATATGGTCGCCCTACTTAAAACACCTTTTGTTTTCTTTCTACAGGACCTGGCTCCAAGTGTTCATGCTGGTTCTATGTTGCTGTAGTCCAGGGACTTACCATACTGGTTTTGTTGGCTGTTAAAATCACCTGTTGTGAGTGCAACTTTCCAAATAACCTTTGCTTAACTCATTCAGCTATGTGCATGTTATATCCTCCGGTAAGGTTTATTAGTGTGCATTTAAAAAGACATAATGCAATATTATGGGCCATTATTTAAATGCGTAAATCAGAAAATTCAAATATTAATGTTGCCACAAGGACATTAACTATTTTACACACAGGACAGTACTCGGATATTGTATATTCACTCTGTAGGGGATTTCAGTGTCTTATGAGAAACTTAATATTTACAATTCTAGATTCATGAACTCAAATTGTCAGCTGTCCCCTTATATGACTGGCCCCTCAGATAGTTCTCTTCCCAAGGAAATTAAAGGTCTTTAGCGGTCAGGAACTCAGACAAAAACCCAGAAGTGACCATCACGATCATCTAGTGCCAGGGTTTCCCCACCTGTGGGTTGTGACTCAAACGTGGGTCACGATTACATTTGAAAAGGGTCACTGACTGGGCTGGGCAGCTCCACAGGTGACTCTTAAGAAGCCATTCAGGCTGATGTAAATCTCAACTTTTTAATTGGCTTAACGGCCATCAGGCAGTCAAACCAATCAATTAACCTGATACCATTTTAGCGCTGCAGGGCAGAGAACTGCATACCTGCACAGGAAAAAGCAATAGAGGAGAGAGTTAGGGAGCCAAAGGAGCGGTGCCCCACTCAGCTGAGGTAGGTGGTGGTGGAGGGACCTGGCTTGATGGTTGGCAGGCTTGAGGTTGGGAGGGAGGGCTGAGAGCTGATCAGTTTCGTGCCCCAGCTGGCTTCCAGTATCTGTGGGAAGTGGGGTCCCCGCAGCCCCCAGAAGGGTTCCCATGGCTGGCCCCCCAATTAATGCCTCCCCACAACCCTAGCAAGGGGATAGTGGTTCTTGCTGCCACCTGGGGGAACTATCCCCTGGTGGCTACAATAGTGGTTTGCTTGCTGCTGCTGGGAGAAAGCCCCTCCCCTCAAAAAAAAATTGGAGGTACACACCTCCTAGGCCTGCAAAGGACCTTGGGAACTCAGCTAGTCCAATCCCCTGCCCTCTGAGCAGGACCAAGCATCATCCCTGATATCTATTTGCCCTGATCCCTAAGTGGGCTCCTCAAGGAGTGAGCTCACCACCCTGGGTTTAGCAGGCCAATGCTCAAACCACTGAGCTATCCCTCCCCCTGGAAAGGTGAAAAAATATGTACTGTGTGCTAACCCATTGCACCACTGGAGCCCCCACTGACACCCCCATGCCTCTAGCAACTGGCCCTCCACCAAAAATATTTTTGGGGGCTTTATGATGCTGGGGTAAGTCTCCCCAAGCAGAAAACAATGTTGGGTGCTAGCTGCCACCGGGGGGAATTGTCCCTGTGGTTATTGAGTTATGTGGGGACTTTCTGCCACCTGGGGGAAAACTTCCCTGTGAACCCCTACCACACCCTAGCAAGTGGACCACCACCAAGAATCCCCATGTTGGCAATGTCTGTTGAGCAAAGAGGGAAGGCAAAGATCTTCTTTCCTACACTTTCCTATCTTCTTTCTTTTAATTTTGAGAGTATTTTCCTTGTGTTATTTGCTGGGATTGGATGCAGTCACAGGAGGGGGGAACACTCAGTGGATGGCCAGTTGAGAGCACAGCCTGGGCACAGAAGCCTTATAGTGCACCAGAAAGCCAAAGACTCTCCCCTCAGCAACTCTAAGTTTTCAAAAACTTTCCTATCTTCTCTTCCTTCAAGCTTTTAGGGATATTTCACTGACATCACCCATGTTGGCAATATCTGTGTAATTAAAGCGGGAAGTCAAAAATCTTTTTTCCTACACTTTTCTATTCTCTTTCTTCTAAATTTGAGAATACAGTCCAGGTCCCTGTGTTATTTTCAGGGATTGGATGCAATGATGGGAGAGGGGACACTCAGTGGATGGCCAGTTGAGAATTCAGCTACAGAAGAAAGACATTTCTGTAAACATTTTTGCCATCTCTGTGGATGCCCAACTCTTCCTTCCTTCCAGTGAGAAAATGGATGTTTGCTTGGCTGTTAGCCGGCGGCCAGGTAATGTGCGGTGAGGTACTCCCCTGGGTCCTAAACAACCCAGTTTTTTACTGTTAGAGCAGGCAGCTCCTAGCACACTCACCCACAGCCAGGCTGTAGTAACCAAACCGTTAAAGTTCTTTTGTTGTGCCGGCTGTGTTGCAGTGACAAAAGGGTTAACAAAATAGTTAGGCTTGGATCTTAACTAGTTACAAGTTTATTAAGCTACAGTTATAAGTGTGGGGTTACAAAAGGCTATTGTTTACTTCTTATATGCTAGCAAAGTACAGGTGTTAACAAGTTACGTTACAATCCAATACAAAGATATCAGTTATCATCTAACACAATGATATCTTGATACTAGTTACAGAGCTCTAATTCTTTAGCTGTGCACAAAAAAAGTCAGAGACCTAGCATGGGTGTATCTTACCCTCTCTGCGTCTCTCGATACCAGCGTAGCCAAGCCGGATCGGTCACTCAATTCCGCGGAAAGATGAATACGAGGTTGGGCGTCCCCAGTAGTGGACCTCGGGAGGCAATCACCTGACCCGACCAGCAGGAAGTTGGTTGAATGCACTCAAAGTTAGAGTTCTGCTGGACCCATCTTTTATACCCCCTTTTGGGTTACGTATTCTCTTTCTTATCTATGGTGCCAGATCATACTGGTTTGTCTTTGTGACTCCAGTTTGTTACAAGGGCATTTCTACTTAGTTTGCACTTGTAAGACAAGAGATAAGCAATTTAGGAGTACAGGACATTCTTTTGTGCGGGCGGGGCACGTCCCCTTCTGGGTGATTGTGTGTGCATCATATTGATCAATGCCAGCTGGGGTGATTTCTTGAGGGTTCACCCCCGCCCCCATGTTGACAGTCTGGCCTGTTAGCCTTCTAGCTGTACTTTCTGCTTCTCAGGGTCACGATAAGCCAGCATATCTGGGCCTCAATGAGGGCATCAAAGACTGTGCTGTCAGCAGCCATTTCCGTGCCCTGTGTGCTCCTCAGTGGCGGGGGGGGGGGGGCAATGAGCAAGCTGGCTTGTAAGGGGGAGACTTTGTCTGGCTACATTGGCACAGGAGGAGAATGAGGAAAATGCAATGTGGGAAGATGATGTTAAAGACCCGCAAGCATACCCAGAATGCTATGGGATGAGGGAAGTGTGGGTTAGGTTCCCACAATGCACTGTTACAGCAGTCAGTGTTTGCCAATTTGAGTGTGGCAGCAATAAGTTGACTCTTTGAGGAGCACATGGGGAGGAGGTTGGATGGTCAAATTCAAACTTATAAATTCCAGAATTACAAAATTGATATTAATACATTCAAATATATTGTGTAGTATACATGCAGCCTCAGTTACTAAAGTCCTCAGATCATGACTTAAAGACTTCAGATTACAAAGAATTCACCCGATATACAAGTAAAACCTGCAAGTGACGTCATGCTGCAGAAGTAAGTCTCAGGGTGAACAAACTTTTTACAACAGGCCCCACTTTTCATCTCGCAATTAGCAGGGCCACCCCAATCTGTCTACCTTAATCCAAACCAATGGCAATTTCAGCTACTTTCATATAAAAAAATCATTTCATCTTGTGTAAAAGAATAAGTCTGTAGAATGTAAAATAATTAATAATGAGAATATAAATGTGACTACCCCTACATAAGAACAGTAACAAATTTAACATTTTTAATTAGATGGATGAGGCTGACCCCCAGCAGCTGATTATGCTGCACCATTCTTATGAAATATCACACCCACTGAGGGGGTCACCTTCCACTTTGCTCACCCTTGAGTTACACCCTGAACAGTTGAGCTAGGCTCCCTAGCCAGACACCTGAAAAGTAATTTGTGTAGTAATTCGGAGCCCTCCCCATTAGTGCCCTATCACCTGCCATTGGAAATGTTCGCAGCTAGCAGTCAAAGATCAGCTGCATGCCATTGCAGGCAGTCCCAGCTTACCATTGCATCCATAAACTAACCAAGGTCAGTCTTGAAGAGGGGTAGGTATTTTGCCCCCATTGCTGCCGGTGGGAAGCTGTTTGAGAATTTCACTCCTCTGATAGTGAGAACCCTTCATTTAATTTCACGCCTAAACTTGCTGATGGCCAGTTTATATCCATTTGTTTTTGTTTCTGCACTGGCACTTAACTTGAATAACTCCTCTCCCTCCCTTTTATTTACCTCGCTAATGTATTTATAAACAATAATCATTTTCCGCTCAGCTGCCTTTTGTTTAGACTAAACAAGTCAAGCTCTTTGAGTCTCCTCTCACAAGGTGGGTTTCCCATTCCTCAGATCATCCCAGTCACCTTTCTCTGTACCTGAATAGCTCCAGGCAAACATCCTTACAAACCAAAGAATATAGGAACTTGCTTAATTTTAGACGCATGCTTAAATCTGATTGACATCCCTGGTATAGAGTGTGTGATTTAAGTTATGGATGTGCTTAAGTGCTTTGACAAAGCAACAGTTCCATGAATGTGAAGCTTAAAAGTTATGCCTCTTTCTGCTTTGGGGTGTGATGTGGTTAAAAAATAACTCCCTTCCCTCACCACACTAGTCTTCATGTATACTCTGACTCTCAGTTGCCACCCCTGACAGGAGCAGTTTCCTGGTCTCAGGAATGGCAGAGATTTGGGAACCAGGCAGCAGACTGGCTCCCAGTTCCCCTCTGCTTCCAGAGCTGGGAAATTGAGCAGGGCAACAGCCCTGGTCAGTTTCTTGGCTCCAAGGAGTGGAGGGGAGTTGGGAGCCAGGCTGCCATGGTTCCTAGCTCCTCTCCACTGGCTGGGGCCAGGAAACTGACCAAGGCTTCTGCCCTGCTCAGTTTCCCTTCTATGCAAGCAGAGGGGAACTGGGAGACAGGCTGGTTCCCAGTTCCCAGCTGCTTGCAGGACCTGGGAAACTGACCAGTACATGGCTGGTCAGGCTCACCACCACTCTGGGAGACAGGAAACTGACCAGACCTGGTGGGCTGGTCAGTTTCCCGGCTCCTGCAAGCCCAAGTGAGCCAGGAACCAGGCTTCAGCCTAGTTTCTGTCTCCCACATGACTTGCATGAAAATTTGATGTAAAAAAGGGGTTGCAGAAACAGCACCCCTGTGTAAGTTGAGGATTCACTGTAATTGAAAGTTGTAATGTCATAACCATACCTGTTCTCTACCAAAGTAGGCAAGACCTGAATTTCTTATGGAGAAAACAAGCAGGGAAAATCAAATTTAAACCAAAAAACAACAAAGATAAAAATGCCAGACTTTCTTGGCAACAAGAAAGGTTCAAACCTGTTTTGATTCCTGTGCAAACTGCATTCTGACTCTGCTCTCTGCAATATGACTGTGCTTTCTGTCCCTCAGAGGACAAGACTTCATATTAACCATGCTCTCTTCTCTTGCATTCAAGTTTGGATGGATTATTCTAAGAGTCCGTCCAAGCATGGGACAGCCTGCATTGAAAACACTACAGTTTCGGCAGAAACTCCACGCTCGGGGAGATGCTCTTTGACCATGCATAGATTAATGGAAGATCTTTGTGAAGATAAAAAGGGTGAGGAGTTTTAGCACCTCTGTAAAATGAAACCTGTGCACTGTGAAATGAGACAGTAACATGAAAACTTCTGCTCTTTGTTTAATTCCCCTCTTCTATAACAACCTGAAAGTGTTATGGGCCAGAATCTGGCTTCCCTACTATATGAGCGGGTCTATTTTTAAGCAGTGGAACTAAACAGAGGAAGGTACTACTCACAATGAATGTTTCAGAATCTAGCTCCGATGTTACGGTTTAAACAGTATTTACAGTTTTTAATGTCATTTTCCCAGCTGAGTTAGGAGAACTAACTTTTTCTTGACCCTTCAGCGGTCGTAGCATAAAACCTGGTATAATCTCAGAATAGACAATCCAAATTGTCCCTCTTTTATTCAGCTGGAAACTGACTTCATTTGTGTAACGGTAATCTTATATCTTGTAGTCTTTCTTTGCAGAAACTTCCACTCTGCCTCACTTGCTCTAAGCTGCTTGTTCCCCATCCTCTCCTCATCACATTAGATTATAGGATTTTCATGGCAAGGACTATTCCATCTCCAGATATATCTAGACTTACAGTGCGGGGGTCGGGGGTCGGCATGCCATGCTTGATCTTCTAGAGATCGAATTTTGCTGTCTGTGAAGATGTGGCAAAATTGATCTCTCCGGGATCAGCCATCAACCCTGGTACTCCAGGCTATCGTGTGGAGTAAGGGATGTTGGCGTGAGCCTGAAGCGCTCCGATCCACACAGGGGTAGGAAGTCTATCCCGATACCTCGATTCTAGCTACTCTAATGACGTAGCGAGATTTGCATATCTGTAGTCAACTTTCTCTCTGTGTGTGGACCAAGCCTCAGATGGGCATTTTTCCAAGCTGCTAGGAATGGCTAAGACACAAAGAAGAGTCATCCTGTCTGTTATACACACACACAGGTGTAAGTCACTGATTTATTTCAGGTTAACAGAAAACAACCAAGCAAGCAAGAATAGTCACAGACTGCATCTCAACCACTGAGAAGAAAAAGGTGACTGCTGCTGCCTTCAGGCTCCTAGAAAGTCATACAAGCAGCAAGCAAAAGTGCAGGAAACAAAAGCACAAATAGAAACTCAGCTAGAGGGAAGCAAGCATGTGCTCTAATTTAGGAGTCTCAAACTCTATCTACGGGCCAGGCCATATTCACAAGGTGGCTTGGGAGACCTGGCAGACCACGGGTGTGCAGCTGAAGCCGCTCCCCAAGCCCCAGCCATTCCCTGCCTCCTTTTCTGCCATCCGCTGTTGATTGCCATTGGGCTGACAGTTTGAGATGCCTGCTCTGTGTAATGCTTCCCTAAATGAGCAGTTAATCCATTCAGTGATTATGAGATGAATGACAGATGCCTGTAAAATACAGGACAATTGACAGTTGTAACATTTCACCAAGGCTATTTAATTTTCCAAAGTTTACTGTTAGCAGCTGGGAAGCTATTTGCTTCCACACACTATCTAGAGTCAGGTTGGCCTCACCTCAAAAACTAGAAAATGTAGCCATATGATGTAGTTTTAAACTCTCCTGGGTAATCTTGTAATTTTCTACCATTCGAGAGACAAGCATCCAAGTAACTTTGGGACCCTGTACCTGCTTCACGCAGCATCCTAAGGCACTGTGGTCCATAGACCAGTAGTGACCCCTTGCTGGCACTCTGGCCCCACAGAACGCCCTACCACACCAAAGTTCTTGCCCAGGACCAGCTTGCTGCTGTGGGCGGGGGGGAGGATGGGGCAGCCCTAATCCCGGCAGAGCGGATTTGACCTGTGGGGGGTGGGGGTGGGGCAGAAGTGTATTGCTGTTCCCCCTCCCTGCAGCTGAGCCAGAAACTGCTGGTGCGAGGGTTTCAGCCAACAGGACCGGTGGAGGGCAGTACCTGGGAGTGGTGAGGAGCACGGAGCCAGGTAAGCGCTCCTCCACCACTTCCTTCATTGCCAGCCCTCATTCCCCTCAGGCATATTCCTCCCATGCAGCTCTGCCACCCCTAGCCTGCTCCTGCATGCCCCCTCCTGTCCAGCTGTCCCATCCCCAGTCCACCCAGTTCTCCTGCCCTACCCCCATGCTTCTACTTCTGCACCCACCCTTCCTCGCCAGCCTGCTCCCGTACCTTCCCTGCCTTCCAGTCCTCTCATCCTCAGTTCACTCCTGCACCCTCCCTCCCAGCCAACCCCCCACTCCCAGCACCTGACCTCCCACCCAACCCCCCACCCTCACCCCCATCCTTATCTTTATCTCACTCCCTGGCAATCCCCTCCTGCACAATTAACCTCTCATTTTGGGCCTCACCTCAGAACCCTTCGTGGGCAGAGGTCAGGAAATCCACTGAACCGTAGACCCCAAAGAGTTAATCTGGCCTGTCAGAAGCCTTAAAGCTTGGCCCTCCTTGCCTGCTTACCTGCTGTGGGGCCGGGGCAGCGGGGGGTGAGATATATCTGTTGGGGCCACACCAGTGAGGGTTGGGCCTTTGTCTTTTCTTGTTTGGGGGGTAACTTCCACTTATGTGAGAGGCATTTGTCTTCTGTATATCAGGGGCCCGCAAACACCGGAAAAGATTCCCCACTCCTGCCATAAATAGACACCATTAAAACCTTTCTTGGACATAAATTAATATTTTAGTTTATTTAAAACAAAGTTTGATAAGCTAACATAATAATACTGGTAATGCCCTTAATCTGTTTAATTATTTTGACCAATATTTCTTTTCTTACTATTTATACATGCCACCTTATGTTATAGATCCAGTAGCCCCATATGAATAATTTCATATTTAAGGTAAACAAAGACATTTTTGTCATCAAGGGTGCTTGGCTGGTGTTCCTCGGAAAGGTTTGTGTTGAGCGGGGTGCGCCACAGGCCAAAAAGTTTAAGAGCCATGGTAGAAAATGGGATGGGAGTGATTAAACCATTTGTGATGCTGGTTAATAATCTTCTTTACCCCCAGGAGGAGCTGAGTGTCTGCTCTGCCGCCCAGGCTGGGAGCTGCACAGCAGGAGATGTTACTACTTTTCAAAGCAGAAGCAGAACTGGACTGCCAGTGTGCAAAACTGTTCCGGTAGAAAATCCCAACTGCTTGTTGTAGAAGATGAAGCTGAGTTGGTGAGTTTGGGAACCTCCCACATTATAGCCAGCAACCCCCCATGTCATTCAGACACTTCACTGAAAAATACAAATGTAAGCTAGGTTTTATCAGAACCTCTGACCAAACAGGGTCTCCCTAAGAAACAGTATGTAAATGAGCCTTTATCTCGTTATAAACAAGAACACTGGGAAGAAGCCCAGCGGGAGCATGGCCTGGACTTCCCTTTAGCTGCCATCAAGGCTCCGATAGATTATTGGAAAGCTCTTCTACAAACTCAGTGGCCTTCTATGAGTTTGTGTGAAGCTGGTGGGGAGATGATCAGGAACCTCCTTCCGGTGTAAATGTGGAAGCAGCATAGGATCCTTCTTAACCGTCGGGGTAGTTAAACACTCGAACAAGTTACTTAGGGAGGTTGTGGAATCTCCATTGCTGGAGATATTAAAGAGCAGGTTAGATAGCCACTTATCGGGAATGGTCTAGATGGTGTTTGGTCCTTCTGAGAAGGCAGGGGTCTGGACTTGATGACTTCTTGAGGACTCTTCCAGTTGCAGTGTTCTATGATTCTACGGTCACCAAGAAGGCTGGGAGCACAGTCCAGGGTTTTTTGCACATGGTGAGCACACTGCCGTGGCAGGACAGGCTTGGTTGGTTCTGCTGTTGAGTGGGAGCTTTGGGCTGTGAAGGGCCCGCCCAATCTCTCTTTGCAAATAAGAAGTTAGAGTCCTTTTGGCTGTTTTAGGTGCCTGTTATGTTCTCCTAAGCACGAGGCTTTTGGGAAAAGCAGCTATAAGGATTGCCACATGCCTTAAGATTATTCTACCCAACAGGTTACTGGTGTGTCTGAGTCTTGTCTTTCGTGTGTCTAAAGGTCTGAGTTCAAAATGAGCATGTGATGGCATGAAGAATGAGGCAGAATTGAAATGCCCCATCAGCATGCAATGTATTTCTGTTTAATCCACAGGAACGCATAGGAAACAAAACAGAAAATAACTATTACTGGACTGGATTAAATTTTCGTGAGAAAGAGAGAAGATGGATGTGGCTTAGTGACTCCCAGCTGGAAGGAAACAGGCTGAGGTTGTGGATGAATTTTTATTCATATAAATGTTGTGACATTAATATAAATACAGATACGGCTCTGAGTCCATAGCTGTGGGCTCAGTACTTCCCAGTGCACGAAGCTTGTACTGAACATATTTATATCCATCTTAGATTTCAAAGTCTCCAGGCTGCCCTGTTTCATGGAGATTAAGTTCTTAGCTATAATCACAGTCTTTAGAGGGCAATGGTGCTGGTGATGATGTAAGTAGGTCTGATGCTCAAATTCAAATCACTGCATGCCATGGCTGCTAAGGCCTTGTCTACATGGTTGTTTGGGGCTATTTTGTAGGAAGTATTTAGGGCTGTAAAGCAGTCCCATAGAAAAAAACCCTAGTGCTTGTCCATAACAAGGTTACGGCCACACTGTAACTTAAGTTAATCAATTGCCAGTTAAGTCAAGTTGCAGTTTTATACAGGGTAAA
The DNA here is from genome assembly GCF_033958435.1 of Carettochelys insculpta. Lineage (NCBI taxonomy): Eukaryota > Metazoa > Chordata > Testudines > Carettochelyidae > Carettochelys > Carettochelys insculpta. The sequence goes on along the minus strand of NC_134137.1, from coordinate 233,767,675 downwards.
CCCATGTTGCTCACCCTCTTTTTACATAAAGAGAGAAGCAAAACTGCTTAGCTCCCTCTGGCCTCCAGGTAACAATTATCTTTACACTGGGTTTGGTAATAAACAGAAGTGATTTTATTAAGTATAAAAAGTAGGATTAAAGTGGTTATGAGTAACAGCATGCAGAACGAAGTAAGTTACTAAGCAAAATGGAGCAAAACAAGTCAGCTAAGCTCACTACGCTAAGCACACATCTATGCTGCGGAGAAGCTTGATCCTGCCATGCTCAATATTCTGGAGTTCAAACTAGTGCATGTAGTGGGGATGCGCTAAATCAAATTGACAGAATACCCCTGTCAACTGCAGTAATCCTGCTGCCCATTAGGAACAAGGGAAGTCAATGGGAATGCAGGCTCCTGTCGACCTCCCTTAATGGAGACCAGGCAGAAGCTCAAATTGAGGTATGTTGACTTTACCTACATGATTAACATAGCTGAAATTGCTTACCTTAATTCAACCTTCCCCTGTCCTGTAGATCTGCCCTAGAAACTTGTTACCCTCACACTAGTTCTAAGCATCTTCTTTCACAACTGGAAAGTCTCCAGTTTGGGCCCAATCCTTCTGACACTGAACATTAAGTTGTTTCCAGCAGACATGTTAGGAGGTAAACAGGGGTGTTCTCAGGACTGGCCCCTGCAGCTCCCCGCTTAAATAGGCTGTGCAGAAGATGGGAAGGCTTTGTTTGCTGGCAAGCCTCCTCTACCCCTTCATGTGAAAAAATACTAAATCGATGATGGATTTTCATATTAGGTGACCTAAACACAAGATTTGTGGGGACTCTGAGCCCCTACGGTGGGATGGCTCATAAGGAAAACAAATCCCTTTAGAGATCATTGTCCATAGCAAGGTGCCATTAAGTTTCTGGAACACCTTTAATGGCCCTTGCTTAACTTGTATTGATCAGTAAAACAGGTATGTGTACTTAGACATGGGCATTACACTGAAAATGCGATGGATCATTGAATCAGTTATGGATGCTTTGGATGCTCACTGACACTCTGGGTGGGATCCCCCTAGCAGCAGGCCCAGTCTTTGATCTGGGTTTAGCCCTCCTAGCAAAGGAGATACTCAGAAAGAATTTTCATGCTTGCACCCACTCCAAAATCTAGAAATGTATGTGTAAGTAGTAGACGTGGGCGTTACACTGAAAATACAATGGATCATCAAATAAATTATGGTTCGGTTGGCTGCTCCAAGCCTTACTTGGAGAACTGTGGTAATTGTAGAGCTGTTACATTGCCTTCAATGGCCTTTGGATCAAGCCATACAAAAATTTGCTCTAGAAGCACAGTCACTCTAGTGACAAAGCTTTTTCTTCTGTTGACCGAAAAGGCTTCTGAATGCCCTAGGGGACACTCTGTCCACAGTAATCAATGCTCTATGGTGCCTGCCTCTGGCCCTTCTTAAAGCTGCTGGGAACCCAGAGACCCTGTGGTAGGACCCACCACCTGACCCTATGCCCAGCCCAAAGTCTTGGCTCTGTCTTTAGACCTCCTGGCAAAGAAGATCCTCAAAACAATAATTTGCACCCTTGAACCCAATCCATAACCTAGAAATGTCCGTATAGGTACACATGGGCGTTACACTGAATGTCTGCCGGATCAACTTTTTCGATGGCACTTCCTGTGCTTACAGGCAACGGGGAACCAGGGGTTAATTACGGAGAGGGAGGGTGAGAAACGGCTGCCACATTGGACTGAGTACACTTTAACTCCTTAAATGAGGATCCCTTGGAGGGCAAGGCCCTGCCTCTGGGCGCTTGATGCTCTGAAGCCAGCCCCCGAATATTAGGCGCCGAGGGAGACTTCCCCCTAATAGCTGCCAGTGCTGGAATATCTCGGTAGCTGGAGACTTTCCCCAGCCAGCTGCTACCCCTCAAAAATCTTAGCCGCTGAGGGAGACTTCCCCTGGGAGGCTGCAAGGCCCCTGGATAGCTGCCAGCTCCCGAATATCTTAGTCATCAAGGGAGACTTCCACCAGGTGGCTCCAGGACCCTCAGCACAGGCAAGCTGCCTGGCAGCATGTTCAGCACGTCCTTTTATCGGTTCGGGGTCAAGTCACGTGATGCGGGCGAGGGATAGTTCCAGACTGCGTGGCACCTCTCGGGGAGGGGAGGGAGGAGATGTGGGGGGGCAGGACAAAATATAAATGGCTGAAAAGAAATTTTTCGTCCTATCAGACAAGCACGACCCCCCTACCCACAGCCTAGCTGCCATGTGATGTCAGGGGAGGGGCCAGCAGCTGGTGCCAGGTAGCACAGAAAAAAAAAAAGACAGCTAGCGGAAGTAAACACAGAACCACAGACCCCACAGCCACATTAGTAGCAGTGAAAGAAGGAAGATTTTTCAGCCTCTTATGACGCTACAGCCACGGGCTTCCACGTGCTGAACTGAACCGGTCTTCCTGTTGCCTAATTCCTGCGCACCTGAGAACAGTGGAGATGGAAGAGGCCAGAGCAGAGAACTGTGGGGCATTGTGGGGCACAACCAGGGCATGTCTGGAGGCTAATGAATGTGATTGAAAGACATGGCGCTTCCTCTTTACCCTTCATTCAGAATTTTAGATTCGAACTGAACACTACACCCATCAGGGTCCGACAAAATTCTGATATCGATATCATGTCGATTTTAGTGCTCCATAAATTGAGCTAATGGAATTTACAGTGAAGACAGGCACTTGGTAAAATCGGGCTAATTGACCTAAAATTGATATTATCTCGTAGTGTAGACGTAACCTAAGACTCAACATTTTTCTTTGTACAAGAGTTTTCCTCCTCTTGCTGATAACATTCATGGATATGAGGACCTCTGAATTCCTACTATTAGTGCCAGCTCTCCAAGGTTCCCTGGACATGTGACATCTGTCCAGTCAAATGGATTGCAATCCTGCATATGACAGCCCAGCCACATAAGGAAAACACACGCATGCATCAAAGTAAAATGACCTGTGTTCCCTCATCCCAACCTCTGCTCTTGTCTTTGTATTTGTACAAAGTTCTGAGCTGGCTTCTCAATAAGCAGATTTTGTTTTCTTTTTAGGCTGATTGGAGAGGAGTTTGGCAAGAACTGTACTGCTTTGAACAAGAGTAAGTTATACGCTGAGTCATGCTCAGCGGAACACAATTGGATCTGCAAAAAAAATGCAACCCTGATGGCTCCCTGAATGCTCCAGGACATGAGACACTGTCCCTTGTAGGATAGAGCTTTTTCTTGTACTTTATGATATATTAATGTAAATAATCTTAAGAGTGTTGCACAAAAAACAAAGCATTTGGCAGTCCTCTGGCTGGCTGCATTAGGGCTAGGTTTGTATTGTAATGCCTTCACTCCACGCTGTCTGAGGCAATAAAATGTTTTGATAAGCAGAGTATAATAATTAATGCACCATAAGTAAGCTAGTAGCACATTCAATCCAAGGGAAAGCCATTGCCTCAGCATCCTTTTAATTCACCTGTTCAGATTCCAAATGCTTTTTGTGTCAGGCCAATCCATGTGCTTTAATATTTAGTGACAAATGACATATCCATTAACTTTGGAAGTGCTGTGACATCAGAGATGATCTTTATACTGTGTCCATCTGGTGCACATTAAGGCATTACTCATAACCCCATCTTTTGTTTAAAGTCAACTTTCGTATTGGTAATACTTTCAAGACAAAACTCTGATGCAATGGAAGGTTATTACCTGCCTGTTGCTGAGGGTGTTGTGCGATCAGGGGAATCATTTGGATCATTGTGCCCTGCCATACCTAAAGATTACTTATAAACAGTACACACGAGTGTCAATATTAACTAACTGGATTGGAATTTTTTTTTCTTTTTTTTGGCTGAGAATCTAAGACACTTCGGCCCAAATCCTAGAATCACAGAAGTGTAGGACTGGATGGTACTTTAATAGGTCACCTACTCCAATCCCAGCGACTAAGGCAGGACAAAATAGAAACTAGACCATCCCTGAGAGGGGCTCATCTCACTTCTTCTTAAAAGTATCCAGTAACGGAGATTCCACAACCTCTCTGAAACTCAGGTTGTCCAGGTGTCTGTAATGCTCAGTCCAAAAGGGTCTCTGGTGGCTCTGGTCAGCACCATTGCCTGTGGCTCTGAGACATAGGGACAGCCAAACAAGCTCTGCACTCTCCCACCCCCCCAAAAAAACCCACTCATTATTTGGGAACTGCAGCCAATCACAGCAGGGGCAGGCGGTGTACACAGCACAGATGAGCAGCTCTATGCCTCTGTGGAGGGGCCAGACATGCTGGCTGCTTCTGGGAATAGCCAGGGAGGGAGCCTGCCTTTACCCTTCTGTACTGCTAACTGAGGCCACCTCAGGTAAGTGATGCCTGACTGAGGCCCATGCCCTGACTGGAACACCCTCCTGTACCTTCACTGCCTTTCAGAGCTTGCACTCCAACACTTTACTCCCAGCTTGAGCCCCTACCCAACTCTAAACCTCCTGCATCATAAACTCATCACCAGTCTCTTTCCAGAGCCTGCATCCTCAGACTGAACTCTTTCCCTCCTGCATCCTGACCCTCATCCCAGAGCCCCACCCCCCACAACTCTGAGCTATTCATTTCTGGCCCTATTCTGCAGACCACACCCCCCTGCACTGCATGCCCTTGCCCCAGCCCAGCCCAGTGAAAATGAGTGAGGGTTGGGGAGAGCAGGGGGTGGAGTGAGTGGGGGAGGCTGATTCAGCCAAGGCCACTTTAGTCTACTTGCATAGATGTACACTGCCTCTCTGTTGACCCATATACATCAAATGGACATGAAGTAATTAAGTGAGCATAACAGGCAAATTAGATAGGTGGAAGAAACTTGGTACAGTCAACACCTACATTATTAGATCAACATAAGAAAGCTTCTGTTGACCTAGGTTTCTTGTGTGGATCTTAGTATGTAGACTTCTAGCATCTGTACAGCAATCACTTACAAAATTTGTCAGTACTGTATTTTATTGTCTTCCTTCATGCGATGGAACTGAATGGACACTTTTTCATTTGACCGTTCCTTGTCAGTTTCTACCTTACTTTATGAACTTCTACCCCTCCTCCTTGGTAGGATATAGAGTGTTCATCTTTCTAATTTTACAAGTCAGCAACCTGATTCCACTTTCATTAGGTGGAGACCAACCTCCCTGCATAGCCTTTTCCATTCCCAAAAGGCTCCCTAGTTCCCAATATGCCTAAATCCCTCCTCCCAAACAGTCTCATTCACTGAGACCTGCTTTTTGTCCATGAACACAGTCAATTCCAGGTACACAATTCTAGCTACACTATTAGTTTAGCTAGAATCGATGTATCAGAATTGACTTTGTTCTGTGGTGTAGCTCTTTGGGCTTGTGCCAATGTCTGCAAGCAATGCCTTGGAGTACCACTGTGGAGTACTAAGATTGGCAGCCAAGCCCAGAGAGATCGATTGCAGGACGTTGAATGTGCGGTGAGTATAGACATACCAACATTGATACCTTGAAGTTCTGCCGCACTGACCCTAAGTCATGAAGCTGAAAGAATTTCAGAGAGTTCTACTATGGAGGTCCTGAACTTTACTTTCTCATGTAGCAGCGCAAATTTGGCCTCCAGGATCTCTCTCCTATCTTTCCTTTGTCACTGATACAGCATTTATACTATAGCTGCTGCCTCCTACTCAGCTCTGCACATAAATCTGGCTAGATGTCTCAGTCAAAAGGCCTGTGACTGTCTCACACAACAGTTCAAGCAAGTCACCACACGGATCTCTGGGTCATCAGAACCCCAGCTATTTATATTTCTATGGATTGAATCCCCCATTACAATTTCCTGTCCTTTCATACTAACAGGGCTCCCTTAGCCCTGAAAGCCACGATAGCATGGCTGTGGGATTGTTTCACTTTAGTCAGAGGTAAAAGTAAGCAAGTGTGCCCTGGTGCACAGATTCTACAAGAGCTGTCTGAGCTGTGGCAAAAGCCAGTAGGAAGCTATTTGAAAAGCAGGCAGGGGCCTGGGTTGCAACAAAACAGTACCTGTAAGAAATGTTGTTACTTTCTCCCCTAACTCTCCTCCAGCTTGATGTTCTCCTTCTCCCAAGACTTCCAGCCTCCTCTACAAGCTGCCTGACTGGAAGAGTGGGATAATTCTGTATCTTGACTTCTTTTTTCCCTTTCTTTGCTCTTCATTGACACAATTTTCCAGCCACCTTTTTCTTTGCCAGTGCCCATGAAGATGAGAATGAGAAAGAACTCAGTGAAGATGCAGATGATGAACCAAACACATAGGCTGAAACTTTGAAATGAATATTCAGCACCCCATTAGCATTAGGACACTTCTAGCTGCGGTGCTTCGAAAGCACCGCTTTTGACCGTGCATGGCTCAGCGCGGCTACGCGGGGGTCCTTTTCGAAAGGACCCCACACATTTTGAAATCCCCTTATTCTTCCAGCTGAGGAGAATAAGGGGATTTTGAAATATGCAGGGTCCTTTCGAAAAGGACCCCCATGTAGCTGTGCCGAGCCGCACACGGTTGAAAGTGGCACTTTTGGAGGACTATGGATGGAAGCATCTTAATGCTCATCAGGCGCCGAATATTCAATTCGGCGCCTCATTAGTAATCTTCGAAATGGCCATTAGCATGGCTATTTTGAAGATTTTTTTGTCAGTGTAGACGCAGCTGTGTAGACACTGCTCTTTCGAAAGTAAACCCCAGTTTCGAAAGAGTCCTTTCTCACCTCTTTTATGGGAAAAAGGATTCTTTCAAATATGGGGTTTACTTTCAAAAAAGCAGTGTCTTCCCTGGTTTTCTGTTTTCAAAAGAAACTATTTTGAAATAAGAATATGCAAATGAGGTTGCAGATATGCAAATCTGGCACCTCATTTGCATTTTCGATTTCCCTCCTTTGCACACCTCTTTTGAAAGAGGAATGCAAGTGTAGACACACCCTATTATATGTATGAAACCTTTGAGCAGACTCCTTAGCTCTGGTGCCCTCTGGTGACGAGTCATAGGAAGTGCGCTCCACAGAAGAAAAGGTCAAAATTCTCCTCCTGGGCTGTCTCTACGCTAACACAAATCTACTGACAGGAATAAGGGGATTTCAAAGTTCCCAGGGTCCTTTCGAAAAGGGCCCCTATCTGGACGAGCCATGCAGCAGCGGAAAGTGGCAATTTCAAAGAGCTGTGGCCGGTGGCTTGCTAATGAGGTGCTGAATATGCATTTAAGTGCCTCAGTAGAAATCTTCGAAATAGCCATTTGCATGGCCATTTTGAAGATTTGGGCTAGTGTAGACATAGCTCTGATTCTGAAGTAATTTTTGAACCCCTTTTTCCTTTTGTAATTTTACTGTTTAGCAGATATAGGGAATGGCAGCATGAGTCACCCAAGGAGGCCTGCAAACCTCCCTTCCTAATGAAATTTTTTATTTTTGCTTTTTTGAGGTTGGACAGACTGTCCATGCAGCAGTATCCAATTCATTTCAGCAGGACAGAGGATTAAAGGGGACTGAAAAGGTTAGGAAGGCAGGCTCAGCGGTGTTTTAGCACAGCAAGTGACAGTCAGAAGGGGATCTCTGTGACCAAACCTTTACAATTTGCTGTATTATATTTCTCGATGCAAAAAATAAGTTGAATGGTCTATAGTTTCCTGGGTTGTCCTTATTTCCCTTTTTAGAGAGAGGTATTCTATTTGCCCTTTTCCAGTCTTCTGGCATCTGTCTAATGTCTTAGATATCTAATTAGTCAGTTCCTTGTGGGTCCTAGGACGCATTTCATCAGGCCCTGGTAACTTGAAGCCATCCTGTTTTTCTAAGTAATTTTTAACTTGTTCACTTCCTATTTTAGCCTTTGATCCTAACTCATATTCACTATGCTGAATGCGCACTCACCACCAATTTTCTTGGCCAAAATGGAAACAAAGAATTCATAAAGCAGCTCTGTAGTTTTCATTTTTTTATTGTTTTGTTTCCCTGCACTGAGTAACAGGCCTACTCTGTCCATGGTCTCCCTCTTGCTTCTCATGTATTTGCAGAATGCTTTATTGTCACCTTTATTTCTATAGTTAGTTTGATTTCTTTTTGTGCTTTGGCTTTTCTAATTTTGTTCCTATATACTTGTGTTATTTGTTTATATTCATCCTTTGTCATTTGATCTAATTTTCACTTTTGAAGGACTCTTTTTTGTTTTTTATATCATTGAAAATCTCCTGGTTAAGCTAAGGTGGCCTCTTCCCATACTTACTTTCTTTCTTACACAGTCAGTTCATTCTTCTGCCCTAAATAATGTTCTTTTCAAAAATTGCTGACTTCAAATTTTTCCCCTTAGACTTGCTTCTGGTGTGATCTTATCAACCAACTTTCTTGCTATGTCTACACTAGAAGCATCAGTCTACAGAAGTTACTGTAGGACGAGATGTTCCAACAAAACTTCTGTCAAAAGATCACATATACACATTAAAGCGGATTGATTTTTTGATCCATTCTGTCAACAAAGGGTCCCCGGAGCATCTACATGGCTTTTTTTGTTGACAGTTTCTGTCAACAAAATGCATTTTGTGTGTAGATGCTCTGTGAGTTTTGTTAACAAAACCCCAGTTTTGTCTACAATACTCTCTAGTGCATATGTAGGCTCTGAGTTTGGTGAAGTCTGCCTTTCATTGTCTTTTTTTAAGTTTTTGCTGTTTTCCCTCCACCCATTCCTTAGACTCATGAACTCCACCATTTTATGATCACTTTCACCCAAGATTCCTTCTTCTTTCAAATTCTCAACAAGTTCCTATTCATCAAAATCAAATCTAGAGCTACCTCTTCCCTATTAGCTTTCTCCACCTTCTGAAATAAAAGTCTCTGATATATTCCAAGAATTTATTGGCTAATCTGCGCTTTACTGTGTTAAGATACTTGGTTTTTGTTACCCCTTATGCCCATTTTGTACCTCAGTTTTTCTAATTTTGTTCCTATATATATATATGTCGTGTTTGTTTATATTCATCCTTTGTAAGGTGATCTAGTTTTTACCATCACCACTAGCTGATGGGCTTTAGATTATTTTGTTATTTGTTAAAAAAACTCATCAACCTCTTCTTCATGACCTCATCTGATACCATTCAGCAAAAATTATTAAAACAGAAATAAAGATAAACCATGTTGCTAGTCACCACTATTTTAGATTTTAGTGACCGCTACTGCTACTTCCCAACACTGGGCATATCTTGGCACTTTTAAGGGCTCTTTGGTACTATTTCACCTCGCCTGAACATGCACCAGCTTTCATCATACTAATGCATCTAAATCATGTCAAATGCCATCAAGTGCTTCTACACCTGGACTAAGGTTTTGCTGGATTGTGGTGCCAAAACCTGGTTTAGGGAGCTCGGATCTGTAAAGCACTACACTAATGGAGTTAGAGCTCCACTGGGCTTGAACTACTCCATATGGACCCTGCTGTCATGCACTAAATGGTTAAATCAAGTCTACACCAACACACATTAGCTGGGTGTACATGAGGAATTCAAAACACCACACACTGGTGCACTCTACAAGTGGCACCTTCTTTGAGCAGACACCAGGGTTGCCTAGACAAGCCAAAGATTCACGGGAAGTCCATGGGCCACAGCGAACTGTTCCATGGGCCAGAAGTCTGTTTAATTCCCATGCTATAAAGTGGCATGGCAGCTGCTGCCAGGGGTTCAAAAGATGGTGGTCTCTGAGCTAAAGATGCTTTTTGCACCAAATCCAAGTGCTCCCTAGTGCAAGAAGGATTTTTCTTTCCTTTTTTGCTCCCTGTATACAGGATTCCTGATTTTCCTTGGAAAAAAGGGAAGGAAACACACTTGTGGGTGAGGGAAAGGGTGGCAGTGATAAGACCTATGCTGTGGGAGGACACATACCTGAAATGGCCTCACTGGCAGTTCTTTACAATTCCAGGCCTCCATATGGCTTCCCTGTGTTGGGCTGTTGCCCCTTGACATAACCACCTCTGGCAGCTGAAAGGCTGTCTTTATTTTTCCACTGTCCTTCAAGAAATTGGGGATGGTTTGCTGGGGGGTGTGGGGAGTGTGACATTGAAATGTATGGAATCTTGGGGGGGACACTTGACAATATTATATTAATATTGTAAAACTGCAATGAGTTATGCCAAATAAGCCATGTAAGACAGCTGCAAAATTGTTACAATCTGCCAAAGATGATAATCTCATGTGTTTGTATCATCTTAGTATTTTGGGTTATAGATATGGATAGCTATTTAGAAAAGCTAGACATACACAAATCCTTGGGTCCAGATTTAATGCATCCAAAGGTACTGAGGGAATTGGCAAATATCATTGCAGAGCCTTTGGCCATCATCTTTGAAAACTCGTGGAGAACAGGAGAGAGATGACTGGAAAAAGGCAAATATAGCGCCCATCTTTAGAAAAGAAAAGACAATCCAGGGAACTATAGACCAGTCAGCCTTACCTCAGTCCCTGGAATAATCACGGAGGGAATCCTCAAAGAATTCATTCTGAAGCACTTGGAAGAAGGGAACGTGACCAAGAATAGTCAACATAGATTCACCAAGGGCAAATCATGCCTGACCAATCTGATTAGCTTCTATGATGAGGTAACTAGCTCTGTGGACATGGGGAAGTCAATAGATGTGATACAGTCTCCCACAACATTTTTGCCCATAAGTTAAGGAAGTATGGATTGGGTACATGGACTATAGGGTTACGTCTACACGTGCACACTACATCTACACATCCTCCAGGGCTGGCAACGTCGACGTTCAACTTTGACGTTGGGCAGCACCACATCGAAATAGGCGCTGCGAGGGAACGTCTACACGCCAAAGTAGCACACATCGAAATAAGAGTGCCAGGCACAGCTGCACACAGGGTCACAGGGCGGACTCAACAGCAAGCCGCTCCCTTAAAGGGCCCCTCCCAGACACAGTTGCACTAAACAACACAAGATCCACAGAGCCAGAAGCCCTGGACTAAGGGCTGCTGCACACGGTGACCACAGAGCCCCGCAGGGGCTGGAGAAAGAGCATCTCTCAACCCCTCAGCTGATGGCCACCATGGAGGACCCCGCTATTTCGATGTTGTGGGACGCGGATCGTCTACACGTGCCCTACTTCGATGTTCAACTTCGAAGTAGGGCGCTATTCCCATCCCCTCATTGGGTTAGCGACTTCGACATCTAGCTGCCTAACGTCAATTTCAACTTTGAAATAGTGCCCAACATGTGTAGCTGTGACGGGCGCTATTTCGAAGTTGGCGCATGTGTAGACGCAGCCTAGGAGGGTTAGAAAGCTGGCTAGCTTGTAGGAACCAATGGGTAGTGATCAATGGTTCAACATATGGTTGATGGTTGGTTTCAAGTGGAGCGCTCCGAAGATTGGTTCTGGGGCTGGTATTGTTCAACATCTTTATTAATGACCTGTATTGATGACAGTAATGTAGGGGAGAGGTAGGTATGTTGGAGGGTAGGTATAGGGTCCAGAGTGACCTAGATAAATAGGAGGATTGGGCCAAAAGTAATCTGATGAGGTTCAGTGAGGACTAGTTCAGAGTTCTGAACATGGGACAGAAGAATTCCAAGCATTGTTGCAGGCTGGGGACCAACTGGCTGTGTAGCAGTGTATCAGAAAAGGGCCTAGGGATTAGAGGATGAGAGGGCTGGGTATGTCAGTAGTGTGCACTTGTAGCCAAGAAGGCTAATGGCATATTGGGGTGCATTACGAGGAACATGTCCAGCAGATCTATAGAAGTTGTTATGCCCGTCTATTCAGCACTTGTGAGGCCACATCTGGAGTATTGCGTCCACTTCTGGGTCCCCCAGTATAGAAAGGATGTGGATGCATTCGAGTGGGTCCAGCAGAGGGGAATGAAAATTATTAGGGGGCTGGACCACATGAGGAGCGATTTTGGGAACTGGGCTTAAATAGTCTGCAGAAGAGAAACGTGAGGAGTGATTTGATAGAAGCCTTCAATTTCATGAAGGTGGACTGTAAAGAGGATGAAGAGAGATTGTTATCAGTAGTGAGGGATGGAAGAAAAAGGAGTAATGGTCTCAAGTTACAGAGAGGGAGGTGTAGGTTGGATATTAGGTAAAACTATTTCACCAGGAGGGTGGTGAAGCACTGGAATGCGTTACCTAGACAGGTGGTAGTTTTTATGTCCCGGCTTGACAAATCCTTGGCTGGGATGATTTACTTAGGTTGATCCTGCTTTGGGCAGGGGGCTGAACTCAATGACCTCCTGAGGTCCCTTCCAGCCCTAGAATTCTATGATTCTATATCTATGTATGTTTGTACAGTAAGACCTTGAAATATTCACAGTGACATGCACGTATCTCACATTAGCGCGATTGGACGGGGACCTCAGAAGCTCCAGCCAGAGGCAGCAGCTGCTGCACAGGTGCGGCACTCATGGGAAGAGCTGGTTGTGCCAGCTCTTTCCTTTTTGACAGGTGGAGCTCCTCGTCCTCGCCTGTGTGGCGACTGCTGCCTCTGACTGAGCTGGGGGAGCTTTTAAAAGCTTGTAAAAGTCCAGGAGCCTTTTAATAGTGGGATCCTTGTTAACAAGGGGCTCCCTGACCCCAGTCTATGGTGACAGCACTCAGGGGAAGAACTGTTCCCCTTTGACAGATGATTTTCTCCCCACTTGCCTGTGCAGCAGTGGCTGCCTCTGGCTGAGCTTCAAGCTCCAGCAGCCAGCAGCCTTTTAAAGGGGGATCCCTGTTAACAAGGGACCCTCCGACTGCCCTGCACCGGCACTGAGGGCACCCCAGGCCATCTGCAATCCCCCTTCACAGGGGCAGCAACTGTTGCAGCTGAGGTGGCTCACACCTAGCCAGCCAGCAGCCTTTGAACATGGGGATCCCTGTTAAAAAGGGGATACTCACCCCTACATCCCTAGTGGCAGCACCATAGGGCAGAGCTGGCTGAACGAAGTGCTCTGCCAGCTCTCTTCCTCGTTAAAGTGGGGGGAATCCCCTGCTCCTGGCTGCAGCAGCGGCTGCTGGTGCTGAGCTGGTGACCTTGCACCCTCGACTTTTGTGAATTTTGAGTTACGCCTGGTTCTCCAGGAATGTAACTCTCATGCAAATCAATGCAAATTTGTGCTGTGCTTCTGGCTGATGTCACAGACAGTCTGGTATTGAACTGACTAGCCTGTTTGAAGGCCTATCAAGGCTCATCAGCTCTTTGACTGACCCACTGAGACAAGACAGTGGACACTCCACAGGATTCAGCAAGGCATGTAAAGGCATGACTAAGGACAGAGCTCTAATGCTTCCAGGGTATGGGCTGGGCAGTTTGTGTTAGGGACAAAGGAAGTAGAAGCAACATGGCAAAAGGAATATAAAAAACAGCTGCATCTTCTCCATCTTGTTCAGTCTCCCTTGCTGGAACAGTCTCACTTTATGTCAAATACATACTCATAGGTCAAGAGAGAGTGAGACCAAGAGACTGTAGGCTGGTGGTTAGAATGCTCACGTGGTAAGGGTTGACTTGAATTCCAACCCATGCTCCACTTAACATTAAATTATTTAATTCATTCTGCCACATGGGAGACTGTTATTGACACTACTTGTGCAACTGTGCATCAGTGCTAATGAGCTCACTATCTAGTTCTATGTTACCTAATGGTACAGCATTTAGATGGGAGAGCAAATAATAGGTGTGCCTACCAGAGTAAAGGTCACAAAATAGTTTCAATTAAAACCTAACCATTCTTACAACTTTTCTTAACATTTACCTTTAGAAGCTGACATTTCCCATGTTTGGTCTTTGCCTATAGCTAAAATTTTGAAGGCTTAATTCCATATGAGAAAGCATAAAAATACATATTCTCCAGTTCTTAGAAATCTGTGCCATTTAATATGCTTATCATAACAATCTAAGACATGAAACATGGCAGATGAATAGTTTTATGACATACATAGTTTGATATGTGTCACGAAGTATGGTTGTAAAAGACTAATATTTTGAAAATGCAACTACATGAATAAGCAGAAGTAAATTCTATTCCCCATAATTATGTTACTGCAACCATATATTGCATGATTTAACTATTTGAAGAGGTAGATGTGTTTCTGCATGTTCACGTGCAAGAACTAAGTTAGACATATAGGCTACGTCTACACTAGCCCTTTCTTTTGGAAGGGGCATGGTAATGAGTGAGTTGGGAAGATGCTATTGATGTACGTCCATGAATATGCAATGTGTCATTAGCATAATGGACAGCTGCATGCAATTCTAAAGGACCCCTGGACTTTGAAACCCCCTTCTTCCTGACACCAAATAGGAAGAAGGGGTTTTCAAAGTCTGGGGGGGGGTGTCCTTTCGAAAGGCCCCTATGTACACAGGTCGAATCATTCGTGGCCGCCATTATGCTAATGAGGTGCTGCATATTCATGGCACTGCCTCATTAGCATCTTCTCAACTCGCTCATTACCATGCCCCTTCCAAAAGGAATGGGCTGGTGTAGATGTGGCCATAATAATAAAATAGTATCATCAGATCTGCAAGTTATGTGAATTTTAATTAATTGTACAAAACACATGTACACATACATAGAATAGTTATGCACCATAAGGGTTTTCCTCAGAAAAACTTTCTGCACACCTGTACTACTTCACCTTTCAAAGAGGGAATGTGAGTCCCAAGGGTAAAATAAATCTGCTGGTATTTATTATTAAATTTACAAATTATTAACATTTTTCATATACAAAATGGAAGTCACTAAAGGTATTAAAATACATAAACTCCTGGACATTTATGTTATCTGTCACGGTAAAGATCCTACAACACTGATATTATTCATAGGATGGCAAAAAATGAATAGCAAGCACACCACAAAATAAACAAAATAAAATAAAGAAAAATACACTGAAGAAAATATACAAGGCAAAATGTACAGTAAAAATGGACCACTTTGGGGGGAACACAGGCAGTGTAAATACACTATTTGTGAAACAAGATACAGTTTTACAAGCATAGAAAATATACACATTTCGAATAATTGAAAATAACAGCCGATCCACCAGCTGGAACTCACTGGTGCATGGGTACAAACTTTATAGCTCCCTTCAAAAATCAAAAATCTCCACATGCTCATGGTGTCAGTTCACAAAGGCCAACACCTATATTTATAAATGTGGGTGGAGAAAACCTTAAAGCATACCAGGGAACAGCTCCTTAACCACTGTGCAGTCTTCATTTGAGTTAATGTAGTTATAAGCTGTGTCTACACTACAGAATTCTGTTGACAGAAGTCACCATTGACAGATATTTCCCGACAGAGCCTCTGTCTACAGAACATGTCTACACCTAATACGGGTTCCTCCTGTTGATGCCATCTGTTGACAGAGAGTGGCGAGACTGCCCAGACCTCTGTTGACAGAATAGCCACCTGGAAGCTCTGCAAACAGACGGCATCTGTCTACAGAGGTGCTATGCCTCAAACTTTCAAGACAGAACTCTGCCAGGAAAAAGGTGGTGTTCTGTTGACAGATTCTAGACAGAACGCATTTGTAGTGTGGGCATTCCCTAGTTTTGTTGACAGAATGCCTCTTCTGTCAACAAAACTTTGTAGTGTAGACACAGCTATGGTGATTTGCAGTAGCTGAAGAGCTTGGTCCATGATCTTTGAGAAAAATACTCAGTGATCAACATTGTGCCAGTGGGGAATCTGTCTTGGTTCTGTTACCGTTGCCTGTCAAAGGCCAGTTATTTTTAAAATGAAAGCTGGTGTTTGTCTTCAGATCTCTCTCATGCCAGCAGGCTTTAGTCCTTTCAGACTCATGGTGAGCCCTGATCCTTACCAACAGTGAGCAGTGATTTGGAATAGTTTCTCACCCTCAGAGCCAAAGACTAAATATGTCCAGTGGCTCTATGTGTTACCCCTCATCCACAAGCACTGCCCAGTCCTGGCCAATGGGAGCTGCGGGGGCAGTGCCTGAAGGCAAGGGCAGTGCATGCAGACCCCCTGCCCTACCTTTCCCACAGGCTGCAGGGACACGTCAGCCAATTCCAGAAGCAGAGCAAGGCCAGGGCAGCCTGCCTTAGCACTCGTGAACTGCCCCGACTGTCAGTGGCTGATCTCCCTATTTGGCTGCAGGAGCCTACAGGAGGTCAAGCCCAATTCCAGGAGACTCTTGCCAGTGTTCTGTGCATGGGTGGAAAAACCAGAGGGAATGAATTTTGCTAAATGCAGCAATTTCGAGATAATGTGCCGATGTGTATCACCAGTAGAAATAAAAATCATGAACTGTACAGACCAGTCAAAAACCTAAAATAACATAACCCAAAAGAAGTAACCCACCCCCAGAATTTGCTGGGTCGGGAGATGAGTGTGAAAGACCAAGTGTGTCTCTGGCAGTGACAGAGACACATTCAGTTTAAGAGTGACAGATTCACATTAAAAAACATGGGACTCTATCAATCCCACAGAACTGAAAGGGACCTTCACAGGTCATTGAGTCCAACCCCCTGCCCTCACAGCAGAATCTATCACGACCCCTGAAAGTTCGTTTTAAATCTATTGGCTCCAGCTCCCTAATTGCACCCCCCACCCCAAGGATTAAACTCCCAATGCTGGGTTTAGCAGGCCAATACACAAACCACCGAGTCATCCCTCCCACACATTGCCCCTTGAGCATGTGCAGACATATCAATAGCTTCAAGCAAGCTCCCTCCATCAAAAGCCCTGTCATGCTCCCCATCTCTGTGGAGCAGGGTAAAAATGTGGGGAGGGAGACACCCTGACACCAGCACGCCCCTCCTCTGCCTGCCTCGCCCTGCACAGCAAGCAGGAGGATCCCGAGGGGCAGCTCCAAGGCTGAGGGCAGGAGCCGCATAGCAGTGCAGGAAGGGGCAGCTGAAGCGTGGGCACCTCCCAGCCAAACCAGTCAGCATCACCAGTCAATCCTTATCTACCAGTTAGTGGTTACTGAGTTAGATCAAAGATTACTTATGTACGTCTACATGTGCTGCAGTCACACTTCTGATTACAGCGTAGCTTTACCCTCACTACAGGATGGGAAACAATAAGAGGCTGCACCAAAAGAGATGGGAGGGGGGGCTGTGATACTATCTGAATAAAATATGGCAATAAAATCACTGTTACATAATTGCAAGACATCTTATGCCAAGTATAACACATGGCCAGAAAGGGTTTAGCATTCTGCAGGATAACTTAGCCAGAGTCAACCTGTAGAGCTACGTTAGAAAAGTGTGTTTTTATGGTTAGTTGCATGTTAGCTAGGCTAGAACTTTGAATGCAAACCTATATTGCTAGAAGTCAGAGGCAGTACTGCATATTTATTTACCAATGCTAAACAGACAGTGCCTATCTATTATCATTGCTACTGATGCAGACATATATTTTTATTGTTTTCTCTGAAGTGATTTCTTACCCCCAAAAGAAAGTGAGCTTTCATAGGAAGTGCTGTGTGGTAACTTATAACTGTAGCAGTTACACCCATTAACTGTCTCAGAGGAGAAAGCAAAGCAGGTACCCTTGGGCAACCTTTTTGCTGGGAGCAATAGAGCAGGAAAGGGAACTCTGCTGTCATGGAAATGCCCCTGTCAGAAGGGAAAGAGAGGCAGAAAGAGCAGGCAGAAGCTTGAGATTAGGTGCCCTTGCTGGATCACTGAGGGGAAACAGAGGTGCAGTTGCCTTCAACTGGGATAGTTGAACCCTTGGTCTTATATTAATTGGCTAAGTGAAATGAGCATATGGAGCTAAGAGGTTTTTTTACAGATCCAGCCCCTGGTAAACATGCATCCAGAACTGGAGAGCACGTCTGTATCAATATAGGCACATTCTCCAGAAGCCTTTACGGTCAACCTGCAAGAGAGAATGAAAAAGACTGTTACGGGGGGTCCTCATTGTACGTTGCTTTGCTGTAAGTTGTAAGTAATTCAGGAAAGCAGATTAATTATCAGTCGCATTGATCTGCACTTACATTGTTTAGGGGCCGAGGGACCAAAAGTCAGGAACATAGGAGAGCTTTGTGGTGACTGGGCCGCAGGTGCTGTAGTGCAGAGGTCCCAGTGGGGAGCTGCAGGGAGCTGGCAGGTAGCTGGGGGGAGTGGGAGGGAGCTGGCAGGGAGCCAGCAGGGACAGGTGGGGAGCCCTGGAAAACTGGTGGGGAGCTGCGGAGAGAGGCGGGGAGCTGAAAGGGAGACACAGGGAGCCAGTGGGGAGCCAGCAGGGAGCTGCAGGGACATGTGGGGAGCCAGCGGGAAGCCACAGGGAGACCAAGGGTAGCTGGAAGGGAACTGTGAGGAGCCATCGAGGAGCCTTCAGGGAGCTGACAGGGAGCTGCCTTATCTTTTTCTATTAATTTTATTTATTTATTATTATTTATCTATTTATTTATTCTATTCTATTTATTTATTTATTTCTATTATATTTATGTTTACAGTATTTTTTGTGTGTTATAGGTACATTATATGTACCACATATATGTGAACTGTATGTGTTGTGAGAATATCTCAAGCTAATTACATTATTCTTTATAGATATTAGTTCCCCTTTATAACTCGCTTCACTATAAGTTGCATTATTTAGGAACGTAACCTGGACTTATAACGAGGACCCGCTGTACCTTGAATTTTATCATCAAAGATAATTCCACTGAACAAGGAAACTGTCTGGTGGTAGCAGAATCTCAAGAGACCTCAGTGTTTTCACTGTAATTTGCTAACTGAAATTTCTTGCAAAGGGGAAAACAGGAATTTACTTACTATAAAAATTCATGTATTTAATTCCCAGGCAAAAAGCATAATTAACATTGAGTTACTTACTAGTAACTTCATCAAATATAATTTTACAGGGATTTTGTAACAACTAAATAACTCAAATTTAGATTAGCATTTTCACATCTTAAAAAGCTGTGGGGCTGAACCTCCTTTAACTCACGGTAGTTTTACATGGGCACAATTACACCGACTGCGGTGGAGTTACACCAGTTCAAGGGCCAACACAAGCAGAGCTGTGAACACCGCAGCTTTTCATTTCATGTCTCCCACACAACTTTTCCTTAAACCTTACAAAGTCTTCTCTTGCTTTTGATCTATGACACGAGTAACTTATATTTGCAATCAGCACACTGGCCTTTGTATATACAAGGACTCCTGTTGGAGAGCCCTAAGAAAGTGTCTCTGAGTGCTTGCTCATCTGCCCAGAGGATCATTTAGGGGGAAGTCTTTTTTGTGTGCAGCAGCCGTGTACGGGTCCTTAGAGAGCTTGGGCTGTGATGTCATGGATAAACTAACAATACACAGAGTCTTTCCTCATGGGGTTAATTACTGCAATAAATTGCCCAGGGTGGTTGTAGACTCTCCATTACTGGAGATGTTTAAGACCAGATTAGATAAATGTCGAACAGGAATGATCAAAATGGTGCCTGGTTCTCCTGTGAGGGCAGGGACTGGACTTGATGACCCCTTGACGTCCCTTCCGAGTTTTAGTGTTCTATGATTCTACGTGGCCCAATTCCTCTGGTTCTTCTAATGTCCGGCTGAAGTTAGGACCAGAGTGAGAACAAAATGGCTGCTAGGTAAATGGAGACGGTACTAGGGAAATGCATCGGGAAAGGTGCTTCCAGGGGAGGTGCGGGGAGGGAAGTAGGGTTCCACACCATTATTGAGGAAATCTATCACTATTTGTCAGAGGGGATTACACTCTGTGGGTGATTACAGATCCCTGCCTTCTATGAGGAATCTGACACACTTCAAGAACCCAAAGGTGCTATTTCCGTCTATTGCTGGCTAGGCTGTTGACCTGCTTTTCTGAGCTGTGGCCTTTGTCGCAGACCTCCAGAAACCTGTGACCTCCAGACTGCAAAGTGCACTGAGGTGCATACAGGGCTACCCTTGAAGGCTTTGTGAAATCTAGGAAAGCTGCTTGCTGCACTAAAAGCTTAATGGTGTTAGTTGCAAAAACACACAGTGTACCAATCCTTTGTTAACTACACTGGCTCACTGATTGCTTCTGGGTAATCTTTCAGCTGTTGACTTTGTAACTAAAGCCCTTTATGGCTTGAGTCCTGGCTACTTAACAGCACACATTCCTCCTCACATGCAATGACACTGAAATGGAAATCTGGTCAGGCCTTAACACTGCCTGTAGGTCCTTACCGCCGCTGCTAACCACTGTCTCTTGAGATGAAAAGGAGGCCATGGATAGTTCACATCTATAGATGTAGATATCTGTGTACCACTTTTGCAGCTGCAGATGCGGATACTAATTTTGTATTCGCACAGGGCTCTACACATACCCAACACGCTGCCATCACTGGCGTACCATATGCTCTGTAGATGTGCCTTAAAATACGTCGTCTGCTTGTGCTGCCTTTGTCTCGCCTCCTGAGTTACCTCCGGTCTATGTTCAGCCCTCTCCATTCCAGTGAAAATACCTCACCAAAGACACAAAGGACCTTTAGTTTTAATGCAAAGGGGCACTTCTTTGTAAGCCTTCCTGTTGTGTCTCCTGCCTTTATACCACTGATCCCTCCCCCTCAGACTTTGTAAGTGTAAACTCTCTTAGATTAACTTTAATGACCCCTCTTCAGAATCAGATTTAGTAAGTCCTCCTCTTCCTCCCTCAGGCTGCCTCTACAGTACAAGATAAATTCGAATTTAAGGCAGTTATCTTGACATTACCACGTGACTGTCTTCATGGTAAATACCATGAGCTGGATTTGGGGAACACTAATATTGATATTACAGTATTGTCAGTACCTGCTGGGAACAGCGTCAAGGTCTAATCCAAAAGTTTGGTTAAAGGCCAGTGTGGAAGCGCCACATCTTAAAATCGAATGTACTAGCCTTCAAAGGTTTCCCATATGTAACCCACAGGGCCCCTCTGTGCTCCGCTCTGGCCGCTGCTCTCCAGGTGCACAGGAATTAGGTAACAGGAATACAGTGAATTTCAAATCCGGGCTAGGAAGCCTGTGGCTGGGGGCTCATGTTTGTAGGAGAGCCTGAGAGATGTCTTTCTTTCTTTGCTATTAGCGCTGTGAGCACATCTACCCATTACAAACAGCCCCAGCACAGAGTTCGTGGTTCTATCTCTATGTGTGATTTTTTTCTGTGCTGCCCGGCGCCAGCCACTGCCCTGCTGCACCACGTGGCAAGAAGGCTGTTGTGGGCGTCGTGCTTGTATGAGATGCCAAGAAACTCCTCAGTGGTTTATATTTGTGCGCCAACCCCCTTCCCTCCCCCACAGGCACCACACAGTCAGGGTCTTTCTGGCACTTAGCCACATCACGTGGGTAGCCCCTGACCCAATAAAAGGATGTTCCTGTTGTTTGGTGCTGACCATGCTGCCAGGCAGCACCATGTCCGGGCACGTGTACGTTTAGGGCTCCAAGAACGGGAAAGAATTTTGTGGTATTCCAACTGCTGATGGGGAAGTATCCCCTGGTGACTAAGACTCTTGGTCTCCCCAGGCAGGAGAGAATTTTTGAGGCTTGAAGATGCCGGGAGATAGTCTCCCTAGGCAGCTAAGATATTTGGGGGGGACTAATTCAACCGGCCCCCACATTTCCTTAGCAAAGGACCAGTGGGGCTTACTGCTGCTGGGGGGAAGTCTCCCCTGGGAGCTAAGATAGTTGGGGGGGACTACTGCAATGACTTCAACTTTTCAACTGGCTCTGCAGCTGCAGACCCTGCCTGCACCAAAAAAATTTTCAGGGGCTTGCTGTCTATTGCAGGCACCTGCTGGTTTGTTATTTCTGTTATAAAATCTTTTCCCTAACATCTGTCTTCATGCTTTGAACCCGCAAAAACACAGTGGGGAGGACCAGTTAAGATTCCTGTTTCTGTTATAAGTTCAGTGTGCAATATTTCACTGCCATCCCCCATGTGGGCAATGTCTGTGTAGTGAAGAGGGAAGACAGATATTTTTATCTACACTGTTCTATCCTCTTCCTTCTAACTTTGAGAATACAGTCTGCCCTGCGTTATTTTCAGGGATCAGATTCAATCATGGGAGTGGGGGACACTCAGTGGATGGCTAGTTGAGAGCACAGTCTGTGCACAGAAGCCTTATAATGCACCTGGAAGCCAAAGACACTACCCTAAGCAACTCTAAGTTTTCAAAAATGTTCCTATCTTCTCTTTCTTCAAGCTTTTCAGGGTCCTTGTGTTATTTTCAGGGATCAGATGCAACCACAGGAGGGGGGACACTGAGAATTCAGCTACAGAACAAAGACATTTCTGTGAACCATTTTTTGCCATCTCTGTGCCTGCCCTACTTTTCCCTCCTTCCAATGGGAACAATGGACATTTGCTTACCACAGGAAGGGAATGAGGAAAATGCAATGTGGGAAGATGATGTCAA
The DNA here is from genome assembly GCF_033958435.1 of Carettochelys insculpta. NCBI lineage: Eukaryota > Metazoa > Chordata > Testudines > Carettochelyidae > Carettochelys > Carettochelys insculpta. Next base: position 233,745,331 of record NC_134137.1, on the reverse strand, counting down.
AGACCAGCGGACATACCCAGAATGCTCCAGGGATGAGTGAACTGTGGGATAGTTTCCCATAATGTACTACTGCAATGGTCGATGTTTGCCATTTGAGTGTGGCAGCAATAAGTCGACTTTATGAGGCGCATGTTGGAAGTGAGGATAGTCAACTTTGAATTTATAAATTCCAGAATTACAAAATCAATATTAATAAATTTGAAGTTGTCTCATAGTGTAGACACAGCCTCAGTTTGCTCCTTAGGAGTCTGTCCTTTGTGTTCTCAGCTTCTTTCTCCTCCTTAACACCACCTGTGATTTTACCAATGCTACATGAAAGATTCACAAATCTAGCTGCCTACTCGTCTCTCATCCTTGCTACTGTTTCATAATCTCAGGTGCACCTGGCACAATGTAACTTGCATTTCCCGCATTTTCTCCCTCTCTCTCTCCCTCCACATATACATATAAATAAAGGTCAACATCAACTTACACATTTGTATCTAATGCAGTCCCATTTACCCAAATGAATCGTTCTCCTTTTTTGTGAAGTCCAATCCATGGATTTTGTTTTGTTATTTTCATTATAAAGTTCTGCAGAAAAAAGAAAACAAGAAGCAGTTTTGTTCCCGATTTGAAAATGAAGGGATGAACTTCCTCTTCTCCCAGAGGACTATGTGTTAATATACCAGCCTTTCACCTCTTGAGAGCTGACATCAAAATCTTAAGTGTGGATCCCGTGATATCCACAAGAAGAAAAGCATCCCCAAAAACACAAAAGATTGCCATGGATTAATACTAATCTTTTATATAACGGATGGAGTCTACTATGACATTCATGACTGTGAACACAGACAATGTATTAAGTATTTACACAGAGTCATGAGTACAGGACTGTACAAAACAGAGAATAAGTTATAGTCCCTGCCCTGAACAGCTTAGAGTATGATATCAACTGAATGGTAAACAGTTTAGGTAAAGCATGTTGGAAAAGTCTTTGGTGTAGAGATTAGAGGAAGAATTCCTGGAAGAAGTAGGTTTTATAGAGGTTGGTCAACGAAGAGAGAGGACTGTGGATGGTCAGGAAATTATAAATGGTTCCAAGTACGGAAATAAGAAGGAAGACAGTGACAGGGAGAAGATGAAAGGAGCTGTGAGGGAACAAGACTGGAACGAGAATACGGGGCAAGGTGGAAGTAGGAGAAAAAGGTAGCAAAGATAAAGTTAGCAACAATGTTCCCTCTAACTTTTAATATCCATGGGTGGAACAAATTTCGTTATGTACACCATTTTATATGTGGATGTGTGCCACCAATAGAAACACATGGACTGTGTCTACATATGCCAGGGGGCATGTTAATGAGGCAGTTTGGAAGATGCTGATGAGGCAGTAACATGACTATTCAGTGCCTCATTAGCATAATGGCAGCTGCATGAGATTCAAAAGTGCCACTTTTGGAATGCACGCTGCCCATGTAGAGGGGGGCCTTTCAAAAGGACCCCCCGACTTTGAAAGCCCCTTCTTCCAAAGGCCCTCATCTACACGAGCGGCGTGCGTTCCAAAAGCAGCCCTTTTGAATCTGGCACAGCTGCCATTATGCTAATGGAATGCTGCATATTCATATCAGCGCCTCATTAGCATCTTCTGAACTGCCTCATTAACATGCTCCCTCTCAAAGGAGGGGGCATGTGCAGACACAGTCATGGTGCCTAATGTAGGCGGCTGTGGGCACTCTGCTAATCAGCTGGGTGGCACCTGAATCTCACCTGGGAGGCAACCCAAGCACTCAACGGGAACACTGGTCAGCAGCCAGATTATATGGGGTCTTCAAAGTGCAGATAAAAATCATAGAATCAGAGGATTAGCAATTGGAGGACAGGGGCAAAAGAAATCTGAGGAGGTTCAATGAAGACAAGTGCAGAGTAGTGCACTTGGGACAGAAGGGCCGTGTCTACACGTGCCCCAAACTTCAAAATGGCCATGCAAATGGCCATTTCGAAGTTTACTAATGAAGCGCTGAAATGCATATTCAGCGCTTCATTAGCATGCGGGCGGCAGCCGCGCTTCGAAATTGACGCTCCTTGCCACTGCGCGGCGCATCAAGACGGGGCTCCTTTTCGAAAGGATGCCGCCTACTTCGAAGTCCCCTTATTCCCATGAGGTCCCTTTTGAAAAGGAGCCCCGTCTGGACGCGCCGCACGGCGGCAAGGAGCGTCAATTTCGAAGCGCGGCTGCCGCCCGCATGCTAATGAAGCACTGAATATGCATTTCAGTGCTTCATTAGTAAACTTTGAAATGGCCATGCAAATGGCCATTTCGAAGTTTGGGGCACGTGCAGATGTAGCCAAGAACACAAGAACTGCTACAGTCTGGCAACGGGCAGGTTAAGCAACAGTTCTGCAGAAGAGGACCCGGGAGTCACGGTGGATGAGAAGCTGGATATGAGTCACCCACGTTCCCTTGTAGCCAAGAAGGCTAAGGACATATTAGGGTACAGTAGTAGAAGCATTGCCAGCAGATCAAGATAAGTGATTATGCTCCTTTTCAGCACTGGTGAGGCCACATCTGGAGTACTGTGTCCAGTTCGGACCCCCTTTACAGAAAGGGTGTGGATGCATTAGGGAAAGTCCAGTGAAGGGGAACAAAAATGATAAGAGGGTTGGAGCACATGGTTTATGAGGAGAGGCTGAGGGATCTGGGCTTATTTAAGTCTACAGAAGAGTGTATATGTATGCATGTGCGTGAGGGGGCAGTGGTGGGGAGAAGGGGCGGCGGATTTGATAGCAGCCTTCAGCTTCCTGAAGGGTGGTTCTAAAGAGGATGGAGAAAGGCTGTTCTCAGTGGTGACAACAGAACGAGGCACAATGGTCACAGGTTGCAGTGTGGGAGGTCCAAGTTGGACAGTAGAAAAAAAATTTCACCAGGAGGGTGGTGAAGCACGGGAACAGGTTACCTAGAGAGGGGGTAGAATCTCTTTCCCTAGCCGTTTTTGAGTTGTGGATTGACAAAGCCTGGCTGGGATGCTTTAGTTGGTATTGGTCCTACTTTGAGCAGGAGCTAGGCTTGACGAGCTCCTGAGGTCTCTTCGGACCCTATGACTCTATCACCCTTCATTCTCTTACCAGTTCCTGCTGGTTTTCAATTACTACTAGGGAACTGTTGTGTGTGGAACAAAAGCTCTGACTGGATTTCCAGTCCTTTGCTTCCTCCGAGAAGAAGTAACATTTCCTTTGGTGATACAGCCAGTCTCCAGGGCACGGTTCCAGAAGAGGACAGTGAGAAGAATCTTTCCACGTTGAACAATTTGCCCCTAAAAACAACAATAAACAATCACATATCCGTCCAATCACAACTCCCAGAGCAGGTTTCCTGGAGCTACTTAGCCCTGCTCTGAATTTATGTCCTTTGCAGACAAGAGCTCAGAACAATTGAAAATATTACACTAAACAAAATATAACATTGGGCTAAGATTAAAATTTAATGAACTTACGTCATTTATGTATTACCTAGCGAGTGTTAAGTACTGAATAGACTCATAAAATAGATCCGATCCCGGGCCTAAAGAGATTCCGATCTAATTATAACCACAGCATAATGTGTGAAAGCAACAGAGAGTGGGGAACAGTGCCACAATGACTAGACGATACCCTTACGCTGATTTGCTATGTGTGCTTGTTCCTGCACATCTTCGACTGCACAGCCACCACTACAGTCTGTATGCATTTTTCATGAAGGTGAGGATCAAAGACTGTAAGCGAGGGCTTTAGCTGAGTCTGTGACACTACCCTCTGTATTCTTCATAGTGACATTATTATGAGAGAATTGTGATGCATTCGGTACAAGATGGGGCAGGTAAGGTGTCACTGGAAAAGTTATTTGCTGAGTACAATTATCCTATTCGTAAGTATGCATGTATGTTAAGGACTAACAATTTTATTTATTAGGTAATGAGCTTTTGTGGGAAGCCACATTTCATCAGATTTTGAGCAGAAATGAGTAAACAGGGTAAATATGTATGAGGGGTGGGGTGGGGTGGGGGAAATAAGAAGGGGGAGGGAAAGAAAAGGAAAAAGGGGAGGGAAAGAAAAGGAAAAAGGGGAGGGAAATCACCTGTTATTAAAAGGACCTGTTAACAGAGATCTGAATTATCTTATGCATTACAAAGACAATTACCCCACCTTTGATATTCATAGAATGGCAGCCATGCCACTCAATTTTATTCTTTCCAGAGGTCCTTTTAATGATAGATGACTCCCTCCCACATCTTGTTTCTCTTTTTTCCCCCTTCTTCTTCTTTCTTTCCTCCTGAGTGCTATATATTTACCCTGCTTGTTCATTTCTTCTCCAGAATCTGATGAAATGGGTCTCACATTTTCTCAGGGAAAGAGGGAACTCCAGGTTCTCAAGACCCCAGGATAGTTATCCTCTCCTCTTGGTCTGACCAATCAGAAACATTTAATGCCTGCACCTCCTGCCCACCTCCTTTTTCCCACCCTCTACCCCTCTACTCTCATACCATGACTTTTCTCTGTTTTATCCTCATCTGAAGAAACTTTCCACCACTTTTTACAATATGTGATTCAATTAAAAATGAGTCCATACAAACTTCTCAGGGTTAAAACTACACACATGGAATCACAGCCAGTTTATAAAAGTTTTAGCAAGGATGCTACGAACCTGCAGCAATAAAAGCAGCTAGTGAATTAGGGTAGGTCCACACAGCAAAGTTATTTCAAAATTATAGCCATCTAAAAGTCTACACAGTGCAACTGCTGTTTTGAAATTGGTATACCTCAGTCTACCAGGAGCAGTGCCTACAGCTATTTTGAAATAGGTGCTAGTAAGATGGGGAAATAAAGTTTTTTTGTTTTAAGTTTAACACAACCAATTTATTTATTTCAGTGGTTCCCAACCTTTTCACTAGTGTGGACCCCCCCATCAAAGCCAATTCTTTCTACTACGTACACTTTCTTAAATGAAAAAGGAAACCCCAACCTAGATTTTTGGACAGCAATTAATAAAAAATATTGGAAGATATTTAATTTAAAAATAATAATTGATTGTAACTTTGCAATTTATTTAAAACTTTCTTTTATCATTTTTATTTAGTTTTTTCACCGCCCTCCTGTAATGCCCTCATGGACCTGCAGGGGTCCTTGAACCCCAGGCTGGGAACCACAGAGGTATTTAAAATTAGATTTGAAGCAGGTCCTAATCATTTACAACTTTCTTACTTTATTAGGTACCGGAAGATTTACCTGGTATTGCTTGGGTCCTTAACTCAAGTAAGTGTTGCTGTTCTTCATTTAAATCATTGCTCTGTGGCGGGGCTGGGGATGAGGGTTCAATATGCAGATAACCCCAGCCCTCTCTCACTCCAGCAGCTTGGGCCAGATGAGAAGTGCCTGTCCATGGCCACTGCAGCACCAGCAGGCACAGCCAGGGAAAAGGTGCATGTCCCCTGACTGGGGGACAGTCAGAAAGACAGACTCCCTGAAATATACAGTAGATAGATGTCCCTTTTTCCACTCTTGCCACCTGATGGACCAATGGGATCTAGCTGTCTCAGTCCCTATCTCTGGCCCCTTGTGGTCATTCTACAGTAAAACTGTCCTTCCTACCAGACCACTCCTTTCCATTTTATGAGAAGCAGTTGAATTCCAGGCACATCCCATTGTCCTGGAACAATCAAACCATTACCTTGTTCAAGTTATGATAAGAGGAAACTGCATACCCAATTTGGTGGTCCTAGCTCTTACCGCTTAGGAGGAGTTCTTGAACAGACTCACAAACAGACGGGCAGACAGTCACAAAGTTTCTAAAATACACAGCAGTTGATCTTGCCTATGACAAATCTTTGTCCATATTTTAGTGTGCATGTGTGTCTGTAGGTGCTTCTGTGAGTCCATTTGTTCCAGATTTCCTCTGAAACGGTAAGAGCTAGGACCACCAAATTTGGTATGCAGCTTCCTCTTTCTCTAGTGTAAATCAAGGGCCAAGCTTTGCTGTGCTTGGAAAATGGAAAGTGCTGGGAATTGAGATGTTGGGGACAGCTGCAGCACCAAGAGGCCAACAGGGCTGGGGCTCTACCATCCGTATCAACCACAAAGACCAGATAAGTAGCTCCCATGTCCCAGACCCAGAGCCTGCTCTGGCTCATGGATAGCCTACAGGATACGGGGGGGATGGGGGTTGCTGGAGGGGGGGCAGCCCCCAGAACCTGACCCCTTCTCCCCCTACCCAAGAGCCTGCAGACCACAGCAGGGCAGCTGGAGGGAGAACAGCTCCTAGAGCTACCCCCACCCCTCCACAGCCTGCAGGCCATGCGTGTGTGTCGGGGGGTGATGGAGGCTGGGGCAGCCCCCAGAATCAGGCAGTGGGGAGAGGACTACTGGAAGCTGAAGACAGGCCAAGAATCTCACCCCCACAACAGCCTATAGGCCATGGGGGGGAGGGGGCTGCAGGAGGGAGGAGCAGTCCTCAGAGCCTGCTCCCTCCCCCAGACTGTGTGTAGGCTGCGGCGGGGCATGGGAAGCTGGGAGCAGCCCCTAGAGTCTGGCCAGCTCCCAGAGCACACCACCAAATAGGCTGAAGGATGAAGGGGGCTGTTGGAGGCTCCAGGTAGCCCCTAGAGCACCACCCCGAGGCCAGCTGCAGGGCAGGTGGGGGCAGATGGAGGCTAGGGCCAGTCTGCAGAGTGCTGCCCCCCAACAGGCTGCATGAGGGCAGGGAACACTGCCCCAAGCAAAGTTGCCCCCAGAGCAACTACAGGCCAGGAGGGCAGTGGAAGGCCGGGGGCCGTCCCCAGAGCACTGCCCTCCCAGACAGGCTACAGACCAGAGAGGGCACCTAGAGTCTGTGGACAGCCCACAGAGCCCTAACCCTCACCCCAGGAACACGTAGCCCTGGATACCCCTGGCAGAAGGAGTGCTGCCTCCACCCTTGGAGGAGCTGCCACCGGAGCAGCACCATTCTCACACCCACAAGCAGCCCAAGTAACCCTTCTACCTCCTATCCTCCTGTCCTGAGCCTTGCCCTGATTTCTGCACCTCCCACCTGCCTTGACTTCTGTACCCCCACCCTCTGCCTTGAGTCCCCCCTGCACCTCCCAACTCCCTGCCCACCCCTGCCACTCCTTATCTGCGAATCCTCACTCCAACCCTTAGTTCCTGAAAACTACCATTACTGAAAAAAACACGTACTCTCTTATTTTATTTCCCTAATTCAGTTAAAGACCCAGGCAATGTTGTGTACGTCTGCCAATAATAAATAAGATGAACAAAAACATTGTAGGGTTACCTGCGTACAGACACTCTGTAACAGTGCCTAAAAGGCAACCATTACAATTTCAGAACTTTTTACACGGCAGGGACTCAGTCACCAGTGGTCGATTGGCTAGCCTTTTGAATCAAGCCTGCAGAGTCATACTGTGTTTTGTTATGAAAAAGTACAAAATTGTTTTTCATGTATTTCTTACCATAAATTTTTCAGCAGCTGAGTGATGGTTCTTCAAAGGACTCAGCGGTTCTGCAAACTCACAGCTTTCTTTCATTCTACTTTTCCTTTAAAAGACCCTCCCTGAGCCTTTCTTTCTATTTTCCTACTTGTTTATATTTATTCTATTTTATTCTGTTTTTCAAGCTTTTTCTTTAAACTCCTGTTGCCTTAACCAAGAAACTTTATTTTCTTTCATAACCCATTCTCTTAACCTTGTCTATTAGTTAGTCTTTCAATTTATTTCAATTTTTAATTCATTTTTAAGATAAACAAAAACTTTCGTTTTACCAAGGCTCACTAATCTTTTCAAAGAATTCCTGTCTCTTGTCGCGTTGTATAATTTTCCCTTCCTTTTCTCCCCTAAATGTAAGCGATTGATTTATTTCAATTTCTTTCTCCTCTGTTTCTTTTTTAATCTTTTTCAAACTTTTCTTTCCCCTTAACAAACAAGCTTTCTGTACTTTCACCACCTCACTCCTTACTCAACCTGAGCAAAACTTCCTATTTTTAATATTCTTTTCCTTCAGGAAGTCTTTTCCTACTCTTTCCTTCTAAAAAGCAACCAAATGTGACAAAACATTAGCATGGCACATTCCTGCAGGCACACACAGAAACATGCATTAACTTTTTTTTAAATGGCACCATATTCATACATGACTGGAAACACGGAAATGGATGAAGGTTGTAAGACCATCAAAATCTGTATGTTGATGAAAGCTATTGAGATACGTACTACTGACAAGATTGAAAACATATGAAACTAAATCTGCACATACCCTTTACCATTTCTACTGCTATGTGTTTCACCTCACCAGTCATGAAACTCAGTTTCAAAATGAAGTGTTTCTCTCAAGTAACAACTATTCAACTTTCCCATAAGGGGAGTTATACACAAAACTAAATTTAGATTTGGTTTCTATGTGAAAATCTGCAGTTCTTTTGATTATAGTGATAAAAAATAAATTATTTTAAAGTATCTCAAAAACTTACCGAGGACAAGTGACATGATCAAACCCAGAAGAACAAGAACAAGAATCGCTATAGTACACGTCAAACACTTGATATTTGAGCACAGACCTGGAAAAAAAAAGTACCATTATATGCTTGAGAACACTAAAAGAAATCCATGTAATAAAATGGGGTTTAGATTCAGTGAATGCCTGAGATCTTTAAACTAGTCCCACTATGCACGAAATGAAGAACAGAAGCAGTGCTGGTGCTCTGGGAAGGTTGACAGGATAGTGAGGTCCAGATCTAGACATTTTTGCATTTAACAACCACAATGAAAAAACAACAACAACAAAAACTACTGAAGTGAGACCAGACAGCTGCTAAAAACAATTGTGTGCCATGCCAGTACTCAGCATTCATAATAATAGTGAAACAGAGAAAGATAGGTCATGGGAAGAGAGGCTTGAGCTGGGAAAGAAGAGGGAGGAATGGAAAGATCAAGGAACAGAGCTAGTGCATAAGGAAGTGGTCCTCTCAGTCTAGAAATGCCACTGCTGCAACCTCCAATTGCCTCCCACAAAGACTCTCTTTCCTGCACTCCCTGCCATGAACTTTAAGAGAAAAGGGGCTCCAGCTATGTCAGTTGTGGTTTTCCAAGTAGCCAGTGTACAGGGAACCAAGTATTTCCAGGAAACTGCTCCCTGCTGTGGCCCAGGCAGAGGGCAGAACAAATAAGGCTGAGAATGAGTGTTACATGGAGGTATTTTTTCTCTTTTCTGTGCTGCTTCTGAACTATTTTACACTTTGCTACTCTGGCTGGAACCGTCTCTGCTGTTCCTCTGTGCCCAGAGCACAAAGAGGAATCGTTATTTAGCATTTATTTAAGAAATACTTCTGGGGGAATTGTGTGCCACTGTGAAATGCAGACTTTCACAGAAGTTAACGTTGTATTTATTGAATTTCATTTTTTCCTCACAGAAATGGGCTGGAGATGTTGGCCGCCACTAGGAGCCACTGGTACAGCCCAGCTCATAAACAGAAGACAAGGCGGCAGGTGTGTGTCTGTATGGGGCAGGGAACTGGAGGGTTCTTAGCATGCCCTAAAGGATGTGGTGATATGCAGGAAAGCCCGTCTTTGCAATCCCAGGATCAGGTTGTTTCTCCCCCTGGATCTCTGGGCTGCGGGGCCAAGGCTGGGCTCTGGGAGTTACGGGGCACGAATATCTGGGCTGGGGAGGCATGGCTGTGCTCTAGAGGGAAGGGAGAGTTTCTGTCTGGGCTGTGGGGGGTGGACAGCAGCTGGCACCTGAAACATATAGGGTGAGTGTGTGGGCTAAGGCGGGTAGCGGGTGTGAATGTCTGGCCTGAGGGGTTAGAATGAGAGTTTCTGGTCCTGTGGACCCCACAACTAGCCTCTGAGGGGTTGTGTGTGTAAGTGGCTGGGGCAGGACATTGTTGGGCTTTGGTGGAAAAGGGTGTAATATTTTGAGGGGTTCTGTGCACAGCTGAGAGAACCAATCCTGAGCAAATTGCCAGTTACAGTCCAGACTGAGAAGGGCTTTGGGTTTCCAGTTCACTATTCAGGGTATATGCACAGTCTATCTTCTCAGCTGGCCCTCCACCCACTCACTCTTCCCTGCATGAAGGGGTCCAAAATAAGAAGAAAGAGTACAGAAAAGACAGATTTTTGTCTTCCCTCTTCACTACACAGGCATTGCCAACAGTGGTGATGGGGTTCACCAAATTTTATTGCCATTGTGGGGCAGTTTGATATTTGGGAGGTTGAATGGCCAGTTGACATGGTCCCCGAAAATCTGCTTTGGCTGTGGGGTGTGGGGTCTGTGACTCAAGGGCCACTTGAACCATTCCCTCCCCAGCAGCAGCAATGCCCCAAAAATCTCAGCTGCCAGGGGATATTTCCCCCGGTGCTAGAAAGGCCCCAAAACTATTTTGGTGGGGAGGGGGCAGTTGAAGCAGTCCACTCAGATGGCTGCAAGCCCCTGAAAACGTTAGCCACCAGGGGAGACTTCTTCCCGGACAGCTGCAAGTCCCTGAAAATCTTTCTCATCCTTGGAGCCCTAATCATACTCAAGCCAGGACGTGGTGCTGCCTGGCAGCATGACAGCACTGAATGGCAGGCACTTCCTTTTATGGGTCGGGGCTAACCACATGATAAGGTTGAGCACGATAAAGACCCCGACTGCATGATGTCTGTGTGTGTGTGTGGGCGGGGGAGGTAGGTGGGGAAGGGAGAGGCACACACAAATGTAAACCACTGAGAAGGTACTCGGCCTCTTATGCAAGCAGGACCCCCACCACAGCCTTGCTAACACTTGGTGCAGAGGGGCAGCGGCTGACACCAGGCACTACAGAAAAAAATAACAAGTGTAGAGAGAGAACCACAAATTCCATGCTGGGGCTATTTGTAATGGGTAGATGTGCTCACAGTGCTAATAGAAAAGAAGGACGTTTCTCAGGCTCTCATACAAACATGAGCCCACAGCCACAGGCTTCCTGGTCATGACTTGAAATTCACCATATTCCTGTTACCTAATTCCTGTGCACCTGGAGAGCAGCAGCAAGAGTGGAGCAGTGCGAGAGGCATTGGGGGTTACATACATGACACCTCTGGAGGCTAATAAATTCGACTTTAAGACGTGGCACTTCCACACAGACCATTAACTGAACTTCTGATTTTGAACTTGACACTACACCCAGCAGGTACTGATGATATTATATCGATATTAGTGCTCCCTACATTGAGCTAATGGTATTTAGCATAAAGACAGTCGTGGTAATATTGAGCTAACTGCCTTAAAGTCAAATTTATCTCATAGTATAGATGTAGCTTAAAATGATATGGCTGGTGTTAATTTCTTTCATTTTTAGGCAGTCTACAACAGCTGAAAAAAAATATCTTCTCCCCTTGTTTAACCTTTGCGTGCCAGTAACTTAATAAGCTCCCCTTGAGGTCCTTCAGACTTACACACCTACTAAGGGCAATTTGTGCAACATCATCCACATCACTTTACTTGTCACAAGCAAGAGAGAAGCCTGGGGCTGTATTACGTCCTTAATCAACTGGCCCGTGACATCTACGGCCATTTTTGGGGTTCTAACCCCCACTGTCTTTGCAGAATGCGTCAGATCTGTAATTTTCTGAAAAATTTCATTTTTGTTTTTGAAATCACTCTACAACTGCTCTGATACTTTGACAAAGCACTCTTTTTACATATGCGCAATCCATGAACAGCCTTCCTCATTTCACCATCTCTTGAGTTGCCACAAAACTAGCCTGTTATGCTACTTGGTAATTTCAGCCATCTGGTGAACGTGTTCTGCTTTCCCCCTGCTTTGCGCAGTAACTTCTCCCCAGCTTTTTTTCTGGCATCTTCAGCTGGATACTTTTTAATCAAAAGTAGTGTGGTTTTTTTTGGGAAAATCCATCTCAAGGCTGCATTTTTATTGGTGGTGAATTTCTAATTGCAACTGATACCTAAAGGGAGCCCAGCTGAACTTGGTAAAAATGCGATGGATGGGTCCATTCAGTTTGACATTCTCTGTTTTCATCTTTGATTTTCCTTTTTTGAAGGCATTACAACCCCACTTTAATTACACCAATTTTACTTCACATAGGCTACATCTACACTGGCCCCAAACTTTGAAATGGCCATGCAAATGGCCATTTCGAAGTTTACTAATGAAGCGCTGAAATACATATTCAGCGCCTCATTAGCATGCGGGCGGCCACGGCACTTCGAAATTGACGCGCCTCGCCGCCGCGCGGCTCATCCTGACGGGGCTCCTTTTCGAAAGGACCCCGCCTCCTTCGAAGTCCCCTTATTCCTATGAGCAGATGGGAATAAGAGGACTTCGAAGTAGGCGGGGTCCTTTCGAAAAGGAGCCCCATCTGGACGAGCCACGCGGCGGTGAGCCGCGTCAATTTTGAAGTGCTGTGGCCGCCCGCACGCTAATGAGGCGCTGAATATGTATTTCAGCGCTTCATTAGTAAACTTCAAAATGGCCATTTGCATGGCCATTTCGAAGTTTGGGGTGAGTGTAGAGACGGCCATATAATTGCAGTTTTCTTTCCTAAAATGCATGTTGCCCTTCACAGCAGGAATACCACAAGCTTCCTTTTCCTTTTCAAAATCAGGACTTTATTAGCACTATGATCAAAATATACATACAATAACATGTCCCACAATGCACTGCACATATAAAAAGGGGAGTTATTCAGTGTTCCAAGATCCCATATTTAGATCTGAGTTGTTCACTGCTGGGCATTTAGATAGTCACTGTTTATTGAAAACAATCAGAAGATTTTTTTTTTCTTTGTAATTATAGTTTCAGGAACCACAAAGAAGTCCTTAAAGAGCCACAGGTTGAAGACTCCTGTCAGAGGGGTTTCCTTAACTCTGTGTCCAGGGGAATTTTTTGTAGGTCTGTATTGTTTACAGACATACTGGTTGATCAGTATTTTTGAAATATATTGCCAAAGGAAATGAAACAAGTGTGATTATGTAGTGTTATTCTGACAAATAAAATTTGCACAATTTTAAAATATTGTGCATAGAATTTTTAAAATTTTGGCACAGAATTCTCCCAACACTAAACAAGGCAAGTGTACTTAATTCTTATGATTAATGTTAGAAAAGATACTGAGCCAGATTCATTAGTGGAAATCAGTGTCACTCCATTTTGTCAATGGAGCTACCCAAACATAAAACAGTTAGGCATCTGTCCCATAGAATCTTTCCAAGTGTGAGCTAAACAGAGCTTAACTGAGAGTTTGTGGGAATCAGCTATAAACTGTGAAGTGTATATTATTGTTCAATGCAGGAGGGAAGCGGAACAATCTCTAGCAGGGGTCAGGTGAAGAACTGTACAGGTCTTTTTCCACTTCTCACGAAGAAAGCTCAGGTAAGGCACCTCTTGGTGCATCAGATCAGAGTGAAGTAGGAAAGAGATCATTTCATGACAGCTATTGCTGCCATGCTCGTGTGGAAGTTCTGTTCCTGCACTTCCCATCTATCCATTGCACTGCCCCTGAAATCACAAACTGGGCTTTGCTTTGGGAAACCTCATATCACTGGGAGACGTACACCATCCTATCAGGCGCAACCCAGAACAGGCAACATCTTTGGGCAAAAGTAACATAGACCCAAGAACACTGATGCAGTCAGCTGCATGGCTCTATGCATGCAGAGAGATAAAGAGGCCTGGACTACCGTACAGAGATAAGTCCATAGCCCTAACCTATCTCTGCTAAAAATTAGCTCTCGCAAATGTAAGTTGTCCACTACGTCAACTTAACACCTCTACCTCCATGAGAGGTGCAATGCTTAGACTGATGTAAATAGGACAATGAAGTATCTCTGTAGACACTGTGCTGTTCATATTGTTTGCTGGCTGTCAGATCCATTCAGGGCTCACAGCAGGAGCCTCCTGTCCTGGGGGCTGACAGCCTGAGCCAGAGAGAAAATATGAAATAATAGCACTTGTGAATCTGACAAGATCATTTTCACTGCTGGTAGGCTCCCTGCCCTGGAGTTGGGTTCAGCACCAAGAAACATGCCTGCAGATGGTGTTCCCAAGGCTACTTCTGGGGTGTGGAGTACGTGTCAGCCTCCAGAATCCTGGCTCCAGCTGGGCACTGGCAGTCTGACTGCTGTGTTGCAAGGCACCTGCGAGGCCACGGGCAACAAGATACGGTCCAGGGGCCAGATCCAGCCCACCAAGCCTTTCAATCTGGTCCACAGCCTGCCCCACTGGGACTCTCAAGCATGGAGCAGCCCCAAGCCCTACAAAACGTTGGCTGCTCTATGGGCCGCTCTATGCTGCACACAGGTGGAGGGAAGTCTCACAAACTGCCCCTGCCCCCAGAACAATCTCTCAGCTCCTATTGGTCAAAAACAGCCAAGGGGAGCTGAGAAATTGTGCTTCAGGTGCCGGCCCTGCACGAAGTCTCCCTCTCCCTCCAGCAGAGTGGGACAGAGTCACATGGAGCAGCCAGCTGTTATGAGCATGGGACTGCTGGCCCGGAGCAGCCCAGGTATACGCCTTTTGATCAGAACCTGTCTCTGACCCTCCAGCCCCTCCCTCCCCCACTGGTCACTGCCCCAACACTCTGCGTGCCCACTTTCCCCAGTCATAGCTACCTCCCAGGCCCTGCACCTCAAGGCGAGAATCCTCTCCTGCCCCAAAGCCCATCCCCAACCCTGCACCCCAACCCCCTGCTCTAGGTCACTGCCCAAGATTTCTGCACTTCCCCTCAGGTCGAAGCTCCTTCCCAGACCTTCACCTCCCTCCTACATGCCACCTAGGCCAGAACGCTCTCCTGCACCCACACCCCCTGTCCCAGGTCAGAGCCTCCCCCTTCACCCACACGCCCCCTCAGACCCTGCACCCCAGTCCGCTACCCCGAGCTCCCGTCGATCTCCACCCAGGCTCCAGACCCCCCATGGGAAGTGCAGCCCCTGATCACTTACCAACATGTTAGAGCGCGCGCCCGCCCCAATCAACAGTTATTCCCCACCCCTGTACTGGCCGCCTGCTCCAGCTGCAAGCCCCATGGTGCAGGCAGCTCAGGCCGAGGGGGCGCCAGCCGTGAAGTGTGTGTCAGTGGAGAGGCCCGGAGCCACTGGGGGCTGCAGGCGAGGCCGTTGTGACCCGCTAGCCCCTGGCCAGGGAGAAGGGGGAACCCGCCACTTCCCGTGCAGCGCAGTCACGGGATTTCCCAGAAGAGGGCGGCTCCGGGCGGGATCTGTGTAACAGCCATAGGGGTAGAGCTGGGGCTGCCTCCGTCCCGGAAACCAGCCGCACCCACTGACTGCACTGACCCCCGCTCCCCTGCTGCGCGCTCCCCGCCCCCCGGGGCAGCGCTCCGTTCCCGCTCCGGGCTCCGCTGGGCCCGTTCACCGACCCCTCCAGCGCTCCGGTGCACGGCCTGGGCTCGTCCTCTGCGGGGTCGGCCTGGGCCGCCCCAAGGGAGCCCCCCAGCCCCCCGCTCCGCCTGCGGGGGCAGCTCCCGGCCCTGACCGCCGCGCCCGGCGAAGCAGAGGCAGAATTACCGGAGAGGCGCCCCCGGGGGCCGGGGGTTGGGTCCAGGCCCCCTCCGATTATTGCGTCTCCCTTGCTCCGGCTCATGGCGCCTCAGGCCAGAGGGAAAAGGGAAGAGCTGCCAAGGAACAGGCCGGACCTGCGTCAGCTGCAGGGGCCGGGCCCTTATTGCCCGGGGAGCGGGAAGTTCGGGCTCCGGCGAGTTCCCACCCGCGGCTGGCGCAATGGCCGGGGAGGCGGGGCCGCTGGGCTGGGGCAACTGCTCGGCGCTGGCCTCTCACCTGCAAAGGGATGTGCGCACCTGGCCAGGCGGCGCGCCAGAGAGCGGGGCAGCCTGCGGGTGTGGAAGAGAAGGGGAAATGGGGTTACTTAGAAGTGGGGCGATGCTCTAGTGTGGAGAGATGCAGATGCAACAGCTCCTGGGAAGTTAGACTCATGCTGCGCTTCCCCAGGGCTGGGCCGGTGCTCCCTTCGTCTGAGATCCTCTGTCCCACCCCAAGCAAATGACACTTACCCCCAACTTCAGCTAACTACTTATCATCAACAATCATGGCCTCAGCACGTCTCAGTGTCTGATGCCTCCCTCACTATGTCCTGCAATCAAACTTCTTAAGCCCACCCTGTCACCCGAGGTGGTTTGACGCCTGTCTTTCCCCCTCCAGTTTTTTTTTTCGTGTCTGATTTGGATTGTAAGCTCTCTGACCAATGCCCCTTTCATTTTTGTAGAGCAATAAGCACACTGTTGTGATGAGAACTAGATATCTGTTGTATGATAGTTCTGACCCTGCTCCAAACCCAAAGAGTAACAAGTTGAGACCAAGTACTGCGGGGTGTACTCAGGGATCCAGCCAAGGGGAGCTAGAACAGGAGCAGGGTTGAGAGAGAGAATCCTTACTGCCCTTCCCACTGCTTTCAAGTGAATTTCTGGGTTGTTTTACACTGTAAACACCAATGTGGGGCCCTTCTGTTTTCATTAGTGCCTTTAACACTAAATTACTGTGATGATGTAATATTTCTGCAGTGTTGTAAATGAACATGGGGGAAATTTTCATAAAAACACAGTATCTAGCAATTTCTCCTGTAAACCTCAGTTTCAGTGAGCATAACGGGAGCATTTAAGTGGCTGAAAATCCAGCCACTTCACATCATTTAGGAGCCCAATCGGAAGCTGAATTCTTCTGAAAATCTGGTTCACTACCTCAAAAATCTCGACTTGCTACCTGAGGGGATCCCAGTGCACAGCAAAAGCACATAGTGGGCGAAATATCAAAACAAAAAAGCAGTCCAGTAGCACTTTAAAGACTAACACTTTATTTGGCAGTGAGCTTTCATGGGACAGACCCACTTCTTCAGACCATAGCCATGCCAGAACAGACTCAATATTTAAGGCACAGAGATACAGATTGCAGAAGCTACAAGCATTCCACTTTGTCCATAAATCATAACTAGTTACTCACTGCAGATCCTGTATATATCGAAAGGGTTGCTGCTCTTCACAAATCGCTGTCCAGATGCTGAACACAATGGGATAGGAGCTGATTGAGGATTTATCCAAGTAGGCTTTGTCTTGCACCTTTATAGAAGAGAAGCATTTATATCAGAGAAACGAAGAGCATCACCCAAAACCCAACAATAACTAAAGTTTTTACATGAATGTAGCAGGAGAAACGACTATTTCTCTCTGTATCCCACAAGCAACAGCATATTGCTATTAGTTGGCTGGGTGTACAAACCTCAAATATCACTTGATTTGTTGGTCTTGGTGAGAAAATGCTGTGATTAGTTTTGTGGGAGGTTAGTGGTTTTAAAGATATAAAAAGTGTTGCCTATGGGTGTAAAGAACAGCAACTTAATAATACTATAAATGGATGTAAATATAATTAGACTTGCTGTTGACTTCAGGGTTTGCAGCAGCTGCTGAGGTGAGCCACAGATGGTGAACCATAGAAGGACCATGGGAGGGTGCGTGGGGAGTGCAGTGTGGAGGATTAAGAGGTTGTAGACTGAGCTGTCCATCAACAGATCTCATATGATGTGGTTGGTGAGAGACTAAAGCTATTTTTAGTCTGCAGAGCCTAGAGAGGTGGTGAGAATGTGTATGATCCCAGACCTCAGAATATGGGGACTCTTTGGAAAGCTGGAACAGGGTATGTGGCAGGGAACTCAAATCTACAGAAGAGTGATACAGAGCAGATGTCCTAAAGACAAAGGACAGTTGGGCTGATCAAGGGAGAGAATTAAAGGGTGCCCCAGGTGTTTGGAGTAGCATGGGCTGAGATGCAGAGGGTCAGGGAGAGGAGTGCACAAGGGGTTGTAGATAGTGCATAGAGGATACGTTGATTTGAGTGAAAAAGCCTCAAATCACTAGCCAATCTACTGAAGCCATCTTCAGTGAAAACAGCTTGGGAAACTGCCCTCTCCAACCCTTTGTCTCAGCATTTTGTGACTTCTAAGGCTGAAAAATCAATCCTATAAAGAACAGCCACAGTCTTAAAAGTTCCCCAGTTAGTAAGAACAGAGAAATAATTGCTTATTTTTCCACTAAATAGGATTATACAAAATCAGCTGCTAGTGGAGTTACAGGCTCAGAACTCTATAGCAGGCCCCCAACTGCAACTGCTGAAAAGGGCACCCTCAGCTGGATCTCTTTTGCTTCCATGGTGGCTGTGGCTGCACTACTTTCCTCTCTAGAAAGAGGAATGCAAATGAGGAAATCCAGAAGTGCAGATGAAGTACTGATGTACAAATCTTCTGCTTTATTTGCATAATCTCACACAATCACATTTTTAGAAGAGATGATTTTCAAAGCAAAAAACAGCAGTGTAGCCAGGGTTCATTTGAAAATAAACCCGGTTTTTGGAAGAACCCTGTAAATCTCATTTTTTCATCAATAAGTGTTTTTTTCAAAAATAGGATTCATTTTTAAATAGACCCTGGCTACACTGCTGTTTTTGCTTTCGAAGTCATCTAGTCTGAAAACACGATTGCATGAGATTATGAAAATGAAGTGCAAGATTTGCATTTCCAAATTCCCTCATTTGCATTCCTCTTTCTAAAGAGGAAAGTAGTAAAGGCATAGCCTGTATGGGTTGGGAATTCCTTTCCTTGAAATAAGTCAAGGCAGCCATAATGGAAACGGCGTGAGTGGAAATGGAAGCTACGCTAGAGGGCAGTGGCCAGCCTGCCACCAATGCAGAGCCCAGTTCATGGACAGAGAGACGAGTTTTGCCACCCCATCTGCTGAGCTCATGATCAGCCCCTAGCACTGGTTAACCCTGAACACCACCTTACCTTGTGCCTAGCTACCTGAGGTCCTTATGGGCCCCATGGCAGTTGCAGAATAGCCCGGACTAAGGATGACCCCATCCATATCTCCTGCAATGCCCCCTGCATTAAGAGCACTTGTAAGGAGTGTATCAGCTCTGTGCCTGCCAGAGAGGCCCTTTGATTTGTCCCAGGAGGGAGTAGGTTGTGTGTGTGTGGCCATTTGGCTTTATAACTTCTGTGTACCTGCTGGTACAAAAGGCTTCAGGGTAATTGAATCAGGCCCCTCTGAGCAATGCAGGGGAGGGAAATATTAGACATTCCATTGAGGTGTCACTCACGCAAACAGACATCTTCACACTCCTGGGGTGAAGCACCAATGTCCTTGTGACCTGCAAGAAAACAAGGATAGAGATTTTTTTAAACATGAGCGCACCTCAAGGGGAACAAAGTTCAAGATAGCATTTCTCAGCTATGTGAAGGGGGAGGATTCAGAGCCTGGAATTTACCTGATAAAGATTGTTGAGCACATGGAAATCTGCTCCTTCAGAAGCAGGAGAGATGTGTATGTATGCAACGGAAGGAGAGTGTTAGGAACTGAAAGTGTCTCCTGCCTCACAATCCACAGAACCACCCGTGCCCCCATCTTTGCATTATGTGTACGCCTTATGGAAGTGATTAGGGCTGATAAGATGAGGCATGAAAGACTGTCTTCCATCATCTATGAACTAGCCTGTTTTCCTGTCATGGAAGTTTACCTGAGTTTTTACACAATGAACCCCTCTTCTGGAACACCAGAACATCATTGCTCTTATGTACGGTCCAATCAAACATGGTGCTGAGTACTTTCTGCAAGTTGCTGTATATCCTCAGCTCCTACTGAGTCATTGGAACTGAAGATGTTGAGCAGAGCTGGTAAGAAAGAGGGAAAGAATTATTTTCACAACACTCATCCTCTCTCACTGCACTGTGTTGCTTTTTCATGAAACTTTCTTTTAAAGCTTTCCCCATTTTCTCAAATGAAAATGAAAGGAAAAGAAAACAGGATTAGTACTGTTTTTAAAAAGAAAATGGCCAAAGGAAGAGGAAAATAATTAATCACTGACAACAACAAAAACAAAAAACACCCCAAAGCCCTCCCCCTCCCACCAAAAAAAAAGTTTTGGAAAAGTCAAAATGTTTTTGTGAACAGTTTTATTGAAAAGGGCATTTTTAATGAAAAGCTTTTATTTAAAAATATTTTGACAAAGGATGAGCACATTACAGATTTGGTCCACATGCATGAATATTTTGAATCCTGGCACATGTAATCAATTAGGTTGTAGCCACAACCTTTTTATTTATGTATTTATTTTTACACATTTATTTTTTCTGACTATCCACCCATGTTTTATTGGAAAAGAAATAGTTGCATATGGGACAAATATGTAGTTGCAGCCATCCCTTGGGACCTCATAATATGGGTGTGTAAACATACTTGAAACTTAAGTGGCACTTTTGTCTTGATCTGCTCCATTCAGTGGAAATCTAATAGGCTTGGGATTGACCTCTCATTCCAGTGAAGATGTTAACTTTCTGATGCTGATGGGTAGTTCTAAATGCTCTGGTTGGTTATTATGCTAGTTCACTATCTATGTGGATATTACTGTCCTGGCATACAATCCAACTCCCACTGAAATCCCTGGGAGTCTACTGGATCCAGTTTTCATAATATTATATTTGGTCATGTTGGCTTTGGGAAGGTTATTAATCATGTGTATTCTCACTCTCACAGCCTTGCTTTGCGAATGTAAAAGACTGCCAATACTTTTGAAAGAACCTCCCAGTCAAAATTATCTCTATGGCATAAGAACTCTCTTTCTAAATCTCAGAAAGATATCGTGGCAAGGGCCTCGCTTACCCCAACCACAGTTCAGGTCAGTCCCTTCAGTCCTTCCAGTCTCTCACCCTTTTTCTCCCAGGGGCTGGGGCTTGCCATAGGTCTCCAGGGCAGAGCACCTGGCCACTGCACCCAGGGCTCCCTCCCCTGTTGTCCTGGCCCCAAAGCTGGTCTCCCTTGTTCTCAGTCTGGGCTCCCTCTCCTCACAACCTTCCACCTGTGGAGGGTTTTTAAAGGCCTCTTATGAAGGTAGTAGTGGAGTCAGCTGGCCCCAGTTTGGCTGAGCCAGCTCCCACCCAGCTGCTAATAATTGCCCTGCTTGTATGTAGCAGGTTCTTCTGCCTGTTCCAGATGCCTTTCTCCCTCTCTGAAGGAACCATCAGACCAGGCCCTGACATACAACCTTTTCCCCCACCCCCAGCTCAACACCCTGGAGTTGGGCTACTTGGGTCGGGCAACAGTGTACCCTTGACAAGCCGTCTGCATTCCTATTTTGGCTTCCTGATCTGTGTTGCACCTGGAAATGGAAGGGCTGCTGGGAAAGGAACCACAGGGTTACCCTCGTGTTTTTGTCTTTGTTGCAGTGCATCCATTGTAGGGGTGCATGATCAGTGACCAGGGTGAACTTCTGCCCAAAGAGTTAGTAGTGTAGGCCCTCCATGGCCCATTTCACTGAGAGACATTCTCTCTCTACTATGGCATATCTTTGTTCCCATGACAGGAGCTTCCTGCTGAGGTACAGGACTGGGTGTTCCTCCTCCCCACCCATTTGCAACAACACTGCCCCTAACCTGACTTCCAAGGCATCGGTTTGTAGAATAAATTACTTTTCAAAATCAGGGGCTATGAGGATGGGGTCACTGCAGAGGGCAGTTTTCCGGTCTGTAAAAGCTTCCTCAGCTGCTGGGGTACATTTTACAATGTCTGGGCCATGGGCTCTGGTCAGATCACTCAACAGGTATGCCCTGGAAGTGAAACCTTGAATGAACTGGTGGCAATACCCAACCAGTACTAGAAAGGCTCTGACCTGCTTCTGTCTAGTTGGGCGGGGCCAATTTTGTATGGCTTTTACTGTATTAAGCTGAGGCCTTACCATGCCCCTTCCTACAACATACCCAAGGTACTTAGCTTCAGCTAACCCAATTGCACACTTGGTGGGATTCACCATAAGGCCAGGTTTCCTCAAGGTCTCCAGCATAGCCTCCACCGTCTCAAAATGTCCCAGTCAGGACTGTGGACAACATTGTCTAAGTAGGTGGCTTCATACGTGGCATATGGATGTAATATCTTGTCTATAAACCTTTGGAATGTTGCAGGTGCCCCATGCAGGCCGAAGAGAAGGATGGTGCTCTGGAAGAGCCTGTCTGGGGTAGATGGGGCTATCTATTCCTTGGACCCCAGGGTCAGAGGTATCTGCTGGTAGCCCTTGGTTAAACTGAGGGTGGACAGAAATCGGACCTTTCCCAGCTGGTCAATCAGTTAATTTAACTGTGGGATGGGGTAGGCATCAAATCTGGACACCTCTTCCAACCTTCAGAAGTTTTTGCAAAATCATAGGCATCCATCGGGCTTGGGCATCATCACAACAGGACTAGACCAGTGTCTCTGTGACTCTTCAATGACTTCAGGTTCCAATGTTTTCTTAACCTGAGTTTGGATCTCCCTGCACTTTGCCTCAGGTATCCCGTAGGGCTTGAAGTTCACCTTAATTTCTGAGTCAGTGATGATGTCATGGTACACCTCTTTTGTTGTCCCGGGTTTAGTTAAAAGCACATCATGATTTCAATCTATCATGTCAGCTACTTCTGTGCATTGATCCAGGTCAACTCGGGATATCCTCGCCTGTTTCTGGGGGTTCCCCTCTTGGGTCAGTGCTCCTAGAACAACTAGCTGCACTTGTCTGTCCCACCAAGGTTTTAGCAAGTTGACACGATATATCTGCTCTGACTTTTGTCAGTCAGGCTGGTGAATCCTGTATTCCACCTCGCCAACAACTTCTGTTACCTCATACGGCTCTTGACTCCTGACGAGAAGTTTACTCTCAGCCGTTGGCACCAACACCATCACCTGGTCTCCCACCTGGAATTTCCGGGGTGTCACTCGATGGTTGTAGTAGCCTTGCTGGGCTTTCTGCACTCTCTCTAAATGTTCCCGCACTATTGGGATGACTCTCGTGATTCGGTTCCTCACCTGGAGCATGTAGTCAACAATGTTCCTCCCCAGGCTAGGCTGATCTTCCCATGCCTCTTTGGCAAAATCAAGAACTCCCCAGGGGTTATGGCCATACAAGAGCTCAAACAGGGAGAACCTGGTAGAAGCTTGATGGACTTCCCATACAGCAAACATGAGATATGGCAGCAGCATATCCCAGTTTTTGCCATCCCGGCTCACAACTTTCCTTATCATATTTTCAGAGTTCTGTTAAACTGCTTCACGAGGCTGTAGGTCTGGGTGTGATAGACTGACGTCCTCAGGATGTGTATCCAGAGAAAGGTACGTAAGTCCTTCATGAGCTTGGACATGAAGGGGGTCCCCTAATCAGTTGGAATTTCCTTGGATGTCCCTACCCTAGCGAAAATCTGGATCAGCTCCTTTGCTATTGTTTTGGACATGGTATTGCGTAGCCTCTGGGTACCGGGTGGCATAGTCCACAACAACTAGGATGCTCTGATGACCCTGCACAGATTTCTTTAGCAGCCCGACTATGTCAATGGCAATCCTCTCAAAGGAGACTTCGATGATTGGTAGGGGCACCAACGGGGCCCTCACGTGCGGTCGAGGCCCATGTAACTGTCATTTGTGACAAGAAGTACAATACTTATGGACTCCCATATAGATCCCTGGCCAAAAGAACTTCCACAAGATGCAGACCAGGGTCTTGTCTAATCCCAGATGCCCCCAAACAGGTGGCTGTGGGGCCAGCTCCAGTGCCGCCCACCAGTGCTTCTGAGGTACCAAAAGCTGTTCTACCTCTTGACCCTGTATCCAAGCTACTCTATATAACAAGTCCCCCTTAATTACATAGTAAGGGTGAGTACCTTTGCTCCCTCCCTCCACAGGAACCCCATTATCCTTGATCACCTCCTTATGGACATTTTGAAACACCGAGTCGTTGGCTTGATCCTGCCTGAACGTTTCCCTGGAGAGGCCCACACGTTCAGGGTCAGAGGGGCTGACCTTTGCTCCCTTCCCTGATGAGCTGGGATCCACCATTGGCTTACCTACTTCCATGATTTCTTTCCTGGTAGTCAGGCAGGTTTACCTCCATCCCCCACAAGCACCTGCTTCAGATTGTGGACTAGTATCCTGGTTCCCAGCCTCTTAGCGGCCCTTCTCTCCTGCTTTGTTTTACAGGCCTTCCCCAGCATAGAGAATAGGTTCTGGGAAAATTCACAGAAGATTGGGACTGAGCTACCTTCTTCAGCCTCATCCCACCATAGTAGGTCATTGAACCCAGGGAAGTCCCATCTTATGACCACTGGATAGGGGAGCCTGGGGACCACCTTCGGAGTTACGTTCATGACACTGCCTTGTACCTCTATCTTCACCAGGGTGGCAGGGTAATAATTAATATTCAGCACCTCATTAGCATGCAGGTGGCCACAGCACTTCGAAATTGACACGGTTCGCCGCTGCGCGGCTTGTCCGTACAGGGCTCCTTTTCAAAAGGACCCCGGCTACTTCGAAGTTCCCTTATTCCCATCTGCTCATAGGAATAAGGGGACTTGGAAGTAGCTGAGGTCCTTCCAAAAAGGAGCCCCGTCTGGATGAGCCACACGGCGGCGAGCCGCGTCAATTTCGAAGTACCGTGGCCGCCCGCATGCTAATGAGGCGCTGAATATGTATTTCAGCACTTCATTAGTAAACTTTGAAATGGCCATTTGCATGGCAATTTCGAAGATTTTGGCTAGTGTAGACACGGCCTATGATAAATAAGATAAAAATAATACAATAAAAATGAGAGAGAGAGAGAGAGAGAGAGAGAGAGAGACAGAGGGCAGAATCCTCAGTTCATCTGACTTCCTTTACAGCAGCTGACTCTAGATACAGATTAGATGCTACTTGGAAGGGGTGACCAAACTTACTGGCCCTTTAAACTGTATACAAGAACCTTTAGAAATTTGAGATCTGGGGGCTGAAGCCCCGAATGAGGCACCTGATGCAGCCTGGGGCTGAAGCACAGCTCCTGCCAAAGCCCTGAGCCCTGGAAGGAGCACCCTGCATGGCTGAAGCCCCAAGACTATCTTCCCGGCAATGCAGAACCCCCTATGAACTCTTAAGCTCTCCTCCCACCGCCCACCCCCGGTCTGGCAGATGGAGAATGGAGAAAGACTCAGTGCACTACACTTTAATAGTAAAAGAGCTGCATGTGGCTTACAAACCACAATTTCCTCATTCCGGCTATATGGTTCTCTGGGTAATTTCCTTAAGGCTGATGAGCCTTTCACTGAGTCAGGATTCAATCCCGCTGAAAAGGTACTCACAGTTTGAAGGCTTTGCATCCAAGAGCCCAGTGATCTTTCTTTGTCTGTGAGTCAGCCAGAGTCATAACCAGATGCACCCTGTCCTCCATCTTGTTCTCCATCCTGACAACTGTGGTTGGTAAATTTTCTAAGGAGATATCTATAGCCTGTGCATCTGCACCAAAAAACTCCTCAGTGGTTGGGGTGAAATGAGGCTGCACAGTTGCCTCGCCCAAGGCCAGTGCCACCATCTGATACCTCTCGCAATAAGTCAGACCTCAGCCACAGAGAAGATTGGAACCCATTTTCTAGTTTGTAGGGCTGCTTGAAGATGATTTGAGTTACAAAGTTGTGAAACTATCTTTACATCACCATGAGCTCTTCAAACCACAGTTTCCTGTTTAGCGCTCAGTTTAATTTTACACCAACTGCAGAAGACTACTGAGAACAGCTGCAGCCAAAGGGACTTTAAAAGAAAAAAATGTCCTCTCTTGTCTGCTGGGTGACAGAGGATTCTTTTTCAGATACAGCCAATTTTAACTGCTCTCCTGCCTACCTTGCTAACTACAGAGCTGAGAGTTATTGCAGGGATGTGCAAACTGGGGGCGGGGCCTTGGAGGAATGTGAAATTTCATAAGGAGGGATGCAGCATGATTGGCTGCTGGGTGTCAGGCTCAGCCATCTCACTAACAATGTTGAAATTTGCTATTGTGTTTATGTCTGTGTATGCACAATTATAGACTGATTAATGCTGTTTTTACATTCTGCATAGTTATTTTCTTACACATACTGAAAGGGTTTTTTTTTTATATGAACATAACTGACATTTCTGTCTGTTTGGATAACATTAAAAAGGTTGAGGGGACCCAGGGATGAAAAGTGGGGCCTAACGTAAAGTTTGCTCACTCTAGAGTTATGGCACTGAAAGATTCCGGCATTACAACTCATGCAGGGTTCAGGACCAAATGGGCCTGGGAGGGTACGTAAAGGCAATGTCTAGACAAGGTATCCAGAAGTAACTGCATGCATCCATGCAACACGCCAATTGTCTTCAAACAGCTTCCAAGATAACAGGCATGCTATTCCGGCATCCCTGTAAACCGCATCCCATTAGGAGTACAGGGATGCCGGGGTGAAATCATTTAGACAGTGCCACGTGCCGAAATAGCCTATTATAAAATCAACTCAAAATAAGCTATGAAAATTGCATAGCGCAAATCACATCACTTCTTTCAAGGTTAGGGTGCCATCGAGACATAGCCTAAGAGAGTGATGTGAGGTAGTGGAGAGTAAGGGGATTAGACTGTTTGGAGGTAGTGGGAGGGGGTGTGTTTGCATGACAGGGAGGATGAATAGAATAGAAGGGTATTCCCAATCAGACAGTTATTCTCACAGTAAACAAAGATGACCTGAAAAAAGAAGACAAGAAAATTCGCACCAACAAATGACTCAAGTAAGCAAAGTCCGAGGGCTGCCTTTCAGTCCAGACCCCAAACAGCCCTGATGGACCAGGTGTTTTGAACTCTGCATCAGAAAGCAGGTCACCTCACAGAATTGCTGGGTCTCTGGGCAAGGCAGCGGGGAAGGAGGGGTACCATGCCTCCAAAAGGGCCTAGCCTCTCTAAGCCAGCTCTTCAGTGCCGCCTGGACCACGCCACCCAGGGCTCCTCTGGCAATCGAAAG
Source organism: Carettochelys insculpta (assembly GCF_033958435.1). NCBI lineage: Eukaryota > Metazoa > Chordata > Testudines > Carettochelyidae > Carettochelys > Carettochelys insculpta. Next base: position 233,718,552 of record NC_134137.1, on the reverse strand, counting down.
GGCTTGTGGCTCTGGCTGCTGCCCTTTTAAATCACCAGGCCGTGAGACAGCTGCCCCCTTTTCTTCCCCCTACCCCATTGGCAGCCATGTCAGAGGGTGCGTCAGATCTTAAAAGTGCTATTCAGGCAATTTTTCAAAATCTCTATACATCACAGGAAATGATTCTGTCTATTTAAGGTGCTGGCGGTTAAGGCCTTTAGTGACATCAATTTTTGATTTGAAGGGGAAATTATCTTCTTACAGTAAAGTTCCCTTCCCTATAAATCAAGTTATGGCTAAAATGGCTGGTAAGAATATCAGTCACTGTCTATTCTGATTTACCTTTTTATTTCACCCATCATACTGGTGTGATGCAGATTTATAGTTTGTCAGGACATGCAACGTGGCAGCAGGTGTCAGGGTCATTTCAAGGCTGATGGTTGCTCAGCTAAACAAATGCTGCGGGGCTAAGGATGGGCTCTGTTGAAGTATGTAAAGGAATGAGTAAAAAAAAATGTAATGCCAGAATATGATTTCTCCTTGGTTTTGTAAGGTAGGGAACACTGAATAGCTATTGGGGTTAATTAGCCGCTCCCCTCCCGCAAATGCTTGTAGCACACCCTTTCTCATTTTCACTTCTCTCTTTAGTTCTGTTCTTTCCACCTTGTCTACACTAGCTCCCTACTTCAAAGGCAGGATGGTAAGTAGGGCGTAGGGAGTTTATTAATGAAGTGCTGTGGTGCATTAAGCAAATTGCCCCCCACAGCAACTCTGAAGTTTTAAATTTTGTAGTGCCAGTGCTGGCTCAATATGGCTAAAATTTTGAGGAGTAAAGGGGCTTTGAAGTACTGGTGGGTGAGCAGCAGCTAGACATGAGCTGACACTTTGAAGTTTAAAATTTTGGAGTTGCCGCAGAGGTGGAATTTGCTTCATGAAGTGCTGCATATACACTGCAGCACTTCATTAATAAACTCCCTACACCCTACTTACCATCGTTCCTTCGAAGTAGGGAGCTAGTGTAGACAAGCTCTTCTCCTCAAAGACAGGAGAAGGAAATACCTTTAATTGCTTCTCCCAGTGCTAGGTATGGGCTCTGATTCACCCCTGTGTTACTTCAGGTGTACGCCAATATTATTACTTGATTTCAGTGGAGTTATGTCAGTGTAAGGCAGTGGTGACTTAGGCCACAGAACTAATCAAAAAAATAGAGAATGGAAGGGAAAAGAACTCACCTTTCCTGCTTCCATTCTCGGGGTCATCTACACTAGCTTCCTCCTCTGAAGGGGGCGTGTAAATGAGCCCGATCAGTGAATAGCAATGAGGAGCCGCACTGCATATGCAGCACCTCATTAGCATAATTCCTACAACGCAAACTTCGAAGCACCAGCAAGCAATGTAGCTGTGGGCATTTTGAAGTACCTGCAGCTACACAGCTTGCCACCACTTTGAAGTTAGCAACTTTGAACTTTGTGTGGTGGGAATTATGCTAATGAGGTGCTGCATATGCAGCGTAGCACCTAATTGCTATTTTCCAGCCGGGCTTATTTACATGTCCCCTAGAAGACACAAGGGTGTGAGCTGATGGCACCTCTCTCCTGCCACAGCCTATAGAAATGGAGATTTTAGAGAGGAGTGAAGAGAATAAACAACACCCAGGCCAGAGCAGATACCCAGATAAGAAGGAAGGAAGTGTGAGCCAATAAACGTGTGGGTTTGCACATGTATGAATGCACACACCCTGACCTACAGCTGCTCAAAACTCTTGTACTCCACTGTGATCTACATTCCTCTACTGAGACTCCTGACACGTCTGAGTGGAGTAGGACATGTTGGATCTCCAACAACGCACATCTCCTGAGCTACAGTACAAACATTCGAAGATAAGTCCTTCACTCCAAGTTCTTCTTCCCCTTTTCTTCCGGAATAAAATGCCAGAAGCTGAGCATCATCCCCAACTGCAGCCGCACACAGCAAAGTGCGAAAGTTGCTGGCCAAAAAGGGGTGGAGAGCAGGGGTGTCAGAGAACTTGTATTAAATAGACAGGAAAATAGTAAGTACCAACAGATCAGAACTGTCCCACTCTTCAGACTGTGCTGCAATAGACTAAAGCAATGTAGTTCCATGTCCCTGGTCCCTGCCTGTTGAGCAGAAGTTAGGGCTTGTAATGCAAGTAAACTGACCTTTTTTAACCAGGCAGCCCCTTATTTAAGCACTCTTGCAGGAGTCTTGATATAGATAAATAAATAAATAAATAAATAAAAATAAAAAAGGCAAATTATCCTGTGTTTTCCAGTCTGGCTGACTACTGCTGGTCAGTCCATGCTCAGTGCAGCCACAGAAGCCTCCTGTTTGTGGTTGGCAGGTGAATGGGGACAGGCAGTGTTGGTGCTCTCAGGTGAGAAGCGGAGGCAGAAAGATGTGAAGCCAATCACAGGAGAAGCAGCCTGTGTGTGACGGAGGGGTAAGGGTGTGTGGCAGTGAGTGAAGGGTGTGTGTCAATCCTACCCATATGAAACCTAAAACAGGGTTTCTCAGTGCAGCACTCGGGAAGGGAGAGAAGTCTGCCAGCCCTTTCAGGCCATGAGGCTGAAGTTCTGACATCCAGCACATGCTGCAGGGCTGAAATCTGGATCCTCCACGTCCCTTTAGGAGTCAGGAAGCATTAAACCATAGCAAGCACTATATAGTGATCCTCACCCAGGCAACATACACTAACTTTAGTGAATAGTAGCGTGAGAATGACTAAAGTCAGGCGACTTTCACTATACAGTGTGAGCTGCCTGAAAAATGAAGTCCGGCATAGAGCATGCAAAGGATGTATAGTAAAAGCCATTGGAGCTATGAAATTTGCATTCCACCACGAGTGGTAGAGAAGCAGGCATTTCTGAAGTTGACTACTTGAATTTTAAAACCAAATTTATTTATTTGAAATTATCGCTGTTACAGTTACTTCCTGTTACCCATTACTTCAACTTGTTAATCACGACCCACCCCTTCCGAAATGGCGAGCTCTTTCCCAAATGGTGAGACAATCGAAGCTGGTGAGATCAAAAAGGCTGGGAAGGTTGGTGGTGAACCCAGCAATGAAGAAATCAAAAGTTACATGTTGAGTGGTGAGTTCCGTGAGCTTGTCAAAGGAGTCAAGAATATTGGGGCGAAGAATAAGCTTATGCAAGAAGCTGGGCATTTCACAATAAGGAATGGAGAGCTCCATTACCAGTACAACAATATTATAAAATCAAAGAGGTCCTTTAAAGGTTATTAAGGACAAAGAGAAAAAAATATAAACTAATGAAAGGTGCTCATGAAGGGTTAGGCTAAGGCAAACCAGGCTAAGGAACTGGGAGGAGGCCATACTGGTCACAGTAACACACTTTGGAAATTATTAGACACAGGAATTACTATTATGTAAATTATTTGACACAGGTGGCAAAATATGAATAAGGCTGTTAGAGAATATGTTGCCACCTGTCAACACTGACAGACAGAATCCCAAATAAAGTATGGTACCAAGTAGGAGAAGATTTGTGTTCTTTCCTGTAAAATCCAGAGGGCTACCTGTGTAGTTGTGTTCCAGGCTTGAAATAAAGCAGTACGCATTGGCAGAGTGCTAGAGGGGAGATATATAAGTCCAAGGCTAATCCATGCATGGTTCCCTGTAAACTACTGAAGACTGCTGCAGGATAACAGAAGCACTTGTAGTCAGTTACAGGATTGTCAGGAATCTACTGTGGTACAGCAGGCTAGTTAAAGTGTTGCTCCCAGTAGACTAAGGAAGGATAATACAGGCCAACTGAAGGACCTGTAGACAATTAAGGCTCTGTCAGGAAACTAATTCCTTCCCCCTTCTTCATACAGACTGTGGAGTGTGGAAGAGTGGCCTGGAGCTTGACCGTGTATTGCTGAAGCTTTAAAAGAACACTGAATTTGAGAAAGGGAGATTTTGTCCTTTAGTGTCAAGAATTAAGGTTAATCTTATCTATGTGGAAAGGGGGGAAGAAATCTACAGGGACTGAAGCTCAGACCCAGCTCTCTTCCTTCCTTCCTTCCTTCCTTCCCTTCTCCAGTATCTTCCCGGACCAACAGCATTGGTCTTGGTGACCCAGGAACAGGGGAAAGGGGTGATGTTCATGCGCTATGCCAAGAAAAGTGTGGGATCCACTATAGCAGGTCCTCACCAGGAAGTTAAGGTGAATTCAAAGCCATTGTAATGTGTCCCAGTAAACCCATGATAGGATTTGCTGCCTTACAGCTGATTCACATCGTTCCAGCTCTTCTGGGAGGGCAAGAAGTGTGTATGGAGCGTGAATCTGGCAATTTGCAGATCCTCGGAAAGTGCTGAGAGAGAAGGATTGGGGCAGGTAAGTGCAGGGCTTTGCTGCACGACTGCATGAGAGACATGTGCAGGAGGTGGGGAGCCAGGGATCTGCTGGCCACAAGTGGAGCTCCAGTGTGCTGCATGTGGTCCACAGGCTGCCCACTGCTGCTCTAGACATACTGGATGCTAGCCAGGGGTGTACTCTCTGATCTTCCCCACCTTCTCATTAGCTCTGCCTACTGGTCACTAGAGGGCGCTCTGATCACACACTCCAACTCATGTGTTACTCTGATACTCCCCAAGTTTCTCAGAGATCTCAGCAAATGATGGGTGAATTAATTTCTTTAGAGTAAAAATGGGGAACATTCTTTGGGTGAGATGGGGTCAGTGACACATGGAAAAATCAAATGGGGGCCATACACAAGCGAGAAGGGAAAAAAACAAAGTCACTCACCTCACTGGCCAGACTTCTAGTAATAAACTTGACGAAAGTAGGTTTTAATTTAGGTATTCTGGGGAATTGACTGTACTAGCTATTCTCTAATAGCCCCACATGTTGATACACTTACTCCTGTATAGCTACTGGCCTTCATATTTACAAAAATCTTAGACATTACTTTCTTCTGCACATTCATAGAGAGATAATATGAATCATCCTGATTATAACTATACCGTATCAAGCAATACATATTATCCATGTTCTCTCATTCTGTGAATAATCCATCTTCAGTACATGAAACTCATTAACCTCAAGTGTTCTCTCCAGTCACCTGTGAGAGGCTCTTGTCCCATGTCTTCTAGGTTCACATACGGCCTGCTACATGGCATATGTCATCTCTTGTAATACCATCTTCACCATCATTATTCCCAAGAAGAAATACTTATTTCCATGTTAGTGGCAAAAAAGTAACATCCACACAAAAGGGATGAAACAACAAGTTCCAATGCAGTCATGAAACTGATTGTTCAGGAAAAAGAGAAAGAGAGAGAAGTAGTTTCTCTATGAAGAGACACCCCCCTGTTTCTCCTCCTCCTATTTACACTGCATCTGTCTCGAGTTACAGCAGAGAACACCCACAGTGCAGTATAGACAGAGCAGAGGAAAGTTACCAGCATGTGGCAATATCTCCTGCTCTCAGCACTGCTCCCCTGGACACCAGGTACAGTCAGAGTGACCATGGGATGGGGTGGATCCAGCAGGCCCAGAGTCCCAGATTGATTCCCAGTAGAGGGACACATTCTCAAGCACTAAAACTGAGGTGTGAGGGGATCTCTGGAGACCATGTCTCCTGTTTGGTCCACTGGGAGGAATGGAGAGAATTGCCAAGGATCAGAGACTTATGGGTTAAACTCCATACACCTGAGACTGGTCAGAATCAAGACTGAATTGATTCATTTCACATGTTATGGTAATTTAGTCCAGTGGGAAAGCTAATCGTGTCAAGAACGTTGAACAAATGTTACTGTTTGTTTGAACAAGCCAGGCCTTTTCCATTTTCTCTTTTTCTCAATTTTCTTTCTTTCAACCATCATTCTCCCCTGCTGCCTCATTTTCTGCCTTCCCTTGTGCCTCATATTCTTGTCAAATTTTAATGCTTCTTTTCCAGGTGTGGGAAGTGAAAAGGTGGAGCAGATGCCCTTCCTCACAGGGACTCGGGATAGTAATAAAATCATCCAGTGTACGTTGAAAGACGGCAGCTGCAACTGGATGTACTGGTACCGGCAGAGGAAAGGCAGGGAGATGGAAGGACTCTTCCAGTCTGTAGGTGGTGGACCTGGCAATAATTTCACAAGTGAGCCCATGGAAGCCCAGAGGAAGGACACAAAATGGAACCTATCATGGAGAAGCCTTTTACTGTCAGACACCGCTGTGTATTACTGCGCCTGCAGCAGTGCACAGTGACGGAGAGTCCTGAGCCCACCAGCAAAAACCCAGAGAGACAGGAGGAAACAGAGAGTGTGCAGGTGCTCAGGAGTCAGAAGTTTTTTGCAGGGCCATGCTCCTAGAGCAGTGTTTCCTAATTTTATTTGGCCACGGAAACCTTTAAACTCAAAATAATTTTGCAGAACCACTAACGCCATTCTTGTATATGGAGCTGAAAAAGTAGACCGCAAGTAAGTGAAGATAATACTAAGCAAATACTAAACAAAGTTATGAGCTTAACATGTAGTTTACTTGCACATATTGAAAAGCATACATTTAATTTAATAGATTTAAAAGAGCCAGTACAAGGATTTATGGTGGTATATAACAGGCAATTGCAACGGTGAGTGATTGTGCACAGCACTAAATAGTGACATCATCGTCCTCACTCTCTGGCTGCACTGGCATTATGCAGGGACACTTATTGTGGCAAACACAAATGAAAAATTTTTTTAATAAAATACATGAATGCTTAAATTTTTAAATATCCAAAAACATTATTGTAATGGAATTTCTTGCGGAACCCTTATTTTCACTTCACAGAACCCCAGGGTTCCACAGTACACCATTTGGGAAATACTGTTTGAGACAGTACTACCTAGATGAATTGAATATCTTCAGATGGGCTGTCAAGATCCCCAGGAACTGCTATGTCAAACAACCCATAAATTCTTGTCTATCCACATTGGTTTTTTCCCTGTCATTCTTTTTGTATCCAAGTTTCTCTTTCTTTCTTTCTTTCCAATACAGTCACACAGCCCATTCCTACTCCCCTGCCATGCCATCACATTCTGACCCTCCCCAGTTCCTTACCCTGAGTATAGAGGCTGAGACAAGTGCTCTAGAATTTGGTGGGGGATGGCTGCAGTCTGTAGAGATGCTTTCTCATTCTCATTGGTTTCTTTGTGTCCCTGGAGATCTCTCAATGGACAATGCATATGATTTCATATACTGGAAGAGTCAGGCCGTGGAAGGGATTATGGAAACCCTTTTCATTCCATAAGGTGTGTATTCAACACATGCTAACTCCAGGTAACAACACAATCATAACATCTACCAGAAAGCCCTTCATTATGGTGTTTCCCAGCTGCACTCACATGACACAGCCCTGTTTTTCTAGGCCTGTAGCCAAAGAAGGCAGTGAATGAGAGCTCCAGACAGAGCCACTCAAAGGAAATGGGGAAAGGGGTTCCTCCCTTACTCTGCCTGGCAGGTACCTTTTCCTATGGCTTGATATCATTGGTGAGGGAGTGGAACATGTCTGCAGGTACCTATTTTCTGTGCACTGATGAAGTCACTGTCCAACTAAGAAGTCTGCAGTGAGAGCAGAAGCAGTTGAAGGTGATGTTAGTGGAGAGCAGGCTCCATATGAGGGAGATAAAGCATTGATCCCAAACGTGAAAATACACCTTCATGTAGGGCTTCAGAAGACCCTGACACATCAGACTGTCCATTTCACAGACACCAGCTCAGCTCTCTTGTGCTGCGAAGGGGCAGCTGATCAAATCAGAAAAAGCAGATAGACAGACACTATGAGTATGGGCCATAGCTGGATAAAGGTATAATTGTGCTGAATGCTGGTGGAGATAAGACCCTCTCGCACTTGAGCTCACTTAGAGGTGCATGACAGAGATGCTCATGCGACATGGGGAGGCATGAGCAGCACAGCTGTGTGCCACATCTGAGAGAGCTGCTCACACAGTGTTTTGTTTCACCTCACCGCAGTACATCCTGAGAAGCTGAGGGATGGTTTTGTTCCATTGAGGCACATGGTGCTGGAATTGCAGTGAGTGGCTGCAGACCGTTTCAAACCATGAGAGCTTAGCCACAGCAGTGTGTTGCAGCTTTCACCTACAGTTGTGACAGTGCCTGGGGAGCTGGTGAGGAGTTCAAAGACTCAGAGTCTCTGTCAATGCTGCTCTCCACTCTGACATGCTGAGTGCAGAAAGTGGGGGCCCACAAGAGACCTTAAAATACCTTTTCTATATAGACTTCTGTTTAAAAGCTTCCCAAGGTCACACATTCCCTGACCCTGAGAGGTAGCTGCCACCAACCAAGTGACAAACCCTCCCTTTGAAACCTAGGAGGCACATTTAGGATGTGTCCCTGTGGGGGAACCCCAAGCTCTTCACCCTCCTGTAGGAGAGAGCTTGAAAAGAAAAAGAAAGAAATTAAGCTGCAATCAGACAGCTGACCATGCAGTCTTAGACACGCAGATACAGAGACACTTCTCTAGGATGCAGGAATCAAATCATTGCCCATCCCAATTAAAGTATAGTACCAAGTAGGAGAAATTTATGTTCTGTGCCCCAAAATCCAGAAGGTTACACGTGTGTTTGCGTTGTAGCAGATTATTTCTCTAAGTGGCTAGAGGTGAAGCCTCTGCAGAATAAGAATGCCAAAGAGGCAGCACATTTCCTTTTCAGGCTGATTTGCAGATTTAGTTGCACCAAAATATAAATGAATGACTGGGGGCATGTGTTCCATAATGAAGTTTTGCAAAATGTGTGTAAATTGGAAAACTCAAGGTGCCATGTTAACAGTGTTAGAAGATGAACAATAGAAATGGCCCAAGGTGGTACTGGGAGTCCTATTTGCATTTGGAACATCCTAGCATAGGTCACCAGGCATTTCACGTGAATTTAGGTATGCCAGGAAGCCCATACTTTGCCTATACTTTGCTGAGATGATGACAGCAAAGATTAAAATGACAAGATTCCTCTTGATTTAATGGACTTACCTTAGGTCCCATGAAGCAGGTACAAAAAATTGCAGAGGGGAAGGCTGCAAAGAAAATTCAGACAAAAAAAAGACAAAAAATCGATTATGAAGAATGCCAGAAGCAGCAAGAAGCTTGTAAAATTGATCAAAAAGTGCCCCTCTACAATGTGCGAAGGGCAGAGAGGCAGGGAAATAAAGGCCAGCTACCCTTTCTTGGCCCTTATATAGTCCTGGAATAAAACTCCAAGGCCTTGAATACCTTAGCAAATAAAAAAGGCCAAGTCAGATCTGTGAGGTTTTGTATATTGCAAATAATATCGTAAAAGGGGGATTCATAACTTTGCAAATAATATTACCCCATTTCCTCATGTCTTTGTGGCCTAGTGAGTGATCAGATTTCAAACAGTGCATATTTGGAATGAAGAGTTTTGCAGAAGTTTGTACAGTGTTAGCCTGGTGTGCATTCATTTGCAGGATAGAGATACAGTAGTATACGCCAACAGAGTGCTAGAGGGGAGAAATATAATCCCAAGGCTAATCAGCGTGTGGTTCCCAGCACACTACTGAAGGCTGATGCAGGCTAACTGAAGCCCTTGTAGCTAGTTACAGGCTTCTCAGGCTGCTTAAAATGTTGTTCTTTGTAGACTAAGAAAGGGTAACACGGGCCAACTGAAGTACCTATAGCTAATTAAGGCTCTGCCAGGAACCTAATTCGTTCCCCCTTACTTCATGCAGACTGTGGAGTTACAAATAGAGGCCTAGATCTTGGTAGTGTGTTGCTGAAACTTTAAAATAACACTGAATTCAAGAAAGGGAGATTTTTGTCCTTTTGTATCAAGGGCTTAGGTGAATCTTACCCAGGGAGAAAGAGAGTAAGAAATCTGCAGTGGCTGAAGCTCAGACCAAGGTCTCTTCCCTCCTTCAGCATCTTCCTGGACCACCACAGAGGTCTTTGTGCCCCAACTACAGGGGAAAGGAGTGATGTTCCTGCTGTATGCCAGAAAAATATGGGATCCATTATATGAGGACCTCACCAGGAAATTAGGATGAATTCAAAGTCATTGTAATGTGTGCTAGTAATCCCAGTCCAGGATTTGCTGCCTTACAGATGATTGACAGCTTTCCAGCACTTCTGGAGGCGGCGGGGGAGTAGGGAAGGAGGAGCAGGGAAGGAGCGTGAATCTGGCAATTCGCAGATCCCCTGAAAGTGCTGAGAGAGAAGGGTTGGGGCAGGTAATTGCAGGGCTTTGCCACCTGCATGCGTGAGAGAAAAGTGCAGGAGGTGGGGATCCAGGGATCTGCTGGCCACGAATGGAGTCCCAGTGCACTGCATGTGGTCCACACGCTGCCCACCGCTGCTCTAGACACAAAGGATGCTAGTCATGGGTACACTTTCTTAATCTTCCCCACCTTCCCATTAGCTCTGCCTACTGGTCACTAGAGGGAGCTCTGATCACACACTAACTGGCGAGTCACAGTGATGCTCCCCAAGCTTCTCAGAGACCTCTGCATATGATGGCTGAATTAGTTCCCTTGGAGTATAAATGGGGAACTTTTTTTGGGTTGGGGGGGTGTCAGTGACTCACAGAAAAATCAGTTGGGGGCCATACACAAGTAATAAGGGAAAAAAACAAAGTCACTCACATCCCCGTCCAGGCTTCCAGCAATAACCTTGATCAAATTAGGTTTTAATTTAAGTATTCTGGGGAATTGACTGTACTAGCTATTCTCTAATAGCCACACATGTGGATATGCTTATTCCAGTATAGCTATTGGCCTTCATGTTCACAAAAATCTTAGGCATTACATTATTCTGCACATTCATAAAGAGATAATATGAATCACCCTGATTATAACTATACTGTATCAAGCAATACATATAATCCCTCTTCTCATATTCTGTGAATAATCCAGCTTCAGTACCTGAAACTCATTAAGCCTCAAAGGTTCTTTCTAGTCACCTGTAAGAAGCCCTTCTCCCATATCTTCTAGGCTTGAATATGACCTGCTACATGGCATGTGTCATCTCCTGTAATAGCATCTTCACCATCATTATTCCCTAGACGAAATTCTTATTTCCACGTTAGTTGTTGGAAGGTAAAATTGAGGCACAGGCGACAAAACAACAATTTCCAATGAAGTCATGAAACTGACTGTTCAGGAAGGAGTGAGAGAAGTAATAGGAAGCTGTATGTTTCTCTGTGAAGAGACACCCCCTTGTTTCTCCTCCTCCTATTTGCACTATATCTGTCTTGAGTTATAGCAGAGAACACCCACAGTGTGGTATATACAGAGCAGAGGAAAGTTACCAGTATGTGGAAATATCTCCTGCTCTCAGCACTGCTCCCCTGGACACTAGGTACAGTCAGAGTGACCATGGGATGGGATGGGACCGGCAGGCCCAGAGTCCCAAACTGATTCCAGGTAGAGGGACACATTCTCAGCTAAAACTGAGGTGTGAGTTGATCTCTGGAGACCATGTCTCCTCTTGTTGGAGACGCTGGGAGGAATGGAGAGAATTGCCAGGGATCAGAGACTTATGGGTTAAACTCCATCCACCTGAGACTGGTCAGAATCAAGAGTGAATCCCAAATGGGAAACTCCTAGCACATGTTATGTTAATTTAGTCCATCGGGAAGTAAAATCTCATCAAGAATGTTGAAGGAATGTTACTGTTTGTGTGAACGAGCCAGGCCTTTTCCATTTTCTCTTTTTGTCCTTCTCATTTTTCTCTTTTTCAACCTTTTTTATCCTCTGCTGCCTCATTTTCTGCCTTCCCTTGTGCCTCATGTTTGTGTCAAGTTTTAATGCTTCTTTTCCAGGTGAGGGAAGTGAAAAGGTGGAGCAGCCGCCCTTCCTCACAGGGACTCGGGAGAGTAATGAAACCCTCCAGTGTACATTGAAAGATACCAGCTGCATTTGGATGTATTGGTACCGGCATAGGAAAGGCAGGGAGATGGAAGGACTCTTCAGCTCTGGCAGCAGTGGAGCTGGCACTGCATTCACAAGTGAGCCCATGGAAGCCCAAAGGGAGGGCACAAAATGGAACCTATCATGGAGAAGCCTTTTGCTGTCAGACACTGCTGTGTATTACTGTGCCTGCAGCAGTGCACAGTGACAGAGAGTCCTGAGCCAACCAGCAAAAACCCAGAGAGACAGGAGGAAACGGAGAGCGTGCAGGTGCCCAGGAGTCAGAAGTTTTTTGCAGGGCCATGCTCCTAGAACAGTGTTTCCCAAATTTTTCACCATGGAAATCTTTTAAACTCTAAAGAATTTTGCAGATCTGAAAATACAGCAACTGTTTTAACTACGTAGTTGAAAAAGTGGACCACAAATAAGCAAAGATAATACTAAATAAATGCTTAACATGGCCATGAGATCAACATGTCGTTTAATTGCACATATTTAAAAGAAAATAATACATTTAATCAATTTGAAAGAGTGAGTAAGGGGATTTATGGTTGTATATAACAGGTGATTGCAACTGTAATTGACTGCGTGTGCAACGCTGAGTAGTGACATCATAACCTCCACTCTCTGGCTACACTGGAGTTACACTGGGACACTTATTATGGGAAAAGCAAATGAAAAGTGTTTTCGGAAAAATCATAAATGTTAATTTTTTTTAATTAGAAAATGCTATTTTTATTGCAGAACCCTTATTTTCACTTCATGGAACCCCAGGGTTCCACAGAACACCATTTGGGAAATACTCTTCTAGATAAATGGTTCCTAGGTGAATTGAATATCTTCAGATGGGTTGTTAAGATCCCCAGGAACTGCCATGTCATATAGCCCATAAATTCTTGGATATTCACATTATTTTTTTTCCTGCCATTCTTTTTGTATCCAAGGTTCTTTCTTTCTTTCTTTCTTTCTGTGGAGCTGCTTTCACATTCTCATGGGTTTCTTTGCATCCCTAGGGATCTCTGAGTGCACAATGGATATGATTTCATATAGTGGAAGAGTCAGTCTGTGGAATGGATGATGGAAGCTCTCTTCATTCCATGAGATGTGCATTCAACACAGGCCACCTCGGGGTAACTGCACAATTAAGATGTGTGCCACAGAGCCCTTCATCCTGCTGTTTCCCAGCTACACTCACATGACAGACGCCTATTTTTCTGGGCCTGTAGCCAAAGAAAGCAGTGAATGAGAGCTCCAGACAGAGCCACTCAAAGGAAATGGGGAAAGGGGTTCCCCCATTACTCTGCCTGGCAGGTACCTTTTCCTACAGCTTGACATCATTGGTGAGGGAGTGGAACATGTCTGCGGGCACCTGTCTTGTGTGCACTAATGAAGTCACTGTCCAAGTAACAAATCTGCAATGAGAGCAGGAGCAGCTGAAGGTGATGTTAATGGAGAGCAGGTTCCATATAAGGGAGACAGAGTGCTGATCTCAAACCTGCAAGTACACCTTCATCTAGGTCTTCAGAAGACTCTGACACATCACACTGGCGGTGTCACAGACACCAGCTCAACTCAGCAGTGTAAACTACCTTAGTTTCTATCTCTCTGCTTTTCCTGATGCCTCCCTTTAAAGCCCAGGACTACAAATTTGGGATGTCTTCCTGTGGGGGAACCCAAGCTCTTTACCCTCCCTTAGAAGAGAGCTTGAAAAGAAAAAGGAAGAAAGTAAGCTGCAATCCAACAGCTGACCATGCAGTCTTAGGTACACAGATACAGAGACACTTGTCTAGGATGTAAGAATAAAATCATTGCCTATCCCAATTAAAGTATGGTGCCAACTAGGAGAAATTTTTCTTCTTTGCCCCAAAATCCAGAGGGTTACATGTGTATTTGTGTTGTTGCAGATCATTTCTCTAAGTGGCTAGAGGTGAAGCCTCTGCAGAATAGGAATGCCGAAGAGGTGGCTCTGTTTCTTTACTAGCTAATTTGCATATTTGCTTGCTCCAAAATAGAAATGAATGAGCAGGGACATGAGTTCCATAACGAAGATTTGCAAAATCTGTTCAAATTGGAAAACTCAAGGTGCCATGTTAACAGTGTTAGAAGATGAATAATAGAAATGGCCCAAGGTGGTTCTGGGAGTCCTGCTGGCATTTGCAACATCCTAGTATAAGTCACCAGGTGTTTCGCGTGAAGTTATGTATGCCAGGAAGCCTGTGCTGCCCATACTTTCCTGAGACACTGATGACAGGGAAGATTTAAATAATGAAATTCCTTTGGATTTTATGGAGTGTGCTTTTGGTGCCAGTGATATCCAAGATCACTTGACCCGCGTCAATCAGGTGCAGCAAATTGTAGAGGGAAGGCTGCAAAAACACTGAGGCAGAAGTAAGACAAGAAAAGGTTTATGAAGAATGCCACAAGCATCAATACGCCTTTAAAACTGATCAAAAAGTGCCCCCTTACAATGTGTGAAGGGAAGAGAAGCAGGAGAATAAAGGCCAGCTACCCTTCCTGGGCCCATACATGCATGGAGTAAAACTCTAAGGGCTTGTATACATTAGTTATTTGCTTCTGCTTGCCTTAGACATTACTTTCCCCTTCTTGCTTTATCCCAATTTCCATAAAACAAACTGATTGACTCTAGAATAAAACACATTAATAAAAAGATAATATAAATCATCCAGATTGTAATAATACTGTATCAAACAATAAATATAATCCATGTTCTCTTATTCTGTGATTAATCCAGCTTCAGTACATAAAACTCATTAAGACTCAAGGGTTCTCTCTAGCCACCTGTGAGAGGATCTTGTTCCATACCTTCTGGCATCCCATGTGGCCTGCTACATGGCATGTGTCATCTTATGTCATTATTCCCCAGGAGAAATTCTTATTTCCAGGTTAGTGGCAAGAAAGTAACATCCACACAAAGGGGACAAAACAACAAGCTTCAGTGAAATCATGAAACTGACTGTTCAGGAAGGAGAGAGAGAAGTAATAGGAAGCTGTATGTTTCTCTAAGAAGAGACACCCCTTTGCTTCTCCTCCTCCTATTTGCACTGTGTCTGTTTTGAGTTACAGCAGAGAACACCCACAATCTGGTATAGACAGAACAGAGGAAAGTTACCAGTATGTGGCAATATCTCCTGCTCTCAGCACTGCTCCCCTGGACCCCAGGTACAGTCAGAGTGACCATGGGATAGGGTGGGTCAGGCAGGCCCAGAGTCCCAAACTGATTCCAGGTAGAGGGACACATTCTCAGCACTAAAACTGAGGTGTGACGGGATCTGAGGAGAGAATGTCTCCCCCCCGCCTGGAGACACTGGGAGGAATGGAGAGAATCGCCAAGGATCAGAGACTTATGGGTTAAAATCCATACACCTGAGACTGGTCAGAATCAAGATTGAACTGATTCATCGCACATATTATGGTAATTCAGTCCAGTTGGCAGGCAAATCTCATCAAGAATATTGAAGGAATGTCACAGTTTGTTTGAACAAGCCAGGCCTTTTCCATTTTCTCTTTTTCTCAATTTTCTTTCTTTCATCCTTTTTTCTCCCCTGCTGCCTCATTTTCTGCCTTCCCTTGTGCCTCATGTTTGTGTCAAGTTTTAATGCTTGTTTTCCAGGTGTGGGAAGTGAAAAGGTGGAGCAGACACCCTTCCTCACAGGGGTTCAGGGGAATAATAAAACCCTCCAGTGTACATTGAAAGACAGCGACTGCAGCTGGATGTATTGGTACCGGCAGAGGAAAGGCAGGGAGATGGAAGGACTCTTCAGCTCTGTAGGTGATGGACCTGGCAGTAATTTCACAAGTGAGCCCATGGAAGCCCAGAGGAAGGACACAAAATGGAACCTATCATGGAGAAGCCTTTTGCTGTCAGACACCGCTGTGTATTACTGTGCCTGCAGTAGTGCACAGTGACAGAGAGACCTGAGCCCACGAGCAAAAACCCAGAGAGACAGGAGGAAACAGAGAGCGTGCAGGTGCTCAGGAGTCAGAAGTTTTTTGCAGGGCCATGCTCCTAGAGCAGTGTTTCCTAATTTTATTTGGCCACAGAAACTTTTTAAACTCGAAAGAATTTTGCAGAAAATCTTAATACCCGTCTTATATACGGACCTGAAAAAGTAGACCACAAATAAGTGAGGATACTAGTAAAGAAATGCTAAACAAGGTCATGAGATTAACATGCAGTTTACTTGTACATATTTGAAGGAAAAAAATTAAGTTAATAAATTTAACAGAGTCAGTACAGGGATTTACAGTGGTATATAACAGGCTATTGCAACAATGACTGATTGCTCACAACGCTGAGTAGTGACATCATCGTCTTCACTCTCTGGCAACACTAGCAATATACTGGGACACTTATTGTGGCAAACACAAATGAAACATTTTTTAATAAAATTCAGAAATGCTCAATTTTTTTAAAGTATCTGAAAATATTATTGTAATGGAATTTCTTGCAGAACCCTTATTTTCACTTCATGGAACCCCAGGGTTTCACAGAACACCATTTGGGAAATACTGTTTGAGACAAATTGTACCTAGATAAAGTGAATATCTTCAAATGGGCTGTCAAGATCCCCAGGAACTGGTATGTCAAACACCCCATAAATTCTTGGCTACCCACATTGGTTTTTCCCTGTCATTCTTTTTGTATCCGTTTCTTTTTCTTTCTTTCTTTCTTTCTTTCCAGTCCAGTCATACAGCCCATTCCTACTCCCCTGCTATGCTATTACATTCTGACCCTCCCCAGTTCCCTACCCTGAGTACAGTGGCTGAGACAAGTGCTCTAGAATTTGTGAGGGGATGGCTGCAGTCTGTAGAGATGCTTTCTCATTCTCATGGGTTTCTCTGTGTCCCTGTAAGTCTCTCAATGGACAATGCATATGATTGCATATACTGGGCGGGTCAGGTAGTAGAAGGGATTATGAAAAATCTCTCCAATCTGTAAAATGTGCATTCAACACATGCTAGCTACCTCCAGGTAACTACATAATCACGACATCTACCACAAAGCCCTTCGTCATGGTGTTTCCCAGCTGTACTCACATGACACAGTGCTGTTTTTCTGGGCAGGCAGTCAAAGAAGGCAGTGAATGAGAGCTCCAGACAGAGTCACCAAAGGAAATGGGGAAAGGGGTTCCCCCATTGCTCTGCCTGGCAGGTACCTTTCCCTACGGCTTGACATCATTGGTAAGGAAGAGGAACATGTCTGTGTGCACCTGTCTTCTATGCCCTAATGAGTTCACTGTCTAACTAACAAATCTGCAATGAGAGCAGGAGCAGTTGAAGGTGATGTTAGTGGAGGGCAGGTTCCATATAAGCAAGGTAGAGTGTTGATCCCACGCTTACAAATACACCTTCATGTAGGGCTTCAGAAAACTCTGACACTTCTGACTGTCCATTTCACAGACACCAGCTCAGCTGTGTGAACTCTCTTGTGCTGCGAAGGGGCAGCTGATTGAATCGGAAAAAGCAGATAGACAGACACTATGAGTGAGGGCTATAGCTGGATAAAGGTATAATTGTGCTGAATGCTGGTGGAGATAAGACCCTCTCGCACTTGAGCTCACTTAGAGGTGCATGACAGAGATGCTCATGTGACATGGGGAGGCATGAGCAGCACAGCTGTGTGCCACATCTGAGAGAGCTGCTCACACAGTGTTTTGTTTCACCTCACCGCAGTACATCCTGAGAAGCTGAGGGATGGTTTTGTTCCATTGAGGCACATGGTGCTGGAATTGCAGTGAGTGGCTGCAGACCATTTTAAACCATGAGAGCTTAGCCACAGCAGTGTGTTGCAGCTTTCACCTACAGTTGTGACAGTGCCTGGGGAGCTGGTGAGGAGTTCAAAGACTCAGAGTCTCTGTCAATGCTGCTCTCCACTCTGACATGCTGAGTGCAGAAGGTGGGGGCCCACAAGAGGCCTTAAAATACCTTTCCTGCATAGACTTCTGTTTAAAAGCTTCCCAAGGTCACACGTTCCCTGACCCTGAGAGGTAGCTGCCACCACCCACATGAGAAACCCTCCCCTTAAAGCCCAGGAAGACACATTTAGGGAACTCCAAGCTCTCAACCCTCCCTTAGGAGAGAGCTTGAAAAGAAAGAGGAGGAAATTAAACTGCAATCAGACAGCTGACCATTTAGTCTCAGGCGTTCAGATATACAGGCACTTCTGTAGGATGCAGGAATCAACCCATTCCAATCCCAAATAAAGTATAGTATAAAGAAGGAGAAGATTTATATTCTCTGCCCCAAAATCCAGAGGGCTATATGTGTATTTGTG
This sequence comes from Carettochelys insculpta, assembly GCF_033958435.1. NCBI lineage: Eukaryota > Metazoa > Chordata > Testudines > Carettochelyidae > Carettochelys > Carettochelys insculpta. The sequence continues at coordinate 233,700,405 of NC_134137.1, read as the reverse complement.
TTGTAGCAGATAATTTTTCTAAGTGGCTGCAAGCAAAGCCTCTGCAGAATAAGAATGCCAAAGAGGCGGTTCTTTTTCTTTACTTATTGGTTTGCGGAATTGGTTGCACCAAAATAGAAATGAATGACCAAGGACATGAGTTCCACAATGATGTTTTGAAAAAAAATGTGTGCAAATTAGACAACTCAAGATGCCATGTTTCCAGTGTTAGAAGGTGAAAAACAGAAATTGCCAGAGGTTGCACTGGGGATCCTGTTGGTAGGTGGAACATCCTAGTGTAAGGCAACAGGTGTTATTCATGAAGTTATGTGTGCCAGGGAGCATGTGCTGCCCCTACATTGTCAAGACGATGACAGTGAAGATTAAAATGATGACATTCCTCTTGATTTAATGGAGTTACTTTAGGTTCCAGTGATGTCCAAGATCACTTGATCCGCATGAAGCAGGTACAAAAAATTTCAGAGGAGAAGGCCTCAAAGAATATTAAGGCAAAAACAAGACAAAAATGGATTATGAAGAATGCCAGAAGCAGCAAGAAGCCTGTAAAATTGATCAAAAAGTGCCCCTCTACAATGTGGGAAGGGCAGCGAGGTAGGGAAATAGAGGCCAGCTACCCTTCCTTGGCCCTTATATAGTCCTGGAATAAAACTCCAAGGCCTTGTTTACCTTAGCAAATGAAAAAGGCTGAGGCAGAGCTGTGAGGTTTTGAATATTGCCAACAATATTGTAAAAGGGAGATTCATAACTTAGCAAATAATATTACCCCATTTCCTCAAGTCTTTGTTGACCAGTGAGTGATCAGATTTCAAACAGTGCCTATTTGATATGAAGATTGTTGCAGACATTTGTACAGTGTTAGCCTGGTGTTCATTCATTTGCAGGGTAGGGATACAGTAATACACGCTGACAGAGTGCTAGAGGAGAGAAATATAAGCCCAAGGCCAATTGGTGTGTGGTTCCCTGCAAACTATTGAAGGCTGAAGCAGGCTAACTGAAGCACTTGTAGCTAGTTACAGGCTTCTCAGGAACTTACTGTGTTACAGCAGGCTGTTGAAGGTGTTCACTGTTGACTAAGGAAGGGTAATACAGGCCAACTGAAGTATCTGTAGCCAATTGAGGCTCTGCCAGGGACCTAATTCCTTCCCCCTTACTTCATGCAGACTGAGGAATTAGGAATAGAGGCCTAGATCTTGGTAGTGTGTTGCTGAAGCTTTAAAAGAACACTGAATTTGGGAAAGAGAGATTTTGTCCTTTTGTGTCAAGGACTGAGGTGAGTCTTATCCAGGGAGAAAGAGAGTAAAAGAATCTGCAGGGGCTGAAGCTCAGACCAAGCTCACTTCCCTCCTTCCCTTCTCCAGCATCTTCCTGAACCATGAGCAGTGGTCTTTGTGCCCCAAGACCAGAGAAAAGGGGGGATGTTCATTCCATGTGCTAAGGAATGTGTGGGATCCCCTGTACCAGGTCCTCACCAGGAAATTAGGATGAATTCAAAGTCATTTGTAATGTGTCCTGGTAGCCCCATGACAGGATTTGCTGACTTCCAGCTGATTCACAGAATTCCAACTCTTCTAGGGGTGGTGGAGGGGCTGGGGGAGAGGGTGAAAGGAGGAGCAGGGATGGAGCATGAATGTAGCAATTTGCAGATACTCTGAAAAGTGCTGCGAGAGAAGGGCTGGGGAAGGTTAAGTGCAGGTCTTTCTCGCCTGAGTGCGTGAGAGACATGTCCAGGAGTGGGGAGCCAGGAGTCTGCTGGCGACAACTGGAGCCCCAGTGCGCCACATGTAGTCCACAGGCTGCCCACTGCTGCTCCCGCCCCACAGGAATCTAGACCTGTGTGCTCTCACATCTTCTCCGCCTTATCATTAGCTCTGCCTATGGGCCACTAGAGGGAGCTCTGATCACACGCACTAACTAGCGTGTTACACTGATACTCCCCAAGGTTCTCAGAGATCTTGGCACATGATGGGTGAATTAATTCACTTAGAGTAGAAATTGGGAAACTCTTTTGGTTTAGGGAAGGGGTTGGGGGCGGTTAGTAACTTACAGAAAAATCAATTGGGGGTCATAAACAAGCAAGAAGTTAAAAAAAACAAAGTCACTCACATCCCTGGCCAGGCTTCCCGGAATAACCTTGATCAAGTTAGATCTTAAATTAGGTATTCTGGGGAATTGACTGTTATAGCTACTCTCTAATAGACTCACATGTGGATATTCTTATTCTAGAATAGCTTTTGGACTTCATATTCACACACTTGTTTGAAAGAATTTCTGACAAAAATCTAAGACATTTTTTCCTCTTCTTGCTTTATACTAATTTCCAGAAAACAATCTGACAGACTCTAGAGTAACATACCTTCATAAAGAGAAAATATGAATCATCCTGATTATAACAATACTGTATCAAGCAATAAATATAATCCATGCTCTCTTATTCTGTGAAAAATCCAGCTTCAGTATGTGAAACTCACTAAGCCTCAAGGGTTCTCTCTAGTTACCTTTGAGAAGCTCTTGGTTTGTATCTTCTAGGATCGCATGTTGCCTACTAAATGGCATGTGGCATCTCCTGTAATAGCATCTTCGCCATCATTATTCCCAAGAAGAAATTCTTCCTTCCAGGTTAGTGGCAAAAAAGTAACATACACACAAAAGGGACAAAACAACAAACTTCCATGCAGCCATGAAACTGACTGTTCAGGAAGGAGTGAGAGAAGTAATAGGAAACTGTATGTTTCTCTGTCAAGAGACACCCCCTTGTTTCTCCTCCTCCTATTTGCACTATATCTGTCTTGAGTTACGGCAGAGAACACCCACAGTGTGGTATAGACAGAGCAGAGGAAAGTTACCAGTATGTGGCAATATCTCCTGCTCTCAGCACTGCTCCCCTGGACCCCAGGTACAGTCAGAGTGACCATGGGATGGGATGGGTCAGGCAGGCCCAGAGTCCCAAATTGATTCCAGGTGGAGGGACACAGTATCAGCACTAAAACTGAGGTGAGAGGGGATCTCTGGAGACCATGTCTCCTCTGCCTGGACACACTGGGAGGAACGGAGAGAATTGCCAGGGATCAGAGACTTATGGGTTAAAATTCATCCACCTGAGATTACACAGAATCAAGACTGAATTGATTCATTGCACGTATTATGGTAATTCAGTCCAGTGGGCAGGCAAATCTCGTCAGGAATGTTGAAGGAATGTCGCTGTTTGTTTGAACGAGCCAGGCCTTTTCCATTTTCTCTTTTTCTCAATTTTCTTTCTTTCAACCATCATTCTCCCCTGCTGCCTCGTTTTCTGCCTTCCCTTGTGCCTCATGTTTCTGTCAAGTTTTAATGCTTGTTTTCCAGGTGAGGGAAGTGAAAAGGTGGAGCAGCCGCCCTTCGTCACAGGGACTCGGGATAGTGATAAAACCCTCCAGTGTACATTGAAAGACAGCAGCTGCAACTGGATGTATTGGTACCGGCAGAGGAAAGGCAGGGAGCTGGAAGGGCTCTTCAGGTCTCTAGATGATGGACCTGGCAGTAATTTCACAAGTGAGCCCATGGAAGCCCAGAGGAAGGGCACAAAATGGAACCTATCATGGAGAAGCCTTTTACTGTCAGATATGGCTACGTATTACTGCGCCTGCAGCAGTGCACAGTGACAGAGAGACCTGAGCCCACGAGCAAAAACCCAGAGAGACAGGAGGAAACAGAGAGTGTGCAGGTGCCCAGGCGTCAGAAGTTTTTTGCAGGGCCATGCTCCTAGAGCAGTGTTTCCTAATTTTATTTGGCCACGGAAACCTTGTAAACTCAAAATAATTTTGCAGAACACCTAATACCAGTCTTGTATATGAAGCTCAAAAGGGAGACGACAAATTAGTGAGGATAATACTAAACAAATTCTAAACGAGGTCATGCGATTAACATATTGTTTACTTGCACATACTTAAAATCAAATATTTAATTTAATAGATTTAATAGAGCCAGTACAGGGATTTACCGTGGTATACAACAGGTGATTGCAACAGTGAGTGATTGCGCACAGCACTGAGTAGTGACATCATCGTCTTCACTCTCTGGCTATGCTGGTATGACACAGGGACACGTATTGCAGCAAAGACAAATGAATTTTTTTTAATAAAATTCATAAATGTTTAATTTTTTAAAATGTCCTAAAATATTATTGTAATGGAATTTCTCACGGAACCCTTATTTTCACTTCATGGAACCCCAGGGTTCCACAGAACACCATTTGGGAAATACTGTTCTAGACGAATTATGCATAGATGAAATGAATATCTTCAGATGGGCTGCTAAGATCCCCAGGAATTGCTGTGTCATACACCCCATAAATTCTTGCTCATTCACGTTGTTTTTCCCTCTGCCATTCTTTTTATATCCAAGTTTATTGCTTGCTTTCTTTCTTTCTTGCTTTCTTCTTGCTTGCTTGCTTTTTTCCTTTCTTGCTTGCTTTCTTTCTTGTTTGCTTTCTTTCCAATCCAGTCCTACTCCCCTGCTATGCCATTACATTCTGACCCTCTCCAATTCCCTACCCTGAGTATAGAGGCTGAGACAAGTGCTCTAGAATTTGGTGGGGGATGGCTGCAGTCTGTAGAGATGCTTTCTCATTCTCATTGGTTTCTTTGTGTCCCTGGAGATCTCTCAATGGACAGTGCATATGTTCATATACTGGAAGAGTCAGGCTGTGGAAGGGATTATGGAAACCCTTTTCATTCCATAAGGTGTGTATTCAACACACGCTAACTCCAGGTAACAACACAATCATAACATCTACCAGAAAGCCCCTCATCATGGTGTTTCCCAGCTGCACTCACATGACACAGCCCTGTTTTTCTGGGCCTGTAGCCAAAGAAGGCAGTGAATGAGAGCTCCAGACAGAGCCACTCAAAGGAAATGGGGAAAGGGGTTCCTCCCTTACTCCGCCTGGCAGGTACCTTTTCCTATGGCTTGATATCATTGGTGAGGGAGTGGGACATGTCTGCGGGTACCTATTTTCTGTGCACTAATGAGGTCACTGTCCAACTAAGAAGTCTGCAGTGAGAGCAGAAGCAGTTGAAGGTGATGTTAGTGGAGAGCAGGCTCCATATGAGGGAGATAAAGCATTGATCCCAAACGTGAAAATACACCTTCATGTAGGGCTTCAGAAGACCCTGACACATCAGACTGTCCATTTCACAGACACCAGCTCAGCTCTCTTGTGCTGCGAAGGGGCAGCTGATCAAATCAGAAAAAGCAGATAGACAGACACTATGAGTATGGGCCATAGCTGGACAAAGGTATAATTGTGCTGAATGCCGGTGGAGATAAGACCCTCTCGTGCTTGAGCTCAAGAGGTGCATGACAGAGATGCTCATGTGACATGGGGAGGCATGAGCAGCACAGCTGTGTGCCACATCTGAGAGAGCTGCTCACACAGTGTTTTGTTTCACCTCACCGCAGTACATCCTGAGAAGCTGAGGGATGGTTTTGTTCCATTGAGGCACATGGTGCTGGAATTGCAGTGAGTGGCTGCAGACCATTTTAAACCATGAGAGCTTAGCCACAGCAGTGTGTTGCAGCTTTCACCTACAGTTGTGACAATGCCTGGGGAGCTGGTGAGGAGTTCAAAGACTCAGAGTCTCTGTCAATGCCGCTCTCCACTCTGACATGCTGAGTGCAGAAGGTGGGGGCCCACAAGAGGCCTTAAAATACCTTTCCTGCATAGACTTCTGTTTAAAAACTTCCCAAGGTCACACATTCCCTGACCCTGAGAGGTAGCTGCCACCACCCACATGAGAAACCCTCCCTTTAAAATCCAGGAAGACACATTTAGGATGTGTCCCTGTGGGGGAACCCCAAGCTCTTCACCCTCCTGTAGGAGAGAGCTTGAAAAGAAAAAGAAAGAAATTAAGCTGCAATCAGACAGCTGACCGTGCAGTCTCAGGTATGCACATACACAGACACTTCTCTAGGATGCAGGAATGAAACCATTCCAATCCCAAATAAACCCTAATAAATTTCAACCCCAGTAAAGTATAGTATAAAGAAGGAGAATATTTATAATTTTTGCCCCAAAATCCAGAGGTCTATATGTTGTATTTGTATTGTAGCAGATTATTCCTGTAAGTGGCTGGAAGCAAAGCCTCTGTTGAATAAGAATGCCGAAGAGGTGCCTCTGTTTCTTTACTCGCTGATTTGCAGATGTGCTTCCACCAAAATAGAAATGAATGACCAGGGGCATGAGTTCCATCATAAAGTTTTGAACAAATGTGTGCAAATTGGACAACTCAAGGTGCTGCGTTTACAGTGTTAGAAGGTGAGCAAGAGAAAGGACCAGAGGTGGCACTGGGGGTCCTGTTGGCATTTGGAACATCCTAGCACAAGTCAACAGGTGTTATTCATGAAGTTATGTATAACAGGAAGCCTGTGCTGCCCCTACATTGCCAAGACAATGATGACAGCGAAGATTTAAATGATGAGATTCATCTTGTTTTAATAGAGCTACTTTAGGTGCCAGTGATGTCCAAGACCACTTGATCTACATGAAGCAGGGACAAAAAATTGTAGAGGGGAAGGCTGCAAGGAATATTAAGATAAAAGCAAGACAAAAAATGGATTATGAAGAATGCCAGAAGCAGCAAGAAGCCTGTAAAAAGTGCCCCTCTACAATATGGGAAGGGCAGAGAGGCAGGGAAATAAAGGGCAGCTACCCTTCCTTGGCCCTTATAGTCCTGGAATAAAACTTCAAGGCCTTATATAACTTAGCAAATGAAAAAGGCCAAGGCAGAGCTGTGAGGTTTTGAATATCATCAATAACTTTGTAAAAGGGGGATTCATAACTTGGCAAATAATATTACCCCATTTCCTCAAGTCTTTGTTGACCAGTGAGTGATCAGATTTCAAACAGTGCATATTTGGTATGAAGATTTTTGCAGAAATTTGTACCGTGTTAGCTTGGTGTGCATTCATTTGCAGGGTGAAGATACAGTAGCACATACTGGCAGAGTGTTAGAGGGGTAAAGTATAAGCCCAAAGCTAATCAGTGTGTGATTTCCTGCAATCTATTGAAGGCTGATGTAGGCTAACTGAAGTGCTTGCAGCTAGTTACAGGCTTCTCATGGAACATATTAGCTGCGTCTACACGTGCACGCTACTTCGAAGTAGCGGCACCAACTTTGAAATAGCGCCCGTCGCATCTACACGCGTCGGGCGCTATTTCGAAGTTAACTTTGACGTTAGGCGGCGAGACGTCGAAGTCGCTAACCTCATGAGGAGATAGGAATAGCGCCCTACTTCGACGTTCAACGTCGAAGTAGGGACCGTGTAGACGATCCACGTCCCGCAACGTCGAAATTGCGGGGTCCTCCATGGCGGCCATCAGCTGGGGGGTTGAGAGACGCTGTCTCTCCAGCCCGTGCGGGGCTCTATGGTCACCGTGGGCAGCAGCCCTTAGCCCAGGGCTTCTGGCTGCTTCTGCGGCAGCTGGGGATCCATGCTGCAGGCACAGGGTCTGCAACCAGTTGTCAGCTCTGTGTATCTTGTGTTGTTTAGTGCAACTGTGTCTGGGAGGGGCCCTTTAAGGGAGCGGCTTGCTGTTGAGTCCGCCCTGTGACCCTGTCTGCAGCTGTGCCTGGCATCCCTATTTTGATGTGTGCTACTTTGACGTGTAGACGTTCCCTCGCTGCGCCTATTTCGATGTTGGGCTGAGCAACGTCGAAGTTGAACATCGACGTTGCCGGCCCTGGAGGACGTGTAGATGTTATTCATCGAAATAGACTATTTCGATGTCGCAACATCGAAATAAGCTATTTCGATGTTGGCTGCACGTGTAGACGTAGCCATTGTGTTATATCAGGCTGCTGAAGGTGTTGTTCCTTGAAGCCTGAGGAAAGGTATCACAGGCCAACCGAAGTACCTATAACCAATTAAGTCTCTGCCAGGAACCTAATTCCTTCCCCCTTACCTCATGTAGACTGTGGGGTGAGGAATAGAGGCCTAGATCCTGGTAGTGTGTTGCTGTAGCTTTAAAACAACTTTGAGTTTGAGAAAGGGAGATTTTGTCCTTTTGTGTCAAGGACTAAGGTGAGTCTTATCCAGGGAGAAAGAGAGTAAGAAATATGCAGGGGCTGAAGCTCAGACCAAGCTCGCTTCCCTCCTTCCCTTCTCCAGCATCTCCCTGAACCACCAGTAGTGGTCTTTGTGCCCCAACTACAGGGGAAAGGAGTGATTTCCATGCTGTGTGCCAAGAAAAGTGTGGGATCTACTATACGAGGAGCTCACCAGGAAATTAGGATGAATTCATTGTAATGTGCCCAAGTAACCCCAGGCCAGGATTTGCTGCCTTACAGATGATTGACAGCTTTCCAGCTCTTCTGGGGGTGGTTGGGGAGGGGGGAAGGAGCGTGAATCTGTCAATTTGCAGATCCACTGAAAGTGCTAAGAGAGAAGAGTTGGGGCACGTACTTGCAGCGCTTTCTCGCCTAAGTGTGTGAGAGATGTGCAGGAGGTGGGGAGCCAGGGATCTGCTGGCCAAAAGTGGAGTCCCAGTGTGCTGCATGTGGTCCACAGGCTGCCCACTGCTGCTCTAGACACACAGGATGCTAGTCATGGGTGCACTCTCTTAATCTTCCCCACCTTCCCATTAGCTCTGCCTACTGGTCACTAGAGGGAGCTCTGATCAAGCCCTAATTTGCGTATTACACTGATATTCCCCGATCTTGTCAGAGACCTCTACATAAAATGGCTGAATTAATTTTCTTGGAGAAGAAATGGGGAACTTTTTTTTTGGGGGGGCGGGGGGTCAGTGACTCACAGAGAAATCAGTTGGGGGCCATACACAAGCAAAAAGGGAAAAAAACAAAGTCACTCTCATTCCCCACCAGGCTTCCAGCAATAACCTTGATCAATTTAGGTCTTAATTTAGGTATTTTGGGTGGGGTGGGGTCAGTGACACATGGAAAAATCTATTGGGACTATACACAAGTAAGAAGGGAAAAAAAAACCAAAGTCACTCACCTCACTGGCCAGACTTTGAATAATAAACTTGACGAAAGTAGGTTTTAATTTAGTTATTCTGGGGAATTGACTGTACTAGCTATTCCCCAATAGCCACACATGTGGATACGCTTATTCCAATATAGCTATTGGCCTTCATATTCACAAAAATCTTAGACATTCCATTGTTCTGCATATTCATGAAGAGATAATATGAATCATCCTGCTTATAACTTCACTGTATCAAGCAATAAATATAATCCCTCTTCTCTTATTCTGTGAATAATCCAGCTTCAGTACATGAAAATCATTAAGCTTCAAGGGTTTTCTCTAGTCACCTGTGAAAGGCTCTTGTCCCATATCTTCTAGGATCGCATGTGGCCTGCTACATGGCATATGTCATCTCGTGTGATAGAGTCTTCGCCATCATTATTCCCTAGAAGAAATTTTTATTTCCATGTTAGTTGTTGGAAGGTAAAATTCAGGCAAAGGGGACAAAACAACAATTTCCAATGAAGTCGTAAAACTGACTGTTCAGGAAGGAGTGAGAGAAGTAATAGGAAGCTGTATGTTTCTCTAAGAAGAGACACCCCTTTGTTTCGCCTCCTCCTATTTGCACTGTGTCTGTCTTGCATTACAGCAGAGAACACCCACAGTGTGGTATATACAGAGCAGAGGAAAGTTACCAGCATGTGGCAATATCTCCTGCTCTTAGCACTGCTCCCCTGGACCCCAGGTACAGTCAGAGTGACCATGGGATGGGATGGGACCGGCAGGCCCAGAGTCCCAAACTGATTTCAGGTAGAGAGACACATTCTCAGCACTAAAACTGAGGTGTGAGTTGATCTCTGGAGACCATGTCTCCTCTTGTTGGAGACATTGGGAGGAAGGGAGAGAATCACCAGGGATCAGAGACTTATGGATTAAACTCTATCCACCTGAGACTGGTCAGAATCAAGAGTGAATCTCAAATGGGAGACTTCTTGCACATATTATGTTAATTTAGTTATTCGGGAAAGCAAATCTCATCAAGAATATTGAAGAAATGTCAATGTTTGTTTGAATGAGCCAGGCCTTTTCCATTTTCTCTTTTTCTCCTTCTCATTTTTCTTTTTTCCAACTTTTTTCCTCCCCTGCTGCCTCATTTTCCACCTTCCCTTGTGCCTCATGTTTGTGTCAAGTTTTAATGCATCTTTTCCAGGTGAGGGAAGTGAAAAGGTGGAGCAGCCGCCTTTCCTCACAGGGACTCGGGAGAGTAATAAAACCCTCCAGTGTACACTGAAAGGCAATAACTGCAACTGGATGTATTGGTACCGGCAAGGGAAAGGCAGGGAGCTGGTTGGACTCTTCAGCTCTCGAGATGATGGACCTGGCATTAATTTCACAAGTGAGCCCATGGAAGCCCAGAGGAAGGGCACAAAATGGAACCTATCATGGAGAAGCCTTTTACTGTCAGACACCGCTGTGTATTACTGTGCCTGCAGCAGTGCACAGTGACAGAGAGTCCTGAGCCAACCAGCAAAAACCCAGAGACAGGAGGAAACAGAGAGTGTGCAGGTGCCCAGGAGTCAGAAGTTTTTTGCAGGGCCATGCTCCTAGAGCAGTGTTTCCTAATTTTATTTGGCCACAGATACCTTTTAAACTCAAAAGAATTTTGCAGAACCCCTAATACCTGTCTTATATACGGAGCTGAAAAAGTAGACCACAAATAAGTGAGGATGATACTAAACCTATGCTAAACAAGGTCCTGAGATTAACATGTAGTTTACTTGCACATATTGAAAAGCATACATTTAATTTAATAGATTTAATAGTCAGTATGGGGATTTACGGTAGTATAAATCAGGCGATTGCAACAGTGACTGGTTGCTCACAGCGCTGAGTAGTGACATCATTGTCCTCACTCTCTGGCTACACTGGCATTACACTGGGACACTTAGGCCGTGTCTACATTAGCCCCAAACTTCGAAATTGCCATGCAGAAGGACATTTCAAAGTTTACTAATGAAGCACTGAAATACATATTCAGCACTTCATTAGCACGCGGGTGGCCGCGGCACTTCGAAATTGATGCGCCTCGCCGCCGCGTGGCTCATCCTGACAGGCTCCTTTTCGAAAGGACCCTGCCTACTTCGAAGTCCCCTTATTCCCATGAGCAGGGACGGGCCATCGGGACGAGCTGCGCGGTGGCGAGGCTCATCAATTTCGAAGTGCCGCAGCCGCCCTCATGCTAATGAAGCGCTGAATATGTATTTCAGCACTTCATTAGTAAACTTCGAAATGGCCATTTGCATGGCCATTTCAAAGTTTGGGGCTAGTGTAGACACAGTCTTATTGTGGCAAACACAAATGAAATTTTTTTAAATAAAATTCATAAATGCTCGATTTTTTTGTAAATATCCAAAAACGTTATTGTAATGGAATTTCTCACGGAACCCTTATTTTCACTTCATAGAACCCCAGGGTTCCACAGAACACAATTTGGGAAATACTGTTTCAGACAGATAGTACCTAGATGAATTGAATATCTTCAGAAGGGCTGTTAAGATTCACAGGAACTGCCATGTCATACACCCCATAAGTTCTTGGCAATTCACATTGGTTTTTCCCCTGCCATTCTTTTTGTATACAAGTTTCTTTCTTTCTCTCTTTCTAGTCCAGTCATACAGCCCATTACCTCTCCCCTGCTATGCCATCACATTTTGACCTTCCCTAATTCCCTACCCTGGGTATAGTGGCTATGAGGTGTGCTCTAGAATTTGGTAGGGGATGGCTGCAGTCTGTGGAGCTGCTTTCACATTCTCATGGGTTTCTTTGCATCCCTGGAGATCTCTGAGTGCACAGTGCATATGATTTCATATACTGGAAGAGTCAGGCAATGGAAGGTATGATGGAAGCTCTCTTCATGCCATAAGATGTTCAATCAACACAGGCTACCTCTAGGTAACTACAAAATCAAGAGGTGTGCCACAAAGCCCTTCATCATGGTGTTTCCCAGCTGCACTCACATAGCACAGCCCTATTTTTCTGGGCCTGTAGCCAAAGAAGGCAGTGAATGAGAGCTCCTGACAGCATCAAAAAGGGAATGTGGAAGGGGGTTCCTCCATTACTCTTCCTGGCAGGTGCTTTTTCCTTTGCTTGACATCATTGGTGAGGGAGTGGAACATGTCTGTGGGCACCTGTCTTCTGTGCACTAATGAGGTCACTGTCCAACTAACAAATCTGCAATGAGAGCAGCAGCAGGTGAATGTGATGTTAGTGGAGAGCAGGTTCCATATAGGGGAGACAGAGTGTTGCTCCCACGTCTGCAAATACACTTTTATCTATGGCTTCAGAAAACCCTGACACATCACGCTATCAGTGTCGCAGACACCAGCTCACGTGTGTGAACTCCCTTATGTTGTGAAGGGGCAGCTGATGGTATTAGGAGCAGTGGATACACACACACAGTGAACGTGGTCTACAGCTGGATAAAGGCAAAGCTGTGCTGAGTGCCGGTGGAGATAAGATCCCCTCACAGGTGAGCTCACTTTGAGGCACGTGACAGAAATGCTCAGGCTTTTTTCAGCAGTTTAGATTTGTGCACAAAGCTCTCTCCCTCCCCAACAGGCATCACACAGTCAGGGTCTTTCCCACACTCTGCCACATGCCATGGCTAGCCTCCGAGCCAGTAAAAAGATGTGTCTGCCATTCAGTGCTGACCAGGCTGACAGGCAGCACCATGTCGTAGCTTGTGCATAGTTAGGGCTCCAAGGGCGAGAAAGAATTTCAGGGGCTTGTAGTCACCAGGGGGAGTCTCCCCTGGTGACTAAGATTTTGGGGGCTTGCTGCCTCTGGGGGGTAATCTCTCCCAATGACTAAGATAGTCGGGGCAGGGAGGGAGTGCTTCAGCTGGTGTTACTCTGAACCCCCCCACCCATGCCCCTAGCAAGGGACCAGTGGGTCTTGCTGCTGCCAGGGAGAAGCCTTCTCCCATGGCTAAGATAGTTTGCGGTGGGGGGGGAATACTTCAATTGCCCCCCCCACTGAACAGCCCCCCAATGCCCCTAGCAAGGGACCAGTGCGGCTTGCAGCGGCCGAGAGGAAGTCTCACCATTGGCTAAGATACTTGGGAGCTTGCTGCCACCAGGGGGAAGTTTCCCCCTGCAGATAAATACATGGGGAGACTACTTCAGCATTCCCACTGGCTCTGTAGCCGCAGACTGCAGCACTCCCTCTCACCAAAAATGTTTTTGGGAGCTTGCTGTCCATTGCTGCTGCTTCGACATTTCTGTTATAAAATCTTTTTCCTCACATTTCCCGTCTGTCTTCAGGCTTTGACCCCCTCAAAAATACAGGGGGTGGCAGGACAATAATTCAGGAAGAGCACTGGATTTGATTATGGGTAACCAGAGGCAAGACAATAGAGATGGATCATGCCTGGCTAAGGGTGATGTTGCTTGAAAGAGCTAACAATGCAACTAGGCAGTTTCAGTATTTTGATATCAATAGGACCCATTACTAGTATTGGTCTGATTATGACTAATTTGTGTGTGTGTAGGCCTGGGTTCACTAGCACCTGGAGTAGATATTTCCCAGCAGGCAGTGCTTCTCTGCTTTTGATATGTCATAGTTCAAAGTGGTTCCTGCTTTGGAAAAGCTGTTCTCCATTCATAATGCTAAATGAGATGTCTCTCTGTCCTATCTTCAATGCAGATGAGGCTAGAGGTGTTTCCTCAATCTACTCACCCATTAAATGTTGTCTTATTTTACACTAGAGAGACCACCTCAGGGTTACACTCATATGGTCTTATTAAATGCCACTATAGGGTTCAACTAAAGAGGATGGAGCTGCCACTAAAATTTTAAACTAAAGAGGGAGCCAGCTATCGCTCTTGTTATGGTGAACAATAAGCTCCAATGGCTTTGGGAGGAGTACCACCTAAAGTGGGGTAGTGGAACCACCTAGATGAATGAAATGTCTCCAGAAAAAGTGGATCCTGAATTTCATTGACCAAAGGTATTCACAGTGTAAGGTCCATAGCCATCCAGAAAAAGCACCATTGCAAAATTAATAATACGTGTGCTTTCTTCAGCTTGGCATGATGTTCCAATTAGCAGATGCAGCAGAACCAGCTAATCATCTTGACTTTCATTTTGCCATTGTCTATAGTTCCTGATAAGAGAGAAAGTGAAAGACCCATGGCAACCTCTCCTTCACGTTGAAGGTCTGTGTTTGATCACTCATTCCAGCTCATGAAGACCTACACAGGCAGTCTGGACTCCAGCAAGAAGGACCGAGCAGCTGCTGCATGGTGCTGGAATGCACATTTGGCATCTCAAGAGGAGGTTCCAATGTCTCCTCACTTACCTGGACCTCAGCAAGCAAAACATTCTCTTTGTGGTGGAAGTCTGTTGTGTGTTCCACAAATTGAGTGAGAGAAAGGAGGAGGCTTTCCTGACAGTGGGGGGCTGTGGGAGAGGGGCTGAAAAAGAACATCTGGACAGGGTCTATGAGCAGCTGGACACTAGTGCCATATGCAGAGCACATCAAGGGGCTGTACTCATTGGGCAGGCCTTGAAGGAAACTTTTCTACAGGGCCACCTCTGTGATTCTCCCCAGACCTTCTCCACAAGGGGCCCCTGTTTTCCCATGTTTGCCTTTCATCTCCCAACCATCTCTTCCCCTGCTCTCTCTTCCCACCATCCCATCCCCCTGCAGAATAAACAATATAGAACACATTCTTGAACACAATTGAGTTATTTATAGTGAAGAACATACACAGGGAAGGGGACAGAAATCTGGAATGCTTGAGGGGGAGTGGGGCTCAAGGATGGGGCTGGAGCTGTGAGTGCTGTCTGCCTCCGTGAAGGGTTCCAGGCATTCCCCTGCCATGACCATGATGTCATATGTATAAGAAGAGGAAACTTCGACAGATGACTAAGGAACAGTATAAATATATGGCCAGAGAATGGTAGGGAGTAATCAGGAAAGTGAAAGCACAATTAGAATTGAAGCTAGCAAGGAATGTGAAGGGCAACAAGAAGGGTTTCTACAGGTATGTTAACAACAAGAGGTTTATCAGAGTGGGTGTGGGGCCATTACTGGATGAGGGAAGTAACCTGATGGCAGATGTTGTGGGAAAACCGGAAACACTCAATGGTTTTTTTGTCTCTGTCCTCACGGACAAGGTTAACTCCCTGACTACTGCAGTAGGCAATGCAGTATGGGAAGGAGGTGGATGACTCTCATTGGGGAGAGAACAGGTTAAGAGCTATTTAGAAAAGCTAGATGTACACAAATCCATGGGTCTAGGTTTAATGGATCCAAAGGTACTGAGGGAATTGGCAGATGCCATTGCAGAGCCTTTGAACACTTGTGGAGATTGAGAGAGGTCCTGGATGAATGTAAAAAGGCCAATGTCGTGCCCATCTTTAAACAAGGAAAGAAAGCCAAGCCAAGGAACTATAGTCTGGTCAGCATTACTTCTGTCCCCAGAAAAATCATGGATTCCTCAAGGAATACATTTTGAAGCACTTGGAAGAGGGGAAAGTGAAACATGGATTCACCAAGGGCAAGGTATGCCTGAACAATCTGATTAGCTTCTATGATGAGGTAACTGGCTCTGTGAATATGAGGAAGTCAATGGATGTGATATACCTTGACTTTAGCAAACCTTTTGATACAATCTCCCCCAACATTCTTGCCCATAAGTTAAGGAAGGATGCATTGGGTACATGGACTGTAAGATGGATAGAAAGCTGGCAAGACGATCAGGCCCAATGGGTAGTGGTCAATGTCTCTATGTCTGCTTGGTGGTTGGTTTCAAGTGGAGTACCCTGAGGATTGTTTCTAGGGCCAGTGCTGTTCAACAACTTTATTAATGACCTGGATGAGGGACTGGATTACACCCTCAGCAAACTGTGGATAACACTAAGCTAAGGGGAGAAGTAGATATGTTGGAGGGTAGGGATAGGGTGCAGAGTGACCTAAATAAATTGGAAGATTGGACCAAAAGAAGTCTGAAAAAGTTCAACGAGAACAAGTGCAGAGTCCTGCACTTGAGATGGAAGAATTGCAAGCATTGTTACAAGCTGCAGACTGACTGGCTAAGTAGCAGTGCAGCAGAAAAGGACCTGAGGATTACAGTGTGTGAAAGTCTGGATATGAGTCTACAGTGTGCCCTTGTAGCCAGCAAGGCTAAGGGCATATCGGGTGCATTAGGAGAAGCATTTCCAGCAGATCTAGAGAAGTTATTATTCCCCTCTATTTGGCACTGGTGAGGTCACATCTGGAGTGCTGCATCCAGTTCTGGGCTCCCCAGTATAGAAAGTATGGGAATACATTGGAACAGGTTCAGCGGAGGGAAACAAAAATAATTAGGGGGCTGGAGCACATGACCTATGAGAAAAGGCGGAGGAATTTGGGGTTACTTAGTTTGCAGAAGAGAAGAGTGAGAGTAGATTTGATAGCAGCCTTCAACTTCCTGAAGCTGGGCTGTAAAGAGGATGGAGAGTGGCTGTTCTCAATGGTTACAGATGGCAGAAGAAAGAGCACTGGTCTAAAGGTATAGAGGGGGAGGTGTAGGTTGGATATTAGGAAAAACTATTTCACCAGGAAGGTGGTGAAGCACTGGAATGCTTTACCTAGAGAGATGGTAGACTCTCCATTCCTGGAGGTTTTCAAGTCTTAGCCTGACAAAGTCATGGCTAGGATGATTTATTTGGGGCTGATCCTGCATTAGGTAGGGGTCTGGACTAGATGACCTTTTAAGGCACCTTCCAGCCCTAGGATTCTATAGTTCTGTGGTTCTACGCTGGTTCAGTAGGCAGTCCAATGTGGCCTGGTGGTGCTTCCAGTCCATATGGCAATCAACCCACTCCTCCTCCAGGGATGGCCCTTGGGCAGGCCATCTGTTCCAAGGAGCAGGTCATCCTGGGAGCTATTCCTCCTGTGGATCCCACACAGGTGGGTGGATGGCATGGAAAGTGGGGGATGCACCATGCCCGCCGTTGACCCAGATGTTACAAGGGCTATCATAATAGGAGACTCCATGTATGATGCCCAGCCCCAATCCCGTGAGCCAACACAGAAGGTCTTGCTTCAGATGCTGACAATGTGCTTTGAGCACAGCCATATGTTGCCCGGTTAGTGGGCACTATCTAGCTGGGGCACAGGTGGCTCAGAGGAGCAGTGCAACACCCCCAGCCCGGGGATGAGCAGGCATGGAAACATGCCAGCCATGCCATAGGTCTGCAGGCTGGAGAGGCTACAGGTGTCTTGCCTTCCGCCCCTGTCTCACACGCCCTAGGTCCAGCTTTCACAGTGTGCCCCACAGCGAGGACTCCCGTTTGTGCCCGCTGAAGGTGGGGGTAGCGGGAAGTATACGTGAGTGGCAAATGCCACTTGTCAGGAAGACGGCCTTAGGGTTCCCTTCCTCTTCCTCTCCCTCAGCAGGTTCTCCTGCACAGCAACATCATTCTCCCTCACAGCACCAGGCTATATTGAGACTGACTGCTGCCTGGGTGCAGGCCTGACCGTGGGCCAAAAGCAGCACTGCTGTGTGAGTAATTGGCCCCAGACATCTTAGCGGTGGCTTGTCATGGGAGGGTGTCCTAACACAGAGGCTGGAATAAGGCAGGCCTCTGCAGGTACCTTGTGAAAGGACCAGGTGATCCTTGTATGGGAGCAACCTGGAGCTAATTACTCCAGACTGGAAGTCCATGTGCAGATGGACAACCAGGCTGTTCTGGGACACCCCAGGCCATGAGGGCCATGAGAAAAGTGCACCTGCTGGCTGCTGCCTGATCCCTAGGCCATCAGGAAAGGTGTCTAACTCATCTGAGGCGCCCTAACTGGGATCCTAGGTCATGTCCTGGGAGTGGAGGACCAGCTCTGGGGTCAGCATGACCTGAGGTCAGAATAACTTCTCTGGTGTAGACCAGGGCTAGGGGATAGAGTAGACTGCAACAGCTCTTGAGGGGTTTCTTTGCTCAGCATAGTCAGCAAGGTGTATAAAAGAGTCCTGTTGAAAACATCCCAACCACTTTCTGAGGGAGTCTATCCTAAGACCCAGTATGGGTTCAGAGCTACATGCTCCATTGCACTTATTGCAGGGAAAGCATGAAGAATGGCCACCAACGTGCTTTGTAGCATGCATTGGCCTACAGAAGCTTTTGACACAGTAAGAATGGCATCTATAATATCTTCTTGAAAATTGGCTACCCACAAAAAGGTGTTCACTCTGTTCAAGGAGTTCCATGAGGGAATGAAGGCAGCCATTCAGTAGTAAAATGAGACATCATCCAAGCTGAGTATTCTCTGTGTCAAAAGATAGCTAGCTAGCTAGATGAAAATAAATATATAATATGTGGCTCAGTGCTCTCCCCGCCCAGAGCCTGTCACCCCAGCTCTTCCCCCTAAGCCCTGCTCTAACTCACTGCCTGTGATTCACTGGACATACTGCCACCAGCACCAATGCTGCCAAGTGCTTCTCCCACCAAATATTGGGGTGCGCGCGCAGAGTGGTGAACAGCACTCCCGACACACGGTACAAGCAGGAGCTGCATTTAGTTGATCAAAGAGCCACCGGCAGCTCAAGAGTACTGGCGGAGTGAATTTTAAAAATGCCAATTGTAAAGTGTTGCGAGGCCTTTCCATATGGAAGGCACTACAAAAATAGGTGGTTACTTTTGTTCTTGGTAAGGTTCCCTGTTACCTTACCTGCACCTAAGTACAGACAGACCCAAAGAATATTTATATAAACACAATGTTGCATCAAACTCTATTTATTCCATAGAGTCGGAAAGTCTAATACATGGCTGAGGAAAAAGTGTGAAAGGTAGCATGGGTCAAATGGAATGAAGGCACCTCAGTTGCTAGCGATGGTACTTTGGATCCAGGTAACGTAGTTGCACACTTTAGTATAGACCCCAGGGTAGCCTGCCTGTGCGCAACCAATTCCCCAGGAGACAATCCCTTGGAGCTGCCCATTGCAGACTACTGGGCCACCGGAATCCCCCTGCAACAAAGATCGTGAAATGGTGGTTAGCAGGCGTTACAGCTGAGAGACTTCTGCCTTTCTAGCAAAGCAGCAAAGACGCTAAGTTCTTTGGGTAGTTTGTGGGAAGTCTAGTCATGAGAGGGAGAGCACTGATCTCATTGAACATTTGATAAAAGTGCCGACATGAAAGGTGCTAGATGAAAAGTCCAGGAGATGGGAATGTTCTGTTTATTCAGAGAGGAAGTAGGACACAGGCAGCTCTTCATATAAATCCATGCTATCCCATGCAAATGTTCTGTGGCCTGGAGACATCATATTTATGTGTGAAAAGGGAGTCTGGTTTTCATGGATTAGAAGCAAAGAGCAATCTGCTGGTTCTAAGCTTTTGGCTGGGATTCAGAAATAAGTAGTGCTCATAGTTCTGCCAGGAACTTCCCAAGTCAGCCACAAATTGATTTGAAAGCGTCCGTTGACCCCAAAGGCTACGGTTACACTAGCAAGTTTTGCTGGCAAAACTCCAGTTTTGTCAACAAAACTAGTGGAACATCCACACACAAAATGTGTTTTGTTGACAAAACTCAGCACTTTTCCCGGAAGCATTTTGCCTCTCAGCCATGAGGCAGGGTGCTGCTGTCAACAGATTCGGTCAACAAAAATGTTCTGTGGGGTCCTATTCTTGATGGACAGGACATCCAGGACAATAGGCAGCCCTTTCTACTGTGCTTCTGGGCGACTGTTTTGTCCAGAGAGCAGTGGCCAGTCCAGCCACTCTGTAGACAGAGGCTTTGTCATGAAATCTCTTCTGACAGTGACTTCTGTTGACAGATCTCTGTAGTGTAACCGTAGCCCAAGAGAAGATGAGCTGAAAACTGAACTTCCAGTATTCTTCAATATCCCATTCATGTTCTGTGAGGCTTGAGTGTACAGGATAAGATGCCTTTCTGAACAACCTAAAGTACCAACATTTCTGAAGTTGCTATGGATTTTGGATATCTCCACTTTGGGAACCAACCTCAAGATATCTTGCTACTGATTTTAATATATGCTAAACTCTGCATTTTTTAGAGACTTAAGGTGGAGCAGCAGCTGACCACTACCTCTAATACCCAAGGCCAAGAAGTCTGAATTCTGTCATTAAAAATGGAGGCATTCAAAATTGAACATTTTAGTTTAAGTAAATACAAATCAGTCCTTGGTCTCTGCTGACACTGTCAAGAAAAGGTCTAGGAAGCACCACTATAAATGGTACCTTATGAAGCGAGGACAAGTTTACAACTGGGAAATCAAGAGTCAGCAACATATCAGATTTTAGTCCTTCAGGTAAACCATGCATGATTCCTCATTAGCAAAGGGTGGAGGGAAGAGACACGTAAGAAGAGTTGTTTTACCTGACAGGAATCTTTGCCCCCCTCCAGGTATCCTAGACAGATCATGTTTCCAGTAATTTGTCCTGGATAGGCATTGCTGCAGTCAGTGGAGGACAAGACAGGAACTCTCAAGCACTGAAGTAAGTCAGGGTAGTTAGCTACAATAAAAGAGAGAAATTAATAATGGAAATCCTTGAATTCATTGTGAAATTACAGCTATCCTTTCAGTAACTGGAACAGTGTTCTCTCTCTAAGTGGCATTTCTATTCTCCTGATTTTTTCTCTAGCAGCTCCCAACTTCCCCACAGGATCATTATCATAACCTAGAGACTGCTTTCCTCCAGAAGGATGAGAATCCCTAACTGGAGGTTTGTTCAGCCTGCCCCTTTGCACTGATTAAACTCTGGATTCCAAAAAATGGGCAGCCAATTGGACTAAGAAAAGAGCAGCAGAAATTATTATAGATCAGAGGAACCCAGTGAATGGAAAAGACCAACTGGATTACTCTGAGTCAGCTTGTGCATTGGAGTAACGGCTGGTAGTGTAGCCTATGGACTAGCAGCCATATATTCCATGTGGATTTGGCTTGTTCTGTCCATCACTCTTCCTGGTCCCTAGGCTAGTGCAGGAGTTACAATGCAAAACTGGAGTTATAATGTAATAATTGAACATGTTCAATCAAACTATGGAACTCCACCCTTAGAGATGCGTAGAACAACACTGAGTGCATTGATCTCAGGGGGAAGTGTGGGTGCTCAGCACCTCTCAGGATTTGCCCTAGTGAATGTCCCAAGTAATGGTGATAGAAAGCTTCCTCCTGAAAAACTAGAGACACATGCTCACTGCTTCAGACTGCCTTATGCCAATAATAATGAAAAAGAGACAATCAGGGAAATTAGAAAAGAACATTTAAATCAGACAAAGGACCCCTGCTCCCCACAGGCATTTCCCTAGTAGCCTGGATTCCCCATATGTTTCTCTTCAAACTACCTCCCTTACAGGCATTTGCCCTTCCCCATACACTCCTCTATGGGGAACACTAACAGGTTAGTAAGGCTATGTCTGCACAGCAGCGTTATTTCAGAATAAGCTATTCTGAAAGAGATTTTCCTGAATAGTTTATTTGGGAATAGTGTGTCTACACACAAAATGTGTATTGAAATAGCACTCAGCTGTTTTGAAACAGAGCGTCCACACACAATGGGGCCTATTTTGGATTAGAGCTCCTGGAAACATGATGGCTACGTCTACACTACAGCAATCTGTAGACAGAAGTTACTGTCAGATGAGATCTGCAGACAAAACTTCTGCTGACAGATCGCGGCCACACACGAAAGCGGATCTCTCTGCTGATCTGCTCTGCTGACAGAGAACAGCCAGACTACCTGGCTGCTCTCTTGACAAAACGGCCAACCACAAGCACAGCAGACAGGGCTGCTGCATGACCCAGAATCCCTTCTGTTGGCAGAGAGCCCCCTGGAGCATCCACATGGCATTTTGATTCTGTTGAGAAACATGTTCTACCTTGTGGGTGACAGGTAGAAGTTTGTTGACAAAAGTGCCAAGTTTTATCAATTGGCTGTCAACAGAAAGCATTTTTAGTGTGGCTGCTCCACGAGTTTTCATGACAAAGCTCTCTAGTGTAGATGTAGGTTATAGTTTATTTTGCAATAGCCCTTATTCCCGGTCTACACAGCCCCTATTCCAAATAGCTATTTTGGAATATGTGCTAGTTCTCATAGAACGAAATGTACAACATTCAAAACAAGGCAGATGCTATTTCTAAATAGTCGTTTTGCCATTTAGACACTTGCAAAGTTATTTCAGAATGGCAGCCACTATTCTGAAATAACTTTGCTATGTAGACACACCCTAAAGGTCTCCAGGACCCTAAAGAAGCTCTACACTCCCACAGAGCACTCACCACCACTGCTGAGGGTGTTGCCCCAGCCAGAGATCAGGCATACGGTGCCAGCAGCCACACAGCTGGTTGGCAGATTAACTGTGTTGACGTAGGAGTTCAGGGTGGCTGCACTGGACAGCTTGATGAGCATGATGTCATTGTCCAAGGTCCTGGAGGAGTAGTTCGGATGACGGATGACTCTGGCTGAGCTAATGAACTGCTCGGTGCCTTCTGTAGCTTCTATGTTGTGTTCCCCAAGCCTCACCTGGATAGATCTGGAAAAGAGAAAAGAATAACAGCATCCTTACCACTATTATTCATGATCTTTATCACAAAAACCATCACTATTACTGAGGATATTACCACAACCTCAGTCGTCATCAGCACCAGCACTAAGGTCTCAGTTGCTCTAGTTTAGTGGACAGGCCCCTGGTTTTGAGTTCACACACCAGCATTTACTTTCCTATGCAGCTTTACAGTGCTGGGCTGTCCTGGGAGCAGTGCTTCTGCTGAAGCACAAGATGGGGAACTGAAAGAGGAGGACTGTGTGATACTCTGGTTGGCTTATACCTTACACATGTCATACAACTAGAGGAAGTCAACATCAGGGGCAAATTTCCACAAAAGTTGTTGTCAAGATTGTTTCTTTTCTTCTTTGAAACATATGAACATTTGAAAGTTTTTGGTCAACTCTACATATCTCTCCTTGCTTTATTTTTTCTTTTTGCTAAAAAGGAGGTAGGAATTCCTAACTCAGCAGGGTGTTCTGAGGTTTAACTCAAGGGCTTCGAGCTCCTCAGGTGGAGGTACTCTTGAAGTGAAATGTACTGTTCTTTCTGGGGAAGAGGTTCCCATATGGTCTCAAGTTACAGAGTGGGTGGTGTAGGTTGGCTTAGGAAAAACTATTTCACAAGGACGATGGTGAAGCAAGGGAATGAGTTATTTAGAGAGGTGGTGGAGTCTCCATCCCTGGAGATTTTCAAGTCCTGGCTTGACAAAGTCCTGACTGGGATTATTTAGATGGGGTTGATCCTGCTTTAGGCAGAGGGCTGGACTAGATGACTTCCTGAGGTTCCTTCCAGCCCTAGGATTCTATGATTCTGTATGGTTAGAAGGTTGTGCTCTGAAAGTAACAGTACGCTGAGGATCAGAGGGGTAGCTGTGTTAGTCTGTAGCTTCAAGAACAACAAGAAGTCTTGTGGCACCTTATAGACCAACAGATATTTTGGAGCATAAACTTTCATGGGCAAAGACCTGCTTCATTAGATGCATGAGTGGTGGGGCGTGGTTTCAGAGGGGTGTTTAAAGAGTGGGGTCTTGGAAAAAGGGAGGACCAGAACTGACAAGGTGTATTCAGCAAGGTGGAAATGGTCCATTATTAATAATATGTATCAAAAGAGGCAAAAACAAGTCAGATCAGACAGGGGGATATGAGCCATTGTCAGAGTCTAATGGGGAGATCTTAACACCCAAGGCAGAGAAACTGCCTTTGTAAGCTGCGAGCCACTCCCGGTCTCTGTTTAATCCATGGTTAATGGAGCGAAATTTGCAAATAAATTGCAGCTCAGAGATTTCTCTCTCTATTTGATTTCTGAAATTTCTTTGTTTCAGGACTGCCACCCTTAAATCTGCCACTGAGCATCCGGGGAGAGTGATGCCTACTTATACCTTTTTGGTGGGTTCCCAATGATAGCCCTACAAGGAAGCACTGAAGCAGCGGTGGGTACAGAATTGTTTGAGGAACTACCCCCCAGTGGAGATGTCTGACAACCTCGGAGAGCACAAGTTAAAGATCTCGAGGAGATTTACAGAAATAGACCAATCAAACCACCCTTTCCATATCTTCCCATCAACAAAACAGTCTGTAACAATGTTACAGGTGAGTTCTTAGAAAAGAATGGTGGCACAGTCCCCTGGATGAGTACTGCACTGTCACCAGGCAAAGTGCTTAGCATCCCAAGATTATGTTTGGTGGTGGGGAGATGCCCCTTCTGCTCTGCTCTGCTGTTCATTGTTGGTTAGTCCATCATTTCACTTTCTGCCGCTTTGCTTCATGATCTAACTCCCACAAAACCAGTTTCCCCATTGAGGCAATCAAGAGACATCTAGAACCTGCTAGACCATTGTTGGACATGCCTACGCTTTGAGCTGGAGGGAGGACTCGAAGCTCAAGGAGACATTTTTGTGCTAGCTTTAATTAAGCAAGCATGCTAAAAACAACACGGGCAGTGCAAGTGGTGGAAGCAATTGGTGGACCTGAGTCACTGCCTCCGGGCTTAGATGGGAAAGTGCTTGTGGTGGCAAACCTTTCCCATCATTTGCATCACCACAACTACACTATTTTCAGAACCACTGTCTTCTGGAGCTGGGAATCATGCCTCCAGCTCAAAGTGTAAATGACCCATTGATGATCACCAGGACAGACGTCTCATGCTAGGGCATTGGATCCAGTGCTACCTCAAAAGCAGAGTGACCGAATATTGAATCATCACCTGAAGCAGCACAGCACCCTCATCTAATGCAAAGATCTGCAGCACTGAAGCCAGTACTGACACAGGAACCAGAGCCACTTCTGAGATGCCAGTTCCACTTCTTGAAGGATTGAGGCATTCTTTGACAAACTCCTCCTTGAGTGGGACCAACCTTTACTGAGTTAATCACATCAGACATGCTCAGAGCCTATGGAGGCAAAGGACCGGAGGGGAAACAGTAGTTTCATAGCACAGATATTTCCTACTCACGATTTGTAGCAGTGAGCAGCTGAGACGACCCATCTGCTGTTAATGAGGGAGCCTCCACAGAAATGATACCCAGAGTTTAGGGACACCTGGTAGGGCAAAGAGTTCTTTGGACAAGTGTAGCCTCCCACGATCTTGTCATCATCGGCATCATCGATGGGTAAGGCAACTGGGTGAAAGAGGAAGGTATAAATTAGCACTCATGGTGGGGACAGTGGAGCAAGCCTGGATAAGAGGTTAGGGCATGGGATATGAAGCTTCTCATTCGTTGGATGCTAGGCACCAATGTCAATCTAATGATGGCAAAAATGTCTCCATGGATGATGGCTCTTTGTTGGTGATTCTATGACATCTGGCTGTGGGAGTCACTCATTCCAGATTCTATTTTCCATGTGTCAAATCCAACCCTTTTTTGTAGAAAAAGAAAAAAAAATGAGGACCTCCCCTGGGTTACCCCTGCTGGGGTTGCTGGAGGGGCAGTGGGGGCTCCGACTCCCAGCCCTACTCTGCTGCAGGGCACAAGGGCTCTGCTTCCTGAGGTCAGTGCAGCCTCCCGGCCCCACATCTTCTGGGAGCTCCAGCTCCCAGCCCTGAACTGCTTCGAGGGTCAGGTGCTGCCTCAAGGCTGGTGGGGGCTTTGGCTTCCAGCCCCCCTACCCAATGCAAAAGGCGTCAGTACACTGTACCAACACATGCCATAACACAAAAAGTACTGGTCAAATCAAACACTGACAGTTATCCCGTGGCACAGAAGCCAGGGTGTGTGCAGGTTTGGAGGTCAAGGAAAAGTGCACTAATGCTGCCTTGGTAATTTTGGAAATAAAAAAGGGCTCCACTCCCAACAGTGAGCAGCCTGGCATTTTTCATCACATCTAACCTTCGCCAGCAAATACAATTAAAAAGGACCTTACCTGCTGCTCCCAGAAAGGCCACAACCAGGATGTACTTCATGGTCTTTCTATGGATTTAGCACAACTCTGTAGACCAGGAGTAGAATTGCTGGATATTTATCCTCCTGAAAGGGTCTTATCTCCAAGCTCAAGGATTTCATCCACAGAAAATACACAATGGAAAGTTTGAAAGGCCAAATTTAGGTGTTTATCAGGCACAGGTGGCAACCCTCCCTCCTGCAAATCCCAGAGTTAATCATAAAATTTTTCTCATTTGCAGAGCTATTTTCAAAAGGATTACAAGAGACACGTTTTTGTTTAAAAATAAAATGGGGGCTTTAGACATTTTTTCTTTGCTTTTATTCCAGGTTTTGCATGACAAACCACAAACCTCAGAAGCTTTTGAGAGACATCTGTCTGTAATCATATCTTTCCAGAATGTGCAATTTCTTTCCAGAAGTTAAAAGTTCCCCATGGGACATTAAATGAGACTTGAAGAGGATCTGTTACTAGATTGTCTCTTGTCCAGTTGTTCTTCCTGGCCAGTGCAAATTTATTCTTATAGGATATAACCTAAGAGTAATAAACATCAGAATTACAAACCTACTGGTCAACGGCATACCTCATTTGGAACTGGACGTACACAATCAAGCAGCAGAGACAAAAAAAAAAAGCAAGTAGTATACAGTACTAAACAAAAAAGAAGTCAGAAAGAAAGATCTGAAGAAATGGGTCTGCCCCACTAAAGCTTATCACCTATTAAATTATTTTGTGCTACATTACTGCTGGTTTGTTTTGTGAAGATACTAACACGGCTGCCTCTCTGTGACTATACAGTATTGTGCTAATTGTAAACTATTACAATAAAGGGAAAGTTTGGAAGGGATTGGATACAATAAGATAACAGGTTTTCTTTCATTTAAATTAACAGTGTTAAGAGCAATATTTTACTTCTTCATAGTGATGTTTTAATGCTCTATTGAGCCAATGTTCAAGTATAGCATTTTGAAAAAAAACCCACGTTTTTAAAACAAAAAGCAGTCAAGTAGCACTTTAAAGACTAGCAAAATAGTTTATTAGGTGAGCTTTCATGGGGCAGACCCATGAAAGCTCACCTAATAAACTATTTTGCTAGTCTTTAAATTGCTACTTGACTGCTTTTTGTTTTGATTGTGTATAGACTAGCACAGCTCCCTCTCTGTTACTATTCACTATGTTACCATGTTTTTATTAGAGTTACAAGCAATCTCCATTTCTGAGGTGTTTAACTCTGAAGTTCAATTCTAAAATGCTATTCATGTGGCTGCTACTTTCCCACTTCTAGTGGTAAATGACCCAAATGAGGGGGCTTTCATAACTTCACGTGGGAAACAATTCTCCACTGTAATAAATCTCTTTGAACTCAGTCCAGCCAAGTACAGCCTCTCAGTTTGCATGTTAACATTTTTGGCATGTTCTATAGAAATTCAACATTCCAATAAAATATAGAACTCCCAATAATGACAACAATCAATTTAAAATAAAATAGTAGGCAAGAGTAATCAGATGCACCACACAACTAGCAGAGAAACTGCAGACAATGCCTTTTAAATTGATTATTTATCACTGTTGCAGAGTATTCTTGAAACTCATTGCTTAGAGCCCAGTGCTTCCATCTTAAATGTCTTTTAATGTGATTAGTCCCATTGATATCAATGGGAGCTGGTGCACTTTTGAAAATGGGTCACTAATCTAATTATGTATAATTATGGAATTGGAGGAGAGGGAACCTTGTGACCAGTTTTGAAAATCTTGCTGAATCTGTCACCTGAGCCTCAGCATGGGATGCTAGCATGAAGGGGAAAGGAGTCCAGGAGAGTTGGCTGTATTTTAAAGAAACTTTACTAAAGGCACAGGAATGCACCATCCAGATGTATCAGAAAACAAAATAAAAAAAACATAATACAAAAACAAGCAAATATGGTAGCTGCCCTGCATGACTTAACAGAGAAATCCCTGATGAGCTTAAAGACAAAAAGGAAGCTTACAAGTGGAAACTTGGGCTGTTTCTACACTACAAGATAAATTCGAATGTATTAATATTGATTTTATAATTCTGGAATTTATGAGCTCGAATTTGCCCATCCTCACGCCCCACATGCTCCTCACAAAGTTGACGCATTGCTGCCACACTCAAATTGGCAAACCTTGACTGTTGCAGCAGTGCATTGTGGGAACCTATCCCCCAGTTCCCTCATCCCCATAGCATTCTGAGTGTGCTTACTAGTGTTTGACATCATCTTCCTATATTGCATTTTCCTCATTCCCCTCCTGTGCTAAGCAAATGTGAATTTTTCCCATTGGAAGAAAGGAAAAGATGGCAAAAAAATTTACAGAAATTTCTTTTTTTCTGCAGCTGAATTGTCAACTGACCATCCTGTGATCGCATTCGATCCCTGAAAATCTGCCGATTCCAGAAACTAATACAGGGGCCCCAACGGTATTTTCAAAGGTAGAAGAAAGAGGATAGAAAACTCTAGGAAAATTTTTTTTTACTTTACTGAAAATAATACAGGGACCCTGAAAAGCATGAAGAAAGAGAATACAGGACAGTTTTGCACAAAATAAAGTTGCTGATGGGGGGAGTCTGGCTTGTGGCTTCTGCACAACAACCGTGTTCTCAACTGGCCATCCACTAGTGTCCCACCTCCCATCATTGCATGTGATCCCTGAAAATAATACAGGGGCCCGGACTGTACTGTAAAGTTAGAAGGAAGGGGATAGAAAAGTCTAGGAAAAATTTATTTTTTACTTTCCCCTTCACTACACAGACATTGCCAACACGGGTGATCACAGTGAAATGGTATGCACGGAAATTATAATGCAAACAGGAATCTCAGCTACTGCGCTCCACCAAGTTTCTTACGAGGTCAAAGCATGAAGCCAGATAGCAGATATTAGCAAAAAGATTTTATAACCAAAATATAAAACCAGAAGGTGTCTGCAATGGACAGCAAACCCCTGAAAATGTTTTTGTCAGGCTGTGTGTGTGTGTGGGGGAGTTGTTGCTGTGGTCTGTGGCTGCTGAAGTAGCTGAAGTAGTCCTCCCGACTATCTTAGCCACTGGGGGAGACTGCTCCATGGCAGCAGCAAGCCGCAGTGGTCACATGTTGTGGGCGTAGTGGGAACTCAGGGGGGGGCAGCCAATTGAGGTGATACTCCCTGAGTATCCTAGCCAATGGGGGAGACTTCCTCATGGCAGCTGCAAGGCTCCAAATATCTTTCCCACCCTTGGGCCGCGTCTACACGTGCATGCTACTTCGAAGTAGCAGCGTCAACTTCAAAATCGTGCCCGTCACGGCTACACGTGTTGGGCGCTATTTCGAAGTTGAAATCGACGTTAGGCGGCAAGACGTCAAAGTCGCTAACCCCATGAGGGGATGGGAATAGTGCCCTACTTTGAAGTTGAACGTCGAAGTAGGGCACTTGTAGACGGTCTGCGTCCCGCAACATCGAAATAGCGGGGTCCACCATGGCGGCCATCAGCTGAGGGGTTGAGAGATGCTCTCTCTCCAGCCCCTGCAGGGCTCTATAGTCACCGTGTGCAGCAGCCCTCAGTCCAGGGCTTCTGGCTGCTGCTGCGGCAGCTGGGGATCCATGCTGCATGCACAGGGTCTGCAACCAGTTGTCGGCTCTGTGGATCTTGTGTTGTTTAGTGCAACTGTGTCTGGGAGGGGCCCTTTAAGGGAGCGGCTTGCTGTTGAGGCCGCCCTGTGACCCTGTCTGCAGCTGTGCCTGGCACCCTTATTTCGATGTGTGCTACTTTGGCGTGTAGACGTTCCCTCACAGTGCCTATTTCGATGTGGTGCTGCCCAACGTCGAAGTTGAATGTCGACGTTGCCAGGCCTGGAGGACGTGTAGACGTTATTCATCGAAATAGAGTCGCTTCATCGAAATAAGCTATTTCGATGTAGCGTGCACATGTAGACATAGCCTTGGAGCCCTAAAATTGCGCAATCTATGACACAGTGCTGCCTGGCAGCATGGTCAGCACTGAATGGCAGGCACATCCTTTTCCTGGGTTGGGGGCTACCCACATAATGTGGTTAGGCACAGGAAAGACCCAGACTGTGTGGTGCCTGCTGGGGAGGGAAGGGGGTTTGCACACAGATGTAAACCTCTGAGAAGAAGTTTCTTGGCGTCTTATGCAAGCATGACACCCCACAACAACCTTGTTGCCATGTGGTGCAGGTGGGCAGCGGCTGGCACCAGGCAGCAAAGGAAAAAAATTACAAGTATAGAGACAGAACCATAAACTCCCTGCAGGGGCTATTTGTAATGGGTAGACGCCCTCACAGTGCTAATAGCAAAGAAAGAAAGACATTTCTCAGCCTCTCATACAAACATGAGCCCACAGACACAGGTTTCCTGCTCCTGCTTTGAAATTTACGGTGGTCCTGTTACCTAAGTCCCGTGCAGCTGGAGAGCACTGAGGGGCATTGTGGGCTACATAGGGGACACCTCTGGAGCCTAATAAATTTGATTTTAAGATGTGATGCTTCCACGTTGGTCTTTAATCAAACTTCTCAATTCGAGCTTGACATTATATCCCTCAGGTAACTGCAATTTTGTAATCTCGGTATTAGTTCTCCCCAAATCGAGCTAATGGTATTTACAATGAAGACAGCCATGTGGTAATATTGAGCTAACTGCCTTAAATTCAAATTTATCTCGTAGTGTAGACGCAGCCTTGGACAGATGACTGTGGAAGAGTATAAATATATTGCTCAAGAATGTAGCAATGAAATCAGGAAGGCCAAACTGTAATTGGAGTTGCAGCTAGCAAGGGATGTGAAAGGTAGCAAGGAAGGTTTATATGAGCAGGTTAACAATAAGAGGCAGGGCAGGGAAAGTGTGGGACCATTACTGGAAGAGGGAGGCAACCTTGTGAGAGATGATGTGGAAAAAGCTGCTGTACTCAGTGTTTTTTTGCCTCTGTCTTCATGGACAAGGTCAGTTCCCAGACTGCTGCACAAGGCAATGCAGTATGGGAGGAGGTGGCCAGCCCTTGGTGGAGAAAAAAACAGCTAAGAGCTATTTAGAAAAGATAGACAGACACAAATTCATGCGGTCCACTCAAATGGTTCTGAGGGTGCTGAGGAAGTTGGCTGATGTAATTGTGGAGTCATTGGCTATTATTTTTGAAAACTTATGTTGATTGGGGGACGTTCTAGACAGTTGAGAAAAGGTGTATGTAGCGCCCATCTTTATGGAAAAGAGAAGAATGATAATCCAGGGGACTACAGATTGATCAGACTCACCTCAGTCCCTGGAAAAATCCTGGAGGGGATCCTCAAGGAATCCATTCTGAAGCACTTGAAAGAGAGGAAAGTGTTCAGGAACAGTCAGCATGGATTCATCAAGGGCAAGCCATGCCTGACCACCCTGACCGCCTTCTATGATGAGGCAATTGGCTCTGCAGATATGGGGAGGCCTATATGGGGAACCTAATTAGCCCTCTGGATATGGGGAAGGTCGTGGACATAAAATACTTGAACTTTAGCAAAGCTTTCTGTAGGGTTCCCAACAGCACCCTCATCAGCAAGTTAAAGACACATGGATAAATGGACCACAAGTGGGATAGAGAGCTGGCCGGATCCTCTGACTCAATGGGTAGCGATCAATGACTGTGTTTGGTTGGCAGCCAGTATCATGCAGTGTACCCCAATCATCGGTTCTGGGGCAGTTTTGTTCAACATTTTCGTCAATGACCTGGATGAGACGGTGGGTGGAACCCTGGAACATGCACAGATGGCACTAAGATGGGGGAGAGGGTAGGGATAAGCTCCAGGGAGATCTACACGGATTGGAGGATTGGGCCAAAAGGTATGTGATGAAGTTCAATAAGAGCAAGTGCAAGTCCTGCACTTAGGACAGAGGACTCCCAAGCACTGCTACAGGCTGGGGACCAACTGGCTAAGCAGCACTTCTGCAGAAAAGGACCTGAGGATTACACTGGATGAGAAGCTAGAAATGAACCAGAAGTGTGACCTTGTAGCCAAGAAGGTTAACAGCATACTGGTGTGCCTTATTCAGAGCATTGCCAGCAGATCTAGGGACGTGATTATTCCCTTTTATTCAGCACTGGCGATGGTGCACTTGGAGTAGTGTATTCAGTTCTGCCCTCTCCCCAACCCCACCTTACAGAAAGGAGGTAGATAAATTGGAGAGAGTCTAGCGGAGAGTAACAAATATGATTAGGGGGCTGAAGCATGTGACTTATGAGGCAAGGCTGAGGGATTTGGGCTTATTAGTCTGCAGAGGGTAAGAGTGAGGGGCAATTTGATAGCACCCTTCAACTACCTGAAGTGGGGTTCCCAAGAGGATGGAGAGAGGCTGTTCTCAGTGGTGACAGATGATGGCTCAAAAAGCAGTGGTTTCAAGATGTGATGGGGGACGTCTAGGTTGAATATTAGAAAAAAAACCTATTTTACTAGGTGAAGCTGTGGAATGGGTTACCTCGCATGGTGGTAGAATCTCCTTCCTGAGAGGCCTTTAAGGCACAGCTTGACAAAGCCCTGGCTAGGATGATTTAGTTGGGATTGCTGCTGATTTCAGCAGGGGTCTGGATTCAAAGACCTCCTGAGGTCTCTTCTAATCTTATTATTCTATGTGCTTAAATTGATTTAGGAGGGCGTATAGGTAACAGCTATAACCCACAATCCCTGCTTGACATGACAGCTGTTTCCTGCAAGGACACTGGCTACCCAAAGTTGAAAATGTTTGTCCATGCAGCTGTCAAATATCCTGAGATAGAGTCCGACTAGCATGGGAAGATAACAGGTGGTTCTTGGCTCTGGATAATCCCAGGTGGTTGTTGCTTCAAGATAATCCCCAGGGAGATAATGTTACAGGTGACAATCCTACACTGGCTGAGGAAGGGGGAGGCATTTAGAAAGTGATTTAAAAGTGGTTTTTACATCTAATTTCTACAGCTTTTGGGTCTTCTCTCACACAGGCCTTGGTTTGGGAGTTCTCATCTCTCAGTTCCAAAGAACAGCAGCATTGAGACCTGAAGAAACCATGAAGATAACATATGAAATGATATCGTGATAAATGATATATAATGAAAGCAGCTACGCTTACGTGTACAAGTAACTGGAGGCAGAAGGTCCAAGGTTAGTAGCTCTGAGTGTGTAGGGTTCAGATGCTACTTCTGAAGAGAGGTATGGTGCCTCCAAGTTTCCAGTCACTAGATCTAATAACAACATCTCTTCTGTGAGCGCTGTGGATGTGGGAACCCAGGATCGAGTCCACTACTGTGCTGCCAATGACCACACAGGGCTGTGAAATCATCAACTTACTGAAAAATGTTATTCCTCCCCAGGACAGAGCCAACAATGGATTAGAATCAGAGAGACAGGCTGTGAGGTCAAGTCATAACTAGACTCAAAGACTAGAACCAGACAAGCAAAAATAAAGAGTTGTGGAGAGAAAGGGAACTTGAAAATGGCCGTGTAGGCTGGTGGCTATAACCCTCACTGAAACTGTGAGTGATTCTGATGTAACCCTCCTGCTCCAATAATTTATCTAGTGCAACAGCTTCAGTGGGAAAACTGAGGGATCTCCACAACTGAACAGCGTAGACCCAGTGTTGAGAGCAGGGGTGGGCAATAAGCAGCCTGTACACAGCCCGTAGTACACCAGGGTTAGTGTGGAGGGAGCCACCGGTTGGTTTATTTACATGTGCACCCACAGGCAGAGCTCCTTGGAGCTCCTGTTGGCCACAGATTGCCATTCCCAGCCAATGGGAGCTGAGGGAAGTGTTGTGCCAGTCTGCACCACTTCTCAGGGAGGGAGGTAGTGAACCATGGTCAATGGGAGCTGTAATTCATGACCCAGAGAAATGCTATGACCACTGCAATGAAAGTTTAAAGTTGACAGCACCAGCATGTCTGGATGGTTTATGAGGAGTTAGGCAACCTCTGAGCACAGCTACTGGACTGGGCTCTGCATGAGCTTTCAGGGGCTTGTGAATTGTTCTGGAGCTTAGGCATAACACAGTCTTCTGGTTACCAAGAGTTAGGGAGCTATGCTCATGCCCACAGGCAAAAACAGGAAACTCAGAGGTTATGAAAAACTGCCACATTTCTCTCACACACGGACAGAGCTAACAGAACTCACACGAGCTTGCATTCTAACGTGAAGGAATTCTCACCTGTCACTGACATGAAACCAGTGTCGCAGTGGACTGTGCCCTTAGCCAGTGACACAAGTGAAAGACAGTCATGAGAAGGGCAGTGGGAAGTGACGCCTTTTACTGGAATGGCAAAGGGGAAACAGAGCACAGCTTGGCCAGAATGTTGACTGTGCAGAAAAATGAAATTCCCCCAAACCCGCCAAATGCTTCCAGATGACAGGAAAGTGCAGAGGATTCAGTATAGGAACTAGCAATGATAAGGTTGTGTGCAGAGCATAGCCACTGACAGAAGTGAAGAGGGAGCAGTAGCAATGCAAGGTCAGTCAGGTGATCTGAGCAGTCTATAGAGGGGTTTACAATCAAGGTTTTGGAACTGGAGTGTAAAATACCTGTAGGCCAGGTGAGTTGTATTCCATCTACTACAGCTTTCGCTCCCTTGTCACCTTCATATAAGAACATAAGAACGGCCATACTGGGTCAGAGCAAAGGTCCATCCAGCCCATTCTTCTGTCTGGCAACAGCGGCCAATGCCAGGTGCCCCAGAGCAAGTGAACCAAACAGATAACAATCTCTCTCCTGCTATCCATCTCCTGCCTTTGACAAACAGAGACTAGAGACACCCTTCCTTACCTATCCTGGCTAAAAGAGATTAATGAACCTAACCTCCATGAATTTATCTAGCTGTTTTTTAAACCCTGTTATCTTCTTAGCCTTCGCAGCTTTCTCTGGCAAGGAGTTTCACAGATTAACTGTGTACTGTGTGAAAAAGAATTTCCTTTTATATGTTTTAAACCTGCTGCCCATGAATTTCATTTGGTGTCCCCTAGTACTTATATTATGGGAAAAAAGTAAATAATTTTTCCTTGTTCACTTTCTCCACACCACCCAGAATTTTATGTACCTCCACTCTATTCCTCATTAGTCTCCTCGTTTCTAAAATGAAAAACCCTAGTTTGTTTAAACTCTCTTTATATGGGACCCCTTCTAAACCCCTATTAATTTTAGCTGCCCTTTTCTGAACATTTTCTAATGCCAATATTCTTTTTTGAGATGAGGCGACCACACCTGTATGCAAGATTCAAATTGTGGGAGAGGCCTGGATTTATATAGAGGTAATAAGTTATTGTCTATCTTATTCTCTATCCCATTTTTTATGATTCCTCACATTCTATTTGCTTTTTTGATTGCTCTTGCACATTGGGTAGATATTTTTAGAGAAACAACCACAATGACTCCAAGATCTCTTTCCGGATCAGTTATAAGTAAATTAGCTCCCATCATACTGTATGTGTAGTTGGGTTTATTTTTATTTTTTCCAATGTGCATTATTTTACATTTACCCACATTAAATTTAATTAGCCATTTTGTTGCACAGTCACTCAATTTTGTGAGATCTTTTTAACACTCTCCTTTATAGGTCATAGCAGTGATGATGATGGTGACACAGAGGGAAAAATTTATGGCCATCCAGAACAGGAGCAGTGTAAGAACCCCATGGGACCATGATGACATCTCCTACTGTACTATCCTGTGGTATCAGCAGCAGAAGGTGCAGAAAGGTAGCTGAAGTTAATCACCAGTGCTGTAGGTGTCAACACAGCAGTAATAGAAGAAGAGTTTCAAGCCAGATATAATATGACACTGCCAACAATACTGACCCTCTCCCTAATCATCAACCTGGGGATGGCTGAAAACACGGCTGTGTATTTCTGTGCAGCTACTGCAGCACTGTGAGAGCTTCTTGTCTCTCAGCTGTGCAATAACGCACCAGCACAGCTCACCCCATGTCCCTTGCAACACACACACCTTGGCCTCAGTCAAATCCATCTTCTCCATAGGACAGTATGGGGAAGCTGCTCATAGGGCCCCTCCACCCAAAGTTCCAAAATTGCATGGGGGATGACTGGCAGTGGATCATGACTGCCCCTACAATCACCAGTGGCTGTAGAGGTTGTGGTAAGCGGAGCCCACTGGGCTCAGCCTGCTCCACTCCCCTGAGCCATGGAGCTGGGAGAGTGGAGCAGGCTGGGTCTGGGTTTTCTCCACATCCTGCTGCCAAGGTGAGTGTAGTAGTCAGGCAGAAGGAGGGCCTGACTCCTGCGTCCAGTGTCAGACCCCTGCTCTTCCCCCAGGGTGCATTGTTCAGGGATGATGCAGGGTGGGAGCAGAGCAGGGGCAGGATAAGTTGCAAGAGGAGGTGGGGTGGAGCCTGGAGCAGAGTGGGAGCTGTCCTGTGCCACATGCCACCCCCGAGATGGCACTTGCCAAGCCGTACTCAGAAGTTGTGTAACGAGTGCTGAGTGCCACCTCTGCCCCTAACAATGGTGAAGAGTTCCTGACCCCCCAGCCCTGGCAGCCAAGCCCTTTCCTTGGTCTGCGGCAGAGGCAAAGCAGTGACAGTCCCTTTCCCCAGGCATGTGCCTCCACATGCACATGATAGTCAGGCAGCGCCCAGAGGTCTCCACAGCTACAAGGGAGTCAACGTAGTTCAATGGACAGGGTGACCACATAGCTTTGTGGGATACACATGGGACACTTCTGGAGGCTAATACATTTGATTTAAGGACATGGCACTTCCACACTGGCCTTTTAAATTCAAAATTGACTCTATATCCCTGCCGTAATATTGACATTTTGCTGTTGATCAAGCTAAAAGTAGATACTGGGCAGACAGTGCTGGTTTAATATTGAGCTAGCTCCTTTAAATTTAATTTTTTCTCATAATGCAGATGCAGCTAGAAAAGGGACTGCCCTGCATGGCTGTCTTTGTTTATTTCATTTCTACAGCCTATTCAGATATGTGATTTCACCAGGCAGTAATTTATGGGAAATAAGTCCTGGGTTCAGCTCCAGGCCGCTGCTAGAAGACAGTAGGCCTGAGGGAGGAAGGTGCACTTAGAGCTCAACAGGTGATGGCACTAAAGAGGTGCAGAGGGGTGGCTATGTGAAGAACTGAGCAAGATACTTCCCCCAGCAGAAAAGCTGAGTTGTTCTCTTACTGCCCATTCCGTTTTGTCTTCTGTGAATCAAGGTCCAAAAATTTAAGATTTTAAGGGTGAATTTAAAAAGAAAAGGTCAGAATGGTGATGAGGAAGAGGAGTTACTTGGGATGAGTGCAGAGGGGCCATAAGTTGGTGGGAAGGAGGTTAAATTGGATAGAGGGGAAAAATGAGGCTGGAGAATCAGGACAAGCCAGATGCGCTGAGTACCAGATTTGAAAGTGCTGTTGCTCAAGATGTTGAAAGTTCTTCTCCATCTGATGACGGGTTAGAGCCCAGAAGTCGGTGCTCATGGTGAGGGTACAGCAGCATGGCTGGGCACAGACAGGGATGGTGCTGTGCAGAGGCCCCTTTGCTGCCCGGCCAATCTTTCTTTCCCTCTTGCTTACACAGCTGCTGGGGTTGGCAATGTCATGTCACAGAGCCAAGAGCAGCAGACCAGAAACCTGCTGTGACCAAGAGCTCTCAACAGAATGAAACTTCCCCCACAAACATACTCTGCTACCAGCAACGCTATGGAGAAGGCCTGAAGGTAACAGCTACTGTTTACACTGGGTCACGTCCCTCCTGTGAGAAGGGCTTCAATGACAGCAAGTGACTGATCACCAGAGGCTGCCTGCCATGACTGTTAAGAATGTGACAG
Organism: Carettochelys insculpta; assembly: GCF_033958435.1. Lineage (NCBI taxonomy): Eukaryota > Metazoa > Chordata > Testudines > Carettochelyidae > Carettochelys > Carettochelys insculpta. The sequence goes on along the minus strand of NC_134137.1, from coordinate 233,662,733 downwards.
CAGCCTATTTCTATGCCAACAGTGAGCACACTGCTGTGAGCTGGCCAGCGACTCAAACAAACACTGGTCCTCCCCTTAGTGAGAGAGACCACAGAGGTAGATTGAAGAGAAGAACCTGCACCTGCCATCAGAGATTCTTGGCCTCCAAAACTACAAGCAACCTGACAGCAACACTAGCTGTGTATCTGAATCGAGGCACTCAGATCACAGTCAGAACGGCTAGACAGAGAGTAAGAACTACTGGGATATCCGTCTCTCTGCTTCCTGGCACAAACTGTTCAGGAGCTGGAGACAGAAGAAGTGTTGTTATTTAACATATAGCTGCTCCTCCACACGTCTGTCCCCTTCATGTACAGAGGTTAGTTGTGTGGGACTTGCTACTGGAATTTAATATAGCCTACAGTCCTTTGAATCCCAAAAGAGAAGAAAAAAGTAGTGAGATTATTGAAACAGTCTAGTATGAGCCTGCCCTGCTATGGCCACCTGAGGGCATTGTAGTACTAATTACACAAAACCTGGAAGAGCTAAACTAGGAAAAGAGTCAAAAGTCTTTCTGGCCTGTGTAAGTAGCTTCACCTTGGTAATGTACAGTTCCCAAGTGTGGAAGAGAATATATGCGTAAAGCCAACAAAACCAGGTTGCCAGCACCAGGGATTAAACCTGTGAGCAGAGGGGCTAAATCTCTGTTCTCTACTGCATGACCCAAAAGACAGCAGGCTCTTGGCAAAGGTTGTAGAGCAGAGACTTAACTCACTTTATTGTAAGGTCAGTGCCTCTGGGTACTGCACATGGATACAAAAAAGCAGTGGAGAATCAGATGTTAGGATGTCCTTGTCACACTGGAAACCACAGGAGTTTTCAGATGAAGATTATTAAAAGTGCCTCAGGAATAAGTCCAGGGCCCAGTTTCTTTCAACATCTACATTCATGATGTGGATGAAGAGATGGAGTGCACCCTCTGGAAGTTCATGGATGGCTCTAAGCTGAGGGGAGAAATAGATACATTAGTGGAGAGGGATTGAGTTTGGAGTGATCGAGAGAAGTTGGAGGATTGGGGAAAAGAAATCTGATGATGTTCAAGAAGGACAAGTGCAGAGTCCTGCACCTGCGATGGAAGAATCTCAAGCACTGTTACAGGCTGAGGACGGACTACCTAAGTGGCAATTCGAAAAAAAAACAAAGGAGACTTGGGGATTGCAGATATGAGTCACCAGCGTGCCCTGGTATTCAAGAAGGGTCATGGCATATTGTGCTGCATTAGTAGGAGCAGTGGTAGCAGATTGAGGAAAGTGGTTATGCCTCTCTATTCGGCACTAGTGCAGCTACATCTGCAGTATTGCTTCCAGTTCCCCATGTGTGCCTCCTCTATAGAAATAATAATGTTAAATTGGAGAGGGTCCAGTGGAGGGCAACAGAAATGATTGGTGGTGGGGTGTTGAGGGGCATATGACTTATGAAGTGAGGCTGTGAGAACAGAATACTTATTTGGTTGGCAGAATACAAGAGTTAGAAAGGATTCGATGGCAGCCTGCAACTATTTGAAGGGAGACTGAAAGAGAACGGAGCCAGGGTGTTCTAGTTGTGTTAGATGACAGAACAATGATCTCAAGTTATAGTGGGGAGATGTAGGTTTGGATGTTAGAAGCCAGGACACTGAGTGAGCAGAAAACTGACATATTTGAAAATGCTCACTATCAGGACCCCACAACCCACGTATCAACATATTAACCCGATCACCATGAAACAGTGGCAGGTTTGTGTAGAGAGAAAGTAGCCCAAGCCACACACTTTGCATGAGAATGTGTAACCCCCCACAGTGCTGGGTGCGTGGTTCTTTGTTTTCAATTTTCTCCACAAAGAAACAATAAGCAGCAGCACATTTCAGATGCACACCTGGACTTAGCTTCTCTAACTGCAACATTTGCTCTGTCTCATGATCAGCTTTTCTACTCCCTTTTGTGGTTTTGAAGGGCTCCACCTGCTAAAGACACGCAGAACTTTGTTCAATGAATTGATCGCTCTGGCTTGTCTTTGCTACAGAAACCATGAGGACGGCATTGGGTGTGTCCCTTGGCTTCCAGCTGCTGGCAGGTATGAAACAGTCTTTGAGAAATGTTTGGACTCCAGGATGGTAGAACTTTAATTTAGCCTCTGAGATGAGAAGTGGACTGTGGGAAAGAGGGGTTTGCTGCGGATGATGGAAGCCTCTCAGACAAAGGCTCCAGCAGCAAACTGACAAGAATGTATGAAGGGACAAAGGTAGGAAAGTTTTGCTCGATTGGTGAAGGAAGCAGAGAGGGACAGAGATGAGCTGCTTCCAGAGGGCAGGAAGTATACTGGAGTCAGCAAGGGACTGACAGCGGAAGGCCCTTGACAGAAGTGAGCAGGGAGAGTCAGTGAGGTGATCTAACCAGTCTGTAGACAGGTTTCAAATAAAGGAAGGAGTGTTTGGAATTTGATCCTGTAGGGCAGTGCACACAGACCAGGTGAGTTGTGTTCCATCCTCCACGGCTCTCACTCCCTCTCTCACCTTCTCTCTCCTTTGCAGGTCTTTGCAGTGGGGTGACGGTGACACAGAAGGAGAAGTTTATGACCATCCGGAACGGGAGCAAAGCAACAATCCCATGTGAACATGATGATAATTCTCTCTTTAGAATGCTGTGGTATCAGCAGCAGAAGGGTGCAGGGGGGCAGCTGAAGTTAGTTGCATTTTCTACAGGAGTGAACTCAACAGAAGAGGAAGAACAGTTTAAACTCAGATATAAAATGTCACGTCCAACAATACCGACCAGCTCCCTGACCATCGACCCGGGGAAGGCTGAAGACTCGGCTGTGTATTTCTGTGCAGCCAGCAAAGCACAGTGAGAGCTTTGTGTCTCACAGCTGTGCAGTAACCCACCAGCACCGCTCACCCCATGTCATTTGCCACACACATATAGAAATAGTGTAAGAGGGGAAATGAGGTCACTTAGCAGCTCACATTGGTGAAGGGTCTTTGATTCCTTCCCTGTCAGCCAGGCCCTTTTCTTAGCTTGAGGCAGAGGCAGAGCAGTGGCAGTCCCTTTCCCCATGCACATACCTCCCTGTGGACGTGCTGCTCAGGGCACCACAGCTACAAAGGAGTGTGTCATTTGCCAGGAACTCAGTGTAGTCCAGTGGACTGCCTGGGCGTCCTGCTCACACGTGTCACTGACACACCATATGACCTTGGGCAGGTCACTTAGCCTCCTGTGCTCACCTATTTTTGGAAAGTGCTTGGAGATGAAATCTGACGTTCATTAACAGTAACAATAGGAGTATATTCAGTCTCTGGGACATTCAGGCTTGGCCAGCTGGTCAAAGGGTTTCACACAGTCTGAGTATAATGGTTGGTGACAGCTGATAAGGATGCAAATGAAAGTTAGTGAGCTAGAGGTTCTGTAAGCATTGCCAACATCTGTGCCTGCAGGGATCTTCACCCCACTGGGTACCTGCCTTGCACGGCAGCCACAGTGAGCTCCTCCACATGGAAACACTAGCTGAACAAATAGACTTGATTCAAAGATATAAATAACACTATCGCTTGCCTCCAGGCTGTAGAGCTGGGAGCTAAGCAACTGTGGCTATTGAATGATGCACTCTTGAGATGAGACTAGTAAAATAGTTTATTAGGTGAGCTTTCGTGGGACAGATCCACTTCTTCAGACCATCTGAAGAAGTGGGTCTGTCCCACGAAAGCTCACCTAATAAACTATTTTGCTAGTCTTTAAAGTGCTACTTGACTGTTTTTTGTTTTGATAGTGTATAGACTAGCACGGCTTCCTCTCTGTTACTCTTGAGATGAGGTGATTTCTCTGTAAAGAGCAGCTGGACACTGAAGGGATGTGGGGTTGCTGTCAGGGCCCCATGACAAAACTGAGGAAAGGTACATGTAGGGGAGACTGAGATCAGGGGAGCTGCCACATGCAGGAGGGATAGGAGCAGTTTGTTATGATTAGAGGAAAAGTCTGACATCTTAGCAGTTTGGAGAATTTTGCCATTCCCACTGTGGCTGCATCTCAATTGATTTGGTGATCTCTCAGTTCTGATGGGGAGGGCTGGAGACCCCCTTACATTTGAACAGAGGTTGGGGCCTTATGAGGACTGAGGAAATCAGACCTCCAGAAAAGGAATATTTTAACTTTCCTGAGATTTATAAAGTAGGGGAACTAGAGTCAGGGTGCCCAGTTCTGTCCTTGTGCTTTCTGCTCATATGATCATTTAGGCCTTTTACTGGCAAATCACCCCTGCATTTATTTTACATATACCCACTGACTTGCAAGGGATCTGTCTGTTAGTAGGGAATTCAGATCACTGCTCCCAAGGGCACGTTAGTACCTGCGTTGGCCCTTTTAAGACAGGTGATGCATTTGTGAGTGTGGGAGCCTGGAGACAAACCACAGAATGATCCTGTCTATTGTAGGAAGAACAACACCTACAGAACAGAGCTGCCCAAAACCCAATGCAAGAGGATGTCTCGGCTCAGTGAAGCAGATATGGGGACATGGATACTCTAGTACCTGGCCATTTCGTTCCTAGCAGCAGGTGAGCCATTAGCTGTTATGTGAATGCCCATCCCTGTATTTGCAGGCTATAGCTCTGGACAGTTCTCACAGGCCCATGTGTTTCACTCTCTGTATTGTGTGTTTTATCTCTTTCTTCTGCAGGGTGCTCAGGTGCTCAGATCAACCAAACAGAGAGTCTAGTGCTGGAGAAGTGCTGCCTGGGTTTTCCACCCACATTTATCACTGACCTGCCCTATGAGCTTGGGCAGTTCACTTAGCTTCCTGTGCCTGAGATGCCCCTTGTAAAACAGAAGGAATAATGCTCGTCTTCCTTTGGAAAGTGCTTGGAGACATAATCTGATGTTCATTCAGTGACAGTCTTGGCCATGGCTTCACAAAATCTGACAGAGTATAACGGTTGGTGACAGCTGATAAGAATGCAAGCGGAAATTAGTGGGCTAGAGGTTCTGTGAAGCATTCCCAACCTGTGTGTCTGCAAAGATTTTTGCCCCACTATGGACCTGCCTTGCATATCAGCCATGTTTACACATGGAAACACCAGCTAAACAACTTGAGTTATCCAAAAAATAAATAACACTATCACTTGCCCCCCGGGCTGGCCATTTCCTTCATAGCAGCAGGTGAGCTAGTGTGTGTAATACAAACCCCCATCCCCGTACTTACAGGCTACGGTTCTGAACATTTTTCACAGGCCTGTGTGTTTTTTATATCTTTCTTCCACACGATGCTCAGGTGCTCGGATCAACCACACCCAGAGTCTCGGGCTGGAGAAGGGGCACCAAGCCCAGCTCACATGTCACCAAACTTATCAGAACAAGAGCATGTACTGGTACCAGCAGGATCCGGGACAGGCCCTGCAGCTGCTCTTTTCATTCCATAACAAAGAACTAACAGAAAAAGGAAAGGTTCATGATTGATTCTAAGCCAAAAACCCGGATACTGAGTTCCTTCACTTGACCATCTCATCTTTGGAGCTAGAGGACTCAGCTGTGTATTTCTGTGCAAGCAGTTTAGACACAGTGCTTCACAATCGCCTCCTTCCCCTGCAAAAACTGCCTTCATCTGCTACTGCATGTCCCTTCCCAGACATGAGCTTCCCCCTGCATCTCTCCTCACAACTAGTGCAGGAAGAGAGAGGAGAGCAGCAGGAAATCACAGACGGTGTCGGTTCTAAATTACACCTCTGGGAATTGAGAAAAATAAGGCCCACACCTCTGCGTAGGAGGAAATGAAATGGGAGTGATCCTGTGTGAGAACCACAGAGGAAACACGAAGTCCCAGCTGTGGCAAATCCAGAATTCAAACATCAGTCAGAACCCAAAAGATAATGAATTTGCAATATATATTTTATTTTTACCACTTTCAATATTGATCTTTCTCTGCCCCTTCTTTTGCCCTTCCCCACTGACTCTGTGCCCCTGTAATGTTCCCAAATTCAGTACAGTGATTTTGTTCCTATCTGCCTCTTTCCTGAGCATCAATTATTTTGTCCCCACATCAGTTCTCTCACACACACAGCCAGTGTTACTTCCGCTGTCCTCTTCTCAGAGGTGTTGGAGGAGCTGTGTCAGTGTCTTCTCTCCTGCCACTGGGTGCAGTAAGTTAGACCAGAATGGAGGGGTCATATACAGGAGGTTTCCTGGGCAGCTGAAAGAGAACCAAAATCTTAGGAAAATTGCTTAAAACCAGGTCACTTACAGGGTAAACTGGGTTTCCCTCTTCTCTGGGGAAAACCAAGTCAGCCACAAAAAGCAATTCCGCTTCCTTCCCATCCAGCATGGGGCTACACGAACAAATCCTTCAGGCTCTCGCATCCCTCATGCCCCAACCAGTAGCCTTCCTTACTCAGATGAGAGATTGTGAAAAGCAATCTCAGCAAATTCACACAGGTTTTCCCAGCCCCCAAAGGGACCAGCCACATTCCCACTTCAATACATACTTGTACCTTACCCAGAACAGCAGTGCCAATCCTTCAGAATCTAAAATCTAACAATTTAATAATAGAGTAAGAAAGAGCAGGGTGAGAGAGAAAACTTGTTAGAGTGGTCAAACTACACATGTCAGTTCTAAATATTTGATGCAGGCTGCAGCAGGTGGTAAAAGGTGCTACCTTACAAGTCTCTGGAAGTCCATCCTTTGTTAGGATGAGTCCTCAGTCCACTCAGGCTCAGTTCATAGAAGAGATGTTTTGTCAAAGTGCTGACAAGATTGAGGCTGGAGGCTGAGAGCTGAGAACCAGATGGGGACTACCAGGGTTCCTTTTATAGACTCTTGCCATGTGGAGGGAAGCTCCCTGATTCCAGTCACACTCCCACAGGAGAATCACATGATCAGGTCACCTGTTCTTCCCTTGTTGGTCATTCTATCTTTGTCTGCATTGTCAGACAACAGGAAGCTGAGACATACACGAACAACTATTATAACCCACACGCCCAGGTGCCGTTCACTGTCCTATTTAGTGGCACCTAGACCACTTTGGGGCTGGGTCTCCAAAGAGCTGATCTCTCGGTGACTTCTTGCTAATGAACAGCCTCACAATTGCAAATGGCTGCTCATTAGCATGGTCACGTGACTAATTAGTATAGCCACATGAGAGCTCGCGCTTGGGTGAGGGGGTGTGCTGGGAGTAAAGAGGCCATGTGGATGTGTCCCTGCCAGCTAAACCCCCCTCTGGCACCAGCACCTCATGCCTGAATGTTTTAGTCATTATTGCCCTTTGCAAAGAGCTATTGATGTGTTCTCTGGGTTGTTAGAGGTTAAACCAGCCTTGAAAATGGACAGGACAATTATCTGTTTGCACAAAATGTACTCCCCCGAGTTCTGTGATCACCAGACAGTGGGAGGAAGACATTGCAGCCTGTCTGTGGTCTGTGGGGGAGCAGCAATATGAGGGCAACCCCCACCCCAAGCCTGCAGCTTCGCCAGGGAGTTTAGCTTCGGGTAGTGGTTACCCTATCCTGCAGCCTGTAGGGGGCGGGACAGCACTCTGTGAGCTGCCCCTGGCCTCCAGTTGCCCCTCAGCCCTGCACTGGCCCGTAGTGTATCACTTGGAGGCTACCCCCAGCCTCCAGTGCCCCTCCATCCTGCAGTATGTTTGGTGGGCACTCCATGAATTATCCAGGCTCTGGGGTCTGCCCTCCATCCTACAGTCCCTACTTGGCCTGTAGGTTGCTGAAAAGGGGCTGAGGCCCCTGAGGGTTGCCCCCAACCTACAGCAATCTCCTCCTCCCCTGCAGGGTGTTGGGAGTCCATGGGGTTTCCCCTCCAACTGCCATCCTATGGCCTGCAGGCTGTGTGGGTGGGGATCCAGGCTCTAGGGAAGTCCTGCCCCTTAACAGTCCCTCTGAAGCCTGAACGTTGTCTGGGAAGGGGTCAGGTCCAGGGACACTAGCAGCTTTTACAGTGTGCAGCTGTCTGAGGGGTGTCAGGCCTTGAGGGGCTGCCTACCTCCAGCTGTCCCCCGACAGTCTGCAGAGTGTCTGGATGGGAGGCTCTGGGTGAGCTGCCCCTTGCTCCAGCTGTCCCCACCTCCACCATACCCACTCGTGGATGGCAGGCTGTCTCGGGGTGGGGGAGTGCACCCACAGTCCAGCAGCCTCTTTTGCAGCCTATAGGATTTCCAAGCTGAGAGCAGAGTCTGGGTCTGGGGTAGGGGCTCTATTTAACCCGCCTTTGTGGCAGGTAAGGTGGCAGAACTCCAGTCCTGCTGGCTTCATTCTTGGTGCTGCAGCTGCACCCAGTGGCCACTGTCACATCCTTCCTGTCTGTGCTTCTCCCTTTCACCTCCTTCCTCCTTCTGCTCACTCGCTTTCCATGTTCTGGGAAATCCTTTGGTTTCAGGCATTTTCCACCATCCAGGCACCACCAAACCCTGGCCTTGAAGAAGAGATCTTGAATGAATGTAGCACCAATAGACAGACAGACAGACCCATAGACACACACACTCTGATAGATAGATAGATACATATACAGATCAATAGATAGATATTCATTCAACAGATTTTAACTTTCAAACTGATATGTTGCATGAAGCATTTTGCCGAAAATATCTGAGTTTTGCATATTCATATTCATCAGCCAATTTTCCTAAAGCCTGGGGAGAGCCCTGTGACTATCCTAACTGTGGATCTACAGCTGGAAGCTTCCACATCCCATTCTCCATTAGGCTCAACCCACTTTCATGTCTTGAAAAAAGATCTCAGGGGAGCTGTGTTATAAATGCTACTTTGAAACTGATCTGTCCTTTGGAGCCAGCAGCAATCAGGGCAATATTGCGGGATTCTTTTTTTCAACAGTTTAACGCAGAAGTAACTTGAGTGCACACCCAGTAACAGGAAAATCACACACCCTCCCTGGGCACCTCTGAAAGGCAACACCTCATTCTTGCAAGGAGGAAGTCTGAGAGTAAGAAAGTTTTGTTAAAGAGAAGGAGGGAACGCACTGGACAATAATTAGGGAAAACCTTTCAAGCAGGATTCATAATTCTAAAATGGAGCAGGATGTGCACCCCAGAGTGTACAAGGCGGTGACCAGAGATCCTTATGAAAGGTCCAGATCTCCTAGCTGGAATGCCTGTCCCCACCTTTTTATTTGCATGGGGCTTCAGCATTTGCAAGTCAGTCTTAATAGGTTCCTTTAGCTGATGGTGACCCCTCATTTAGAATAAGTTAAGCAGAGTTCTGTTCCCTTTATTCATGCCAGAAAGATAACAGCATTTCACTACTCCTGTATGTGGTTGTCACCCAACATTAGTCAAAGGTGATCATTTTCAGCTGCAGATCATTTTCAGGTGGCTGATGCATATATAGTTTGCTTTCAGACAGAGTCTTCAGGTTTGCCCTTCCCACTGGCTGTTGGGGGAGGGAGAACTCTTTCAGGCATTGCTTAAAATACTGTAACAATAACTGAAGACGCAATACTGAGAAGAAGCACTAGAAGTCAAGTGTTCACTTCTCTGAGCTCTTCTCCTGCTGTCTCTCTCACTCTGTGAGCATGAAACTGGCTTTTATTTCTTAACACATCCAAATCTCTAAATCCTAGTGAATGATGTATAGACACACACTGGGTGTCAATAGTACCTGCTGATGTTAACATCTGCAGCAGAATTTTGATAAACAACCCTATTTAGCCACCTGTACTACAGTCACCTCTGTTGTGTGTAAGAGTTCTCCTAGTGCATCCACCTACCTCCATCCTTGCCTTGCTCTGGTTTATTTTTCAAGAGCCCTCAAGAATGTTCTCTCCCTGCGAGCTCCCCTCAGCTACCGGATCCTTATCAGGCATGGTTGGAGGCCAATAAACTTTGAAAGTCCCACAGAGCTTCCCAGCCTGGAGAATGCCTCACCTGACTGTTGGTTGTTCATATGGTGATCCCCAAATGCAGTTACACACAGGATTTGGATCTCCTCAGCATTGCAGTTAGGGAAGTGAAGGAAGGTAACCTGCACAATGAGGAGATGGGAAGACAGAAGGAAGTGAATGGTCTCGGCAAGAAGTTCTGAAGAGACATAAAGCAACATCTCTCAGTGGGAAGAGACTATTTCTTCGAATGCACTCAAAGCACAGCATGAGTGAAAAAAATCAATATATAAAAAAGACTAAAAGATTTAAAACTAAGTTACTAAATAACTGGGTTTTACCAATTGAGTTTTGACTGAGTTTGTTTTAAAAGTATCTCTGATTTTCTAACATAGTCCACGGATTCTGAGGAAGGGATTCTGGGAAAAAACAAAGAATTATTATCCATGATTCTGGAAAAGTAAAACATCAGTACACTCAGCACATGGCTCAGTCCTTCAGGAATGAAAGGAAAGAATAAGTTCAGTTACACTGCTGGGATTTGAAAACAACGAGAGTTAGGGTTGCTCAGGAGCAACTGTTAACGTCTCTGATCTCTTGTATATAACGGTGAAAGAGTGTTTGTTCCCTGGTTGCTCAGAAGAACAGTTTTGCATATGGAATGGGTCACCTAGGAGGATGGTTAAGTGAGAAGCAGAAAGAAATCAAGAGTTGACTAGGACACTGATTGAGCAGAAACTGACATATCCAAAAATGCTCACTATCAGGACCTCACAAACCAAATATCAAAGTTTTAACCCTGATCACCATGAAGTAGTGGCAGGTTTGTGTGGAGGAAAAATGGCCTAAGCCAGACACTTTGCATCAGAATATGTAACCACCACAGTGCTGGGTGTGTGGCTCTTTGTTTTCAATTTTCTCCACAAAGAAACCATAAGCAGAAACACACTTCAGATGCGCATCTGGACTTAGCTCCTCTAACTGCATCATTTGCTCTGTCTCATGAGCACCTGTTCTGCTCCCTTTTGTGGTTTTGAAGGGCTCCTCCTGCTAAAGGGACGCAGAACTTTGTTGAATGAAATGATCTCTCTGGCTTGTATTTGCTACAGACACCGTGAGGATGACTTTGGGTGCCTGTCTTGGCTTCCAGCTTCTGGCAGGTATGAAACTGTCTCTGGGAAATGTTTGGACTCCAGGATGGTAGAGCTTCACTTTAGCCTCTGAGATGAGAAGTTGACCGTGGTAAAAAAAGGGTGTTTGCTGCGGATGATGGAAACCTCACAGGCAAAGGCTCCTGCAGCAAACTGACACAAATGTGTGAAGGGAAAAAGGGAGGAAAGTTTTCCTAGATGAGTGGAGGAAGTAGGGAGGGACAGAGAGGAGCTGCTTCAAGAGGGCAGAAAGTGCACAGGAGTCGGCACAGGTACTGTCATGGTAAGGCTGTGTGGGGAAACAAAGTCATAGACAGAAGTGAGGAGGGAGAGTCAGTGAGGTGATTAGACCAGGCAATACTGAGATTAAAATCAAGGAGAGAGATTTGGAACTGGATCCTGAAATACACATAGGGCAGGTGAGTTGTGTTCCATCCTACACAGCTCTCACTCACCCGCACCTTCACTCTCCTTTGTAGGTATTTGCAGTGGGGTGACAGTGACACAGAAGGAGAAGTTTATGACCATCTGGAATGGAAGCAAGGCAACAATCCCATGTGAACATGATGATAAATCTCTCTATGCTCTCCTGTGGTACCAGCAGCAGAAGGGTGCAGAGGGGCAGCTGAAGTTAGTCGCCTCTTCTACAGGAGTGAACTCAGCAGTAGAGGAAGAACAGTTTAAAGCCAGATATAAAATGTCACATCCAACAATACTGACCAGCTCCCTGACCATCGACCCGGGGAAGGCTGAAGACTCGGCTGTGTATTTCTGTGCAGCCAGCAAAGCACAGTGAGAGCTTTGTGTCTCACAGCTGTGCAATAACCCACCAGCACTGCTCACCCCATGTCCTTTGCCACACACATATAGAAATAGTGTAAGAGGGGAAATGAGGTCACTTAGCAGCTCACAGTGGTGAAGGGTCCCTGATTCCTGCCCTGGCAGCCAGGCCCTTTTCTTAGCCTGTGGCAGAGGCAGAGGTAGAGCAGTGGCAGCCCCTTTCCCCATGCACATACCTCCCTGTGGACGTGCTGCTCAGGCGCTTTCCTCAGGGCACCACAGCTACAAGGTAGTGTGTTATTTGCCAAGAACTCAGCGTAGTCCAGTGGACTGCCTGGGCATTGTGCCCACGTGTCACTGACCTGCCCTTTGACCTTAGGCAGGTCACTTAGCCTCCTGTGCCTCAGTTGTCCCTTGAAAACAGAAGAATAATGCTCACCTATTTTTGAAAAGTGTTTGGAGGTGAAATCTGATATTCATTAATAGTAGCAATAGGCATATATTCAGTCCCTGGGACATTCAGGCTTCGCCAGCTGGTCAAAAGCCTTCACACAGGCTTACAGGGTATAATGGTTGGTGACAGCCGATAAATCCGGATGCAAAAGAAACTTAGTGAGCTAGCGGTTCTGTAAAGCATTTCTAACCTCTGTACCTGCAGGGATCTTTGCCCTAGTATGTACCTGCCTTGCGTAGCAGCCACTGTTAGCTCCTCTACATGGAAACACCAGCTGAACAAATAGACTTAATTCAAAGAGATAAATAACACTATCGCTGGAGAGCTGGGAGCTAAGCAACTGTGGCTTTTGAATGATGCACACTTGAGATGAGGTGATTTCCCTGTAAAGAGCAGCTGGACACTGAAGGGACCTGGGGTTGCTCTCAGGCCCCTGGACAAAATGAGGAAATATTCCTGCAGGGAAGAATCTGAGATCAGGGGAGCTGCCACACGTAGGAGGGCTGGGAGTAGTCTGTTGTGACTGGAGGAAAAGTCTGACATCTTAGTTGTTTGGAGAATTTTGCCATTCCCACCATAGCTGCATCTCAGTTGATCTGGTGATCTCTCAGGTCTGTGTGGGGACTTCTGGAGACTCCCTGCCATTGAACAGGGGTTGGGGCCTTTTGAGGACTGGGTAAATCAGACCTGCAGAAGAGGAATGCTTTCTGCTTATATGATCATTAAGGCCTTTTACTGGCAAATTACTCTTGTATTTATGTTACATAGACCCACTGACTTGTATTGGATCTGTCTGTCTGCAGGAAATCCAGATCACTGCTCTCAAGGGCATGTGGGAACATGCGTTGGCCCCTTTAAGACAGCTGATGCATCTGTGAGTGTAGGTGCCTGGAGATAAACCACAAAGTGATCTTGTCTATTGTAGAAAGAACAACACCTACAAAACAGAGCTGTGCAAAACCCAGTGCAAGGGGGTATCTGGGCTCAGTGAGGCAGAGATGGCGACATGGATATTCTGGTACCTGGCCGTTTCTTTCATGGCAGCAGGTGAGCCATTAGCTGCAAGGAGAACGCCCATGCCCATGTTTGCAGGCTACAGCTCTGGACAGTTCTCACAGGCCCATGTATTTCACTCTCTGTATCGTGTATTTTATCTCTTGCTTCCACAGGATGCTCAGGAGCTCAGATCAACCAAACACAGAGTCTGGTGCTGGAGAAGGGACACCAAGCCCAGTTCACATGTCACCAAACTGATCAGCACTACAGCATGTACTGGTACCGGCAGGATCCAGGGCAGGCCCTGCAGCTGCTCTTTTCATTCTATAACAAAGAACTAAGAGAAACAGGCAAGGTCAGTGATCGATTCCGAGCTGAAAACCCAGATACTGGGCTCCTTCACATGACCATCTCATCTGTGGAGCTAGAGGACTCAACTGTGTATTTCTGTGCAAGCAGTTTAGACACAGTGCTGCACAGTCACCTCCTTCCCCTGCAAAAACTACCTTCATCTGCTACTGCACATCCCTTCCCAGAGAGAAGCTTCCCCCTGCATCTCTCCTCACAACTAGTGCAGGAAGAGAGGGGAGAGCAGCAGGAAATCACAGATGGTGTCAGTTCTAAATTACACTTCTGGGAATTGAGAAAAATAAGGCCCACACCTCTGCGTAGGAGAAAATGAAATGGGAGTGATCCTGTGCGAGAGCCACAAAGGAAACAGAAAATCCCAGCTGTAGCAAACACAGAAATTGAAACATCAGTCAGAACCCAAAAGATAATGAATTTGCAATATATATTTCATTATTACCGCTTTCAATATTGATCTTTCTCTGCCCCTTCTTTTATCCCTCCCCACTGACTCTGTGCCCTGTAAAGTTCCCAAATTTAGTACAGTGATTTTGTTCCTATCTGCCTCTTTCCTGAGCATTAATTATTTTGTATCCACATCAGTTCCCTCACACACACAGTCGGTGTCACTTCCACTGTTCTCTTCTCAGAGGTGTTGGAGGAGCTGTGTCAGTGTCTGCTCTCCTGCCACTGGGTGCAGTAAGTTATACCAGAATGGAGGGGTCATATACAGGAGGTTTCCTGGGCAGCTGAAAGAGAACCAAAATCTTAGGAAACTTGCTTAAATCCAGGTCACTTACGGGTCAAACTGGGTTTCCCTCTTCACTGCGGAAAACCAAGTCAGCCACGAAATCAGCTCTGCTTCCTTTCTGTCCAGCACAGGGCTACACAAGCAAATCCCGCAGGCTCTTGTCATCCCTGGTGCCCCAACCAGTAGGCTTCTTTACTCAGATGAGAGATTATGAAAACCAAGCTCAGCAAATTCACACCAGTGTTTCCAGCCCGCAGAGGGACCAACCACATTGCCAGGTCGATACATACTTGGACCTTTCCCCATAACAGCAGTGCCAGTCCTTCAGAATCTAAAATCTAACAATTTAGCATAAGAGTAAGAAAGAGCAGGGTGAGAGAGAAAACTTGTTAGAGTGCTCAAACTACATACGTCAGTTCTAAATATTTGATGCAGGCTGCAGCAGGTGTTAAAAGCTGCTACCTTAGAAGTCTCTGGAAATCCATCTTTTGTTAGGATAGGTCCTCAGTCCATTCAGGTCACGGTGCCAGCAGAGAGTCACATGATCAGGTCACCTGTTCTTCCCTTGTTGGGTCATTCTGCCATTGGCTGCATGGTCAGACAACAGGTTCCAAGAACATTCCTGGGGTTTGGGTAGCCAAGTATTAAAAGAAATATTTTAGCTTCCTTGAAATTATAAAGCTGGAATACGAATGGTTAAGAGAGAAATTTATTTGTAGTCACATTTCAGTCAAAGCATGTATAATTTGTGCCTAAAATATGTTCAGATGCTTGTGTTTGAAAAGCTTTTTTTGTTTATATACCTCATTGCAGTAATAAAATTTTCAAACTGTGCATTCAAAATTGAGATTGCAAATGGTAACGACTTGTGACAGGGGTGATTCTTTGTCACAGTTATCTACACCTGGAGCATAGAATGAGAAATGGAAAAGGCATCAAATGTGAGAGAGCAGCAAAAACACACACAGCTATCAGTAACTGCTTATTGGGAGCAGAATGAGTTGACAGGAGCCTTTAACATTGCTCTGGCAGAGAAAGCTGAGACACACAAGAACAACTATTGTAACCCACATACCCAGGTGTGGTTCACTGTCCCATTTAGTGGCACCTAGACCACTTGGGGGCTGGGTCTACAAAGAGCTGCTCTCCAAGCAACTCCATGCTGATGAGCAGCCTCCCAATTGCAATTAGCATGGTCTCGTGGCGCATTAGCTTTGGCGTGTGAGAGCTCACTCTCAGCAGAGGGGGTGTGCTGGCAGCAAAGAGGCCATGTGGATGTGTCCCTGCCAACTAAACGCCCCCCCTGGCACCAGCCCCTCATGCTGGAATATTTTAGTCATTATTGCCCTGTGCAAAGAGCTACTGATGTGTTCCCTGAATTGTTAGAGGTTATACCAGCCTTGAAGATGGACCGAAAAATTATCTGTTTGCACAAAATACACTCCCCCAGGTTCTCTGATCACCAGACAGTGGGAGGAAGACATTACAGCCTGGCTGCAGTCTGTGGAGGAGCAGCAATATGGGGGCAACCCCTGCCCCCAGGCCTGCAGTTTCTCCAGGAAGTCTTTGCTTGGGGGTAGTTGCTGTCCCATCCTGCAGCCTGTAGGGGGTGGGACAGCACTCTGTGAGCTGCCCCTGGCCTCCAGTTGCCCCTCAGCCTTGCACTGGCCCAGAGAGTATCACGTGGGGGCTACCCCCAGCCTCCAGTGCCCCTCCATCCTGCAGTATGTTTGGTGGGCAATCCAGGAACTGTCCAGCCTCTGGGGGCTGCCCCCCTTCCTACAGACCCCACATGGCGTATTGGCTGCTGAAAAGGGGGTGAGGACTCTGGGGTTTCCTCCCAACCTCCAGCAGGCTCCTCCTCCCCTGCAGGATGTTGGGGGTTCAATGGGTTTCCCCTCCAACTGCCGCCCTATGGTCTGCAGGCTGTCTAGGCAGAGACCCAGTCTCCAGGGAAGCCTAGCCCCTTAATATCCACTCTGAAGCCTGAAGGCTGCCTGGGGAGGGATTAGATTCCAGGGACTCTAGCAGCTTTTACAGTGTGCAGGCTGTCTGACGGGTATCAGGCTCTGGGGGGCTGCCTACCTCCAGCTGTCCCCCCACAGTCTGCAGAGTGTCTGGATGGGAGGCTCTGGGTGAACTGCCCCTTTCTGCAGCTGTCCCCACCTCCAACATCCCCACTCATGGACGGCAGGCTCTCTCGAGGGGGGCGCAACCCCAGTTCAGCAGCCTCTTTTGCACCTGTGGCATCTCCAAGGGAAGAGCAGAGTCTGTGTCTGGGGTAGAGGATCTATTTAACCTGTCTTTGTGGCAGGTAAGGTGGCAGAGCCCAAGTCCTGCTGGCCTCATTCTTGGTGCTGCAGCTGCACCCAGTGGCCACGGTCACATCCTTCCTGTCTGTGCTCCTCCCTTTCACCTCCCTCCTCCTTCTGCTCACTCCCTTTCCATGTTCTGGGAAATCCTTTGGTTTCAGGCATTTCCCACCGTCCAGGCACCACCAGACCCTGGCCTTGAAGAAGATTGAATGTAGCATCAACAGACAGACAGACACTCAGACTCTGATACATCGATAGATAGATAGGTATACATTCATCAGATTTTAACATTCAAACTGATACGTTGCATGAAGCATTTTGCCAAAAATGTCTGAGTTTTGCATATTCATATTAGTCAGCCAATTTTCCTAAAGCCTGGGGAGATCCCTGTGACTATCGTAAATGTGGTTTTACAGCTGGAAGCTTCCACATCCCATTCTCCCTTAGCCTTGGCCTACTTTCATGTCTTGCAGAAGGATCTCAGGGTAGTTGTGTTATAAATGCTACTTTGAAACTGATCTGCCCTTTGGAGACAGCAGCCATCAAGGATTCTTTTTTTCAACAGTTTAACACAGAACTAACTTGAGTGCACACCCAGTAATAGGAAAATCACACACCCTCCCTGGGCACCTTTGAAAGGCAACACCTCATTCTTGCAAGAAGGAAGTCTGAGAGTAAGAAAGCTTTATTTAAGGGAAAGAGGGAACTCACCGGACAACGAATAGGGAAAACCTTTCAAGCAGGATTCATAATCCTAAAACTGTGAGCACCTCAGAGTGCACCAGGCAGTGACCAGAGATCCTTACGGAAAGTCCAGACCTCCTAGCTGGAATGACTGTCCCCACATTTTTATTTGCATGGGGCTTCAGCATTTGCAAGTCAGTCTTAGTAGGTTCCTTTGCACTGATGGTGACCCCCTCATTTAGAACAAGTTAAGCAGAGTTCGGTTCCCTTTATTCATACAAGAAGGATAACAACATTTCACTACTCCTGTATGTGGTTATAGCTCAACACTAGTCAAAGGTGATCATTTTCAACAGCACAGCAGGTGGCTCACGTACATATAGTTTGTTCTCTGACATAGTCTTCAGGTTTGCCCTTCCCACTGGCTGTTGGGGGAGGGAGAACTTTTTACTGTAATAACTGAAGATGCAATACTGAGAAGAAGTGCTAGAGGGCAAGTGTTCACTTCACTGAGCTGTTCTCCTGCTCTCTCTCTCACTCTGTGAGCACAAAACTGGCTTTTATTTCTTAATACATCCAAGTCTCTAAATCCTAGTGAATGATGTATAGACACACACTGGGTGTCAATAGTACCTGCTGATGTTAACATCTGCACCAGAATTTTGACAAACACCCCTATTTAGCCACCTGTACTACAGTGACCTCCGTTGTGTGTAACAGGTCTCCTAGTGCATCCACCTACCTCCATCCTTGCCTTGCTCTGGTTTATTTTTCAAGAGCCCTCAAGAATGTTCTCTCCCTGCGAGCTCCCCTCAGCTACCGGATCCTTATCAGGCATGGTTGGAGGCCAATAAACATTGAAATTCCACAGAGCTTCCCAGCCTGGAGAATGCCTCACCTGACTGTTGGTTGTTCATATGGTGATCCCCAAATGCAGTTACACACAGGATTTGGATCTCCTCAGCATTACAGGCAGGGAAGTGAAGGAAGGTAACCTGCGCAATGAGGAGATGGGGAGACAGAAGGAAGTGAATGGTCTCTACAAGAAGTTCTGAAGAAACATAAAGCAACATCTCTCAGTGGGAAGAGACTATTTCTTCGAACGCACTCAAAGCACAGCATGAGTGAAAAAATCAATATATAAAAAAGACTAAAAGATTTAAAACTAAGTTACTAAATAACTGGGTTTTACCAATTGAGTTTTGACTGAGTTTGTTTTAAAAGTATCTCTGATTTTCTAACATAGTCTATGGATTGTGAGGAAAAGATTCTGGGAAAGAACAAAGAATTATTATCCATGATTCTGGAAAAGTAAAACATTTGTACACTCAGCACATGGCTCATTCATTCAGGAATGAAAGGAAAGAATAAGTTCAGTTACACTGCTGGGACCCGAATACAATGAGAGTTAGGGTTTGCCCAGGAGCAACTGTTAACATCTCTGATCTCTTGTATATAACAGTGAAAGAGTGTTTGTTCCCTGGTTGCTCAGAAGGCCAGTTTTGCATATGGAATGGGTCACCTAGGAGGATGGTTAAGTGAGAAGCAGAAAGAAATCAAGAGTTGACTAGGACACTGATTGAGCAGAAACTGACATATCCAAAAATGCTCACTATCAGGACCTCACAAACCAAATATCTAAGTATTATCCCTGATCACCGTGAGGCAGTGGCAGGTTTGTGTGGAGGAAAAATGGCCCAAGCCAGACACTTTGCATCAGAATATGTAACCACCACAGTACTGGGTGTGTGGCTCTTTGTTTTCAATTTTCTCCATACAGAAGCAATAAGCAGCAGCACACTTCAGATCCACATCTGCACTTAGCTTCTCTAACTGCACCGTTTGCTCTGTCGCGTGATCACCTGTTCTGCTCCCTTCTGTGGTTTTGAAGGGCTCCTCCTGCTAAAGGCACGCAGAACTTTGTTGTTTGAAATGATCACTCTGTCTTGTCTTTGCTACAGACATCATGAGGATGGCATTGGGTGTGTTCCTTAGCTTCCAGCTTCTGGCAAGTATGAAAGTGTCTCTGGGAAATGTTTGGACTCCAGGATGGTAGAGCTTTACTTTAGCCTCTGAGATGAGAAGTTGACCGTGGTAAAAAAAGGGTGTTTGCTGCGGATGATGGAAACCTCACAGACAAAGGCTCCAGCAGCAAACTGACAAGAATGTGTGAAGGGATAAAGGGAGGAAAGTTTTCCTAGATGAGTGGAGGAAGTAGGGAGGGACAGAGGGGAGCTGCTTCCAGAGGGCAGAAAATGCACGGGAGTCGGCACAGGTACTGTCATGGTAAGGCTGTGTAGGGAAATATAGTCATTGACAGAAATGAGTAGGGAGAGTCGATAACATGATTAGACCAGGGTATATTGGGGATTAAAATCAAGGAAGGAGTTTTGGAACTGGATCCTGAAATGTACATAGGCCAGGTGAGTTGTGTTCCATTCTCCGAGGTTCTCACTCACCCGCACCTTCTCTCTCCTTCGCAGGTCTTTGCAGTGCGGTGACGGTGACACAGAAGGAGAAGTTTATGACCATCCAGAATGGGAGCAAAGCAACAATCCCATGTAAACATGATGATAATACTTTCCTTACAATGCTGTGGTATCAGCAGCAGAAGGGTGCAGGGGGGCAGCTGAAGTTAGTCGCCGTTTCTACAGGAGTGAACTCAACAGATGAGGAAGATCAATTTGAACTCAGATATAAAATGTCACGTCCGACAATACCGACCAGCTCCCTGACCATCGACCCGGGGAAGGCTGAAGACTTGGCTGTGTATTTCTGTGCAGCCAGCAAAGCACAGTGAGAGCTTTGTGTCTCACAGCTGTGCAGTAACCCACCAGCACCGCTCACCCCATGTCCTTTGCCACACACATATAGAAATAGTGTAAGAGGGGAAATGAGGTCACTTAGCAGCTCACAGTGGTGAAGGGTCCCTGTTTCCTTCCCTGTCAACCAGGCCCTTTTCTTAGCCTGAGGCAGAGGTAGAGCAGTGGCAGCCCCTTTCCCCATGCACAAACCTCCCTGTGGACGTGCTGCTCAGGCACTGCCCGCAGGGCACCACAGCTACAAGGGAGTGTGTCACTTGCCAGGGTCTCAGTGTAGTCCGATGGAGACTACCTGGACTTTGCACCCACATCTATCACAAAATGGCCCTATGACTTTGGGTAGGTCACCTAACCCCCTATGCCTCAAATGCCCCTTGTAAAACGCAAGGAATAATGTTCCTGCAGTCCCCTCTGTATGTGGGAGTCTGTAGCTGTTGCTGTGTGTGGCAACCTGGTTCTAGGGACTACAACTCACATGAAACTTTGGGAAAGAAGGTTTTTTTTGTTTGTTTGTTTGTTTTTGGCCAGGCTGTAATAAAGAAGACCATGGTCTCTTTTTGTGGGACAGAGAATGCTGTTTGAACAGGCTGCTTCCAGGTAAGGGTGAAGTTTTCTCCCAGCCAGGAACTGCACTGGAGAGTTGCAGCCTGCTGATGAGAGACTCTTCAGGAAAGGATCTTGATCTGTGAGTGTTAGAGTGCTGCAGCGGCCAGCTCTGGGTCGGAGGCCCTGTTCAGTTGGTTGCTTTGCCTGGATTGACACACAGAACCCTTACCAGCGTCACCTATCCCCCTGTGCCTCAAATGCCCCTTGTAAAATGGAACAATGTTCGCCTACCTTTGGAGAGTGCTTGGAAATGATATCTGATGTTGATGAGCAGTGACAGGAGGCATGCGTTCGGTGTTAGGGACATTCAGTCTTGGCCAGCTGGGGAAGGGGACTCTGCTGCATTTCATTGCTTCACACGGTCTGACAGAGTGTAACCGTTGGTGACAGGTGATAAAGATGCAGGTGGAAATTAGTGAGGTAGAGGTTCTGTAAACCATTCCAAGCATCTGTGCCTGCAGGGATCTTTACCCCACTACGCACCTGCCTTGCACCACAGCCACGGATAGCTCCTCTACATAGAAATACCAGCTGAATAACTTGAGTCAATTCCAAAAATTAATAACACTATCACTTGCCCCAGGGCTGGAGAGCCACGAGCTAAGCAAATGTGGCCATCAGATGATCCACACTTGAGAGGAGTGGGTTCACTGTGCTTTAACTATTGAGTCTGTTCTGGTAAGGCTATGGTCTGAAGGAGTGGGTCTGTCCCACAAGAGCACATCACCTAATAAATTATTTTGTTAGTCTTTAAAGTGCTACTGGACTGCTTTTTTGTTTTGATAAAATACAGACTAACACAGCCATCTCTCTGTTACTAGTGAGAAGAGGTGATTTCCCTGTAAAGAGCAGCAGGACACTGAAGGGATCTGGGGTTGCTCTCAGGGAGCCATGGCAAATCGGAGAAAAGACGCCTGCAGGGGAGACTCTGAGGTCAGGGGAGCTGCCACATGTAGGAGGGCTGGGAGTAGTCTGTTATGACTGGAGGAAAACTCTGACATCTCAGAAGTTTGGAGAATTTTGCCATTCTCAGTCTGGTTGCACCTCAATCGATTTGGTGATCTCTCAGGTCTGGTGGAGTGGGCTGGGGACATCTAATTTCTACAGCTTTTATGTCTTCTCTCACACAGAGACCTGGAAAAGCCATGAAGATACCATGTCCTGAATGAAAACTGCTGCACATACATGTACTGGTACAAGTATGGAGGCAGGTCCAAGATTATTAGCTCTGAGTGTGGCTGGGTTAGAGGCTGCTTCTGAGGAGGGGTATAGTGCTTCCAAGTTTCAAGTTACTAGACCCATTTCCAACATCTCTTCTGGGTGCACAGTGGATGTAGGAACCCAGGATTCGGCCAGCTACTTCTGTGCTGCCAAAGAGCACACAGGCCCGTGAAATAAGCAACTTACTGAAAAATCTTCCCCTTCCCCATGTCAGAACCAACAATAATGGATTAGAAACATGGAGACAGGCTGCAAGGTCAAGTCATAATTAGATTCAAAGACTAGAACCAGAGAAGCAAAAATAAAGAGTTGTGGAGAGAAAGGGCACTTGAAAATGGCTCTGTAGGCTGGTAGTTATAACCCTCACTGAAGCTGTGAGTGATTCTGATCTAGCCCTCCTCCTCCAATAATTTATCTAGTGCAACAGCTTCAATGAGAGACAATAAGGAATCTCCACAACTGAACAGCTTAGACCCAGTGTTGAGAGCAGGAGCTGGCAATAAACAGCTTGTACACTGGAGTTAGTGCACCAGGGTTGACATGGGGTGAGCCACCAGACTTTTTATTTCCCTGTGCGTCCACAAGTACAGTTGCTTTGATCTCCTGTTGCCCATAGATTGCCATTCCCAGCCAATGGGAGGTGAAGGAAGTGTTGTGCTGGTCTGTGCCTCATACCAGGGAGGGAGGCAGTGAACCATGGCCAATGGGAGCTGTAATTCAGAGTACCTGCAGACACACAGAGAAATAAAGTGACAGTGGTCCAAAAGGGGCTAACTGTGGTGAACCACCACTGGTTTATTGTCTACCCCAGAGTTACAGCAGACACCTGAGAGGTCGGATATCTACATTTTTCCCTGTATCTACTTTTTCCCCTTCTGCCAGGAAGGGGGAATTTGAATATAGCTCTACCACATCCCAGGGAAATGTGCTAACCACTGCAATCGAAGTTTAAAGTTGACAACACCAGCACATCTGGATGATTTGTGAAGAGTTAGGCAGCCTCTGAGCACAGCTCCTGAGCTTTCATGGGCTTGTGACTTGTTCTGGAGCTTAGCATAACATAGTCTTCTGGGTGCCAGGAGTTAGGGAGCTATGCTCATGCCCACAGGCAAAAACACAGGAAAGCCAGAGATTATGAAAAACTTCCAAATTTTTGTAGCACACGGACAGAGCTAGCAGAATTCACAAGAGTTTGCATTCTAACGAGAAGGAATTCTCACCTGTGGCTGACATGAAGCCAGTGTTGCAGTGGACTATGCCCTTTGCCAGGGACCCTAACAAAAGAAAGTCATATGAAGGGCAGTGATGTCCGTTACTGGAATGGCAAAACAAACAAAACACAGCTTGTCTAGGACGTTTGCTGTGCAGAAAAATGACGTTCCTCCAAATCCTCCAAATGCTTCCAGATGACAGGAAAGCGTAGAGGATTCGGCATTGGAACTGACAATGATAAGGTTTTGTGCAGAAACACAGTCATTGACAGAAGTGAGGAGGGAGCAGTAGGAATACAGGGTCAGTCAGGTAATCTGAGCAGTCTATAGAGGAGTTTACAATCAACTTTTTGCAACTGGATATTAAATGCACAAAGGCCAGGTGAGTTGTGTTTCCTCCGCCACAGCTTTCACTCCCTTTTCACCTTCATTAGAACATGAGAACATCCATACTGACTGACAGCAAACGTCCATCCAACCCATTCTTCTGTCTGGCAGCAGTGGCCAATGCCAGGTGCCCCAGAGGGGCTGACCGTAACAAAGTAATTTCCTCTGCCATCCATTTTCCGCCTCTGCCCAACAGAAGCTAGGGACACCCTTCCTTACCCATCCTGGCTAATAGCCATTAAAGGACCCAACTTCCATGAATTTATCTAGCTCTTTTTTAAATCCTGTTATTGTCCTAGTCTTCACAGCCTGCTCTGGCGAGGTGTTCCTCCTTTGGTTGTACCCTGCATGAAAAACAATTTCCTTTTATCTCTTTTAAACCTGTTGCCCATTAATTTCATTTGATGTTCCCTAGTTCTTATATCATGGGAACAAGTGAATGACACTTCCTTGTTCGCTTTCTTCGCATCCCTCATAATTTTATATACCTCTTTTCAAAGGTGAAAAGTCCAGATACCTTTAAATGCTCCTCATATGGGACCCATTCAAAATCCCCAGTCATTTTATTTGCCCTTTTCTGAACATTTCCTAACATCAGTATAACTTTTTGAGCTGAGGGGACCACATCTGTATGCACCCCTGCTATGTGGGCGTACCATGGATTTATACAGAGGAAATAACATATTCTCCATCTTTATGTCTATCCCTTTTTTAATGATTCATAATATTTTGTTTTTTTCCTGTTTTTTTTTTTTGACTGCTGCTGCACACTGCCTGGATATTTTCAGAGATCTCTCCATGATGACTGTAAGACCTCTTTCCTGATTAGTTGTGGACTACCTCACACTGTATGCAGAGTTGGGATTATTTATTCCAATGTGCATTATTTTAGATTTTGCCATATTAAATTTCATTTACCATTTTGGTGCCTAATCACTAAGTTTTGTGAGATCTTTTAGAAGTTCTCCACACTCTCCATTGTGGGTATTTGCAGGGATAGTGATGGTGACACAGAAGGAGAAGTTTATGGATCTCCAGAACAGGAGCAACGTAAGAACCCCATGTGAACATGACGACATCTCCTACAACGCTGTCCTGTGGTATCAGCAGCAGAAGGGTGCAGAAAGGCCACTGAATTTCATCGCCCATTCTGTAGTTTTGAACACAGCCATAATAGAAGAAAAGTTTCAAACCAGATATAATATGACACAGCCAACAATACTGACCCACTCCCTGATCATCAACCTGGGGACTGCTGAAAACACAGCTTGTATTTCTGTGCAGCAAATAGAGCACTGTGACAACTTCTTGTCTCTCAGCTGTGCAATAACCCACCAGCACTGCTCACCCCGGCTACGTCTACACGTGCACCCAACATCGAAATAGCTTATTTCGATGTTGCGACATCGAAATAGGCTATTTCGATGAATAACGTCTACACGTCCTCCAGGGCTGGCAACGTCGATGTTCAACTTCGACGTTGCGCAGCCCGACATCGAAATAGGCGCAGCGAGGGAACGTCTACACGTCAAAGTAGCACACATCGAAATAAGGGAGCCAGGCACAGCTGCAGACAGGGTCACGGGGCGGACTCAACAGCAAGTCGCTCCCTTAAAGGGCCCCTCCCAGACACACTTTCATTAAACAGTGCAAGATCCACAGAGCCAACAACTAGTTGCAGACCCTGTATATGCAGCACGGACCCCCAGCTGCAGCAGCAGCAGCCAGAAGCCCTGGGCTAAGGGCTGCTGCCCACGGTGACCACAGAGCCCCGCAAGGGCTGGAGAGAGAGTATCTCTCAACCCCCCAGCTGATGGCCGCCATGGAGGACCCCGCTATTTCGATGTTGCGGGACGCGGATCGTCTACACGTCCCTACTTCGATGTTGAACGTCGAAGTAGGGCACTATTCCCATCCGCTCATGGGGTTAGCGACTTCGACGTCTCGCCGCCTAACGTCGATTTCAACTTCGAAATAGCGCCCAACACGTGTAGACGTGACGGGCGCTATTTCGAAGTTACTGCCGCTACTTCGAAGTAGCGTGCACGTGTAGACGCAGCCCCCATGTCCCATGCAACAGACACACCTTGGCCCAAGTTTAATCCATCTTCTCCATAGAACAGCATGGGGAAGCTGCCCATGGGGCCCCTCCACCCGAAGTTCCAATATTATGTGGGGGATGACTGGCAGTGGGTCATGCCTTCCCTCACACTAACCAGTGGCTGTGGAGGCCATGGGGAGCAGAACCCCCTGTTCCCAGCCTGCTCCACTCCCCTGAGCCATGCAGCTAGGACAGTGAAGCAGGCTGGGGCCTGGTTTCTTTACATCCTGTTGCCATGGTGAGGGTAGTGGTGACGCAGTGGGAGGGCCTGACTCCCGTCTCCAGTGTCAGACCCCTGTTCTTCCCCCAGGGTGCATTGTTCAGGGATGATGCGGGGTGGGAGCAGAGCAGGGGCAGGATAAGTTGCAAGAGGAGGTGGGGTGGAGCCTGGAGCAGAGTGGGAGTTGTCCTGTGCCACATGCCACCCCCGAGATGGCACTTGCCAAGCCGTACTCAGAAGTTGTGTGACAAGTGCTAAGTGCCACCTCTGCCCCTAACAATGGTGAAGAGTTCCTGACCCCCCAGCCCTGGCAGCCAAGCCCTTTCCTTGGTCTGAGGCAGAGGCAAAGCAGTGACAGTCCCTTTCCCCAGGCATGTGCCTCCACATGCACATGATAGTCAGGCAGTGCCCAGAGGTCTCCACAGTTACAAGGGAGTCAGTGTAGTTCAATGGACAGGGTAACCACATAGCTTTGTGGGATGAACATGGGACACTTCTGGAGGCTAATACATTTGATTTAAGGACATGGCGCTTCCACATTAGCCTTTTAAATTCAAAATTGACTCCATATCCGTGCTGTAACATTGACATTTTATTGTCGATCTTCATCATCATCAATAACCCTGAGCTCACAGCCCGTTGGTGTCTGATGCCTCTCTCGCTATTTCTTTCCATCTTTCCCTTTCCAGTGCAGAGTGGCTTAGCTTCTGTAGACTAGCTCCACACCAATCAACTGTATCATCTTTCCATTCCCTGTGGGGTCTGCCTCTCCTGTTCGAAGTGTCTATTATGCCGAATACTAGGATCTTGATTTTTCATTTGTTGTTCTTTCTGCAAATATGTCCAAATAGTTGTAGCTTCTGTTTTATAACCTTCTGTAGCAGGTCCTGTTTCGGCTGTATCTTCCTATATAATTCCTCACTGGTGACCTTCTGCATCCATCCTACTCTCAGAATCTTTCTATAACAACTCCTTTTGAACGCCAATATTCTTCTTTTAGAATCTTTCATTATCACCCATGTCTCACATCTGTACAACATGCTGCTGAATACACACATTTTCAAGACGCCCAGCTTCATTCTTAAGCTAATTGCTTTGCTCTTCCAGATCTTATCCATCGCCTTCAAACTCGCTTTTGCTTTCGCTATTCTAGTCGCTATCTCCTTCTTACAGTCTAGATCATATGTTATGTTGCTCCCCAGATATGTGACCCTCTCTACATTTTCTAGTTCAATACCATCCACACTGATCTTCCTTCCTATTTCCTTATCTCCACATACCATTGTTTTTGTTTTATCGATGTTCATAATCAGTCCGTACTGCTTCCTTTTTCTTTTTTTTTTTAACACCCACACCGTTTTCACTAGCTTCTTCTTATCTTCCTCAGTGATAACTATATCATCCATGAAACTCGAGTTGTTAATTCTTCTCCCGTGCACAGATATCCCTTCTACCTCTTCCTTGATCTTCTCCATTGTTCTCCCTAGATGTGTGATGAAGATACCTGGCGATATTGGATCTCCTTGTCTCGTACCTCTACTTGTTTTTAACCAACTTCCCAACTCCCTGCATGTTCTCACTGCTGCCTCTGCATTATCATTGATATCCTTCAACAACTGTATCAGTCTACTATCCACTCCGTATGACTTCAACACTGCCCAAGTCACTTTCTGATCTATAGTGTCAAATGCCCTTTGAAAATCGACAAAGCAAGTGTATACATTTTTGTTCTTTTATCGAGCTTTCTCTGCTATCATTCTTAGTGCCAATATCTGCTGTATGGTACTTCTATCTTTTCTGAACCCTGCTTGCTCATCTGCTATATGTTCTTCTATCTGTGATCTTAATCTCTCAGTCAGTATCATCATCAGCACCTTACCTAGATGACTCGTTAAGGAAATAATTCTGTAGTTCTTGCACTCCAGTGTACTTCCTTTCTTGGGTATTGTCACTAGCACAGATCTTGTTCATTCCTTATGCACCTTCCCTTCTTTCCATGCTATACTACATAGTTGATGTATTTCTTGAATCATGCTTTCTCCACCATATTTGATCATCTCTCCCATGATCTTATCATTTCCAGGGCTCTTGCTGTTCTTTAGTCATTTCACTGCTTTTTCTACTTCCTCCTTCGAAATATTGGTCTCGCTCTTGATGCTCAGGAGAGATATCTCTTTCAATTCTTCAATCAGTCTATTTGAGACACTTGGATCCAACTGTGCTTTGTATAGATTGGTGCAATTTCTCATCCATCGCTGCACAATCTTCTCCCTTTTCATGAGCAAGTGCTATCCCTGTGACTCTCTTATCTAGGTCTTTCTCTGTGGCAATATTCTTAATCTTCTCTTCAAGCGCTGTTCTGTATACATTCCTTGTTTCTTCCTCACATAGCCTCTCCACATTTTTGTTCTTCGTTCTCATCTTTGATTGCCATCTGCTTCGGTTGCCATTTCCTATTAATATTCCTAATTGTTTTATCCACCCTCCTGGTCTTACATTCGCTGTAATACCTCTCGATATCTTCACATTGCTCCTCTAACCATTTCTTCTTATCCTTTCTGGCTGCTTTCCTTATCTCATTGCATTTCATCCTATATTGCTGTTCTGCCATCTCAGAAACATCAATTTTGATCTTCAATGCTCTCTTCTCTTGAACCATCTTCAGTGTCTTCTGGGTCATTGTTAGCTGGTGGCCGGGTAATGTGCGGTGAGGTATCCCCCCTGGGTCCTAAACAACCCCGTTTTTTTACTGTTAGAGCAGGGACCTGCTAGCACTCTTACCTATGGCCAGGCTGTAGTAACCAAACGCTTAAAGTTCTTTTTGTTGTGCCAGCTGTGTTGCAGTGACAAAAGGGTTAACAGCAGTCAGGCTTAGATCTTAACTGGTTACAAGTTTATTAAGCTACAGTTATAAGCATGTGGTTACAAAAGGCTATTGTCTACTTCTTATATGCTAGCAAAGTACAGGTGTTAACAAGTTACGTTACAATCCAATACAAAGATATCTGTTACCATCTAACACAATGATATCTTGACACAATGACGTCTAGTTACAGAGCTCTAATTCTTTAGCTGTGCACAAAAAAGAACGGAGACCTAGCATGGGTATATCTTACCCTCTCTGCGTCTCTCGATACCAGCGTAGCCAAGCCGGATCGGTCACTCAATTCCACGGAAAGACGAATACGAGGTTGGGCGTCCCCAGTTGTGGACCTCGGGAGGCAATCACCTGACCCGACCAGCAGGTAGTTGGTGGGATGCACTCAAAGTTAGAGTTCTGCTGGACCCACCTTTTATACCCCTTTTTGGGTTACGTATTCTCTTTCTTATCTATGGTGCCAGATCGTACTGGTCTGTCTTTTGTGACGCCAGTTTGTTACAAGGGCAATTCTTACTTAATTTGCACTTGTAAGACAGGAGATAAGCAATTTGAGAGTACAGGACATTCGTTTTGCGGGGGCGGAGATTTCTCCTTCTGGGATGGTTGTGTGGTCATCAAATTCATCAATGCCAGCTGGGGTGATTTCTTGAGGGTCCCCCCCAGCCTCTCTTGTTGACAGTTTGGCCTGTTAGCCTTTTATCTGTACTTTCTGTTTCTCCAGGTCACGATAAGCTAGCACATCTGGGCCTCAATGAGGGCATCAAAGACTGTGCTGTCAGCAGCCATTTCCGTGCCCTGTGTGCTTCTCAGTGGGGTGGGGGGGCAGCGAGCAAGCTGGCTTGCAAGGGGGAGACTTTGTCTGGCTACAGTCATCCACTTCTTGTTGATCTTTTCTTCTTCTGGAACAGTCTGCTCAATTGCCTCTTCTATAGTGATGGCTATCCCTGCGACTCTCTTATCTCGGTTTTTTTCTGTGGCAATATTCTTAATTTTCTCTTCAAGCGCTGTTCTATATGCATTCCCTGTTTCTTCCTCACATAGCCTTGCCACACCTCTTCTTTTCTTGAATGGTGTCTTACATTTTCTTTTGAGTTTTATCTTGATTTTTGCGATCACTAGAGTGGTCTGAGTCTATATTCGCCTTTAGAAAGTTCGGCACTGCTGTACCGTTGCTACCTATCTTCTTCTTATCAAAATCACGTCTGTCATGTTCTTGGACTTCCCATCATTCGATCGCTATGTCCACTCCCTACAGTCCTTTTTTTGGAATCTCGTGTTGCAGATCACCACCTCATGCTCTGTAGCAAACTTTAGCAGTTTCTCACCTTGTTTGGTTCTTTCTCTATATCCAAACCTTCCCATGACTCAATCCCAACCTTCATTATCTTTTCCAACCTTTGCATTCCAGTCTCCTCCGATGATCAACACATCTTTCTTCAGTATCTCCTCCACAGCCTTTGTCAAGTCTTTATAGAATAGCTCAATCTCTTTCTCCCTACTGTCCGACATGGGTGCATACACCTGAATGACTGAGATGTTGAACGGTTTTGCTTCGAATCGCACAACCATCACTCTTGCACTCACTGGTTTGTATCCTAATAATGCCCTTCTAGCTGTTTTGCTAAGAAGGAATCCAACTTCTGCTTCATGCTTCGTTTAGTTTCCTGATCAAATGACTTCGCAACTGCATATGTCTCCTGATCCCGTGCAATGCATCTCTGCCAGTCCAAGTATATTGCATCAGTATCTCTCCATCTCCTTCTGAAGCAGCTCTAATTTTCCAGCAGCCCCCAGTGTTCGGACATTCCATTTACCAATAGATAGCATATGTGTTAGCTGTAATTGTCTTTTGGTACCCAACTTATTGACCCAACCCCGATCGCTCGATTTGTATCCCAGACCGTGTTTAACCAGTTGACGTACAAGCCAGCGTCTTTTAGCATTTAGTTGTACTGGCATCAGATTTCATTCATATCGTTGTTTAACAGTCAGTGCATTGACACACATCTGACCAATACTCCTCCTTCATCCAGGCTTGAGACTGGCACGGAGCTCTCAGTGGCTTCATGGTGGAGTTAGGGCTCAGTAAAACAAGCTAATAGTATAAACTGGGAAGACAGTGCTGTTTTAATATTGAGCTAACTCCTTTAAATTTAATTTTTTCTCATAATGTAGATGCAGCCATAAAAGGGACTGCCTGGAATGTCTGTCTGTCTTTATTTTTCCTTCTATGGCCTACTCAGATGTGTGATTTCACCAGGCAGTAATTTACAGGAAAGAATTCCTGGTTCAGCTCCAGGCAGCTGTTAGAAGAAAGTAGGCCTGAGGGAGGAAGGTGCACTTACATGACATCAAGTGATGGCATTAAAGAGGTGCAGGTACATGGCTACGTGAAGGGGTGGGCAAGATGCATCTCCCAGCAGAAAAGCTGAGACGTTCTCTAACTGTCCATTCCGTTTGTCTTGTGTGAATCAAGCTC
Organism: Carettochelys insculpta; assembly: GCF_033958435.1. Classification (NCBI taxonomy): domain Eukaryota; kingdom Metazoa; phylum Chordata; order Testudines; family Carettochelyidae; genus Carettochelys; species Carettochelys insculpta. The sequence continues at coordinate 233,631,484 of NC_134137.1, read as the reverse complement.
CAAAAATTTAAGATCTTAAGGATGAATTTGAAAAGAAAAGGTCAGAACCGCGACGGGGAAGAGGAGTCACTTTGGATGAATACAAAGGGGCCATAAGTTGGTGGGAAAGAGGTTAAATTGGATAGAGGGGAAAAATGAGGCTGGAGAATCAAGACAAGCCAAATGCAATAAGAACCAGCCTTGTAGGAGTTGTTGCTCAAGATGTTGAAAGTTCTTTTCCATCTGATGATGGGTTAGAGCCCAGAACTCGCTGCTGATAGTGAGGGTACAGCAGCATGGCCAGGCACAGACAGGGATGGTGCTGTGCAGAAGCCTCTTTGCTGCCCAACCAATCTTTCTTTTCCTTTTGCTTACATAGGTGGTACTGTTGGTGAGGCCATCTCACAGAGCCAAGAGCAGCAATCCAGATGCTTATTGTGACCATGTGCTCTTACCAGAATGAAACTGCCCACACAAACATGCTCTGCTACCAGCAACCCCAAGGAGAAGTCCTGAAAGTAATAGCCACCGCTTATAGTGGGTCCCGTCCCTCCTGTGAGAAGGGCTTCAATGACAGCAAGTGACTGATCACCAGTTGCTGCCTGCCATGACTGTTAAGAATGTGACAGCCAAGGATGCAGCCGCCTATTTCTGTGCTACCAGTGAGTACACACTGCTGTGAGTGGGTCAGTGATGCAAACAAACACTGGCCCTCCCCTTAGTGAGAGAGACCACGGAGGTGTATTGAAGAGAAGAACCTGCACCTGCCATCAGAGATTCTTGCCCTCCAAAACTACAAGCAACCTGACAGCAGCACTAACTATGTATCTGAATCAGGGCACTCAGATCATAGTCAGAGTGGCTAGACAGAAAGTAAGAAGTACTGAGATATCAGTGTCTCTGTTTCCTGGCATAAACTGTTCAGGAGCTGGAGACAGAAGAAGTGTTGTTATTTGACAAATAGTTGCTCCTCCACACACACATCTGTCCCCTTCATGTACAGAGGTTAGTTGTGTGGGACTTGCTACTGGAATTTAACATAGCCTACAGTCCTTTGAATCCCAAAGGAGAAGAAAAAAGTAGTGAGATTATTGAAACAGTCTAGTATGAGCCTGCCCTGCTATGGCCACCTGAGGGCATTGTAGTGCTAATTAAACAAAGCCCAGAAGAGCTAAACTAGGAAAAGAGTCAAAAGTCTTTCTGGCCTGTGTCCATAGCTTCATCCATGTAATGTACAGTTCCCAAGGGTGGAAGAAAAAGTACACATAGCACTGAGAGACCCAGGTTGTGAGCACCAGGGATTGAACTGGTGATGCAAGAGGATAAAACCTTGTACTTTGCTGCATAAGCTAAAGGCCAACTTGCTGTCAGCCACAGCTGTAGGGCACAGGCTTCAATCACCCTAGTGAGAGGTCTCAGTGCCTCTGGGTACTACCATGAATACAAACAAGCAGTGGAGAACCAGAGGTTAGGTTGTCCTTGTCTCACCAGAAATGCCAGGAGTTTTCAGATGATTACTAAAAGTGCCTCAGGAATCAGTCCAGGGGCCAGTTTCTTTCAACGTCTACATTCATGATGTGGATGAAGAGATGGAGTGCACCCTCTGGAAATTCATGGATGGCTCTAAGCTGAGGGAAGAAATAGATACGTTAGTGGAGAGGGATAGAGTTCGAAGTGACCTAGACAAATCGGAGGACTGGGGCAAAAGAAATCTGATGATATTCAATCAGGACAACTGCAGAGTCCTGCACCTGCGATGGAAGAATCTCAAGCATTGTTACAGGCTGAGGACGGACTGGCTATGCAGCAGTTCTCCAAAAAAAGGAGACTTGGGGATTGCAGATATGAGTCACCAGCGTGCCCTGGTATTCAAGAAGGGTAATGGCATATTGTGCTGCATTAGTAGGAGCAGTGGTAGCAGATTGAGGAAAGTGGTTATGCCTCTCTATTCGGCACTCGTGCAGCTACATCTAGAGTATTGCTTCCAGTTCCCCCCATGTGCCTCCACTATAAAAATAATAAGGTTAAATTGGAGAGGGTCCAGTGGAGGGCAACAGAAATGATTGGTGGTGGGGGGCATATGACTTATGAAGTGAGGCTGAGGGAACAGAAGCCTGATTTAGTTTGCAGAAGACAGAAAGGATTTGATGGCAGCCTGCAACTATTTGAAGGGAGACTGAGAGAGGACAGAGCCAGGCTGCTCTACTTTTGTTAGAGCAACGAAGGGTCCTGTGGCACCTTATAGACTAACAGAAAAGTTTTGAGCATGAGCTTTCGTGAGCACAGACTCGCTTCATCAGATGCTGGTCTTGGAAATCTGCAGGGCCAGGTATAAATAAGCCAGAGCAAGGGTGGGGATAACAAGGTTATTTATACCTGGCCCTGCAGATTCCCAAGACCAGCATCTGATGAAATGAGTCTGTGCTCACGAAAGCTCATGCTCAAAACTTTTCTGTTAGTCTATAAGGTGCCACAGGACCCTTTGTTGCTGTTACAGATCCAGACTAACACAGCTACCCCGCCGATACTTTTGTTAGATTACAGAACAATGATCTCAAGATGCAGACAAATGAAGGTTTGGATGTTAGAAAAAAATTTTTTTCAACTGAGACAGTGGTAAAGGAGTGGAATGGGTCATCTAGGGGGGGTGGTCATGAGAGAAGCCAGGACACTGAAGCCGTGTCTACACGTGCACGCTACTTCGAAGTAGCGGCACTAACTTCGAAATAGCGCCCGTCATGGCTACACGCGCCGGGCGCGATTTCGAAGTTAACTTCGACGTTAGGCGGCGAGACGTCGAAGTCGCTAACCCCATGAGGGGATAGGAATAGCGCCCTACTTCGACGTTCAACGTCGAAGTAGGGACCGTGTAGTCGTTGCGCGTCCCGCAACTTCGAAATAGCGGGGTCCGCCATGGCAGCCATCAGCTGAGGGGTTGAGAGATGCTCTCTCTCCAGCCCCTGCGGGGCTTTATGGTCACCGTGGGCAGCAGCCCTTAGCCCAGGGCTTTTGGCTGCTGCTGCGGCAGCTGGGGATCCATGCTGCAGGCACAGAGTCTGCAACCAGTTGTCGGCTCTGTGTATCTTGTGTTGTTTAGTGCAACTGTGTCTGGGAGGGGCCCTTTAAGGGAGCGGCTGGCTGTTGAGTCCGCCCTGTGACCCTGTCTGCAGCTGTGCCTGGCACCCTTATTTCGATGTGTGCTACTTTGGCGTGTAGACGTTCCCTCGCAGCGCCTATTTCGATGTGGTGCCGCGCAACGTCGAAGTTGAACATCGACGTGGCCAGCCCTGGAGGACGTGTAGACGCTATTCATCGAAATAGCCTATTTCGATGTCGAAACATCGAAATAAGCTATTTCGATGTTGGCTGCACGTGTAGACGTAGCCTGAGTGAGCAGAAAAATGACATATCTGAAAATGCTCACTATCAGAACCCCACAACCCACGTATCAGCATATTAACCCTGATCACCATGCAGCAGTGGCAGTTTTGTGTGGAGAAAAAGTGGCCCAAACCACGCACTTTGCATCAGAAGGTGTAACCACCACAGTGCTGGGTATGTAGCTCTTTGTTTGCACTTTTAGCCATAAAGAAACAAAGAGCAGCAGCACACTTCATATGCACATCTGGACTTAGCTCCTCTAATGGCACCATTTGTTCTATCTCATGATCACCTGTTCTGCTCCCTTGTGTGGTTTTGAAGGGCTCCACCTGCTAAAAGCACGCAGAACTTTGTTGAATGAATTGATCGCTCTGGCTTGTCTTTCCTACAGACAACGTGAGGACGGCATCGGGTGTGTCCCTTAGCTTCCAGCTGCTGGCAGGTATGAAAGTGTATCTGAGAAATGTTTGGACTCCAGGATGGTAGAGCCTTACTTTAGCCTCTGAGATGAGAAGTGGAACATGGGAAAGAGGGTGTTTGCTGCGGATGATGGAAGCCTCACAGGTGAAGGCTCCAGCAGCAAACTGACAAGAATGTGTGCAGGGGCAAAGAGAAGAAAGTTTTGCTCAAGGGATGAAGGAAGCAGAGAGGGACAGAGGGGAGCTACTTCCAGAGGGCAGGAAGTGCACAGAAGTCAGCAAGGGACCGACAGAGGTAAGGCTGTGTGGGAAAACATAGCCCTTTGACAGAAGTGAGCAGGGAGAGTCAGTGAGGTGATCTGACCAGTCTGTAGAAGGGTTTCAAAATCAAGGAAGGAGTGTTTGGAATTTGATCCTGTAGGGCAATGCACACAGGCCAGGTGAGTTGTGTTCCATCCTCCACGGCTCTCACTCCCTCTCTCACCTTCACTCTCCTTTGTAGGTCTTTGCAGTGCGGTAACAGTGACACAGAAGGAGAAGTTTATGACCTTCTGGAATGGAAGCAAAGCAACAATCCCATGTAAACATGACGATAATAATTTCCTTACAATGCTGTGGTATCAGCAGCAGAAGGGTGCAGGGGGGCAGCTGAAGTTAGTCGCCGTTTCTACAGGAGTGAACTCAACAGATGAGGAAGATCAATTTGAACTCAGATATAAAATGTCACGTCCGACAATACCGACCAGCTCCCTGACCATCGACCCGGGGAAGGCTGAAGACTCGGCTGTGTATTTCTGTGCAGCCAGCAAAGCACAGTGAGAGCTTTGTGTCTCACAGCTGTGCAGTAACCCACCAGCACTGCTCACCCCATGTCCTTTGCCACACACATATAGAAATAGTGTAAGAGGGGAAATGAGGTCACTTAGCAGCTCACAGTGGTGAAGGGTCCCTGATTCCTGCCCTGTCAGCCAGGCCCTTTTCTTAGCTTGAGGCAGAGGCAGAGCAGTGGCAGCCCCTTTCCCCATGCACAAACCTCCCTGTGGACGTGCTGCTCAGGCACTGCCCGCAGGGCACCACAGCTACAAGGGAGTGTGTCAATTGTCAGCAACTCAGTGCAGTCCAATGGAGACTACCTGGGCTTTGTGCCCACATGTCACTAACCTGCCCTATGAGGCTGGGCAGGTCACTTAGCCTCCTGTGCCTCAAACGCCCCTTGTAAAACAGAAGGAATATTGCTCGCCTACCTTTGGAAAGTTCTTGGAAATGAAATCTGATGTTCATGAACAGTGACAGGAGCACATTTAGCCTCTTGGACGTTCAGTCTTGGCCAGCTCGGGAAGGGGAATTGGCTGCATCTCATTGCTTCACACAGTCTGACAGAGTGTAACTGTTGGTGACAGCTGATAAGGATGCAGGTGGAAATTAGTGAGGTAGAGGTTCTATAAACCATTCCAAGCATCTGTGTCTGCAAGGATCTTTACCCCACTCTACACCTGCCTTGCACTGCAGCCAATGATAGCTCCTCTGTATGGAAACTCCAGCGGAATAACTTGAGTCAGTTCCAAAAAATTAATAACACTATCACTTGCCCCAGGGCTGGAGAGCCAGGAGCTAAGCAACTGTGGCCACTGAATGATCCACACTTGAGAGGAGTGGGTTCTCTGTGCTTTAACTATTGAGTCTGTTCTGGTAAGGCTATAGTCTGAAGAAGTGGGTCTGTCCCATGAAAGCACATCACCTAATAATTTATTTTGTTAGTCTGTGAAGTGCTACTGGACTGCTTTTTTCGTTTTGATAAAATATGGACTAACGCAGGCATCTCTCTGTTACTACTGAGATGAGGTGTTCTCCCTGTAAAGAGCTGCAGGACACTGAAAGGACCTGGGATTGCTCTCAGGGAGCCACAACACAACTAAGAAAAGATGCCTGCGGGGAAGACTCTGAGATGAGAGGAGCTGCCACACGTAGGAAGGCTGGAAGTAGTCTGTTGTGATTGGAGGAAAGCTCTGACATCTCAGAAATTTGGAGAATTTTGCTATTCTCAGTCTGGTTGCACCTCAATCAATTTGGTGATCTCTCAGGTCTGGTGGAGTGGGCTGGGGACATTAATTTCTACAGCTTTTATGTCTTCTCTCACACAGAGACTTGGAAAAACCATGAAGATACCATGTCCTGAATGAAAACTGCTGCACATACATGTACTGATACAACTTCGGAGGCAGGTCCAAGGTTATTAACTCTGAGTGTGGCTGGGTTAGATGCTACTTCTGAGGAGGGGTATAGTGCTTCCAAGTTTCAAGTTACTAGACCCATTTCCAACATCTCTTCTGTGAGCACTGTGGATGTGGGAACCTAGGATTCAGCCGGCTACTTCTGTGCTGCCAAAGAGCACCGGGCTGTAAAATAAGCAACTTATGAAAAATTTTTCTCCTCCCCATGTCAGAACCAACAATAAATGGATTAGAAACATAGAGACAGGCTGTGAGGTCAAGTCACAACTAGATTCAAAGACTAGAACCAGAGAAGCAAAAATAAAGAGTTGTGGAGAGAAAGGGAACTTGAAAATGGCCCTGTAGGCTGGTGGTTATAACCCTCACTGAAACTGTGAGTGATTCTGATGTAACTCTCCTGCTCCAATAATTTACTGTGTGCAACAGCTTCCATGGGAGAATGTAAGGCATCTCCACAACTGAACAGCTGAGACCCAGTGTTGAGAGCAGGAGTCGGCAATTAGCAGCTTGTACACTGGATGTAGTGTACCAGGATAGACAAGGGGGTGACCCATCGGATGCCTTATTTCCCTGTGCATCCACAAGTACAGTTGCTTTGATCTTCTGTTGGCCATAGATTGCCATTCCCAGCCAATGGGAGGTGAAGGAAGTGTTGTGCTGGTCTGTGCCTCATACCAGGGAGGGAGGCAGTGAACCATGGCCAATGGGAGCTGTAATTCAGAGTACCTGCAGACACACAGGCTACGTCTACACGTGCACGCTACATCGAAGTAGCTAATTTCGAAGTAGCGACATCGAAATAGGCTATTTCGATGAATAGCGTCTACACGTCCTCCAGGGCCGGCAACGTCGATGTTCAACTTCGACGTTGCGCAGCCCAACATCGAAATAGGCACAGCGAGGGAACGTCTACACGCCAAAGTAGCACACATCGAAATAAGGGTGCCAGGCACAGCTGCAGACAGGGTCACAGGGCAGACTCAACAGCAAGTCGCTCCCTTAAAGGACCCCTCCCAGACACACTTTCATTAAACAGCGCAAGATACACAGAGCCGACAACTAGTTGCAGACCCTGGGCATGCAGCATGGGTCCCCAGCTGCCGCAGCAGCAGCCAGAAGCCCTGGGCTAAGGGCTGCTGCACACGGTGACCACAGAGCCCCACAAGGGCTGGAGAGAGAGTATCTCTCAACCCCCCAGCTGATGGCCACCATGGAGGACCCCGCTATTTCGATGTTGCAGGACGCGGATCATCTACACGTTCCCTACTTCGATGTTAAACGTCGAAGTAGGGCGCTATTCCCATCCCCTCATGGGGTTAGCGACTTCGACATCTCGCCGCCTAACGGCGATTTCAACTTCGAAATAGCGCCCAACACGTGTAGCCGTGACGGGCGCTATTTCGAAGTTGGCGCCGTTACTTCGAAGTAGCGTGCACGTGTAGACGCAGCCACAGAGAAATAAAGTGACAGTGGTCCACCATGGGCTCACTGTGGTGAACCTCCACTGGTTTATTTTCTACGCCAGAGTTACAGCAGACACCTGAGAGGTCGGTTATCTACATTCATATACTTTTTCCCCTTCTGCCAGAAAGGGATAATTTGAATGTAGTTTTACCACAACACTGGGAAGTGCTCTAACCACTGCAATAGAAGTTTAAAGTTGACAACACCAGCACCTCTGGATGATTTGTGAAAAGTTAGGCAGCCTCTGAGCACAGCTCCTGAGCTTTCATGGGCTTGTGACTTGTTCTGGAGCTTAGCATAACATAGTCTTCTGGGTGCCAGGAGTTAGGGAGCTATGCTCATGCCCACGGGCAAAAGCACAGGAAACTCAGAGCTTGCAAAAAACTTCTACATTCCTCTCACACACGGACAGAGCTAACAGAACTCACAAGAGTATGCATTCTAACGTGAAGGAATTCTCAGCTGTCAGTAACATTAAGACTGTGTTGCAGTGGACTATGCCCTTTGCCCAGGACCCTCACAAAAGATAGTCATGAGAAGGGCAGGGGGAAGTGACGTCTCTTACTGGAATGGCAAGGGGGGAAACAGAGCACAGCTTGGCCAGGACTTTGACTCTGCAGAAAAATGACATTCCTCCAAATGCTTCCAGATGACAGCAAAGTGCAGAGGATTCGGCATAGGAGCTGACAATGATAAGGTTTTGTGCAGAAACATCGCCATTGATAGAAGTGAGGAGGGAGCAGTAGCAATACAAGGTCAGTCAGGTAATCTGAGAAGCCTATAGAGGGGTTTATGACCAAGGTTTTGGAACTGGATATTACATGCACAAAGGCCACATGAGTTGTGTTCCATCCACCACAGCTTTTACTCCCTTTTCGCCTTCATTAGAACATGAGAACAGCCATACTGACTGAGAGCAAAGGTCCATCCGGCCCATTCTTCTGTCTGGTGGCAGTTGCCAATGCCAGGTGCCCCAGAGGGACTGACCGTAACAAAGTAATCTCCTCTACCATCCATCTTCCTGCTCTGCCTAACAGAAGCTAGGGACATCCTTCCTTACCCATCCTGGCTAATAGCCATTAAAGGACCCAACTTCCATGAATTCATCTAGCTCTTTTTTAAATCCTGTTATTGTCCTAGTCTTCACAGCCTGCTCTGGCAAGGTGTTCCACCTTTGGTTGTACCCTGCGTGAAAAACAATTTCCTTTTATCTCTTTTAAACCTACTGCTCATTAATTTCATTTGGTGTCCCCTGGTTCTTATACGTGGAAACAAGTGAATGATTTTTCCTTGTTGGCTTTCTTCATACCACTCACAATTTTATATATCTCTATCATAGCCCCCCTTAGTCTCCTCTTTTCTAAGATGAAATGTCCAATTCACATTAAATGCTGCTCATATGGGACACGTTCGAAACCCTTACTTATTTTAGTTGCCATTTTCTGAACCTTTTCACATGTCAATATGTCTTTTTGAGCTGAGGGGACCACATATGTATGCAGTATTCAATATGTGGGCATACCATCTTAATTTCTATCCCTTTTTTAATGATTTGTGATATTCTGTTTGTTTTTTGACTGCTGCTGCACACTGCCTGGATATTTTCAGAGAACTATCCATGATGACTCTACGATCTCTTTTCTGATTAGTTGTAGACCCCATCATACTGTATGTACAGTTGGTATTATTTATTCCAATGTGCATTATTTTACATTTAACCACATTAAATTTCATTTGCCATTTTGGTTCCCAACCACTCAATTTTGTGAGATCTTTTAGAAGTTCTCCACACTCTCCATTGTGGGTGTTTGCAGGGATGGTGATGGTGACACAGAAGGAGAAGTTTATGTATCTCCAGAACAGGAGCCACGTAAGAACCCCATGTGAACATGATGGCTGCGTCTACACGTGCACGCTACTTCGAAGTAGCGGCAGTAACTTCGAAATAGCGCCCGTCACGTCTACACGTGTTGGGCGCTATTTCGAAGTTGAAATCGCCGTTAGGCGGCGAGACGTCGAAGTCGCTAACCCCATGAGGGGATGGGAATAGCGCCCTACTTCGACGTTCAACATCGAAGTAGGGACGTGTAGACGATCCGCGTCCCGCAACATCGAAATAGCGGGGTCCTCCATGGCGGCCATCAGCTGGGGGGTTGAGAGATACTCTCTCTCCAGCCCTTGCGGGGCTCTGTGGTCACCGTGGGCAGCAGCCCTTAGCCCAGGGCTTCTGGCTGCTGCTGCTGCAGCTGGGGGTCCGTGCTGCATATACAGGGTCTGCAACTAGTTGTTGGCTCTGTGTATCTTGCACTGTTTAATGAAAGTGTGTCTGGGAGGGGCCCTTTAAGGGAGCGACTTGCTGTTGAGTCCGCCCCATGACCCTATCTGCAGCTGTGCCTGGCTCCCTTATTTCGATGTGTGCTACTTTGGCGTGTAGGGCTGCGTCTACACGTGCACGCTACTTCGAAGTAGCGGCACCAACTTCGAAATAGCGCCCGTCACGTCTACACGTGTTGGGCGCTATTTCGAAGTTGAAATCGATGTTAGGCGGCGAGACGTCGAAGTCGCTAACCCCATGAGCGGATGGGAATAGCGCCCTACTTCGACGTTCAACATCGAAGTAGGGACGTGTAGACGATCCGCGACCCGCAACATCGAAATAGCGGGGTCCTCCATGGCGGCCATCAGCTGGGGGGTTGAGAGATACTCTCTCTCCAGCCCTTGCGGGGCTCTGTGGTCACCGTGGGCAGCAGCCCTTAGCCCAGGGCTTCTGGCTGCTGCTGCTGCAGCTGAGGGTCCGTGCTGCATATACAGGGTCTGCAACTAGTTGATGGCTCTGTGTATCTTGCACTGTTTAATGAAAGTGTGTCTGGGAGGGGCCCTTTAAGGGAGCGACTTGCTGTTGAGTCCGCCCCGTGACCCTGTCTGCAGCTGTGCCTGGCTCCCTTATTTCGATGTGTGCTACTTTGCCGTGTAGACGTTCCCTCGCTGTGCCTATTTCGATGTTGGGCTGAGCAACGTCGAAGTTGAACATCGACGTTGCCAGCCCTGGAGGACGTGTAGACGTTATTCATCGAAATAGCCTATTTCGATGTCTCAACATCGAAATAAGCTATTTCGAAGTTGGGTGCACGTGTACACGTAGCCGATGACAACTCCTACTATGATGTCCTGTGGTATCAGCAGCAGAAGGTGCAGAAAGGCAGCTGAAGTTAATCGCCCATTCTGTAGGTGTGAACACAGCAGTAATAAAAGAACAATTTCAAGCCAGATACAATATGACACGACCAACAATACTGACCACCTCCCTGACCACCAACACGGGGACGGCTGAAGACACGGCTGTGCATTTCTGTGCAGCTACTTGAGCACAATGAGAGCTTCTTGTCTCTCAGCTGTGCAATAACCCACCAGCTTTGCTCACCCCATGTCCTGTGCAACACACACACCACAGCGCAAGTCAAATCCATCTTCTCCATAGGACAGTATGGGGTAGCTTCCCATGGGGCCCCTCCACCCGAAGGTCCAAAATTGCATGGGGGCTGACTGGTGGTGGGTCATGCCTGTCCCCACACTAACCAGTGGCTGTGGAGGCCATGGGGAGCAGAACCCCCTGTTCCCAGCCTGCTCCATTCCCCTGAGCCATGCAGCTAGGACAGTGAAGCAGGCTGGGTCTGGGTTTCTCCACATCCTGTTGCCATGGTGAGGGTAGTGGTGACGCAGTGGGAGGGCCTGACTCCTGTCTCCAGTGTCAGACCCCTGCTCTTCCCCCAGGCTGCATTGTTCAGGGATGATGTGGGGTGGGAGCAGAGCAGGGGCAGGATAAGTTGCAAGAGGAGGTGGGGTGGAGCCTGGAGCAGAGTGGGAGTTGTCCTGTGCCACATGCCACCCCCGAGATGGCACTTGCCAAGCCGTACTCAGAATTTGTGTGACGAGTGCTGAGTGCCACCTCTGCCCCTAACAATGGTGAAGAGTTCCTGACCCCCCAGCCCTGGCAGCCAAGCCCTTTCCTTGGTCTGAGGCAGAGGCAAAGCAGTGACAGTCCCTTTCCCCAGGCATGTGCCTCTACATGCACATGATAGTCAGGCAGCGCCCAGAGGTCTCCACAGCTACAAGGGAGTCAGTGTAGTTCAATGGACAGGGTGACCACATAGCTTTGTGGGATACACATGGGACACTTCTGGAGGCTAATACATTTGATTTAAGGACATGGCACTTCCACACTGGCCTCTTAAATAAAAATTGACTCCATATCCGTGCTGTAACATTGACGTTTTGCTGTTGATCTTATGGCTCAGTAACTCAAGCTAAAAGTAGATACTGGGCAGACAGTGCTGGTTTAATATTGAGCTAACTCCTTTAAATTTAATTTTTTCTCATAATGCAAATGCAGCTAGAAAAGGGACTGCCCTGCATGGCTGTCTTTGTTTATTTCATTTCTACAGCCTATTCAGATGTGTGATTTCACCAGGCAGTAATTTATGGGAAATAAGTCCTGGGTTCAGCTCCAGGCCGCTGCTAGAAGACAGCAGGCCTGAGGGAGGAAGGTGCACTTCGAGCTCAACAGGTGATGGCACTAAAGAGGTGCAGAGGGGTGGCTATGTGAAGAGCTGAGCAAGATTCATCCCCCAGCAGAAAAGCTGAGTTGTTCTCTAACTGCCCATTCCGTTTTGTCTTGTGTGAATCAAGGTCCAAAAATTTAAGATCTTAAGGATGAATTTGAAAAGAAAAGGTCAGAACGGTGATGGGGAAGAGGAGTTACTTTGGATGAGTGCAAAGGGGCCATAAGTTGGTGGGAAGGAGGTTAAATTGGATAGAGGGGAAAAATGAGGCTGGAGAATCAGGACAAGCCAAATGCGGTAAGTATCAGATTTGAAAGTGTTGCTGCTGAAGATGTTGAAAATTCTTCTCCATCTGATGGTGGGTTAGAGCCCAGAACTAGTTGTCTCTGGTGAGAGTACAGCTGCATGGCTGGGCACAGACAGGGATGGTGCTGTGCAGAAGCCACTTTGCTTCCCAAGCAATCTTTCTTTCCCTCTTGCTCACACAGATGCTGGGGTTGATGATGCTATCTTACAGAGCCAAGAGCAGCAATCCAGAAACCTGCTATGACCATGAGCTCTCACCAGAATGAAACTGCCCACACAAACATGCTCTGCTACCAGCAACCCCACGGAGAAAGCCTGATGGTAATAGCCACTGCTTACACTGGGTCACGTCCCTCCTCTGAGAAGGGCTGCAGTGACAGCAAGTGATTGATCACCAGATGCTGCCTGCCATGGCTGTGAAGAATGTGACAGCCAAGGATGCGGCCGCCTATTTCTGTGCCAACAGGGAGCAAACACTGCTGTGAGCGGCTCAGCGACGCAAGTCCTGGCCTGCCCGTTAGTGAGAGAGACCACGGAGGTGGGGTGAAGAGAGGAACCCGCACTTGCCATCAGAGATTCTTGGCCTCAAAACTACAAGCAACCTGACAGCGACACTAGCTATGTATCTGAACTGGGGCACTCAGATCACAGTCAGAATGTCTAGACAGAAAGTAAGAAGTACTGGGCGATCTGTCTTTCTGCTTCCTGGCACAAACTGTTCAGGAGCTGGAAACAGAGAAAGTGTTATTTAACAATAGTTGCTCCTCCACACACATCTGTCACCTTCATGCACAGAGTTGTGTGGGACTTGCAACTGGAATTTAACATAGCCTATAGTCCTTTGGATCTCAAAGGAGAAGAAAAAAGTAGTGAGATTATTGAATCAGTCTAGCATGAGCCTGCCCTGCTATGGCCACCTGAGGGCATTGTAGTGCTAATTAAACAAAGCCCAGAAGAGCTAAACTAGGAAAAGAGTCAAAAGTCTTGGTAGCCTGTGTCTGTAGCTTCACCCCTTTAATGTATGGTTCCCAAGGGTGGAAGAAAACATATGCATAACACCAAGGACGTGTCTACACTAGCCCCAAACTTATTTCCCATGAGCAGATGGGAATAAGGGGACTTTGAAGTAGGCAGGGTCCTTTCAAAAAGGAGCCCCATCTGGATGAGCCACGCAGTGGTGAGCTGCGTCAGTTTTGAAGCGCCGCGGCCACCCGCATGCTAATGAGGTGCTAGTGTAGACATGGCCTTGCAAGAGACCCAGGTTGCCAGCCACAGGGATTTGAACCTGTGATGAGAGGGGCTATTTGAAGGGAGACTGAAAGAGGATGGATCCAGGCTGCTCTAGTTTTGTTAGTTGACAGAACAATGATCTCAAGTTGTAGACAGGAGATGTACGTTTGGAAGTAAGAAAAAAAGTATTTCAACTGACACAGTGGGGAAGCAGTGGAATGAGTCACTTAGCGGGGGTGGTCATGAGAGAAGCCAGGACACTGAGTGAGCAGAAAAATGACATATCCAAAAATGCTCACTATCAAAATCCCACAACCCACGTATCAAAATATTAACCCTGATCACCATGAAGTAGTGGGAGGTTTGTTTGGAAGGACAGTGGCCTAAGCCACACACTTTGCATCAGAAGGTGTAACCCCCACCGTACGGGGTGTGTGGCTCTTCATTTGCGCTTTTAGCCCTAAAAAACAATAAGCGGTTGCACATTTCAGATGCACATCTGGACTTAGCTTCTCTAGCGGCACCATTTGTTCTGTGTCATGATCACCTGTTGTACTCCCTTTTGTGGTTTTGAAGGGCTCCACCTGCTAAAGGCACGCAGAACTTTGTTGAATGAATTGATCGCTCTGGCTTGTCTTTGCTACAGACAGCATGAGGACGGCATCGGGTGTGTCCCTTGGCTTCCAGCTGCTGGCAGGTATGAAAGTGTCTCTGAGAAACGTTTGGACTCCAGGATGGTAGAGCTTTACTTTAGCCTCTGAGATGAGAAGTGGAACATGGGAAAGAGGGTGTTTGCTGCAGATGATGGAAACCTCACAGGTAAAGGCTCCAGCAGCAAACTGACAAAAATGTGTGCAGGGGCGAAGGGAAGAAAGTTTTGCTCAAGGGATGAAGGAAGCAGAGAGGGACAGAGAGGAGCTACTTCCAGAGGGCAGGAAGTGCACAGAAGTCAGCAAGGGACCGACAGAGGTAAGGCTGTGTGGGAAAACATAGTTCTTTGACAGAAGTGAGCAGGGAGAGTCAGTGAGGTGATCTGACCAGTCTGTAGAGGGGTTTCAAAATCAAGGAAGGAGTGTTTGGAATTTGATCCTGTAGGGCAATGCACACAGGCCAGGTGAGTTGTGTTCCATCCTCCATGGCTCTCACTCCCTTTGTCACCTTCTCTCTCCTTTGTAGGTCTTTGCAGTGGGGTGACAGTGACACAGAAGGAGAAGGTTATGACCATCTGGAATGGGAGCAAGGCAACAATTCAATGTGAACATGATGATAATACTTTCTATACAATGCTGTGGTATCAGCAGCAGAAGGGTGCAGAGGGGCAGCTGAAGTTAGTCGCCTTTTCTCGAGGTGTGAACTCAGCAGAAGAGGAAGAACAGTTTAAAGCCAGATATAAAATGTCACGTCCAACAATGCTGACCAGCTCCCTGACCATCGACCCGGGGAAGGCTGAAGACTCGGCTGTGTATTTCTGAGCAGCCAGCAAAGCGCAGTGAGAGCTTTGTGTCTCACAGCTGTGCAATAACCCACCAGCACTGCTCACCCCGGCTACGTCTACACGTGAAGCCTACATCGAAGCAGCCTATTTCGATGTGGCGACATCGAAATAGGCTATTTCGATGAATAACGTCTACACGTCCTCCAGGGCTGGCAACGTCGATGTTCAACATCGACGTTGCGCAGCACCACATTGAAATAGGCGCTGCGAGGGAACGTCTACACGCCACAGTAGCACACATCGAAATAAGGGTGCCAGGCACAGCTGCAGACAGTGTCACAGGGCGGACTCAACAGCCAGCCGCTCCCTTAAAGGGCCCCTCCCAGACACACTTGCACTAAACAGCACAAGATCCACAGAGCCGACAACGAGTTGCAGACCCTGTGCATGCAGCATGAATCCCCCGCTGCAGCAGCAGCAGCCAGAAGCCCTGGACTAAAGGCTGCTGCACACGGTGACCATAGAGCCCCGCACAGCCTGGAGAGACAGCGTCTCTCAACCCCCCAGCTGATGGCTGCCATGGAGGACCCCACAATTTCGACGTTGCGGGACGCGGATCGTCTACACGGTCCCTACTTCGACGTTGAACGTCGAAGTAGGGCGCTATTCCGATCCCCTCATGAGGTTAGCGACTTCGACGTCTCGCCGCCTAACGTCGAAGTTAACTTCAAAATAGCGCCCGACGTGTGTAGACGTGACGGGTGCTATTTCGAAGTTAGTGCCACTACTTCGAAGTAGCGTGCACGTGTAGACACAGCCCCCATGTCCTTTGCCACACACATATAGAAATAGTGTAAGAGGGGAAATGAGGTCACTTAGCAGCTCACAGTGGTGAAGGATTCCTGATTCCTGCCCTGTCAGCCAGCCCCTTTTCTTAGCCTGAGGCAGAGGCAGAGCAGTGGCAGTCCCTTTCCCCATGCACATACCTCCCTACGGACATGCTGTTTAGGCACTGCCCACAGGGCTCTACAGCTACAAGGCACAGAGAGGGAGCCGTGCTAGTCTATATACTATCAAAACAAAAAAACAGTCAAGTAGCACTTTTAAGACTAACAACATAATTTATGAAGTGACGAGCTTTTGTGGGACAGACCCACTTCTTCAGACCATAGTCAGACCAGAACAGACTCAATATTTAAGGCACAGAGAACCAAAAACAGTAATCAAGGTGGACAAATCAGAAAAAAAAATATCAAGGTGAGCAAATCAGAGACTAGAGGGACAGAAGGGGATTTGGAAGCCACGAATTAGATTAAGCCAGGTATGCAAACGAGCCCCTTTAGTGACCCAGAAAATTCCAATCTTGGTTCAAACCAGCTGTGTCTACACGTGCACGCTACTTCGAAGTAGCGGCACTAACTTCGAAATAGCGCCCGTCGCGGCTACACGCGTCGGGCACTATTTCGAAGTTAACTTCGACGTTAGGCGGTGAGACGTCGAAGTCGCTATCCTCATGAGGGGATCGGAATAGCGCCCTACTTCGACGTTCAACGTCGAAGTAGGGACCGTGTAGACGATCCGCGTCCCGCAACGTCGAAATTGCCGGGTCCTCCATGGCAGCCCTCAGCTGGGGGGTTGAGAGATGCTCTCTCTCCAGCCCCTGCGGGGCTCTATGGTCACCGTGGGCAGCAGCCCTTAGTCCAGGGCTTCTGGCTGCTGCTGCGGCAGCTGGGGATCCATGCTGCAGGCACAGGGTCTGCAATCAGTTGTCGGCTCTGTGGATCTTGTGTTGTTTAGTGCAACTGTGTCTGGGAGGGGCCCTTTAAGGGAGCGGCTTGCTGTTGAGTCCACCCTGTGACCCTGTCTGCAGCTGTGCCTGGCACCCTTATTTCGATGTGTGCTACTTGGCGTGTAGACGTACCCTCGCAGTGCCTATTTCGATGTGGTGCCGTGCAACGTCGAAGTTGAACATCGACGTTGCCAGCCCTGGAGGACGTGTAGACGTTATTCATCGAAATAGCCTATTTTGATGTTGCTACATCGAAATAAGCTATTTCGATGTTGGCTTCACATGTAGACGTAGCTACCATGTGTTAATGTGTTGAATTTGAATATAAAAGAGAGTTCAGCAGCCTCTTTTTGAAGAGTGTTGTGAAAATTCCTCTACAGTAACACACAAACTCTTAAGTCATTAATAGCCAACTCCATTAGCCATTAGTCATTAGCCAATAGCCATTGCCCACTCCATTAAAATGCCAGCCAACAGTTTTGTGGATCTGGAGTGTTTTTAAGTCTGTTTTATGCCCATTAACTCTTTGTCTAAAAGAGTTTGAAGTCCGTCCAATTTTCAAAGCATCTGGGCATTGTTGACACATGATGGCATATATGATGTTAGTCGAGGAACATGAGAATGCGCCCGTGATTCTGTGAATAAGCTGGTTAGGTCCAGTGATGGTACCTTCAGAAAAGATATGTGGACAAAGCTGGCAGTGGGCCTTGTTGCAAGGAAAACTCCCAGGACTGGTGTTCCTGCGGTATACACTGTGGCTGTAGGTGAGAATCCTCATAAGGTTGGGAGGTTGTCTGTAGGAGAGAACAGGCCTGTCACCTAGGGCCTTCTGGAGTGTGGCTATTGAATGATCCATACTTGAATTGAGATGATTTCCCTGTAAAGAAAAGCTGGCCACTGAAGGGACTGGGGGTCGCCCTCAGGCCCCATGACAAAACTGAGGAAATACTCCTGCAGGGAAGAACCTGAGATGTGGGGAGCTGCCACACGTAGGAGGGCTGGGAGTAGTCTGTTGTGACTGGAGGAAAAGTCTGACATCTTAGCTGTTTGGAGAATTTTGCCATTCCCACTGTGGCTGCATCTCAATCGATTTGGTGACCTCTCAGGTCTGGGTGGGAAGGGCTGGAGATTCCCTGCCATTGAACAGGGATTGTGGCCTTATAAGGGCTGAATAAATTGGACCTCCAGAAGAGGAATGTTTTAACTTACCTTAAATTTATAAAGTACGGGAACCGGAGTCAGGGTGCCCAGTTCTGTCCTTGTGCTCTCTGCTTATATGACCAGTTAGGCCTTTTACTGGCAAATCACCCCTGCATTTATGTTATATAGACCCACTGACTTGCAAGGGACCTTTCTCTCTGCAGGGAATTCAGATCACTGCTCCCAAGGGCACGTTGGAACATGTGTAGGCCCCTTTAAGACAGCTGATGCATCTGTGAGTGTAGGAGCCTGGAGACAAACCACATAGTCTATTGTAGGAAGAACAAAACTTACAGAACAGAGCTGCGCAAAACCCAGTGCACGGGGATGTCTCAGCTCAGTGAGGCAGAGATGGGAACATGGATGATCTGCTACCTGGCCATTTCTC
Organism: Carettochelys insculpta; assembly: GCF_033958435.1. Taxonomy (NCBI): domain Eukaryota; kingdom Metazoa; phylum Chordata; order Testudines; family Carettochelyidae; genus Carettochelys; species Carettochelys insculpta. The sequence continues at coordinate 233,613,103 of NC_134137.1, read as the reverse complement.
TCATGGCAGCAGGTGAGCCATTAGCTGTGATGTGAAAGCCCATTCCCGTGTTTGCAGGCTATAGCTCTGGACAGTTCTCACAGGCCCACGTATGTCACTCTGTCTGTAACATGTGTTTTATCTCTTGCTTCCACAGGATGCTCAGGTGGTCGGATCAACCAAACACAGAGTCTGGTGCTGGAGAAGGGGCACCAAGCCCAGCTCACATGTCACCAAACTTATAAGCACAACAGCATGTACTGGTACCAGCAGGATCCGGGACAGGCCCTGCAGCTGCTCTTTTCATTCAATAACAAAGAACTAATAGAAAAAGGAAAGGTCAGTGATCGATTCCAAGCCAAAAACCCAGATATTGGGCTCCTTCACTTGACCATCTCGTCTGTGGAGCTAGAGGACTCAGCTGTGTATTTCTGTGCAAGCAGTTTAGACACAGTGCTGCACAGTCACCTCCTTCCCCTGCAAAAACTGCCTTCATCTGCTACTGCACGTCCCTTCCCAGACATGAGCTTCCCCCTGCATCTCTCCTCACAACTAGTGCAGGAAGAGAGAGGAGAGCAGGAGGAAATCACAGATGGTGTCAGTTCTAAATTACACCTCTGGGAATTGAGAAAAATAAGGCCCACACCTCTGCGTAGGAGGAAATGAAATGGGAGTGATCCTGTGTGAGAGCCGCAGAGGAAACACGAAGTCCCAGCTGTGGCTAATCCAGAATTCAAACATCAGTCAGAACCCAAAAGATAATGAATTTGCAATATATATTTTATTTTTAGCACTTTCAATATTGATCTTTCTCTGCCCCTTCTTTTGCCCTTCCCCACTGACTCTGTGCCCCTGTAATGTTCCCAAATTCAGTACAGTGATTTTGTTCCCATCTGCCTCTTTCCTGAGCATTAATTATTTTGTCCCCACATCAGTTCTCTCACACACACAGTCGGTGTCACTTCCGCTGTCCTCTTCTCAGAGGTGTTGGAGGAGCTGTGTCAGTGTCTGCTCTCCTGCCACTGGGTGCAGTGAGTTAGGCCAGAAGGAAGGGGTCATATACAGGAGGTTTCCTGGGCAGCTGAAAGAGAACCAAAATCTTAGGAAAATTGCTTAAATCCAGGTCACTTACGGGGCAAACTGGGTTTCCCTCTTCTCTGGGGAAAACCAAGTCAGCCACAAAAAGCAACTCTAGTGCCTTCCTGGCCATCACTGGGGTACATGAGCAAATCCCTCAGGCTCTCTAGCATCCCTGGTGCCCCAACCAGTAGCCTTCCTTACTCAGATGAGATATTATGAAAATCACTCTCAGCAAATTCACACAGGCTTTCCCAGTACCCAAAGGGACCAGCCACATTCCCAGGTCAGTACATACTTGGACCTTACCAGAACAGCAGAACAGCAGTGCCAGTCCTTCAGAATCTAAAATCTAAAAATTTAGTAATAAAATAAGAAAGCGCAGGGTGAGACAGAAAACTTGTTAGAGTGGTCAAACTTCATACATGAATTCTAAATATTTGATGCAGGCTGCAGCAGGTGGTAAAAGCTGCTACCTTACAAGTCTCTGGAAGTCCAATCTTTGTTAGGATGGGTCCTCAATCCATTCAGGCTCAGATCATAGCAGAGATGTTTTGGCAAAGTGCTGACAAGATTGAGGCTGCAGGCTGAGGGCTGAGAACAAGATGGTGACTGCCAGGGTTCTTTTTGTAGAATGGTTAAGAGACAAATTTGTTTGCAATTACATTTCAGTCAAAGCATGTGTAATTTGTACCTAAAATATGTTCAGAAGCTTGTTTCTGAAAAGCTGTTTTTGTTTATTTCCTGCATTACTGTAATAAAAGTTTCAAACTGTGCATTTAAAATAGAGATTGCAAATGGAAACAACTCGTGACAGGAGTGATTCAGTGTCACAATTAGCTACACCCTGAGCACAGGATGAGAAATGTAAGAGGTATCAATGGTGAGAGAGCAGAGGTCTGTTCCCTTTACTCATAAAGAAAGATAACAGCATTTCACTATTCCTGTGTGTGGTTGTAGCCTCACACTGGCCTAAGTTGATCATTTTCAACAACACAAATATCTGACATAGACGTAGGCAGAGCACATGGCTCACGTACATATAGTTTGCTCTGAGTCAGAGTCTTCAGTCTGCCCTTCCCACTGGCTGTTGGGGGAGGGAGAACTCATTCAGACATTGCTTAAAATACTGTAATAACTGAAGATGCAATACTGAGAAGAAGCACTCGATGTCAAGTGTTCACTTCACTGAGCTCTTCTCCCTCTCTCTCTCTCAGTCTCTGAGCATGAAACTGGCTTTTATTTCCTAACACAGCCGAGTCTCTCAATCCTAGTGAATGTTGTGGACACGCCTTTGGTGTCAATACGTAGATAGTCCGTCGTGCCCAACAGTGACTTCTTGAGCTTGCACAGCTTATCGGTTGTGGACTTGTATGTGGCTGAGGAGTCCAAGCTTTGAGCGGCATGGGCATTCACAGCGGGGGCAAGGGAAATGTCCTGGCTCTGTTGGTGTGGTTGACACTATTGCTTTCTTCCTCTCACATGCATCAACGAGGAGACGTACATGTCACTGCTCTTCAAAGTTGTCATATGCATGGCCTACGAGAGCACGCCAGCCTGTCTGGTCTTTTGCATGCTGCTCTAGCTGATCTGGTTTTAAACCAGCATGAGCAATGTTGGCCTTCACACAGTCTTTACATCTCTTGTGAGGCCTGCCTTGATTCCTTTTGCCCTGGGAGAGTTCACCGTAGAGGAGTTGCTTAGGGATTCTTGACTCCTCCGTTCGTATGATGTTCCCTGTCCAGCAAAGCTGGGCTTTCAGAGTCATGGTTTCGATGCTCGTTGTTCCTGCTCTGTCCAGGACTTCCAGGTTCGTAACTCTGTCCTGCCATTGAACGTGCAGTATTGACCTCAGGCTGCATGTGTGGAAGCGCTCCAGCAGTTTTATATGTTTTCTGTACCAGGTCCAGGTTTCACAGCCATGCAGGAGACTGGTCAGGACTACAGCCTTGTACACTTTCAGTTTAGTGGACTGTCGGATATTGTGCCAATTCAACACTCGCACTCTCAGATGTCCTAATGCCCAGCTGGCCTGGCAGATTCTGGCGTTGATTTCTTTGTCAAGGGAGCCGTCACTGACTATCACACTGCCAAGGTAGTTGAATTCCTCTTCTGTTTTTAACTCTGTTCCTTCAATAAAGATTGTAGCAGGGAGAGCAGCAGATCCTGGAGCAGGATGAAACAGTACCTCGGTCTTTCCGAGGCTGATGGTCAAACCAAAGAGGCGAGTGGCATCAGCAAACTTGTTGACGATGAGCTGGAGATCAGATTCCTTGTGTGCCATTAGCGCACAGTCATCAGCAAAAAGGGCTTCAAGGATGAGCCTCTCAAGCGTCTTGGTTTTAGCATTCAGACAACGAAGGTCGAAAAGTGACACATCAAGTCTGTATTTTATGTAGACTCCAGGGTCCAGGTCCCTAACTGCGCGGCTGAGGACACACGTGAAAAAGAGGTTGAATAACACTGGGGCCAGCACACACCCTTGCTTCACACCACTGGATATCGCAAATGGATCTGAGGACTCGCCATTTGAAAGAACAAAGCCAGTAATGTCATCGTGGAACAGGCGTATGAGGTTAACGAATCTTCTCTGGCAGCCAAGTTTTGACAGGATAATCCACAGGGCTTCTTTGTTGATGGTGTCAAACGCCTTGGTCAGGTCTATAAAGACAGTGTACAGATCCAAGTTCTGCTCTATGCACTTTTCCTGAACCTGACAAACAGCAAAGATCATGTCAATGGTGCTGCGGCCTGGGCGAAAAACACACTGTGACTCTGATAGGTTCTCCTGTGAGATGCTGGTGATCAGACAGTTGAGGATGACTTGAGCCAAATCTTCCCAGCAGTACATAGAAGGGAGATGCCCTGGTAATTTCCACAGTCAGCTTTGTTGCCCTGGTTCTTGAAAAGTGAGATGATTGTGGCATCCTTAAAGTCTTTGGGCACGTCTTCTTCTTTCCTGATCAAGATGTTGTGAAAGGCTCTAAGTGACACTGCTCCTGCCACTTTGAAAATTTCAGCAGGGATACCGTCCATCCCAGGGGCTTTGCCAGAGCTGGTCTGGCTGATTGCCTTTTTGACTTCATCCATTGTAGGGGGCAGGTCAAGACTGTCTATTGTGGGTTTCTGAGGGATCTGGTCTAGGGCCACAGGGACGACAATGGAGGGTCTGTTGAGAAGGTTGCTGAAGTGCTCTCTCTACCTATAGTGTCAATAGTACCTGCTGATATTCACATTTGCAGCAGAATGACAAACACACCAATTTACCCACCAATACTACAATGACCTTCGCAGTGGGTAAGAGTTCTCCTAGTACACCCACCTTGTACAATCATTGCCCTTGCGCTGGTTAATTTCTCAAGAGCTGTCAAGAATGTTCTCTCCCCCAGAGCTCCCCTCAGCTACAGGATCCTTATCAGGCAATGACAGAGGCCAATAAACACTGAAATTCTCACACACCATCCCAACCTTCCGAACGCCACACCTGACCGTTGTTTATTCATTTGGCTGTCTACAAATGCAGTTACACACAGGATTTGAATGTCCTCAGCATTGCACATTGGGAAGTGAAGGAATATCATTTCCATAGGGAAGAACTGGGGAGACAGAACAAAGTGAATAGTCTAGGCAAGAAGAGCTGAAGTAACATAAAGCAAGATCTCTCAGCAGGAAGAGAGTATTTTTTCAAATGGACTGAAAGAGCAGCATGAGTGTAAATGAGGCAATATATAAAAAATGACTAAATTCAAAATGAATTTGATAAGTAACTGGGTTTTACAATTTGAGCTGTGACTGAGTTTATTTTAGAAGTATCTCTGCTTTTCCAAGAGAGTCTACAGGTTCTGAGGAAAATCTCTTGGACAATTACAAAAAATTGTTATCTGTGATTCTGCAAAAGTAAAACATCAGTACACCCAGCACATGGCTCAGTCATTCAGGAAGGAAAGGAAAGAACTTCAGTTACACTGCTGGGAGCACCATACAACAAAGTCAGTTAGAGTTTGCCCAGGCTCAATTGTGAACATCTGTAATCCCTTGTATGTAGTGCTGAAAGGATGTTTCCTCCCTGAGTGCTCAGTAGACCAGTTTTATATACCATCTGAAGGAACCTCATTACAATTTCTTTCCTCCCAAGATTTTCACAGAAATCAGATGAGGAGGAGGAGCTTGGCCATGTCATCACTTCCTGTCACCTTCTTAAAACCCAAGAGGTAAACTAGAAAGAAGAATAAAATGCACTGGCCAAAATGTTGAGCTTCCTGCTACTTCTGATGCCTGGTAAGAACCTAGAAATCCTGCCCAAGCTGGGTACGCAGACAGAGAAAAACTTTCATACAGATACCCCCAGGCCAGGAGACTAATGGGGATGTTTACAGAGCTCCAGGAACCTGAAGGAGGAGAGATGTCAACAAACTGGAGAGTTCGAAGAATATCAGTGGAAGTGTTGGGAGGACACAGGGACTAAATACTGAGGAAGGGGTTAATGCAATTCAGTCTGTACAGCTCAGCCAAATTGGAATTGAGATGAGAACTAAGTACTGTGGAACAACTAATTAAATGCTAAGGAGAAAAAAGAGTTGTTTTGGGTGGGAAAAGATGATGAAATTAGGGGTAAATGGGCTGAGAATTGGAAAATGTCAATGTAAAATCAAGGAATATTTCTAATAATAAGGTGGTTCTTGACTCTTCCCTAGGGAAGAAGAGAAAAACATGGATATGGAACTTAGAAGCTGAACTGATGTTTCCATGGAGATGATGCTAGAGGGAGCAATCCTACACTGGCTGAGGGATGGGGAGATATTTAAGTTATGCCTTGAAAGGGTTGACTATTTTTGGTTCTGTGTACCTTAAATATTGAGTCTGTTCTGGTATGGCTATGGTCTGAAGAAGTGGGTCTCTCCCACGAAAGCTCACCACCTAATAAATTATTTTGTTACTCTTTTAAGTGCTACTGGACTGCTTTTTTTGTTTTGATAGAATATAGACTAGCGCGTCTTTCTCTCTGTTACTACCTAATTTTAGTGTTTCTTCAACTGCTTCCCTCACACAGGCTCTGGGATGGGAGTCCACATCTCTCAGTTCCCAAGAACGGCAATCCAGAGACCTGGAGAAACTGTGAATATAACCTGCGTCCAGACGAACAGCACTTACACTTACATGTACTGGTACCAGCAGCTCAAGGCAGAAGGTCTAAGGTTAATAGCTTTGAGTTTGGATGGGTCAATGGCTTCTTATGAGAAAGGGTATGATGTGTCCAAATTTCCAGTCACTAGACCCAATACCACGACCTCTTCTATGAGTATTGTGGGTGTCGGAACCCAGGATTCAGCCATCTACTTCTGTGCTGCCAGTGATTACACAGTGCTGTGAGCATATCAGCAACTCATTCAAAAACTTGCTCTGTACATAAGACAGAGCTGACAGAAAGGGGGGCATGAGAGAGGCGAGAAGGAGAGAGTTGCTGACAGGCTAACGCACACGTGGTATCAAACACAAGGGCACCGTTTGCATCCCAGGGAAATTCACATGCTGCAGCTGTGAAAGGCCTGCCAAATGAAAGGTCTCCTGTCGCCTGCATTGTTCAGGGGAATGGCTCTGTTTTGAGAGTTTTCTTATTGAATTACAAAACTCTGTCCTGAGGGAAAGACGTGAGAGAGATTCAGAAGTTAGGCCCCCACTAGATTTTCAGGCCATCAGTTCTGCAAATAATTTCTACATATCAATAAAATACTGTGGAGGGTGGTGCTAGGGGTAAACCTACAGGGGCTTAGACTGGCGTACAGTTGGATCCTCTTCCTTTGTATATGTGTGTGTTTGTGTGTGCGTGTGCAATTGGTTTTTACTTTTGTCATGTTCAGGTGACTGTATCTCTTTTTACGATGACTATGGATTAGTTGAAAGTGCTGTTGCTCAAGATGTTGAAAGTTCTTCCCCATCTGATGACGGGTTAGAGCCCAGAACTAGCTGCCGATGGTGAAGGTACAGCAGCATGGCCAGGCACAGACAGGGATGGTGCTGTGCAGAGGCCCCTTTGCTGCCTGGCCAATCTTTCTTTCCCTCTTGCTTACACAGGGGCTGGTGTTGGCGACACTATCTTACAGAGCCAAGAGCAGCAATGCAGAAACCTGCTGTGACCATGAGCTTTCACCAGAATGAAACTGCAGCCACAAACATGCTCTGCTACCAGCAACCCCATGGGGATAAGGCCTGATGGTAACAGCCACCATTTACACTGGGTCATGTCCCTCCTCTGAGAAGGGCTTCAATGACAGCAACGTCCTCATCACCAGAGGCTGCCTGCCATGACTGTGAAGATTGTGACAGTCCAGGATGCAGCCACCTATTTCTGTGCTACCATGGAGCACACACTGGTGTGAGGGGTCAGTAACTCAAGCAAAAACAGGCCTTCCCCTTAGTGAGAGGGACCACAGAGGTGGGGTGAAGAGAGGGACCCGCACCTGCTAGCATAGGTTCTTGGCCTCCAAAACTACAAGCAACAAAACAGTGACACTAGCTATGTGTCTGAATCAGGGCACTTAGATCACAGTCAGAATGGCTAGACAGAGAGTAAGAAGTACTAGGATACCAGTCTGTCTGCTTCTTGGCACAAACTGTTTAGGAGCTGGACACTAAAAAGTGTTGTTATTTAACAAATGGTTGGCCCTCCACACACATGCATGTCACCTTCATGTACTGTCTGGTGCAAAGAGGTTAGTTGTGTGGGACTTTCCTTCCTTTAACCACTGGCCACTCTCACAGACAGTCCAGCTTGTCTGTGCTCGTGCTGCTGCAATTTAACATTGCTACAGTCCTTTAGATCCCAGAGAAGGAGAAAGAAGTAGCTAGATCATGGAATCCCAACCTATGAGTTCGGACCCAAACTTTGGTCACCATTAAATTTTCTAATGGTCACCTGCTGGGCAGCTCCAAGCCGCATGTGGCTCTTTGAGGAGCCATTTGCAACTGCCACCGCTGCAGCTGCTGACTCCTCTTACGACCAGTCCCTTCCCTACTGCTCTGAAATTGAACTCAATTGTTTTAACGACCAGCAGGGGGAATCCAGCTCTTAAACCAATTCAGCTGAGTCCCATTTCGGCATTGCAGAATAGGGAAGTGCCTGTGCTGTAGGTGTGGAACAGGAGAAGGAGGGCTGCAGAGAGCTGTGTGGAGGAGGCAGAAGGAGCCTGGTGAAGGAGCAGTGGGGAGCAGCAGTGGCACTCCTGTGAAGTAGGTAGACAGGTGTGATGGGGCTGCAAGGGGTTTAAGTCTGAAGGCAGAGTGGAGAAGCAAGATTTATTAAAAAAAAATTCCCACAGGAGAACTTCACACAACCTCAGTTTTGAATTGCCTTGGGTCACAGATTCTTGCGGAATTGAACTGGTAAACTGGGTCGCCATCTGAAAAAGGTGTGCAACCGCTGAGCTAAATTATTGGAACTGTCTTAAGAGGAGCCTGTCCTGTTAGGGCCACCAGAGGGCACTGTGGTGCTAAAAAAAATGAAGTCTGGAAGATCTACACCAGAAAAAGAGTCAGCAGTCTTCCTGGCCCATGTCTGTAGCTTCACCCCTGTAATGTACTGTTCCCAGGTGTGGAAGAGAATATATGGATCCAGGCAAGATGGGAAGAGTCAGAGATTGGGGTGTCCTTGCCTTATTGGAAGCCCAGGGAGTTTGCAGATGGAGATTATGAAAAGCGCTTCAGGGATCAGTTCTGGGGCCAGTTTCTTTCACCATTCTCATCCATGATGCGGAAGAAGAGATGGACTGCAGCCTCCGGAATTTCATGGGTGTCTGTGAACTGAGGGGAGAGATAGCTATATTAGTGGAGTGGGACAGAGTTCAGAGTGACGTAGATAAATTGCAGGCCTGGGGGGAAAGAAATCTGAAGATGTTCAACAAGGACAAGTGCAGAATCCTGCACCTATGATGAAGAATCTCAAGCCTTGTTACATGCTGAGGAGCAAGTGGCTAAGTGGCATTTCTGCAAAAAAGGACTTGGGTTTTACAGTAAATAAGAAGCTGCATATGAATCAACAGTGTGGTCTGGTACCCAAGAAGGCTGATGGCATGTTGTGCTGCATTAGTAGGAGCATTGGTAGCAGACAGAGGAGAGTGATTATGCCTCTATATTTGCCACTGGTGCTGCTACATCTAGGCTACGTCTACGCGTGCACCCAACTTCGAAATAGCTTATTTCGATGTTGCGACATCGAAATAGGCTATTTCGATGAATAACGTCTACACGTCCTCCAGGGCTGGCAACGTCGATGTTCAACTTCGACGTTGCTCAGCCAACATCGAAATAGGCACAGCGAGGGAACGTCTACACGGCAAAGTAGCACACATCGAAATAAGGGAGCCAGGCACAGCTGCAGACAGGGTCACGGGGCGGACTCAACAGCAAGCCGCTCCCTTAAAGGGCCCCTCCCAGACACACTTTCATTAAACAGTGCAAGATACACAGAGCCAACAACTAGTTGCAGACCCTGTATATGCAGCACGGACCCCCAGCTGCAGCAGCAGCAGCCAGAAGCCCTGGGCTAAGGGCTGCTGCCCACGGTGACCACAGAGCCCCGCAAGGGCTGGAGAGAGAGTCTCTCTCAACCCCCCAGCTGATGGCCGCCATGGAGGACCCCGCTATTTCGATGTTGCGGGACGCGGATCGTCTACACGTCCCTACTTCGATGTTGAACGTCGAAGTAGGGCGCTATTCCCATCCGCTCATGGGGTTAGCGACTTCGACGTCTCGCCGCCTAACGTCGATTTCAACTTCGAAATAGTGCCCAACACGTGTAGACGTGACGGGCGCTATTTCGAAGTTACTGCCGCTACTTCGAAGTAGCGTGCACGTGTAGACGCAGCAGAGTATTACATGCATGTTCCCCCGCCTGCCTCCACAACAGAAAGAATAAGGTCAAATTGAAGAGAGTCCAGCGGAGTGCAAGAGAAATAATGGTGTTGAGGCAGGGGAAGACATATGACTTATGAAGTGAGGCGATGGGAACAGAGTTCCCAGTTAGTCTGCAGAAGAAAAGAGTTAGAAGGGATTAGATGGCAGCCTGTAACTCCCTGAAGAGAGCCTGAAAGAGGACGGAGCCAGGCTGTTCTAGATTTCTTAGATGAGAGAACAATGATCTCAGGTTGTAGTGGGGAGATGAAGGGTTGGATAATACAGAAAAAAATATTTCAGCTAAGAGAATGGTGAAGCACTGGAGTGGGTTAGCTAGGAGGATGGTCAAGTGAGAAGCAGAAAGTTGGCTCGTACACTGAGGAGAAAACAGACAGAACCTAAAATGCTCAGTATCAGGACCCCACAACCCTAACATCAAAGTATTAATCTTGATCACCATGAAGCTCTGTCAGGTTTGTGTGGAGGGAAAGGGGCCCAGGCCAGACACTTTGCATCAGAAGGTGTAACCACCACAGTGCTGGGTGTGTGGCTCTTTCTTTTCACTTTTCTCCATTAAGAAACAAAGAGCAGCAGCACATTTCAGGTGCACATCTGGACTTAGCTCCTCTAACTGCACCATTTGCTCTGTCTCGTGATCACCTGTTCTGCTCCCTTCTATGGTTTTGAAGGGCTCCACCTGCTAAAGGCACGCAGAACTTTGTTGAATGAATTGATCGCTCTGGCTTGTCTTTGCTGCAGACACCATGAGGACGGCATTGGGTGTGTCCCTTGGTTTCCAGCTGCTGGCAGGTATGAAAATGTCTCTGAAAAACATTTGGACTCCAGGATGGTAGAACTTTACTTTAGCCTCTGAGATGAGAAGTGGACCGTGGAAAAGAGGGTGTTTGCTGCGGATGATGGAAGCCTCACAGGCGAAGGCTCCAGCAGCAAATTGACAAAAATGTGTGAAGGGGCAAAGGGAGGAAAGTTTTGCTTGATGCGTGAAGGAAGCAGGGAGTGACAGAGAAGAACTACTTCCAGAGGGCAGAAAGTTTACAGGAGTCAGCAAGGGAGTGACAGAGGTAAGGTTGTGTGGGAGAACATAGCCATTGACAGAAGTGAGGAGGGAGATTCAGTGAGGTGATCTGACCAGTCTGTAGATGGGTTTCAAATCAAGGAAGGACTTTTTTGAATTTGATCCTATAGGGCAATGTACACAGGCCAGGTGAGTTGTGTTCCATCCTCCACGGCTCTCACTCCCTCTCTCACCTTCTCTCTCCTTTGTAGGTCTTTGCAGTGCAGTGACGGTGACACAGAAGGAGAAGTTTATGACCATCCAGAATGGGAGCAAAGCAACAATCCCATGTGAACATGATGATAATACTTTCTATACAATGCTGTGGTATCAGCAGCAGAAGGGTGCAGGGGGGCAGCTGAAGTTAGTCGCCTTTTCTGGCAGTGAGAACTCAACAAAAGAGGAAAAAGAGTTTCAACCCAGATACAAAATGTCACGTCCAACAATACCGACCAGCTCCCTGACCATCGACCCGGGGAAGGCTGAAGACTCGGCTGTGTATTTCTGTGCAGCCAGCGAAGCACAGTGAGAGCTTTGTGTCTCACAGCTGTGCAATAACCCACCAGCACTGCTCACCCCATGTCCTTTGCCACACACATATAGAAATAGTGTAAGAGGGGAAATGAGGTCACTTAGCAGCTCACAGTGGTGAAGGGTCCCTGATTCCTGCCCTGTCAGCCAGGCCCTTTTCTTAGCCTGAGGCAGAGGCAGAGCAGTGGCAGCCCCTTTCCCCATGCACAAACCTCCCTGTGGACGTGCTGCTCAGGCACTGCCCGCAGGGCACCACAGCTACAAGGGAGTGAGTCAATTGTCAGTAACTCAGTGCAGTCCAGTGGACTGCTTGGGCTTTGTGCCCACATGTGTCACTCACCTGCCCTATGACCTTTGGCAGGTCACTTAGCCTCCTGTGCCTCAGATATCCCTTGAAAACTGAAAGAATAATGCTCACCTACATTTGGAAAGTGCTTGGAAATTAATTGTAACAATGGGAGTATATTCAGTCTCTGGGACATTCAGGCTTAGCCACCTGGTCAAAGGGTTCACGTAGTGTGACGGAGTATAATGGTTGGTGACAGCTGAAAAGGATGCAAAAGAAAGCATTTCCAACCTCTATGCCTGCAGGGATCTTTGCCCCACTAGGTACCAGTATTGCATAGCAGCCATGGATAGCTCCTCCACATGGAAACACCAGCTGAACAAATGTTGCCCCAGGGCTGCAGAGCTGGGAGCTAAGCAACTGTGGCTATTGAATGATCCACACAAGATGAGGTGATTTCCCTGTCAAGAGCAGCAGGACACTGAAGGGACCTGGGGTTGCTCTCAGGGCCCACAACGAAACTGAAGAAAGACGCCTGTGGGGGAGACTCTGAGATGAGGGGAGCTGCCACCCATAGGAGGGCTGGGAGTAGTCTGTTGTGACTGGAGGAAAACACTTGACATCTGAGCAGTTTGGAGAATTTTGCCATTCTTCTTTTACCCTGAACAGCAGTGCCAGTCCTTCAGAATCTAAACCGTAACAATTTAGTAATAAATTAAGAAAGAGCCGGGAGAGAGAGAAAACTTGTTAGAGTGGTCAAACTACATACATTAGTTCTAAATATTTGATGCAGGCTGCAGCAGGTGGTAAAAACTGCTACCTTAGAACTCTCTGGAAATCCATCCTTTGTTAGGATGGGTCCTCAGTCCACTCAGGCTCAGTTCATAGCAGAGAGGTTTTGTCAAAGGGCTGACAAGATTGAGGCTGGACGCTAAGGGCTGAAAACAAGATGGTGACTGCCAGGGTTCCTTTTAAAGACTCTTGCCATGTGGAGGTAAGCTCCCTGCTTCTGGACATGTTGCCATTGGAGAATCACATAATCAGGTCACCTGTTCTTCCCTCGTTGGCTCATTCTGCCATTGGCTGCATGGTCAGACAACAGGTTCGAAGACCATTTCTGGGGTTTGGGTAGCCAAGTATTAAGAGAAATATTTTAGCTTTCTTGAGATTATAAAGCTGGAATATGAATGGTTGAGAGAGAAATTTATTTGTAGTCACATTTCAGTCAAAGCATGTATAATTGGTGCCTAAAATATGTTCAGATGCTTGTGTTTGAAAAGCTATTTTTGCCCACATACCTCATTACAGTAATATAATTTACAAACTGTGCATTCAAATTTGAGATTGCAAATGGTAACAACTTGTGACAGGGGTGATTCTGTGACACAGTTAGCTACACCTGCAGCACAGAATGAGAAATGGAAAAGGCATCAAATGTGAGAGAACAGAAAAAACACCCACAACTGCCAGTAACTGCTTATTGGGAGCAGAATGAGTTGACAGCAGCCTTTAACATTGCGCTGGCAGAGGAAGCTGAGACACACAAGAACAACTATTGTAACCCACATACCCAGGTGCAGTTCACTGTCCCATTTAGTGGCACCTAGACCACTTTGGGGCTGCGTCTACAAAGAGCTGCTCTCCCAGCAACTCCATGCTAACGAGCAGCCTCGCATTTACAAATGGCTGCTCATTAGCATGGTCTCGTGACTCACTAGCACAGACGCACGAGAGCTTGCGCTCAGGTGAGGGGGTGTGCTGGGAGTAAAGAGGCCATGTGGATGTGACCCTGCCGACTAAACCCTGCTCTGGTGCCAGCCCCTCATGCCTAAATGTTTTAGTCATTATTGCCCTACGTAAAGAGCTGTTGATGTGTACACTGAGTTGTTAGAGGTTATACCAGCCTTGGAGATGGACAGGAAAATTATCGGTACTGACAAAATATACTCTCCCGGGTTTTGTGATCAGCAGACAGTGGGAGGAAGACATTACAGCCTGGCTGCAGTCTGTAGGGGAGCAGCAATATAGGGGCAACCCCAAACTAGGCTTACAGCTTCTCCAGGAAGTCTTTGCTTGGGGGTAGTTGCTGTCCCATCCTGCAGCCTGTAGGGGGCGGGACAGCACTCTGTGAGCTGCCCCTGGCCTCCAGTTGCCCCTCAGCCCTGCACTGGCCCGGAGTGTACCACTTGGGGGCTATCCCCAACCTCCAGTGCCCCTCCATCCTGCAGTATGTTTGGTGGCCACTCCAGGAACTGTCCAGGCTCTGGGGGCTGCCCTGCTTCCTACAGACCCCGCATGGCCTATAGGCTGCTGAAAAGGGGGTGAGGACTCTGGGGGTTTCCCCCAGCCTCCAGCAGGCTCCTCCTCCCCTGCAGGGTGTTGGAGGTCCGAGGGGTCCCCCCTCCAACTGCCGCCCTATAGCTTGCAGGCTGTCTGGGTGGGGAACCAGGCTCCAGGGAAGTCCTGCCCTTTAACAGCCCCTCTGAAGCCTGAAGGCTGCCTGGGGAGGGATTAGATTCCAGGGACACTAGCAGCTTGTACAGTGTGCAGGCTGTCTGACGGGTATCAGGCTCTGGGGGGCTGCCTACCTCCAGCTGTTCCCCAACAGTCTGCAGAGTGTCTGGGTGGCAGGCTCTGGGTGAGCTGCCCCTATCTCCAGCTGTCCCCACCTCCAGCACCTCCACTCATGGACTAAAGCTTGTCTCCAGGTGAGGGGCGCAACCCCAGTCCAGCAGCCTCTTTTGCAGCCTGTAGGATTTCCAAGGGAAGAGCAGAGTCTGTGTCTGGGGTAGGGGATCTACTTAACTCGTCTTTGTGGCAGGTAAGGTGGCAGAGCCCAAGTCCTGCTGGCCTCATTCTTTGTGCTGCAGCTGCACCCAGTGGCCACGGTCGCATCCTTCCTGTCTGTGCTCCTCCCTTTCACCTCCCTCCTCCTTCTGCTCACTCCCTTTCCATGTTCTGGGAAATCCTTTGGTTTCAGGCATTTCCCACCGTCCAGCCACCACCAAACCCTGGCCTTGAAGAAGAGATCTTGAATCAATACAGCACCAACAGGCAGACAGACATACGACACACAGATGCTAAAAGATAGATAGATATTTTTTCATCAGATTGTAACTTTCAAATCAATATGTTACATGAAGCATTTTGTCTAAAATGTCTGAGTTTTGCATATTCATATTCATAAGCCAATTATCATAAAGCCTGGAGAGAACCCTGTGACTATCCTAATTGTTGTTCTACAGCTGGAAGCTTCCACGTCCCATTCTCCATTAGGTTTGACCCACGCTCATGTCTTGCAGAAAGATCTCAGGGGAGCTGTGTTATAAATGCTCCCTTGAAACTGATCTGCCCTTTGGAGCCAGCAGCAATCAGGGCGATATTGAGGGATTGTATTTTTCAACAGTTGAACACAGAACTGGCTTAAGTGCTCATCCAGTAATAGGAAAATCACACACCCTCCCCAGGCACCTCTGAAAGGCAACTTCTCATTCTTGCAAGGAGGAAGCGTGAGGATAAGAAAGCTTTATTTAAGGGACGAAGGGAATTCACCGGACAATGATTAGGGAACAGGTCTCAAGCAGGATTCATAATCCTAAAACTGTGAGCAGGATGCTCACCCCAGAGTGCACCTGGCAGTGACCAGAGATCCTTATGGAAAGTCCAGATGCCCTAGCTGGAATGCCTGTCCCCACCTTTTTATTTTCATGGGGCTTCAGCATTTGCAAGTCAGTCTGAGTAGAGATCTGTTCCCTATACTCATAAAGAAAGATAACAACATTTCACTATTCCTGTATGTGGTTGTAGCCCCACACTGGCCTAAGTTGATCATTTTCAACAACACAAATATCTGCTATAGACGTAGGCAGAGCAGGTGGCTCACGTACATATAGTTTGCTGTGAGTCAGAGTCTTCAGGTTTGCCTTTCCCACTGGCTGTTGGGGGAGGGAGAACTCATTCAGACATTGCTTAAAATACTGTAACAATAACTAAAGATGCAATACTGAGAAGAAGCACTACAGGTCAAGTGTTTGCTTTTCTGAGCTCTTCTCCCACTCTCTCTCTCACTCTGTGAGCACGAAACTGGCTTTAAAATCTCAACACATCCAAGTCTCTAAATCCTAGTGTATGACATTTGGACACACTCTGGTTGTCAATAGTACCTGCTGATATTCACATTTACAACAGAATTTTGACAAACACCCCTATTTAGCCACCAGTACTACAGTGACCTCTGCAATGTGTAAGAGTTCTCCTAGTACATCCACCTACTTCCATCATTGCCTTGCTCTGGTTTATTTCTGAAGAGCTCTCAAGAATGTTCCCTCCCAGAGAGATCCACTCAGCTAGAGGATCCTTATCAGGCAAGGACAGATGCCAGCAAACACTGAAATTCCCACCGAGCTTCCCAGCCTTAAGAATACCACACCTGACTGTTGGTTGTTCATATGGCAATCACCAAATGCACTTACACACAGGATTTGGATCTCCTCAGCATTGCAGGTGGGGAAGTAAAGTAAGATAATCTGTACAATGAGGAGATGGGGAGATAAAAGGAAGTGAATGGTCTCAGCAAGAAGTTCTGTTGAAACATAAAGAAGATCTCTCAGTGGGAAGGGACTATTTGTTCAGATGCACTGAAAGAGCAACATGAGTGAAAATGAATAAATGTAAAAAATGACTAAAAGATTTAAAACTATTTTACTAAACAATTGGGTTTTACCATTCGAGTTTTCATAGAGTTTGTTTTAAAAGTATCTCTGATTTTCCAACATAGTCCACAGATTCTAAGGAAAAGATTCTGGAAAACAACAAAAAATTATTATCCATGATTCTGGAAAAGTAAAACCTCAGTACACTCAGCACATGGCTCAGTCCTTCAGAAATGAAAGGAAAGAATAAGTTCAGTTACACTGCTGTAAGCCAAATACAACAAGAGTTAGGGTTTGCCCAGGAGCAACTTTCAACATCTCTGATCTCTTGTGTATCGCAGTGAAAGAGTGCTTGTTCCCTGAGTGTTCAGAAGGCCAGTTTTGCATATTGTCTGGAGGAACGTCACTCCAGTTTCTCTCCTCTCCAGATTTTGACAGGACAATTCAGACGAGGAGGAGGAGCTTGACCACCTTGTCACTTCCTGTTACCTACTTAAAAACCAAGAGTAAAACAAGCGGGGGAGAATCAAATTCAGTGGCAAGAATGTTGAGCTTCCTGCTACTTCTGATGCCTGGTAAGAACCTAAAAACACTGCCCCAAACTGGGTGTGCTGACAAAGCAAAACTTCCCTTAAGATACTCACAGCCTAGGAGACTAATGAGGATGTTTGCAGAACTCGGAGAACCTGTAGAAAGAGAAATGACAACAAACTGGAGAGTTGAAAGTATATCAGTGGAAGTGTTGGGAGCACACAGGGACTAAATATAGAGGAAGGAGTTAGTGGAATTCAGTCTGTTCAGCTCAGGGGAACTGGTATTGAGATAAGAAGTAGGTACTGTGATACAACTATTATATGTCAAGGAGGAAGAAGAAGTATTTTGGGTGGGAAAAGCTGATGTGATTAGGTGTAAATAGGCTGAGAAGTGGAAAGTGTCAGTCTAAAACCCAGTAAAGCCTTTCTAACATTAAGGCTGTGCCAGACTCTTCCCTAGGGAAGAAGAAGAAGAAAAATAAACATGGATTTGGGACTTAAAAATAGAATTGATGTTTCCATGGAGATGATGCTCTGGGGAGCAATGCTACACTGCCTGAGGGATGCGGAAACATTTAGATCATGACTTATGAATATTTACACACATCTAATTTTAGTGTCTCTTCAACTGCTTCTCTCACACAGGCTCTGGGATGGGAAACTCCATCTCTCAGTTCCCAAGAACAGCAACCCAGAGTCCTGGAGAAACCATGAATATAACCTGTGTCCAGACTAACACCACTCACACTTACATGTACTGGTACTAGCAGCTCAAGGCAGAAGGTCCAATGTTAATAGCCTGGAGTGCATATGAGTCAAAGGCTTCTCATGAGGAGGGGTATAATAACACCAAATTTCCAGTCACTAGACCCAATACCACAACCTCTTCCATGAGTATTGTGGAAGTGAGAACTCAGGATTCAGCCGTCTACTTCTGTGCTGCCAGTGACTACACAGTGCTGTGAGGAGATCAACAACTCATTCAAAAACTTGCCCTGTACATGAGAGAGAGCTGATATTAAGCGGTGGGTATGAGAGAGGGGGAACTGGTATTGAGATGAGAGATGGAGAGAGATGCTGACAGGCTAACGCACTCGTGGTATCAAACACAAAGGCATTGTTTGCAGCCCAGGGAAATTCACATGTTGCAGTTGGGAAAGGCCTGCCAAATGAAAGGTCTCCTGTCGCCTGCATTGTTCAGGGGAATAACTCAGTTTTGTTTTGTACTGAGAGTTTTCTTATTGAATTACTAAACTCTGTCCTGAGGGAAAGATCTGAAAGAGATTCAGATGTTAGCCCCCTACTAGATTTCCAGGCCAACAATTCTACACATCAGTAGAAAACTGCTGAGTGATTCTAGGGGTAAACCACTGGAGGCTGAGACTGGGGTACAGTTGTCTCCTCTTTCTTTGTGTGTGTGTGTGTGTGTGTGTGTGTGCAATTAGTTTTCACTTTTGCCATGTTCACGTGACTGTATATATATCAGTTTATGTTAACAATAGATTAGTTGAAAGAGTTGTTGCTCAAGATGTTGAAAATTCTTCTCCACCTGATGACGGGTTAGAGCCCAGAACTAGCTGACTATAATGAGAGAACAGCAGCATGGCCAGGCACAGACAGGGATGGTGCTGTGCAGAGGCCCCTTAGCTGCCTGGCCAATGTTATTTCCCTCTTGCTTACACAGGGTGCCTTGGCTGGCAAAGACATCTCACAGAGTCAAGAGCAGCAATCCAGAAACCTGCTATGACCATGAGCTCTTACCAGAATGAAACTTCCCACACAAACATGCTCTGCTACCAGCAACCCCATGGAGAAGTCCTGAAAGTAATAGCCACCGCTTACATTGACAGCAACATCCTCATCATCAGGAGCTGCCTGCCATGACTGTGAAGATTGTGACAGCCAAGGATGCAGCCACCTATTTCTGTGCTACCAGCGGGCACACACTGCTGTGAGTGGGTGAGCAACTCAAGCAAAAACTGGCCTGTCCCTTAATGAGAGGGTCCATGGAGATGGGGTGAAGAGAGGAACCCACACCTGCCAGCATAGGTTCTTGGCCTCCAAAACTACAAGCAACGTGAGTGCAAAACTCTCCACAGATTTGAATCAGAGCACTCAGATTTCAGTCAGAATGTCTAGACAGAGAGTAAGCAGTACCGGGATATCAGTCTTTCTGCTTGATGGCATAAACTGTTCAGGACGTGGACACAAAAAAAGTGTTGTTTTTTAACAAATGGTTGACCCTCCACACACATGCATGTCACCTTCATGTACTGTCTGGTGCAAAGAGGTTAGTCATGTGGAACTTTCCTTCCTTTAACCACTGGCCACTCTCACAGACAGTCCAGCTTGTCTGTGCTCGTGCTGCTGGAATTTAACATTGCTACAGTCCTTTAGATCCCAGAGAAGGAGAAAAAAGTAGCTAGATCATGGAATCCCAACCTATGAGTTGAGACCCAAACATCGGTCTCCGTTAGATTTTCTAATAGTCACCTGCTGGGCAGCTCCAAGCTGCATGTGGCTCTTTGAGGAGCCATTTGCAAATCCCGCCACTGCCGCCTCTCACTCCTTCGGCTCACAGTCCTTTCCCTACTGTTCTGAAATGGAACTCAATTTAATTGTTTTAGTGGCCAGCAGGAGGGATCCAATTCTTAAACCAATTCAACTGAGTCCCATTTCGGCATTGCAGAATAGGGAAGTGCCTGTGCTGTAGGTGTGGAACAGGAGAAGGAGGGCTGCAGAGAGCTGTGTGGAGGAGGCAGAAGGAGCCTGGTGAAGAAGCAGGGGAGAGTGGCACCGGCACTCGTGTTAAGTAGGTAGAGGGGTGTGATGGGGCTGCAAGCGGTTTAAGCCTGAAGGCAGCGTGGAGAAGCAAGATTTACAAAAAAATTTCCCAAGGGAGAACCTCCGGCACCTCCGGTTTTGAATTGCCTCGTGTCACAAAGTCTTACTGAACTGAGTTGGTAAAATGGGTCACCACCTCAAAAGGGTTTGCAACTGCTGAGCTAGATTATTGGAACGGTCTAAAATGAGCCTGTCCTGCTATGGCCACTGGAGGGCATTGCGGTGCTAAAAAAACAAAGTCGGGAAGACCTAAACCAGAAAAAGAGTCAACAGGCTTCCTGGCCCATGTCTGTATCTTCACCCCTGTAATGTACTGTTCCCAGGTGTGGAAGAGAATATGTGGATCCAGGAAAGATGGGAAGAGTCAGAGATTAAGTCCTTGTCTTCCTGGAAACCCAGGGAGTTTTCAGATGGAGATTATTAAAAGCACCTCAGGGATCAGTCCTGGGGCCAGTTTCCTTAAACATCCTCATTCATGATGTGGAAGAAGAGATGGACTGAAGCCTCTGGAAGTTCATGGGTGTCTGTGAACTGAGGGGAGAGATAGCTATACTAGTGGAGAGGGACAGAGTTCAGAGTGACCGAGATAAATTGCAGGATTGGGGCAAAAGAAATCTGATGATGTTCAACAAGGACAAGTGCAGAGTCCTGCACCTCGGATGGAAGAATCTCAAGCATTGTCACATGCTGAGGAGAGACTGGCAAAGTGGCAATTCTCCAAAAAAACAAAGACTTGGGTTTTACAGTAAATAAGAAGCTACATATGAATCAACAGTGTGGTCTGGTACCCAAGAAGGCTGATGGCATGTTGTGCTGCATTAGTAGGAGCATTGGTAGCAGACAGAGGAGAGTGATTATGCCTCTATATTTGCCACTGGTGCTGCTACATCTAGAGTATTACATGCATGTACCCCCGCCTGCCTCCACAACAGAAAGAATAAGGTCAAACTGAAGAGAGTCCAGTGGAGGGCGAGAGAAATAATGGTTTGGGGGTGGGGGAAGGCAGATGACTTATGAAGTGAAGCTAAGGGAAAAGAGTTCTTATTTAGTCTGTGGAAGACAAGAGTTAGCAGGGATTCAATGGCAGCCTGCAACGATCTGAAGGGAGACTGAAAGAGGACGGAGCCAGGCTGTTCTAGCTTTGTTAGATGACAGAACAATGATCTCACGTTGTAGTGGGGAGATGAAGGTTTGGATATTTGAGAAAAAAGTATTTCAGCGACCCATTCCAGTGCTTCACTGGAATGGGTCACCTAGGAGGATGGTCATGTGAGAAGCAGAAAGAAATCAAGACTTGGCTGGGGCAATGAGTGAGCAGAAAACTGACATGACCTCAAATGCTCACTATCAGGACCCCACAACCCAAATATCACAGTATGAAACCTGATCACCATGAAACAGTGGCAGGTTTGTGTGGAGGAAAACTGGCCCAAGACACACACTTTGCATCAGAATGTGCAACCACCACAGTGCTGGGTGTGTGACTCCTTTTTTTTTCACTTTTATCCATAAACTAATAAGCAGCAGCACATTTCAGATCAGCATCTAGACTGAGCTTCTGTAACTGCAACATTTGGTCTGTCTCGTGATCACCTGTTCTGCTCCCTTTTGTGGTTTTGGAGGGCTCCACCTGCTAAGGAAATGCAGAACTTTCTTGATTGAAATGATCACTCAGACTTGTATTTGCTGAAGACACCATGAGGATGGCATTGAGTGTGTCCCTTGGCTTCCAGCTTCTGGCAGGTATGAAAGTGCGTCTGAGAAATGTTTGGACTCCAGGATGGTAGAGCTTTACTTTAGCCTCTGAGATGAGAAGTGGAACATGGGAAAGAGGGTGTTTGCTGCGGATGATGGAAGCCTCACAGATGAAGGCTCCCGCAGCAAACTGACATGAAGGTGTAAAAGGGACAAAGAGAGGAAACCTTTGCTAGTTGAGTGGAAGAAGCAGGGAGGGACAGAGAGTAGCTGTTTCCCGAGGGCAGAAAGCACACAGGAGTCGGCACAGGTACTATCATGGTAAGGCTGTGTGGGGAAACATAGTCATTGACAGAAGTGAGGAGGGAGAGTCAGTCAGGTGATTAGACCAGGCAATACTGGGGATTAAAATCAAGGAAGGAGTTTTGGAACTGGATCCTGAAATGCACACAGGACAGGTGAGTTGTGTTCCATCCTACACGGCTGTCACTCACCCGCACCTTCACTCTCCTTTGCAGGTCTTTGCAGTGCGGTGATGGTGACACAGAAGGAGAAGTTTATGACCATCCAGAATGGGAGCAAAGCAACAATCCCATGTGAACATGTTAAAAAAAAATTCTATACAATGCTGTGGTATCAGCAGCAGAAGGGTGCAGGGGGGCAGCTGAAGTTAGTCGCATATTCTGCAGATGTGAACTCAACAGATGAGGAAGGGCAGTTCAAACTCAGATATAAAATGTCACGTCCGACAATACTGACCAGCTCCCTGACCATCGACCCGGGGAAGGCTGAAGACTCGGCTGTGTATTTCTGTGCAGCCAGCGAAGCACAGTGAGAGCTTTGTGTCTCACAGCTGTGCAGTAACCCACCAGCACTGCTCACCCCATGTCCTTTGCCACACACATATAGAAATAGTGTAAGAGGGGAAATGAGGTCACTTAGCAGCTCACAGCGGTGAAGGGTCCCTGATTCCTGCCCTGTCAGCCAGGCCCTTTTCCTAGCCTGAGGCAGAGGCAGAGCAGTGGCAGCCCCTTTCCCCATGAACATACCTTCCTATGGATGTGCTGCTCAGGCAGTGCCCGCAGGGCAGCACAGCTCCAAAGGAGTGTGTCACTTGCCAGGGTCTCAGTGTAGCCCAATGGACTACCCGGGCTTCACACCCAAATCTGTCACTGACCTGCCCTGTTACCTTGGGCAGTTCACTTATCCCCCTGTGCCTCAGATGCTCCTTGTAAAACAGAACAAATAATGCTCAGCTACCTTTGGAAAGTGCTTGGAGATGAAATCTGATGTTCATTCAGTGACAGTCTCGGCCATGGCATCACACAGTCTGACAGAGTATAACGGTTGGTGACAGCTGATAAGAGTACAAGTGGAAATTAGTGGGCTAGAGGTTCTGTTAAGAATTCCCAGCCTGGGTGTCTGCAAAGATCTTTGCCCCACTACGGTTCTGCCTTGCATAGCAGTCACTGATAGATCCTCCTCGTGGAAACAGCAGCTGAAGAACCCAAGTCAGTTCTAAAAAATAAAAAACACTATCACTTGCCCCTGGGCTGGAGAGCCGGGAGCTTAGCAACTGTGGCTACTGAATCATCCACTCTTGAGATGAAGTGTGCAGTGAGGTGCTGTGGCCTTCCCCTCACTCAGAGGCAGAGGAGGCGACTCCGAGACCACTTGAGATGAGGTGATTTCCCTGTGAAGAGCAGCAGGACACTGAAGGGACCTGAGTTGCTCCCAGGGCACCATGACAAAACTGAGGAAAGACTCCTGCAGGGGAGACTCTGAGATTCAAGGGAGCTGCCACACGTAGGAGGGCTGGGAGTAGCCTGTTGTGACTGGAGGAAAACTCTGACATCTGAGCCATTTGGAGAATTTTACCATTCCCAGCCTGGCTACACCTCGAACAATTTGGTGTTCTCTCAGGTCTCAGGGGGCAAGGCTGGGGACTCTCTACAAAGCAGTGATTGAAAAGGGGTTTGGGCCTTAAGGGGACAAAATAAATTGGACCCCCAGGAGAGGAATGTTTTAACTTACCTTAGTTTTTTAAAGTAGGGGAGCCAGAGCCAGTCTGCCCTTTTCTGTTCTTGTGCTCTCTGCTCATACGATCATTTAGTCCTTTTACTAGCAACTCATCCCCATATTTATGTTATATAGACCCACTGACTTGTAAGAGAACTTTCTCTCTGAAGGGAATCCAGATCCTGGCTGCCCAGAGTACATTGGAACATACCTAGGCTGCTTTAAGACAGCTGCTGTGTGTATGAGTGTAAGAGCCTGGAGACAAACCACAAAGTGATCCTGTCACTTGCAGGAGGAACAACACCTACGGAGCAGAGCTGCACAGAACCCAATGCACGTGGATGTCTTGGCTCAGTGAGGCAGAAATGGGAACATGGATATGCTGGTACCTGGCCATTTCTTTCATTGCAGCAGGTGAGCCAGTGTGCGTGATACGAATGCCCATCCCCGTGTTTGCAGACTATGGCGCTGGACAGTTCTCACGGGCCCATGTGTTTCACTCTCTGTATCATGTGTTTTATCTCTTTCTTCCTCAGGATGCTCAGGTGCTCGGATCAACCAAACCCAGAGTCTGGTGCTGGAGAAGGGGCACCAAGCCCAGCTCACATGTCACCAAACTTATCAGCACAACAGCATGTACTGGTACCGGCAGGATCCAGGGCAGGCCCTGCAGTGGCTCTTTTCATTTTATAACAAAGAACTAACAGACGCAGGCAAGGTCAGTGATCGATTCCGAGCTGAAAACCCAGATACTGGGCTCCTTCACTTGACCATCTCGTCTGTGGAGCTAGAGGACTCAGCTGTGTATTTCTGTGCAAGCAGTTTAGACACAGTGCTGCACAGTCACCTCCTTCCCCTGCAAAAACTACCTTCATCTGCTACTGCATGTCCCTTCCCAGAGAGGAGCTTCCCCCTGCATCTCTCCTCACAACTAGTGCAGGAAGAGAGAGGAGAGGAGCAGGAAATCACAGTCTGTGTTAGTGTTGAATTATACCTCTCGGAATAGAGAAAATTGAGGCCCACACCTCTGCGTAGGAGGAAATGGGGTAGGAGTGATCCTGTGTGAGAGCCACAGAGGAAACACAAACTCCCAGTAGTGGCAAACCCAGACTTTCAAACATCTGTCAGAACCCAAAAGATAATGAATTCGTAATATGTATTTTATTTTTATCGGTTTGAATATCGGTCTTTCTCTACTCCTTCTTTTAAGCTTCCCCACTGACTCTCTGCCCCCATATTGTTCCAAATGTTCCTCAGTTCTTTTCTCCCTGGCTGCAGCAGCTCACACCCCCACCTGCCTCTTCCTTGAGGACAAACCAAGCTCAGAAGCCACACTACATAGCTTATCACAAGCAGGCTCTGGGGCCGAGATGGGCGGTTTGTTCCAGCTCAGACATCCCCTCTTCATTGCTTCCTAGTTTAAGCACTGAAACAGGCCAAACAATGGGCTGTTAGTGGCTACTGCTCAGATCCTGGTGGATCATAGATCCTGCCAAAGCCAGTCTCAAAGTGTTGTCCCATGGGAAACCAGCCTATGCCTCAAGTGGTGATGCAAAGGAGAGCCCCATAGTTCTATCATGGGAGGTTCTTGCATCACCCCTTCCTTCAGTCTGGAGTGGTAGAGATCCAGCTGAGCCTTGGGGAATTCTTTCACCAGGTTAGTGGCACGGATGTGTGAGACAGATTTCCACATGTGCTCTTTGGGGATGCAGTCTTCCCTGGCCAGCAGATGATACAGGCAACCACAGGTCAATGGGAATCGAAGATGGCATGTTCTTCGTATTTCTCAATGACCCTGAATGTTGGCTGGTGGGGCTTGGTCAGGAAAGCTGTTAATGAAGTGCAACTGCTTCAGTGGGTGTAACTGAGGGATCTCCACAACAGAATACCCCTAAACCACAGTGTTTAGATCACAGGTGGGCAACAAGAAGCTTTTATACACTGGATGTTGTTCACCAGGGTTACCTTCTGGTGGGCCACCAGATGCTTTATGAGCTGTCAACTATACTGAGTTAGCATCTAACTACCATGGGAAGCTAGCAGGTGGTTCTTGGCTCAGAATAATTCCAGGTTGTTATTGCATCAGGATAATCCCCATAGAAATGATGGTATAGGCAGCAATCCTACACTGCCCGAGGGAGAGGGAAGCATTTTGAGTGTGATTTAAAAGTGGTTTTACATGTAATTTCTATGGCTTTTATGTCTTCTCTCACAGAGGCTTTGGGCTGGGAGATCTTCTCTCTTAGTTCCAAAGAACAGCAGTACAGAGACCGGGAAGTACCATGAAGATGATGTGTCCACAATGTACTGATACGAGTAATTGGAGGCAGAAGCTCCAAGGTTAATAGCCCTGAGCGTGGATGGGTCAGACCCCATTAGACCAAAAACAGTAAGCAAGGAGGACAAATCAGAAAAAGATAATCAAGGTGAGCAAATCAGAGAGTGGAGGGGTGGGGGGGAAGGTTCAAATTCGGCACATTAACACATGGTTTAAATCGTGATGGGAACTTTCTGAGTCACTATAGGGGCTCGTCTGCATACTTGGCTCAATCTAATTCTTGACCTTCCCCCCCTCCAACACTCTCTGATTTGCTCACTTTGATGATCTTTTTCTGATTTGTCCTCCTTGCTTATCGTTTTTGGTTCTCTGTGTCTTAAATATTGAGTCTGTTCTGGTCTGGCTATGGTCTGAAGGAGTGGTCTGTCCCACGAAAGCTCACCTAATAAAATAATAAACTATTTTGCTAGTCTTTCAAGTGCTACTTGACTGCTTTTTGTTTTAATAATTGAAGATGCAATACTGAGAAGAAGCACTAGAGGTCAATTGTTCACTTCACTGAGCTCTTCTCCTGCTCTATATCTCACTCTGTGAGCACATAACGGACTTAATTTCTTAACACAGCTGAGACACAATCCTAGCGAACATTAATGACACACAGTGAGTGTCAATAGTACCTGCTGATATTCACATTTGTAGCAGAATTTTGACAAATACCCCGATTTAGCCACCAGTACTAACATGACCTCCGCAGTGGGTAAGAGTTCTCCTAGTAAACCCACCTACTTCCATCCTTGCCTTGCTGTGGTTTATTTCTCAACAGCTCTCAAGAAGGTTCTCTCCTGGAGAGCTCCCCTCAGCTACAGGACCCTTATCAGACAATGCAGAGGCCTATAAACACTGAAATTCCCACAGAGCATCCCAACCTTGAGCATGACACACCTGGTTGTTGTTTGTTTATCTGGCAATCTCCAAATGCAGTTACACACAGGATTTGGATTTCCTCAGGATTGCACGTTGTGAAGTGAAGGAAGATCATTCCCACAGGGAAATGGGGAGATGTGAGGAATTCAGTGGTCTAGGCAAGGAGTTCTGAAGGAATGGAAAGCAAGATCTCTCAGTGGGCAGAGAGTATTTGTTCAAATGTACCCAAAGAGCAGCATGAGTGAAAATGAATCAATATATGAATATGACTATACGATTTAAAACTAATTTACTAAATAACTGGGTTTTACTATTTGAGTCTGACTGAGTTTGTTTTAAAAATATGTCTGATTTTCCAACATAGTCCATGGATTGTGAGGAAAAATTTGGGCAAAAAGTGAAGAATTGTTATCTATGATTCTTGAAAAGTAAAACATCAGTACGCTCAGCACATGGCTCAGTCATTCAGGAACGAAAGGAAAGAATAAATTCAGTTACACTGTTCAGAGCTGAATACAACAACAAGAGTTAGTGTTTGCCCAGGAGCAACTGTTAACATCTTTGATCTCTTGTATATAGCGCCAAAAGGATGTTTGTTCCCTGAGTGCTCAGAAGGCCAGTTTTGCATATTATCTGGAGGAACATCATTCCAATTTCTTTCCTCCCCTGATTTTGAGAGGAGAAGTCAGAGGAGGAGGAGGAGCTTGGTCACATCATCACTTCCTGTCACCTTCTTAAAAACCAAGAGGTAAACAGGAGAGAAGAATCAATTTTACTGGCAAAAATGTTGAGCTTCCTGCTACTTCTGATGCCTGGTAAGAACCTAGAAATCCTGCCCATAGCTGGGTGCACTGACAGGGCAAAATTTCTCTCATGATACCCGCAGCGTAGGAGACTAATCAGTATGTTTGCAGAATTCCGGGAACTTGTAGGGGGAGGGACGTCAACAAACTGAAGAGTCTAAAGAATATCAGTGGAAGTGTTGGGAGTACATGGGGACTAAATACTGAGGGAGGGGTTAGTGCAATTCAATCTGTTCAGCTCAGCCAAACTGGTATTGAGATGAGAACTAGGTACTGATACAACTATTTAAATGTCGAGGAGGAAGAAGAATTGTTTTGAGTGGGAAAAGATGATGCAATCAGGGGTAAATGGGCTGAGAAGAGGAAAATGTCAATCTAAAACCCAGGAAAGCCTTTCTAGCATCTGATGAAGTGGGTCTTTGCCCATGAAAGCTTATGCCCCTAAATATCTCTTAGTCTGTAAGGTGCCACAGGACTTCTTGTTGTTCTCGAAGATACAGACTAATACGGTTACGTCTCTGATACTTTCTAACACTGAGTCTGTGCCAGACTCTTCCCTGGAGCAGAAGAAGAAAAATAAACATGGATTTGGGGCTTAGAAACAAAATTGATGTTTCCATACAGATGATGCTGTGGGGAGCAATCCTACACTGGCTGAGGGATGGGGAGACATTTAGATCATGACTTAAAAGTATTTACACACATCTAATCTTAGTGTCTCTTCAACTACTTCTCTCACACAGGTTCTGGGCTGGGAGTCCACATCTCGCAGTTCCCAAGAACAGCAATCCAGAGATCCGGAGAAAGCCTGAATATGACATGTGTGCAGACTGAGAGCACGTACACTTTCATGTACTGGTACAAACAGCTCGAGGCAGAAGGTCTAAGGCTAATAGCCAGGAGTACAGACGGTATAGAGGCTGATCATGAGAACGAGTTTAGTAAAGTGAAATTTCCAGTCACTAGAACTAATACGACCACCTCTTCTATGAGTATTGTGGATGCGGAAACCCAGGATTCAGCCATCTACTTCTGTGCTGCCAGTGATTACACAGTGCTGTGAGCATATCAGCAACTCATTCAAAAACTTGCTCTATACATCAGACAGAGCTGAGAATAATGGCAGTGTGAGAGAGGCGAGAGGGAGAGATATTCTGACAGGCCAAGACACATGCGGTTTCAAACACAAAGGCATTGTTTGCAGACCAGGAAAATTCACATTTTACAGCTGGCAAAGGCCTGCCAAATGAAAGGTCTCTTGTCGCCTGCATTGTTCAGGGGCATAGCTCAGTTTTTTTTGGTTTTGAGAGTTTTGTTATCAAATTACTAAACTCTGTGCTCAGGGAAAGACGTGAAAAAGTTTCAGGTGTTAGATCCCCACAAGATTTTCAGGCCATCATTTCTACACATCAGTAAAATACTGCAGAGGGTGGTGCTAGGGGTCAATCACTGGGGGCTGAGACTGGGGGACAGCTGGCTCCTCCTTCTTTGTGTATGTATATGTGCATGTGTGTGTGTGTGTGTCTGTGTGTGTGGAATTTGTTTTCACTTTTGTCATATTCAGGTGACTGTCCGTATATCACTTTATGGTAACTATGGATTAGTTGAAAGAGTTGTTGCTCAAGATGTTGAAAATTCTTCTCCATGTGATGACAGGTTAGAGCCCAGAACTAGCTGGCTCTGGTGAGGGTGGAGCAGAACGGCCGGGCACAGACAGGGATGGTTCTGTGCAAGGCCACTTTGCTGCCCAGCCAATCTTTCTTTCCCTCTTGCTTACAAAGCTGCTGGTGTTGGCGACGCTATCTTACAGAGCCAAGAGCAGCAATCCAGAAACCTGCTGTGACCATGAGCTCTTATCTCAATTAAACTGCCCCCACAAACATGCTCTGCTACCAGCAACCCCATGGGGAAGGCCTGAATGTAATAGCCGCCGCTTACACTGGATCACGTCCCTCCTGTGAGAAGGGCTTCAATGACAGCAAGGTTCTCCTCATCAGAGGCTGCCTGCCATAACTGTGAAGATTGTGACAGTCCAGGATGCAGCCACCTATTTCTGCACTACCATGGAGTACACACTGGTGTGAGGGGTCAGGAACTCAATCAAAAACAGGCCTTCCCCTTAGTGAGAGGGACCTCGGAGGTGGGGTGAAGAGAGGAACCTGCACCTGCCAGCATAGGTTCTTAGCCTCGAAAACTATAGGGAACATGAACAGTGACACTCACAATAGATTTGAATCAGGGCACTCAGACTGCAGTCGGAACGTCTAGACAGAGAGTAAGCAGTACCGGGATATCTGTCTTTCTGCTTGATGGCATAAACTGTTTTGGAGCTGGAGACAGAAAAAGTGTTGTTATTTAACAAATAGTTGGCCCTCCACATACGTGCATGTCACCTTCAGGTACTGTCTGGTGCAAAGAGGTTAGTTGGGTGGGACTTTTATTCCTTTAATCATTGGCTACTCTCACAGACAATCCAGTTTGTCTGTGCTCGTGCTGGTGGAATTTAACATTGCTACAGTCCTTTACATCCCAGAGAAGGAGAAACAAATTAGCTAGATCACGGATTCCCAACCTATGAGTTCGGACCCAAATGTTGGTCGCCATTAGATTTTCTAATGGTCACCTGCTGGGCAGTTCCAAGCCTTATGTGGCTCTTTAAGGAGCCATTTCCAATTCCTACCACTGTTGGCGCTCACTCCTCCCGTTCCCAGTCCCTTCCCTACTGCTCTGAAATGGAACTCATTTTAATTGTTTTAATGACTAGCAGGGGGGATCCAGCTCTTAAACCAATTCAACTGAGTCCCATTTCAGCATGGCAGAACAGGGAAGTGCCCATGCTTGAGGTGTGGGACAGGAGAAGGAGGGCTGCAAAGAGCTGTGTGGAGGAGGCAGAAGTAGCCTGGTGAAGAAGCCGCGGGGAGCAGCAGTGGCACTCATGTCAAGTAGGGAGAGGGGTGTGATGGGGCTACAAGGGGTTTAAGCCTGAAGGCAGCGTGGAGAAGCAAGATTTACAAAATCATTTCCCAAGGGAGAACCTCCGGCACCCCCAGTTTTGAATTGTCTCGTGTCACAAAGTCTTACTGAATTGAATTGGTAAAACCGGTCACCATCTCAAAAAGGTTTGCAACCGCTGAGCTAGATGATTGGAACTGTCTAAAATCAGCTTTTCCTGCTATGGCCACCGGAGGGCATTGCGGTGCTAAAAAGACAAAGTCCGGAAGACCTAAACCAGAAAGAGAATCAACAGCCTTCCTGGCCCATGTCTGTATCTTCACCCCTGTAATGTACTGTTTCTAGGTGTTGAAGAGAATATATGGATCCAGGCAAGGTGGGAAGAGTCAGAGATTAGGGTGTCCTTATCTTATTGGAAACTCAGGGAGTTTTCAGATGGAGATGATGAAATGCACCTTGGGGATCAGTCCTGGAGCCATGTTCTTTAAACGCCCTCATTCATGATGTGGAAGAAGAGATAGACTGCAGCCCCTGGAAATTCGTGGGTGGCGGTAAACTGAGGGGAGCAAAGCTATACTAGTGGAGAGCAATAGAGTTCAGAGTGACCTAGATATATTGCAGGGTTGTGGCAAAAGAAATGTGATGATTTTTAAGAAGAAGAAGTGCAGACTCCCTGCACCTATGATGGAAGAATCTCAAGCACTGTTACAGATTTCTGACTTGGAACGCCTGCCCCCCACCTTCTTATTTTCCTGGGGCTTCAGCATTTGCACGTCAGTCTTAATATGTCCCTTTTAGCTCATGGTGATCCTCTCATTTGGGACAAGTTAAGCAGAGGTGTGTTGTCTTTACTTTTAAAAGAAAGATAACTGCATTTCACTGCTCATGCACGTGGTTGTAGCCCAACATAGCCAAAGTTGATCATTTTCAGCAACACAGCAGGTGGCTCATGTACATACAGTTTGCTCACACAGAGAGTCTTCAGTTTACCCATTCAGTTGGCTGTTGTGGGAGGGAGAACTTACTCAGACACTGCTTAAAATACTGTAACAATAACTGACGATGCAAAACTGAGAAGAAGCACTAGAGGTCAAGTGTTCTCTTCACTGAGCTCTTCTCCTGCTCTCTCTCTCACTCTGAGAATGAAACTGGCTTAATTTCTTGACACAGGCAAGTCTCTCAATGCAAGTGAACGTTGTGGACATTCCCTGGGTGTCAATAGTACCTGCTGATATTCACATTTGTGGCAGAATTTTGACAAATACCCCTATTTAGCCACCAGTACTAACATGACCTCTGCAGCAAGGAAGCGTTCTCCTCGCACTACCAGCTACTTCCATCCTTGCCTTGCTGTGGTTTATTTCTCAACAGCTCTCAAGAAGGTTCTCTCCTGGAGAGCTCCCCTCAGCTACAGGACCCTTATCAGAAAATGAAGAGGCCTATAAACACTGAAATTCCCACAGAGCAATCCAACCTTGAGCATGACACTCCTCACTGTTGTTTGTTTATCTGGCAATCTCCAAATGCAGTTACACACAGGATTTGGATTTCCTCAGCATTGTAGTCTGTGAAGTGAAGGAGAATCATTTCCACAGGGAAATGGGGAGATGTGAGGAATTCAGTGGTCTAGGCAAGGAGTTTTGAAGGAATGGAAAGCAAGATCTCTCAGTGGGCAGAGAGTATTTGTTCAAACGCACCCAAAGAGCAGCATGAGTGGAAATGAATCAATATATGAATATGACTATACGATTTAAAACTAATTCACTAAATAACTGGGTTTTACTATTTGAGTCTGACTGAGTTTGTTTTAAAAGTATCTCTGATTTTCCAACATAGTCCATGGATTCTGACAAAAAAATTTGGGCAAAAAATGAAGAATTATCTATGATTCTTGAAAAGTAAAACATCAGTACGCTCAGCACATGACTCAGTCATTCAGGAATTAAAGGAGAGAATAAATTCAGTTACACTGCTCGGAGCTGCACACAACAAAAGGAGTTAGTGTTTGCCCAGGAGTAACTGTTAACATCTACGATCTCTTGTACATAGCGCTGAAAGGATGTTTGTTCCCTGAGTGCTCAGAAGGCCAGTTTTGCATATTGTCTGGAGGAACATCATTCCAATTTCTTTCCTCCCCTGATTTTCAGAGGAGAAGTCAGAGGAGGAGGAGGAGCTTGGTCACATCATCACTTCCTGTCACCTTCTTAAAAACCAAGAGGTAAACAAGAGAGAAGAATCAATTTTACTGGCAAAAATGTTGAGCTTCCTGCTACTTCTGATGCCTGGTAAGAACCTAGAAATCCTGCCCATAGCTGGGTGCACTGACAGAGCAAAACTTCTCTCATGATACCCGCAGCGTAGGAGACTAATGAGGATGTTTGCAGAATTCCGGGAACTTGTAGGGGGAGGGACGTCAACAAACTGAAGAGTTTAAAGAATGTCAGTGGAAGTGTTGGGAGTACATGGGGACTAAATACTGAGGAAGGGGTTAATGACATTCAGTATGTTCAGCTCAGCGAAATTGGTATTGAGATGAGAACTAGGTACTGATACAACTATTTAAATGTCGAGGTGGAAGAAGAATTGTTTTGAGTGGGAAAAGATGATGCAATCAGGGGTAAATGGGCTGAGAAGAGGAAAAAGTCAATCTAAAACCCAGGAAAGCCTTTCTAGCATCTGATGAAGTGGGTCTTTGCCCATGAAAGCTTATGCCCCAAAATATCTCTTAGTCTGTAAGGTGCCACAGGACTTCTTGTTGTTCTCGAAGATACAGACTAATACGGTTACCTCTCTGATACTTTCTAACAATGAAGCTGTGCCAGACTCTTCCCTGGTGCAGAAGAAGAAAAATAAACATGGATTTGGGGCTTAGAAACAAAATTGATGTTTCCATACAGATGATGCTGTGGGGAGCAATCCTACACTGGCTGAGGGATGGGGAGACATTTAGACCATGACTTAAAAGTATTTACACACATCTAATCTTAGTGTCTCTTCAACTACTTCTCTCACACAGGTTCTGGGCTGGGAGTCCACATCTCGCAGTTCCCAAGAACAGCAATCCAGAGATCCGGAGAAAGCCTGAATATGACATGTGTGCAGACTGAGAGCACGTACACTTTCATGTACTGGTACAAACAGCTTGAGGCAGAAGGTCTAAAGCTAATAGCCTGCAGTACAGATGGGTCAGAGGCTAATCATGAGAAAGAGTTTAGTAAATTGAAATTTCCAGTCACTAGAACTAATAAGACCACCTCTTCTACGAGTATTGTGGATGCGGAAACCCAGGATTCAGCCGTCTACTTCTGTGCTGCCAGTGATTACACAGTGCTGTGAGCATATCAGCAACTCATTCAAAAACTTGCTCTGTACATGAGACAGAGCTGAGAATAATGGCAGTGTGAGAGAGGCGAGAGGGAGAGATATTCTGACAGGCCAAGACACATGGGGTTTCAAACACAAAGACATTGTTTGCAGACCAGGATAATTCACATTTTACAGCTGGCAAAGGCCTGCCAAATGAAAGGTCTCTTGTCGCCTGCATTGTTCAGGGGCATAGCTCAGTTTTTTTTGGTTTTGAGAGTTTTGTTATCAAATTACTAAACTCTGTGCTCAGGGAAAGACGTGAAAAAGTTTCAGGTGTTAGATCCGTACTAGATTTCCAGGCCATCATTTCTACACATCAGTAAAATACTGCGGAGGGTGGTGCTAGGGGTCAATCACTGGGGGCTGAGACTGGGGGACAGCTGGCTCCTCCTTCTTTGTGTATGTATATGTGCATGTGTGTCTGTGTGTGTGTGTGTGTGTGTGTGTAATTTGTTTTCACTTTTGTCATATTCAAGTGACTGTCCGTATATCACTTTATGGTAACTATGGATTAGTTGAAAGAGTTGTTGCTCAAGATGTTGAAAATTCTTCTCCATGTGATGACAGGTTAGAGCCCAGAACTAGCTGGTTCTGGTGAGGGTGGAGCAGCACGGCCGGGCACAGACAGGGATGGTTCTGTGCAAGGCCACTTTGCTGCCCGGCCAATCTTTCTTTCCCTCTTGCTTACAAAGCTGCTGGTGTTGGCGACGCTATCTTACAGAGCCAAGAGCAGCAATCCAGAAACCTGCTGTGACCATGAGCTCTTACCTGAATTAAACTGCCCCCACAAACATGCTCTGCTACCAGCAACCCCATGGGGAAGGCCTGAATGTAATAGCCGCCGCTTACACTGGATCACGTCCCTCCTGTGAGAAGGGCT
The DNA here is from genome assembly GCF_033958435.1 of Carettochelys insculpta. Lineage (NCBI taxonomy): Eukaryota > Metazoa > Chordata > Testudines > Carettochelyidae > Carettochelys > Carettochelys insculpta. The sequence goes on along the minus strand of NC_134137.1, from coordinate 233,578,320 downwards.
TCAATGACAGCAAGGTCCTCCTCATCAGAGGCTGCCTGCCATAACTATGAAGATTGTGACTGTCCAGGATGCAGCCACCTATTTCTGCACTACCATGGAGCACACACTGGTGTGAGGGGTCAGGAATTCAATCAAAAACAGGCCTTCCCCTTAGTGAGAGGGACCTCGGAGGTGGGGTGAAGAGAGGAACCCGCACCTGCCAGCACAGGTTCTTAGCCTCAAAAACTATAAGGAACATGAACAATGACACTCACAATAGATTTGAATCAGGGCACTCAGACTGCAGTCGGAACGTCTAGACAGAGAGTAAGCAGTACCGGGATATCTGTCTTTCTGCTTGATGGCATAAACTGTTTTGGAGCTGGAGACAGAAAAAGTGTTGTTATTTAACAAATAGTTGGCCCTCCACATACGTGCATGTCACCTTCAGGTACTGTCTGGTGCAAAGAGGTTAGTTGGGTGGGACTTTTATTCCTTTAATCATTGGCTACTCTCACAGACAATCCAGTTTGTCTGTGCTCGTGCTGGTGGAATTTAACATTGCTACAGTCCTTTACATCCCAGAGAAGGAGAAACAAATTAGCTAGATCACGGATTCCCAACCTATGAGTTCGGACCCAAACATTGGTCGCCATTAGATTTTCTAATGGTCACCTGCTGGGCAGTTCCAAGCCTTATGTGGCTCTTTAAGGAGCCATTTCCAATTCCTACCACTGTTGGCGCTCACTCCTCCCGTTCCCAGTCCCTTCCCTACTGCTCTGAAATGGAACTCATTTTAATTGTTTTAATGACTAGCAGGGGGGATCCAGCTCTTAAACCAATTCAACTGAGTCCCATTTCAGCATGGCAGAACAGGGAAGTGCCCATGCTTGAGGTGTGGGACAGGAGAAGGAGGGCTGCAAAGAGCTGTGTGGAGGAGGCAGAAGTAGCCTGGTGAAGAAGCCGCGGGGAGCAGCAGTGGCACTCATGTCAAGTAGGTAGAGGGGTGTGATGGGGCTGCAAGGGGTTTAAGCCTGAAGGCAGCGTGGAGAAGCAAGATTTACAAAATCATTTCCCAAGGGAGAACCTCCGGCACCTCCAGTTTCGAATTGTTTCGTGTCACAAAGTCTTACTGAATTGAATAGGTAAAAGGGGTCACCATCTGAAAAAGGTTTGCAACCGCTGAGCTAGATTATTGGAACTTTCTAAAATGAGCTTGTCCTGCTATGGCCACCGGAGGGCATTGCGGTGCAAAAAAACAAAGTCCGGAAGACCTAAACCAGAAAAAGAATCAACAGCCTTCCTGGCCCATGTCTGTATCTTCACCCCTGTAATGTACTGTTTCTAGGTGTTGAAGAGAATATATGGATCCAGGCAAGGTGGGAAGAGTCAGAGATTAGGGTGTCCTTATCTTATTGGAAACTCAGGGAGTTTTCAGATGGAGATGATGAAATGCACCTTGGGGATCAGTTCTGGGGCCATGTTCTTTAAACACCCTCATTCATGATGTGGAAGAAGAGATAGACTGCAGCCCCTGGAAGTTCGTGGGTGGCGGTAAACTGAGGGGAGCAAAGCTATACTAGTGGAGAGCAATAGAGTTCAGAGTGACCTAGATATATTGCAGGGTTGTGGCAAAAGAAATCTGATGATGTTTAACAAGAAGAAGTGCAGACTCCTGCACCTATGATGGAAGAATCTCAAGCACTGTTACAGATTTCCTACCTGGAATGCCTGTCCCCCACCTTGTTATTTTCCTGGGGCTTCAGCATTTGCACGTCAGTCTTAATATGTCCCTTTTAGCTCATGGTGATCCTCATTTGGGACAAGTTAAGCAGAGGTGTGTTGTCTTTACTTTTAAAAGAAAGATAACTGCATTTCACTGCTCCTGCACGTGGTTGTAGCCCAACATAGCCAAAGTTGATCATTTTCAGCAGCACAGCAGGTGGCTCATGTACATACAGTTTGCTCACACAGAGAGTCTTCAGTTTTCCCATTCAGTTGGCTGTTATGGGAGGGAGAACTTATATAAACACTGCTTAAAATACTGCAACAATAATTGACGATGCAAAACTGAGAAGAAGCACTAGAGGTCAAGTGTTCTCTTCACTGAACTCTTCTCCTGCTCTCTCTCTCACTCTGAGCATGAAACTGGCTTAATTTCTTAACACAGCCTAGTCTCTCAATCCTAGTGAGCGCTTTGCACATACCCTGGGTGTCAATAGTACCTGCTGATATTCACATTTGTGGCAGAATTTTGACATATACCCCTATTTAGCCACCAGTACTAACATGACCTCTGAAGTGGGTAAGCATTCTCCTAGCACACACACCTCCTTCCATCCTTGCCTTGCTCTGGTTTATTTCTCAACAGCTCTCAAGAATGTTCCTTCCCTGAAAGTTTCCCTCAGCTACACGATCCTTTTTAGGCAATGTCAGAGGTCAATAAACGCTGAAATTCCCACAGAGTGTCCCAGCCTTCAGAATGCCACACCTGGCTTTTGTTTGTTCACCTGCACTCTCTAAATGTGGTTACACACTGGATTTGGATTTCCTAAGGATTGCACATAAGGAAGTGAAGGAAGATCATTTCCACAGGGAAATGGGGAGACGTGAGGAATTCAGTGGTCTAGCCAAGGAGTTTTGAAGGAATGGAAAGCAAGATCTCTCAGTGGGAAGAGAGTATTTGTTCAAATGCACTCAAAGAGCAGCATGAGTGCACATGAATCAATATATGAATATGACTATAAGATTCAAAACTAATTTACTAAGTAACTGGGTTTTACTATTTGTGTCTGACTGAGTTTGTTTTAAAAATATCTCTGATTTTCCAACATAGTCCACGGATTCTGACAAAAAATTCAGGCAAAAAATGAAGAATTGTTATCTATGATTCTTGAAAAGTAAAACATCAGTATGCTCAGCACATGGCTAAGTAATTCAGGAATGAAAGGATACATAACTTCAGTTACACTGCTCAGAGCTGAATACAACAACGAGAGTTAGTGTTTGCCCAGGAGCAACTGTTAACATCTTTGATCTCTCGTACATAAGGCTGAAAGGATGTTTGTTCCCTGTGTGCTCAGAAGGCCAGTTTTGCATATTATCTGGAGGAACATCATTCCAATTTCTTTCCTCCCCAGATTTCCACGGAAGTCAGAGGAGGAGGAGGAGCTTGGTCACATCATCACTTCCTGTCACCTTCTTAAAAACCAAGAGGTAAACAGGAGAGAAGAATCAATTTTACTGGCAAAAATGTTGAGCTTCCTGCTACTTCTGATGCCTGGTAAGAACCTAGGAATCCTGCCCATAGCTAGGTACACTGACAGAGCAAAACTTCCCTAAAGATACCCACAGCCTAGGAGACTAAAGAGGGTGTTTGCAGAAGCCGGGGAACTTGTAGGGTGGAGGGAGGTCAACAAACCGAAGAGTTCAAATAATATCTTTGGAGGTGTTGGGAGCATATCGGGGCTATCTCCTTTTTAGCATGAGAATGCTAACGCAATTCAATCTGTTCAGTTCAGGGGAACTGGTAATGAGATGAGAAGTAGGTACTGTGAAACAGCTATTTAAATGTGGAGGAGGAAGAAGAATTGTTTTGGGTGGGAAAAACTGATGTGATTCGGTGTAAATGGGCTGAGAAGTGGAAAATGTCAATCTAAAACCCAGGAAAGCTGTTCTAACTATGAGGACGTGCCTGACTGGTCCCTCTGGAAGAAGAAGAAGAAAAATTAACATGGATTTGGGACTTAGAAAGAGAATTGATGTTTGCATGCAGATGATGCTCTGGGAAGCAATGCTACACTAGCTGAGGGATGGGGAGACAGATTATGACTTACAAGGATTTACACACATCTAATTTTAGTGTCTCTTCAACTGCTTCTCTCACACAGGATCTGGGCTGGGAGTCCACATCTCTCAGTTCCCAAGAGCAGCAACCCACAGACCCGGAGAAACCATGAATATCACCTGTGTCCTGAATGAAACCAATTACGATTACATGTATTGATACAAGCAGCTCAAGGCAGAAGGTCTGAGGTTAATAGCCACGAGTGTGATTGGGTCAAGTGCTTCTCATGAGGAGGGGTATAGTAAATCCAAATTTCCAGTTACAAGACCCAATAGTGCCACCTCTTCTATGAGTATTGTGGGTGTCGGAACCCAGGATTCAGCCATCTACTTCTGTGCTGCCAGTGAGCACACAGTGCTGTGAGCATATCAGCAACTCATTCAAAAACTCGCTCTGTACTTGAGACACAGCTGACAATACTCGAAATTTGAGGGAGGTGTAAGAGAGAGAGAGATGCTGACAGGCCAACGCACACGTGGTTTCGAACACAAAGGCATTGTTCGCATCCCAGGGAAATTCACATTTTACAGGTGGCAAAAGCCTGCCAAATGAAAGGTCTCCTGTCGCCTGAATCATTCAGGGGAATAGCTCAGTTTTGTTTTGTTTTGAGAGTTTTCTTATTGAGTTACAAAACTCTGTCCTGAGGGAAAAACATAAAAGACATTCAGGTGTTAGACGCCCCCACTAGATTTCCAGGCCAACATTTCTACACATCAATGAAATACTGCAGAAGGTGGTGCTAGGGGTAAATCACTGGGGTCTGAGGCTGGGGTTCAGTTGGCTCCTCTTTCTCTGTGTGTGTGTGTGTGAGTGTGCATGCTTCTGTGCGCTATTGGTTTTCACTTTTGTTGTATTCAGGTGACTGCATGAATCGCAGTTTATGTTAACTAGTGATTAGGTGCCAGTCAGACTTTGTGCTAAAGCTTTGGCAGAGAAACACAGTTGTTGACACCAACACCCAAGATGGCTCTTTGCCCTAAAATTATTTTTTTTGATAATAGAAGTGAAACGCCAAAAAACCCAGCTTGTCAGCAGAAGTGATTGAACCTGTGGCCCCAGGGGCAGAAGACCTGGGCTCTAGCGGGTGAGCTAAAGTCCAGCTGGCTCTTGCCTGAGCCTATAGAGCAGAGATTTGACATTCTCCTTAGTACATGGTCTCAGTGCCTCTGGGATTACAGAAGCACAAAAACAAGAAGTCCTCTGGCACCTTATAGACTATCACACGTCTGATGAAGCAGGTCTTTGTCCATGAAAGCTTGTGCTCGAAATATCTGTTAGTCTATAAGGTGCCACAGGACTTCTTGTTGTTCTCGAAGATACAGACTAATACGGCTCCGTCTCTGATAGAAGCACAAAAAGACATCATTGTCAACACCTCCCTGTGCCACACTCTGTACAAACTCCTAGGAAGAGACTGGTACCTGTGCTGACAAGCTCAAAACCCGGACAAAGGGTGAGGGAAGAAAGAGGCATAGAGAGGGGACTGGTTTGCATGGCTTCCTCCTCAACACAACTTCCTCCATACCCCTTGCCTGTCTTGCAGAGCTGGTAGAAAGAATACCAGCAGCGGGAACAGGCATCTAGTACCTTCTCTGTCCTGGGGAGGGAGACTCTGCATGGTACAGCCTGGTGTGTTAGTCTGGGACTGGCATCCAGTAGCCTTGTTGGCTAGGGGAAAGCAAATGGGGCAGTTGCTCCTGGATCCCCCCAGCTGCTGAATACAGTATGATCCAGCTTCCATCCAAGACACACAAGTCCTGAGGTCACCACACAAATGGAGAAAAATTCCCATGAGAAAAAAAACAATCAATTAAAGCATTTGGACACTTCATAAGAGGTTTGGATTAATTCTCACGTCTGTGGTCTAACTATAGAGGCCTACTGGAGCACAGACCTGTCTGTCCAAGTCATGTGGTGCAGGCCCCATTACTTGAGGCTTTGAACAAAGAGGGGACTGCCCTGCATGGCTGTCTTATCCTGGCTCTGGATTCTCTGATTTGTTTATTTTTTTTCAACAGCCTGATCAGATGTGTGATTTCACCAGGCAGTTATTCACAGGAAATAAGTCCTGGCTTCAGCTCTAGGCCGCTGCTAGAAGAAACTAGGCCTGAGGGAGGAAGGTGCACTTAGATCTCAACAAGTGATGTCCCTAATGAGGTGCAGGTGGGTGACTCCACATAGGGCTATGCTAAATGCATCTCCAAGTAGAAAAGCTGAGGTGTTCTTTAGCTGTCCATTTCATTTTGTCTTGTGTGAGTCAAAGGTTCAAAATTTAAGATCTTAAGGATGAATTTGAAAAGAAAAGGTCAGAACAGCGACGGGGAAGAGGAGTTACTTTGGATGAGTACAAAGAGGCCGTAAATCAGAGGGAAGGAGGTTAAGCTGGATAGAAGGAAAAATGTGAGGCTGGAGAATCAGGACAAGACAAATGCGAAAAGTACCAGATTTAAAAGAGTTGTTGCTCAAGATGTTGAAAGTTCTTCTCCTTCTCCTTCTGATGTTGGGTGAGAGCCCAGAACTAGCTGTCTTTGGTGAGAGTACAGCAGCATGGCCGGGCACAGACAGGGATGGTCCCTTTCCTGCCCGGCCAATCTTTCTTTCCCTCTTGCTTACATGGGTGCTGGGGTTGGCGATGCCATGTCACAGAGCCACGGACAGCAATCCAGAAACCTGCTGTGACCATGAGCTCTTACCAGAATGAAACTGCCCACACAAACATGCTCTGTTACCAGCAACCCCATGGAGCAGGCCTGAAGGTAACAGCCACCCCTTGCACTGGGTCATGTCCCTCCTGTGAGAAGGGCTTCAATGACAGCAAGGTCCTCATCATCAGAGGCTGCCTCCCATGACTGTGGAGATTGTGACAGCCCTGGATGCAGCCACCTATTTCTGTGTGGCACAATCTCTCACGATAATCTGTGTAGTATATTGATTTCAGTGGATTTTTCACCTTCAGATTATTGGAACTCTCTATGGCCATCTGAGGACACTGCAGTGCCAATTAAACAAAGCCTGGAGCAGATAGACCAGAAAAAGAGTCAAGAGTCTTCCTGGCCCATGTCAGTGGTTTCACCCCATTCCTAAGTGTGGAGGAGAATACGTGGATCCAGGCAAGATAGGAAGAGTCAGAGATTAAGGTGTCCTTGTCTTACTGGAAACCCAGGGAATTTTCAGATGGAGTTTATTAAAAGTGCCTCTGGGATCAGTCCTGGGGCCAGTTTCTGTCAACATCTACATTCATGTAGAAGAAGAGATGGAATGCACCCTCTGGAGGTTCACGGATGGCTCTAAGCTGAGGGGAGAGAGAGATCCGTTAGTGAAGAGGGATAGAGTTCAGAGTGACCTAGACAAATTGGAGGATGGGGGCAAAAGAAATCTGATGATGTTCAACAACGATGACTGCAGAGTCCTCCACGAATGATGGAAGAATCTCAAGCCTTGTTATAGGCTGAGAACTGACTGGCTAAATGGCAGTTCTGCAAAAAGAACTTTGGGATGACAGTAGATAAGAATCTAGATATGAGTCAACAGTGTGCTCTGGTAGTCAAGAAGGCTAATAGCATATTGTGCTGAATTAGTACGAGCACTGGCAGCAGACTGAGGAAAGTGATTATTCCTGCCTATGAGGCACAGGGGCAATTATATCTGGAGTACGGCTTCCAGTTCCCGCAGCCTGCTTCCACCAGAAAAAGAATAAGGTCAAATTGGAGAGAGTCCAGTGGAGGAAAACAGAAAAGATTGCAGGAAGGGAAGGCATATGACTTATGAAGTGAGGCTGAGGGAAAAGAGTTCTTATTCGGTCTGCAGAAGACAAGAATTAGAACGCATTCGATGGCAGCCTGCAACTATCTGAAGGGAGACTGAAAAAGGATGGAGCCAGGAAGTTCTAGTTTTGTTAGATGACAGAACAATGATCTCAAGTTGTAGTGGGGAGATGTATCTTTGGATGTTAGAAAAAAAGTATTTCAACTAAGACAGTGGGAAGCAGTGGAATGGGTCACCTGGGGGGTAGTCATGAAAGAAGCCAGGACACTGAGTGAGCAGAAAACTGACATCCGAAAATGCTGACTATCAGAACCCCACAACCCATGTATCAGCATATTAACCCTGATCACCATGAAACAGTGAAAGGTTTGCATGGAGGGAAAGTGGCCCAAGCCACATACTTTGCATCAGAATGTGTAACCCCCACAATGCTGGATGTGTGACTCTTTTTTTTTCACTTTTATCCATAAACTAATAAGCAGCAGCACATTTCAGATGCACATCTGAACTTAGCTTCTCTAACTGCAACATTTGCTCTGTCTTTTGATCACCTGTTCTACTCCCTTTTGTGGTTTTGAAGGGCTCCACCTGCTAAAGGCACGCAGAACTTTGTTGAATGAATTGATCACTCTGGCTTGTCTTTGCTGCAGACACCATGAGGACGGCATTGGGTGTGTCCCTTGTCTTCCAGCTGTTGGCAGGTATGGAAGTGTCTCTGAGAAATGTTTGGACTCCAGGATGGTAGAGCTTTACTTTAGCCTCTGAGATGAGAAGCGGACCGTGGGAAAGAGGGGTTAGCTGCGGATGATGGAAGCCTCACAGACAAAGGCTCCAGCAGCAAACTGACAAAAATGTGTGAAGGGGCAAAGAGAGGAAAGTTTTGCTCGACGAGTGGAGGAAAAAGGGAGGGACAGAGGGGAGCTGCTTCCAGAAGGCAGAAAGTGCACAGGAGTCGGCACAGGTATCAGCAGAGGTAAGGCTGTGTGGGAAGACATAGCCATTGACAGAAGGGAGGAGGGAGAGTCAGTGAGGTGATCTGACCAGTCTGTAGACAGGTTTCAAATCAAGGAAGGAGTGTTTGGAATTTGATCCTGTAGGGCAATGTACACAGGCCAGGTGAGTTGTGTTCCATCCTCCATGGCTCTCACTCCCTCTCTCACCTTCACTCTCCTTTGTAGGTCTTTGCAGTGCGGTGACGGTGACACAGAAGGAGAAGTTTATGACCATCCAGGATGGGAGCAAAGCAACAATCCCATGTGAACATGATGATAATTCTCTCTTTAGAATGCTGTGGTATCAGCAGCACAAGGGTGCAGGGGGGCAGCTGAAGTTAGTCGCATATTCTGCAGATGTGAACTCAACAGAAGAGGAAAAAGAGTTTAAACCCAGATACAAAATGTCACGTCCCACAAGACTGACCAGCTCCCTGACCATCGACCCGGGGAAGGCTGAAGACTCGGCTGTGTATTTCTGTGCAGCCAGCAAAGCACAGTGAGAACTTTGTGTCTCACAGCTGTGCAATAACCCACCAGCACTGCTCACCCCATGTCCTTTGCCACACACATATAGAAATAGTGTAAGAGGAGAAATGAGGTCACTTAGCAGCTCACAGTGGTGAAGGGTCCCTGATTCCTGCCGTGTCAGCCAGGCCCTTTTCTTAGCCTGAGGCAGAGGTAGAGCAGTGGCAGTCCCTTTCCCCATGAACATACCTCCCTATGGACGTGCTGCTCAGGCACTGCCCACAGGGTACCACAGCTACAAGGGAGTGTATCATTTGCCAGGGTCTCAGTGTAGCCCAATGGACTACCTGATCTTTGTGCCCAAATGTATCATTGACTGGCCTTATGAGGTTGGGCAAGTCACTAAGCCTCCTGTGCCTCAGATGGCCCTTGTAAAACAGAAGGAATAATGTTCACTTACTTTTGGAAAGTGCTTGGAGATGAAATCTGATGTTCATGAACAGTGACAGGAGGAGTACATTCAGTCTCTGGGACATTCCGTCTTGGCCAGCTGGGGAAGGGGGCTCTGCTGCATTGCATTGCTTCAGACAGTCTGACAGAGCATAACGGTTGGTGACAGCTGATAAATATGCAGCTGGAAATTAGTGGGGTAGAGGTTCTGTAAAACATTCCCAGCTTCTGTACCTGCAAGGACCTTTGCAAACCCGACCCTTTGATCTGCATGGTGCTTCAGCCACGTTCCAGCCCCAATGGACTGGATTCTAAATCCACATAGCCAATACACCATGGCATATTTGGACGATATAGCGATCTACAGCCGTGATTGGCAGACACACCTATGACATGTGGCTGCCATATTTCAGTCCCTCCAGGAAGCAGGCCTGAAGCGGACCCGGCAAAATGCCGCCTCAGAAGGGATGAGACCACCTACCTAGGTTACACCTTGGGGAAGAGCATGGTACGCCCCCTAGTGGGGAAGGTTCAAGCTCTCCAGTGACACGCCCCTGCATCCTCAGAAGGACAGGTACAGCAGTTCCTGGAGTTAGCAGGGTACTAGCGCTGCTTCATCCTGGGCTTCTCCTCCATCGTTGCCCCTCTTACCCACCTGCTCAAGAAAGAGAGTCCAAACTGCATGCAGTGGACTCTGGCTTGTGAGAACGCTTTCCAAGCCCTAAAGCCCAGCTCTGCTGAGAACCAGTCCCATGCAGCCCTGACTTCTCAAAGGAGTTCTTGTTACAGACAGAAGCCTCAGATTTCGGAGTGGGAGCGGTGCTATCCCAAGTTGTAGGAGGTGATGAACACATAATTCTTTACATCAGTAGGAAGCTCCTCCCAAGGGAGAAGGCCTACTTGGTAATAGAGAAGGAGACAGTAGCAGTAAAATGGGCTGTGGACTCAGTCTGATATTACCTCCTGGGCAGACACTTCACTCTCATCACTGACCACATCCCTCTGCACTGGCTACAGGTGATGAAAGGGAAAAACCCCAGAATCATGAGGTAGTAACTCTCCTTCCAGCCCGTCTCCTTCCAGATCCAGCATTGTGTGGGGAAGCATCATGTGAATGCAGGACCTTTTCTCCAGGGGAGAACAAACACACTTGGGGGAGGGGCAGACCTATGGGGGTAATGAGGAGGGGATGTGTAAGGGTGTGAGAGGAAGGCCAGGCAGAGCAGAGGTTAAACAGAGCTTGTTGGCCCAATCAGCCCACCCCGGTTCACCTGCAGCCAGTGTCAGGCCTGGAAGAGCATAAAAGGAGAGAAGACAGCCTAGTTCAGGGCTGACCAGCCAAGAGGCAGGAGCTGGCTCTGAAGCAAGCAGGGCCTGAGCCAGAGCTGCCACTGGGTTGGCCACCAGAGGACAGAGCTTCAGAACTCTCTCCCAGACACAGCAGGGGAGCCCCCTCCCCAGGGACCCTCTCTCCTGCCAGAGGGGAAACTAGATTCTTAGGGCCATGTCCCAAACTTATCCTTCAGCCTCTAGCGTGGGGGCTGAAGACCCACACCCCAGGCCTCTAGGCCCCGGCAAGGGGAGCCTAGCCACTAGGCCACCCTGCCATCAGTGGGAACCACTCACAGTGCCCAATGAATCTGCTTCGGGGTGTGTTGGTATGTTTATAGACCTCACAGGAGTCCATATAAGCTTGTACTTCTACCTGTGTGTAGGCTCATGGAAAAAAATGTGACAAAGAAGGAAGTTTTGCCTTGGGAAGGCAGGAATTCTTTCAAGGTGAAACAGAGGAGGGACAGAAGGCTTGAGGAGGTTGGAAAACTCAGAAGCTGGTTCTTTCACTTCCTCAGTAGCATACCCTCCTCTGAGAGGGAGGGAGGGGATCTTTTGTAACCACAAATACTCAAGAGATCAGCATTACTTCTCATCTAGAAGAGCTTTATACATTATTCATTATATAGGTTTCAACACTCCCCGAGTTTTCCTAGGGAAGCCAGAGGTGGGGGAAGAGCTCAGGTCACCTTACAATTTTCTGTCACCCTCATAAAAAACAAGAGGTTAAAAAAGGGGAGAATAAAATTGACTGACAAAAATGTAGCATTTCCTGCTGCTTCTAATACTTGGTAAGGACCCAGGAATTCTACACTGTAGCTACGTACACACGGGGATGCTACATCGAAATCGCTTATTTCGATGTAGCGAAATCGAAATAAGCTATTTCGATGAATAGCATCTACATGTCCTCCAGGGCTGGTGCCGTCGACGTTCAATGTCAACGTCGGGCAGCACTACATCGAAGTAGGTGCTGCAGGGGGGTGTCTACACACCAAAGTGGCCCACATCGAAATAAGGGTGCCAGGAACAGCTGCAGACAGGGTCACAGGGCGGACTAGCACTTCCGGGGCAACAGCTAGCCGCTCCCTTAAAGGGCCCCTCCCAGACACACTCAGCCTGCACAGCACGCGGTCTGCAGGGCCACAGGCATGCACACCCCATCGAAGCAGTATGGACCCCCAGCAGCAGCAGCAGCAGCAGCAGCAGCCAGAGGTCCACACACCCGCCCCTGCAGGAGCAGTGCTTGCCCTGCTCAGTGCTATGCAGGAGGCAGCTGACCACCTTTTATTCATGGAAGAGGAGCTGCCCCCAGGGGATGAGGAAGCAGCCGCAGACCCTGCTGCCCTCTGACCCCGCCCCCCGCCACACACGCCGCCGGCTGTGGAGCTACCCCACGAGCACAGACTGGTGGGAGCGGTTGGTGCTCGGCGAGTGGGACAACGACCGCTGGCTCCAGAATTTCCTCATGAGCAGGCAGACATTCCTGGAGCTCTGCCAGTGGCTGACCCCTGCCTTATGGCACCTGGACACCTCCATGCGATGTGCCCTCACGGTCGAGAAACGGGTCGGCACCGCTGTCTGGAAGCTGGCCACTCCAGACAGCTACCGATCCGTAGGGCAGCAGTTTGGCGTGGACAAGGCCACCGTTGGGGCCGTCCTCATGGAGGTAAAAAGACCTGGGGGGGGAGCCCAGGGGGGCACAGGGGGAGCCCTGGGGGGGAGAACCCTGGGGGAGCCCTTAGGGGGGGAGCCCTGGGGTGGAGGGCCAGACACACCCTGCACACCCCTCACTGGTGATCTCTCATGTCCTTCCCCTGCAGGTTGTCCACGCAATCAATGCCCTGCTCCTCCACAGGCTCGTGCGGCTTGGGGACCTGGATGCGGCCATCGCGGGGTTTGCCAGCCTGGGCTTCCCAAATTGCTTTGGGGCTCTGGATGGGACCCATATCCCCATCCATGCCCCAGAGCACAGCGGAGGACGCTTCCTCAACAGGAAGGGCTACCATTCGGTGGTCCTCCAGGCCTTGGTGGGCAGCCGGGGCCGCTTCCTGGACATTTATGTTGGCTGGCCTGGCGGCACCCACGACACCCGGGTGTTCAGAAATTCGGGCCTGTGCCGCCAGCTGGAGGTGGGGACCTACATCCCCCAGCAGGAGATCCCTGTGGGGGACACCACCATGCCCCTCTGCATTGTCGCAGACACGACATACCCCCTCCGGCCCTGGCTCATGCACCCCTACACAGGCCATGTCACAGCCAGCCAGGAGCGGTTCAACACGCGGTTGAACCGTGCGCGCCAGGTGGTCGAGCGCACTTTTGGCCACCTCAAAGGGCGCTGGAGGTGTCTCCTCACCTGCCTTGATGCAGGCCCCACCAACATCCCCCAGGTTGTGGGCACGTGCAGCGCACTCCACAACCTGGTGGAGAGCAAGGGAGAGGCCTTCTTCCAGGGCTGGGCTGTGGAGGCCGGCAGGGCCGACATGCAGCCACCCACTGCCCTCAGTCGCCAGGTGGACCCTGAGGGGATCTGGGTCCGGGAGGCCCTGCGGGCCCATTTTGACCAGGCCGTGGGGTGAACGCTGGCAGGCCACCCACTGCACCCCACCATCCTCCACAACACTCCCTGCCCCCACACCTACACCACAGAGCACCCAAAAGCACCCCCCCACACTTTTCTTGCAAATAAATGGACCTGTTTTTTGAAACCAAACAGTGAAATGTGTTATTAATACAATATATATATATATAGAAAAAAAAGGGGGGGACTATTTACATGGGGGGGCAGGTACCATAACAGAACAGGGGTCCAACACAACCTATATACAAATAATGGGGGATATGTACAAAGGGGGGGCCACATCTTCGGCCCTGCACCCCTACTGTCCGGTGCCCGGGGTTGGAGGGCGCGACCCTCGCCTCGGCCGGAGCCCTGGCCAAGGCTGGGTGGGGGCCGGGCTAACCGGCAGATACAGCCGGCGGGTGTCTGCAGGCCCCAGGTCCCCCTCGGTGGCAGGCCCCAGGGTGGCGGACGGCGGTGGGACGGCGGTCGGAGTGGTGGTCAAAGCGGTGAATGGAGCAGCGGGCAGAGTGGTGGGCAGTGTGGCATGGGGGGCCAGTTGTTCCGCTATGTGCTCGAATGTGTGCATGAAGGCCCCCCATGCCTCCTGGCACCAGGCCAGCGCTTGCTCTTGGAGCTCCAGCTGCCGCTCCGACACCTCCAGCTGACGCCGGAGGGTCGCGAGCAGCTGGGGCTCCGTGGCCGTCCTCTGGTGGCTCTGCTGTCGGCGCCTTCCTGGGGCTGGTCGGTGCTCCGCTGAGGGGCTGGCCTGCTGGGATGGCCCCGGTGGGCTCTCCGGGACCACGGACACCTCGCCGGTGCTCTCCGGGCCCTGCGATGGTGCAGCTGCAGAACACACAGGGGAAGAAGAGTGGAGACAGCCATTAGTGTGGGCCCGGACCTGTGGCCCTTGTCTCCCCACCCCTCTGCTGCTGGTTCCCCATCCCTGTCCCCGGGAGATGCTGCTGCTGATGATGGGTGTCCCACCCGCCACCGGGGACCCTAGGTTCTGCTCCCCCCATCCCCAGGGATGGGGCATGGCGCTGTCCTGCTGGGGGGCAGGGGCTGATGCACTCTTCTGAGGGACATGCCACTGCTGTCCTTGGGGCCGTGGTCATCTGGGCATGTGGAGGGCCCTGGTCATGTCTGTTGTCCCTACCTCTTAACCCCGGGGGTGTGCACCGGGCGGGGGTACATACCTGACGGTCCGCTCCCACGGTCGGGGGACACTCTCTGGACAGACGCCCTGCTGGAGCTCCGGGACGGGATGGCAATCCGGAGCCCCCCCGTTGCTGGAGGAGTCCCCCTCCTCCTCCTCCGGCATCCCAGGGGTGGGCTCCTGGGGGGGCCCCTGGGGTGCAGGGCTTGCCTCCAGGGCGGACTCCGTCTCCGGGGCCTGCTGGGGCTCATCAGCCAAGGTGCCAAGAGTGGCCGGTGGGGAGGAGGTGTACCGGGGGCCCAGGATGGACCTGAGCTCCCTGTAAAAGGGGCAAGTGGCGGGGGCAGCCCCAGATCGTCTGGCATCCCGGGCCCAGGAGTAACCCTGCCGCAGCTCCTTAACCTTACTCCTGACATGGTCAGGAGTGCGGGCAGGGTGACCCCAGGCAGCCAGGCCCACGGCCAGCCGAGCAAACACATCCGCTTTCCGCCTCTTGTTTCCCATTACCTGGAGCACCTCCTCCACACCCCAGAGCCCCAGCAGGTCCCGGATCTCAGCCTCCGTCCAGGAGGGGCCCTGCTGCCTCTTCCCTGGCTGGCTGGCTGGCTGGGAGCCCTGGATCCCCTCAGGGGGTGCCCTGGGGGCGCTTGGGGGGCTGGCGAGCGGCCATCAGTGCAGGGTGGTGGATTGGGGCTGCTGCGGGCGTGCAGGCAGGCCGCGTGTCAGTGCTTCTGCCTGCATGCGCTCTCAGCTTCCTGCGCAGGAACGCAGGGGGCGGGGAGCTTTAAGGGGCTGCTGCACGCGGCGACCATAGAGCTCAGGGGCTGGAGAGAGCGTCTCTCAACCCTTCAGATGATGGCCACCATGGCAGACCCCGCTATTTCGATGTTGCGGAATGCGGATCGTCTACATGTGCCATACGTCGACATTCAACGTCGAAGTGGGGCGCTATTCCCATCTCCTGATGGGGACAGCGACTTCGACATCTCGCCACCTTACATCGATTTCAACTTCACAATAGCGCTCGCCACGTGTAGACGTGGCGGGTGCTATTTCGAAGTTGGTGCGGCTACTTCGAAGTAGCCGGCACGTGTAGACGCGGCTTGTCTGCTCCAAAAGAATGGAATCCATCTGGGTGCGCAAGAAAGGCACAGCTTCTCTACTAATATGCACAGGCCAGGAGATCAATGCAGATATTTCCAGAGTTCTGGGAATTGTATGCAGAACAGATGTCTACAAACTAGAGTGAATTCTGAGAATATCTGTTAAAGTGTTGGATGGCCCTTAGGGACTATATATTGAGGAAGGGGTAATGGAATTAAACATGTTCTATCAGCCAAACCACTGGTGAGAAGACAACTAGGTACTGTGACACAAATATTTGGAGTGTTATATCAAGAAGGAAGAATTTTTAGGTGGTACAAGATTATGTAAATAAGAGTAAATGGGTGAGATTGTATGAAAGAGGGAAATGTTAGAAACTAGGAAAACCTTCCTGACAATGAGGGATGGGCTAGTTTATTCAGTAGCCTCCTAAGGGAAGAGGTAGAAACACTACAGCTGTAGTGGGGGAAAGTCAATGGCAGCCTTGGATTCCTCTCCCAGGGATGTTTCTGAAAGCAGAAGGCTGCCATTCCCGCACCTGTGATAGTAAGATGACCTTGCTTTCCCACCCCTGAATCCTCTGCCATGAACTCCTTTAGTGTCCCCTGAATGAAAATGATTAAACTCACAAAATCAGAGTCGTCGTTGTTTGTGTTGTACAGGGGAGTGGGGTTTACAGGCATTATAGGCAAGCACACATCATTCAGGGTGCACCTCCTTAAGAGCAACAGGCATGTCACAGTCTGGTCATACATAAAGTTGTTTTTCAGAGCCTCTCTAATTAGCAATGTCCCTCGCTGTACTCTCCTTATTGACCTAGTGTCTGGCTGCTCATAATTACTGGCTAGGTGCTCTGCCTCAGCCCTCCAGCCTGGCAAGAAATTTTCACCCTTGCTGTCGCATACATTATGAAACACACAGCAGGCTGCCACCACAAGGGGAATGTTGTCTTTGCTGAGGTCTAACTGAATCAAGAGGCTCCTGCACCTGGATTTTAAATGGTCAAATGCACATTTTCTTACCATTCTGCACTTGCTCAGCCTGTAGTTGAATTGTTCCTTTCTGCAGTCCAGGCTGCTTCATATGAGCCTAAGGGACCAAGAGGTAAGCTGGAATACCCAGAATAACTATTGGCATCTCTACATTTCCAGTGGTGATTTTCTGGTCTGGTAAGCAAGTTCCATTCTGCAACTTTCTGAACAGATCAAAATTCCTAAAGATGTGCACATCCTCCTCCTTTCCTTGACTATCCCACACTGATGTTTATGCATTAACCCTTGTGATCTACCAATGCCTGCAACACCCTGGAGAAGTATCCCTTGCCGTTTCTGTTCTCTGTGGCAAGGTGGTCTGGTGCCAAGATAGGGATGTGTGTTCCATCAATCACTCCACCACAATTAGGGAACCAAGTTGTGGCAAAGCCATCCAATATGTCCTGCACAGCTGTCTTTTGTAGCAGAAGGATATCGATTGCCTTGACCTGTTGAGTCACAGCAGCTCACTGGCTGTTCCACAAAGCTATTGCCACACCTCTGAAATGTCAGAGCAGGTCTCATTTTGGTATTGCAGTGCTTCAGTGCAGGGCAAAGCACTTCACAAAGTTCTATGAAAGTGGCCTCACACATCCAGAAGTTTTGTAGCCACAGCTGATGATCCTGTATCTTTAGAACAATTTGGTCCCACCAATCTGGTCTTGCTTTATAGCACAAGAACTAGCACTCCACTGTGTACAAAGCATCAAATTCAGCCAACATCTCCCTGTTCTTCCTCTCCAATGTCTCACATTGATATATGTCCATGTCCTCCTGGGAGTCTTCATCACTCTGAAGGCTGCTTAGGGTCTGCACATAACACAGCACAATGCATGAGGTGCTCATAATACTTGACACAACAGTGTGAAGCTGGATGGATCCGTGATAGTCTTGCAATAGCACCTACACAGGTAAGAACAATTTTACTAATAGTAAGGTCATTGAAAGGTGGAATTTTCTATTTGGAATATCCTGTTTAATAACTGTCCCATTTGCCCACAAAATTTACTTAATTTGGAAACTGACGAAGCATATAAACTTGGTCCATAAGAGTAAGGTTATATGGGCAATTTGTAAAAAGTGTGGTAAATTCTCTCCATTCCATAATATAGCTTGCCACTACCCCAAATGTGTCACTCCTGAAATGGGCCATGCTTGTTTGATATGTGGGCTAATTTTCCACACAAAATCAGGATTGAGTCAGCATGCTTGACAAAGACACCCTGCAGTGAGAAGGGAAAGTCAGAGGTTTGGAATAGGGAATAAAGAGTCTAATGGGACCTGTATTGGGACAAAACAGGAAGTTGACTTGCTTATAAAGTTAGAAGATAAATATGTAGGCAAAAGGAAGATAAATAAGTGTAATGAAAGCAAATTAAGCAGGAAGACCAGCAAACAGATTTCAGAGTGACAGTGTAGATGGGGGCAGCTTCGAAATAAGCACCCTACTTCAACATTCCCTTACTCCTGCAAAACTAGATGGGAGTAAGGGAATGTGGAAGCGGGGTGCTTATTTCGAAGCTGCCCCCATTTGCACTGTCAAACTGCAATTCAAAGTCTGCACTTTGAAATTCATGGGGTGGCCATTATGCTAATGAGGTATTGAATATGCATGCTAGTGCCTCATTAGCCTGCTTTGAATTGCCTCATTACCATGGCACCTCCAACAGGAGGGGACAAGTGTAAAAGCTGCCTAAGAGATACAAATTGGCTAGGAAGAGGATGAGGAAAGGGAATATTGCTGATGGTGAGACGACAGGTGGGGGAGGGGTGAGACTATAGGTGCGAAGCACATTTCAGAGATTCCCCTTCCTTGTGAGCATATTAAACCCTAAAAAGGCATCCATTTGTTGATGAGGTTGAAGTAGTTTTTGGAGGAGGAGGTAAGCGGAGTAAAAGAGCTGGGCAAATTTTAAATGGTCTGGATGAGATGGCTCTCAATCACCTTGCCCCCTTCATCCTCCTTTGTAGGTCATTGCAGTGAAGGTGATGTAGAAGGAGAAATTTATAGCTACCCAGATTGGGAGCCAGGGAAGTATCACATGTAAAAACATGATCCCAAATCCTACAGTGCTGTCCTGTGGTATTAGCAGAAAGGTGAAGAAAGGCAGCTGCAGTTAGTCACCATCTCTGTAGACGAGTGCCCAGCAGTAATGGAAGAACAGTTTAAAACAGATATGATACGATGCAGCCAACAATACTAACCACCTCCCTGACCATCAGCCTGGGAATGGCTGAAGACACCACTATATATTCCCATGCAGCTGGTAAAGCCTGGTGAAAGCTTCATGGCTCACAGCTGTGCAATGACCCACCTGTACTGCTCACCCCATGTCCCTTCCGACACACATACAGAAATAGTTTGATGGGGGCAGAGGTGTCACTTAGGGTATGTCACCAGAGCAAAAAATCATCCTGGGAGCTAACAGTTTAGTCATTAGGGTCTGAATCTCCACAAAGCAGTAGCTTCCCAAAGCCCAGTCTCCATTCCGACACCCAGCATCACCAGGCTACTTTTAGTCACGCAGCATGACGATAGGAAGCCACCCGAGGTGTAAGGGCATACAGAGAGTCTAGGGAGAGTGACTTGGCTGCAATGGCAGGTCCCTGGGAGGCAAGTGCGATGTGCCCAGGCTGCTGACAGGAAGGTGCCCAAACAAGATGAGTAATGCAGGAGAACCTCGTGGCACATCTCAAGGCAGCCAGGCTCATTGGGGAGGAGCTGGTTCTAGCTATATGCAGAAGTGTCCCCGACCTAAAGCAGAGCTCTGTGTAGCTTGGAAGCTTGTTTCTCTCACTAACCAAAGTTGGTCCAGGAGATTTCCCCACATGGCTTCTCTCTCTAACACCCTGGGGCAGACACAACTACAGCAACACTGCAAAAGAGAGCATCATTTGCTGTGAAGTCTGTGAAGTCCAATGGAAAGGGCACTAGGCTGGGAGACCAGAAACCTGGAACCTGTTTCCAGCTCTATCACTGACTTCCTCTATGACCTCTGGCAGATCACGTAGCCTCCCTTTGTCTCAGACGCCCCGCGTAAAACAAAATGAATGATGCTCACCTACCATTGGAAAGAGCTTGGAGATGAAATCTGGTAAGTTCATGAGCAGTGACAGTACGAGTCCATTCAGTCTATGGGACATTCAGTCTTGGCCAACTACTGACGGAGGTTTTATTTCATAGACACCTGTTCTTCTAGGAACTGCACTGAGAGACTTAACTTATTTTAAACTATGCTGAGAAAATTCAGTGACTTAAATCACTCCTGACCTGGCTGCAGGCTATTCACTGTAATTCTCAACCTCTCTGCCCACAAGAATCTTTGCACCTTGACAGGCCTGCCTTGTGTAGTGGCCATTGGCAGCTGGGTCAAAGCTACCACAGGGACACAGCAATGGAATGAGTTTGATAGATGTCAGGTAATAAATAACAACAAGAACAACAACAGGCACGTAACAAACTAATAGCAAATAAACTGTGAAGAGTTTGGTTTGGAGACAGACCCAGTGCTTGCACAAAGCAGGTATAACTGGAAATTCACACTCGCTGAAACACACACACATGCTATGGCACATAAGCACCCTGGAATGGGTTAATCTTTGAATGTCACAGCAGAGACCTACGGCAGCTGGGCTCCATTTGCAAGGGTAAGAACATAGCTACGGCAGAGGGCATGGTTATTTGACCACTACAGCTATTCCTCTGTATTATTTTCAGTTCCTGTGCAGAATGTAAGATGACTACAGAATACAGGCCAGGAACAGGAATGTGGAAGAGACCAATAGTATAAAATTCCACTCTGCACGACACATCCACCCATCACCTCCTTATTAATGTATCTCACCTGACAGGGTAGAGTCAGGGCTCATTCTTAAAACCCCTTTCAGTGCTAAGTCTCCTGCTGAGATAATCATTTAGGGATGCTGTTGTGAGTCACCACTGTATTTAGGCCACACAAGCTCATCATCTCACAGATCTGTCTTTGGGCTGGAAAGACAGATCCTCAGTCCCAAAAGCATGAAGGACTGTGAGCAAGTCCTTCTCGCACAACTGTGCAACCTGTGGGCATCAGATCTTATAGCCAAGCCACAAGCACATCCCCTCTGTTCCTCGGGGGGGAACCAGATCTACATAGCAGAGCTGGGGGAACATCCCTGTCCCTATGTTTGCAGGGCACAGTCCTGAACATTTTCATCTGTGACACTTCTTTTGTTGTCATCTCATCTGTCTTGTCTCTTTCCCCCACAGAATGCTCAGCTGCTGAGCTCACCCAAACCCAGAGCCTGGGCCTGGAGACGGGACACTGAGCCAAGCCCACATGTGAACAAACCTCTGGGCACAACAGCATGTTCTGCGGCCAGCATGACCTAGTACTGGGCCTGCAGCTGCTTTCCATCTTTGTTAATGAGGCACTAACAGGCTACGTCTACACATGAAGCCTACATCGAAGTAGCTTATTTTGATGTAGCAACATCGAAATAGGCTATTTCGATGACTAACGTCTACACGTCCTCCAGGGCTGGCAAAGTCGATGTTCAACTTCGACGTTGCGCAGCACCACATCGAAATAAGCGCTGCGAGGGAACGTCTACATGCCAAAGTAGCACACATCAAAACAAGGGTGCCAGGCACAGCTGCAGACAGGGTCACAGGGCGGACTCAACAGCAAGCCGCTCCCTTAAAGGGCCCCTCCCAGACACAGTTGCACTAAACAACACAAGATACACAGAGCCAACAACTGGTTGCAGACCCTGTGCCTGCAGCATGGATCCCATGGAGAGAGAGCGTCTCTCAACCCCTCAGCTGATGGCCGCCAGGCGGACCCTGCTATTTTGAAGTTGCGGGACGCGCAATGACTACACGGTCCCTACTTCAACGTTGAACGTCGAAGTAGGGCGCTATCCCTATCTCCTGAGCCGTGCCTACACGTGCACGCTACTTCGAAGTAGCGGCACTAACTTCGAAATAGCGCCCGTCACGGCTACACGCGTCGGGCGCTATTTCGAAGTTAACTTCGACGTTAGGCGGTGAGACGTCGAAGTCGCTAACCCCATGAAGGGATAGGAATAGCGCCCTACTTCGACGTTCAACGTCGAAGTAGGGACCGTGTAGTCGTTGCGCATCCCGCAACTTCGAAATAGCAGGGTCCGCCATGGCGGCCATCAGCTGAGGGGTTGAGAGACGCTCTCTCTCCAGCCCCTGCGGGGCTCTATGGTCACCGTGGGCAGCAGCCCTTAGCCCAGGGCTTCTGGCTGCTGCTGCTGCAGCTGGGGATCCATGCTGCAGGCACAGGGTCTGCAACCAGTTGTAGGCTCTGTGTATCTTGTGTTGTTTAGTGCAACTGTGTCTGGGAGGGGCCCTTTAAGGGAGCGGCTTGCTGTTGAGTCCGCCCTGTGACCCTGTCTGCAGCTGTGCCTGGCACCCTTATTTCGATGTGTGCTACTTTGGTGTGTAGACGCTCCCTCGCAGCGCCTATTTCGATGTGTTGCTGCGCAACGTCTAAGTTGAACATCGACGTTGCCAGCCCTGGAGGACGTGTAGACGTTATTCATCGAAATAGCCTATTTCGATGTTGCTACATCGAAATAAGCTACTTCGATGTAGGCTTCACGTGTAGACGTAGCCCTGATGAGGATAGCGACTTCGACGTCTCGCCGCCTAACGTCGAAGTTAACTTCGAAATAGCGCCTGACGCGTGTAGCCGTGACGGGCGCTATTTCGAAGTCAGTGCCGCTACTTCGAAGTAGCGTGCACGTGTAGACACGGCTCCAGACAGTAGCAACTCTACTGATCAGTTCCAAGCTGAAAAGGAACAGACTGAGCTCCTTTGCTTGGACACCTCACCTGTGGAGCCAAAGTGCTTCTGTGCCAATAGCTTAGACACAGAGCTTCCCAGTCACTTCCCCCCTCCGCATAAACCTCCTCCCTCTGCCACTGCAGCTCCCTTCCCAGACGGGAGCTCCTTCCCTTATCGTCACCATGAGCAGCCCAGGAAGTGGGAAGAGAACAGGAAGTCACCACAATGGGGTGCTTACAGATATGGGGTGGATTATGGTGGGTAAGAGAATATGGCAGAGGCCACTTGGGAAGGACCTAGAGACCCAGCACCAGGACCACCACAAGGCATGGCAGGCAGGGGGTGGGGGGAGGGACAAAGGGGGCAGTTGTGACAGCAGCTGAAGTGCTGGACCCGTTTGGATTCCCACGTCTGTCAGAGAAGGGGCAGCAGGTCTGCAGTTAAGGCAGTGCTGAGGGCTGAATGCCCTAGCCCCCATCCCTTCCCCCTTGGTCCCTTCCCTTCCAGGCCACGGAGCTGGGCCCCCCTCCCACCTTACCCCAGCAGCTTGCAGTGCTGCTGATCACCACTAACATAATCTGCTGCTGTGTCATGGCCCTAAGTCCACAGATACCTCTGTCCCCACATCCTTAACTGACCAACAGAATGCAGTACCTGGGCCCAGAACCCACACTCTTCCCCTCCACAAGAACAGGCACCAGTCTGCTGAGCGAGCAGAGTAGAACCTCTTGCTCAGCCCTGAGTGGGAGCTGATACAGCAGAAGGTTTGGCATGGTCCATACAGGAGGGAGCATGCAGATAAAAAACGCCCCCTGGGGCATGCAGTCCTCTGCGTAGTCCTTAGTGTCCTAAAAGACAGACTCATGGCAGAGCAGCAATGGGAATAGACAAGCTGCGGCATGGTTTTGCTAGGGAGCCTTCTGCACTGGCCTTTCTATCAGTGCTGCATGCACAATATCATGGGTCTCTGGAGGGAGTAACATGTTTCCATCCCCTGTCTTTACTCCATGTCTGTCAGCACCTTTTCATCCTCGTCTGTTCTCACGCTGCCCCCCACCACCTTGAGAGCTGTCATCTACTTTCCTTGCCACCCCTTACAAATGAAAAGCTACAAATGTATCTTAGTTTGTGAGTTGCAAGTAACAGTTTAATTATCAAACATTTCAGTTGAAAGCTCCTTGGGACAGCCTGTAAAGCACCTCACATATTTTTCGACCCAATGGCTAAGGAGAGCTCTGCATTGTATTTTCACCACCAAAGCTTTTGTTGCTCAGGAGTTCACAGCGCTTTCTTGCCAACACAGTTGTGCCATGCAGCCTTAGCTTGTGCGTTTGTGTGCCTCCATTTCTCTGTATCCACCAAAGAGGAAAGGACTGATTTTCAAAGGGAAGGTACTTAAGGCTTTGTGAAAATCAAATCAATTTACAAACCTTGAGGTAGCCAACATCACTGGATGTTTTGGAAAAACAATTTTATTGTAATAATTATATTAATAATGCACTCTATCCAGCAAATAGATGATTAGCTGCATTTAAGTATCAGAGGTAGCCATGTTAGTCTGTATCTTGGACAACAACAAGAAGTCCTGTGGTACCTTATAAACTAACAGATATTTTGTAGCATAAGCTTTCATGGGCAAAGACCGGCTTCATCAGATGCATGAGTCAAAAGCTCATGCTCCAAAATATCTGTTCGTCTATAAGGTGCCACAGGACTTCTTGTTGTTCTAGCTGCATTAAGTTACTGGGGTGCTTGAGGAAAAGGAAAGATGCATTGTTAAAAATCTTGTCTGGTCAGCAGGCACATTAACCTAAGCTCCCTTTCTGTATCTCTGATGGATTGTTAGGACAGATGTTAAAATTCCACAGATCTTTTCTTAAGGAGCTGGAAGATAACCCCATTCCTTCAGGCTTTGTCTATATTTCAGAGCCCATGCTGACCGAGCCATATCAGTCTAGCAGGACTGACAGAGCCCCCTAGTGTAGACACAGCAAACTGACAATAGGAGCTTCCCTGCCAGTCTAGAAACACCCTGTCCCTGAATGACATTATCCATGCTAATGAAAGCAACTCATTAGCCTTGTCTACACGTGCATGCTACTTCGAAGTAGCGGCACTAACTTCGAAATGGCGCCCGTCACGGCTACACGCGCCGGGCGCTATTTCGAAGTTAACTTCGACGTTAGGCGGCGAGACATCTAAGTCGCTAACCTCATGAGGGGATAGGAATAGCGCCCTATTTCGACGTTGAACGTCGAAGTAGGGACCGTGTAGTCGTTGCGTGTCCCGCAACTTCGAAATAGCGGGGTCCACCATGGCGACCATCAGCTGAGGGGTTGAGAGACGCTCTCTCTCCAGCCCCTGCGGGGCTCTATGGTCACCGTGGGCAGCAGCCCTTAGCCCAGGGCTTCTGGCTGCTGCTGCGGCAGCTGGTGATCCATGCTGCAGGCACAGGGTCTGCAACCAGTTGTTGGCTCTGTGTATCTTGTGTTGTTTAGTGCAACTGTGTCTGGGAGGGGCCCTTTAAGGGAGCGGCTTGCTGTTGAGTCCGCCCTGTGACCCTGTCTACAGCTGTGCCTGGCACCCTTATTTCGATGTGTGCTACTTTGGCATGTAGACTTTCCCTCACAGCGCCTATTTCGATGTGGTGCCGCGCAACGTCGAAGTTGAACATCGACGTTGCCAGCCCTGAAGGACATGTAGACGTTACTCATCAAAATAGCGTTGCTACATTGAAATAAGCTATTTCGATGTTGGCTTCAAGTGTAGATGTAGCCATTGTCTGCCGAGATGCATCTCCCTAGGGTTTTGTCAGCATAGCTTTGCCACCACGGTCTGGTTTTCTCTCACTCCTGACTGACATAGCTACGCCAGAATAAAATATTAGATGTAGACCAACCCTCCTTAAAATAGGTTATAAGACTGATGTTGTGAGCTGATGCTCAGATGAATGGCCTGCGCAACTCCTACGCAGTGTCTGTACTAGAATGTGCATTGAGCTGATCAGCTCGTCTGAACAGTAGTTTCCAACTCACAGCTGGAAGTCAAGATCACCTCTCAAGAGGGCCAGCAGAATGAGCCCAAACCACCTCAGATGTCTCCCTTGCAGCACAGAAGCCAATGATGGTGACACTGACAACAGGTCCCGCCTATTGGTGATGATAGCAGAGCCATATAAAAGTCAGTGCCTCCAAAGCTGGAATGCCTCCAAAGATGGAAATGCAGATGGTTTGGTGCATGGCCATTTGTTTCTTAGGAGCCAGTAAGTTTTTGGCAAAGTCCTTGTTCTGGAGCTAGTAGGGTGCAGCTCTGGAGGTTTCTGCATGAGACATTGCTTTCACTGCGATTTTTTTTCCTCTTCTCATAGGAAGCAGAGTTGTCTACCTCAATCAGTCCCTGAGTGTGGTAGAGGAGAAAGGAAAAACAGCACAGCTACAATGTGAACAAAATGCTGGTCATGACTACATGTACTGGTATCAGCAGCATCAGGGCAAAGGACTGCGTCTGATATTTTACTCCTACGATGCACAGCAAGCAGAGAAAGAAAATATTTCTGAGAGATTCACAGCAAGCCGGCCGCAAACTCATCTCTTTCACTTAAAAATCTCAGCTCTGGAATCTAAGGACTCGGCTGTGTATTTCTGCGCCAGCAGCTTCGACACAGTGCTTCAGAGTCACCACCTCCCTCTACAAAAAAGCACCTCCGCTTCCTAAACACCACTTCAGAGAGAGGAATGCCATCCCCGCAACCCCGGAGGGGGGAGGTATGGTGCTGCACAGAGGAAAACAGCTCATGGTCTATATTAGAGCTCCAGAGAGGAGTAAACTTCTGAGTATTGCATAAAAGGGCACATTTGCCAGAGATCTTCAGCTGCCATTCTGATACCCCTCTACTTTCCCAAGCACCACAAACTCCTCTGCAAACTGCCAAACCCTGTGAAGAGCCCCTGGTCCCACTGTGAGCCTGATCCCCTCTGCTCATTCCTAGTTAAAATCTCTCACTATTTCCCCTCACAACAGCCAGTCAGGGCATGTCACAACTGAAATCACAGGGTGTAATAGCAGCGCAAGCCAACACAGGCGAGCGAGCATTAACCCAGCTCAGTTAGGTCCTGTGGCAGTGAAGCTTTAGTGTGGGCTACCTGTATCAGTGGTTGCCCAGGATACCTGGTGCGTTTGTACTGAAACTTCATTAACCAAATGACAGAGAGATAGCCGTGTTAGTCTGTATTCTATCAAGACAAAAAAGCAGTCAAGTAGCACTTTGAAGACTAACAAAATAATTTATTAGGTGATGAGCTTTCGTGGGACAGACCCACTCCTTCAGAACATTAACCTAGTAGTAGTAGTAGTAGGCATCCTTCAGTCTGCATAGACCATGAATCGCGCCCTTTATAGTTTCAATTGAGGACTTCATTTACAGCGTCTGGTTGTGACTATGAAGACCCACACGAGAGTGACAGTCCTTGCTGCATCTCTTGCAGATGTGGTGGGTGTCTGGCAAGTCCTTAGTGTGCTTTCTGTGCGCTCGCTTCTCCTCTGCTAGCTGTCTGATCCTTATCTCGCCCTTCTGAAGGCCCTTGTGTAACTCCTGCCTGCATCTGCTGCGGTCATCTGCCAGCTCCTCCCAGTTGTCCAGCTCGATGTCTACCTCTCTGAGGTCTCTCTTGCAGACATCTTTGTAGTGCAACTGGGGGCGTTCGGGAGGTCTTTTGCCAGAGGCTAGCTCACTATACAGGATGTCTTTTGGAATCCTTCCATCATTCATTCTGTGGACGTGGCCAAGCCAGCGGAGCCGATGCTGCCTGAGGAGGGTGTGCATGGTTGGGATTCCAGCTTGCTCGAGGACGGCGGTGTTGGTCACTCTGTCCTTCCATGGTATTCCAAGGATGCGCCTGAGGCAGCGCAAGTGGAAGACGTTCAGCCTCTTTTCCTGACGGGCATACAGGGTCCAAGTCTCGCTGCCATAAAGGAGGGTGCTGAGGATGCAGGCTCTGTAGACTTGCATTTTGGTGTGTACAGCTCGTTGTTATTTCACACGCAGCCCTCGATGCCATTGAGCTCCTACCAGTAATGGACGAACTGGATCAAGAACCGACTGTGGATGAACTGAAGAGAGCCATCGACAGCATTGAAGCAGGAAAGACCCCTGGCCAGGATGGTATACCACCAGGGGTAATCAAGTGTGCCGCAGACACACTCCTGGAACCCCTACATGAGCTACTGTGCCTGTGCTGGAAAGAGGGTGAGGTTCCACAGGACACGCGCGATGCTAACATTGTAACGTTGTGTAAGAACAAAGGAGACAGAAGCGACTGCAACAACTACCGTGGAAACTCCCTCCTAAGCGTCACTGGTAAACTGTTTGCTCACATCGTCCTTGGCAGAACATCCAGAACATTAACCAAGCTAGTGAAATTAAAGCCTGGCCATTTGTCCCATCAGCTGATATATCAAATCTTATCCTCCTTGCAACTCTGTGGTCCTGAGTCAATTGCTTGACTGGGTCCATCTTTTGTACTTTGTCTCTTTCGCTCCTCAGGACACATGTAAGGAGTCTGACGATGGAAAGAGAGCAGTAAGGCCAGCTCTCTTGGAAACCGAAGGATAGGGGCTCTGGCAGTCTCTCTGAAAACTCCTGCAACTGATCTTCTGCTCTGGTACCACAGAATATGTAGAGAAATGTGGTCTTCCAGAGGGATTTGCCACTGGTTATGGGGCTACCCTGTTCTTTCTGTTAAATCCCTCTCTGAGAAAGTGAATGACTCAGCTGTGTAGTAACATTTCTAAAGCGGCTCTACGTTGCCAATCACATCGGCCAGGCAGATGACTCTGCCTAGCAGGATGCTGTTGAAGTCCCTGACCACCGTTGGAGTGGGACTCATGGGGGTGCCTGCACTCATGTTCATCCCTGGTCAGGCTTCGCAGTGAAGGGGGGTGGAATG
Organism: Carettochelys insculpta; assembly: GCF_033958435.1. Lineage (NCBI taxonomy): Eukaryota > Metazoa > Chordata > Testudines > Carettochelyidae > Carettochelys > Carettochelys insculpta. The sequence continues at coordinate 233,549,890 of NC_134137.1, read as the reverse complement.
GAGAGAATCCTGCCAGGGGTGCTCACCCCACCCCTTCATTCACCAGGGATATCCGCCCCTTCCTTCCCCCATGTTGAGGACCATGGGCCAACGAGCATCCTACCTGCATGAGCAGAACCCAACAATCAGCGTCTCTATGCTGAACTGTTTCCCCATGGCTCAGTAGCTGTTCAGTGTGGCAACTTTCCAGAGGGCAATGACATGGCAGTCGGCCTGGAGGAAGTGCTCTATGGCCAGACACAGGAGCAGCAGGAGGTGGAGACCAGCAGGGGTCAGCTCTGGCTCCATGACAGGAAGTGCTGTGGTGGCCGGCGGCAGGGCAACCAGAGAGCACCGTGACACTGCTTTGTCGTCTCTCGAAGGGCTAGCAAGCAAGCAGGAAACCTGGGAAATGGCTGTCCGGGGTAGATCTTTTAAGCACAAGCCTCAGAAAGCCCAAGCAGCAGTCACAGAAAGAAACTGCTGACCTGGTGCTCTGCCTGAACAGCTTCCAGATAGAGCTGAATGCAAATTAGTGTCCAACAGGTGCGGATGCTCCAGTTCGAAACAGCAAAACGCAATTTCAAAATAGTTCTTAGGGGCAGGTGTATTATTTAGAAATAAGATATTTCAATATAGCAATTTTGAACAGTTTTGTTTTTATCTTGTCGACTTTCAGTATAGAAATATCCCCCTTAGATATGGATGTTATAGTGGCTGTTCCATGTATGTACAAAATTGCCCAGTATTAACACCCAGTCAAAACCCACGTCACCTTCTGCCCCCAACCTTACCCATCCCTAACCCTTATTTCCTCCTGTTTTCGCCCAGCCCTCCGAAATGTGGGGCTAAATGCTCACTATCTTCAGGATTCTGAGGTTTCTCACAGGCTTACGACAGCGAGTGCATTGGAAACAGAAATCTTCCCTGAATTGGACAGAGTGGGATGCAGGCATGACTAAAGGTTGCAATCTCTCAAGGTCTCCCATAACAGACAGGCATTGTTATGAGATACGGCATGTTAATTTTTTTTCCCCTCTGCTTCTAACATCTGTCTCTGTGGTCAACCCAGCTAGCTGCCTCAGTAACCTGAGGCGACATCTGAAGAGGTCCAGAGATGAGGTATTCAAGGAAATTATGAAAACCTGTGACCCGGAAATGGCAGTGCTATGGAAGAACACGATCAAAGAGTTTTCTTTACGCATGTTGGGCTCTGTTTCGTTACCTGGCGATGGTGCATACTATTAGGCCAGGAGAACCTTCCTAACACCCTGATATTGCAGCATTTTGATTAAATTTAAATTGAACATGAGCATGTGTCTGTCTGTGACTTATCTCATGGGGGTTGTTTTTATTTTGGCTGCCGCTTTTATTTCAGAAAAGGGCCTCAAACCTTTCAAGGCAAGTCCTCTATGTTAGCTGGGGCTGCTTAGCAGAAAGAGACATAGCTGAGGGAGTGCAGTCACCCAAGCAGTCAGAGCAAAAGCCCAAAGATAGGAGCTAGAGAAGAAGACACTGGCTGTGCCGCTGAGGAGACAGGAGAGACCTAAAGGGGACACTGCAGGACTAGAACCCCCCACAGTGGAAAGGCTTCTATATCACAAATAAATGGAGAGTGAGTGAAGTAGATGCCTAGGCAGAGATGGAGTGAAGACAGTTTGGATCACAGAGATCCCCTTGATACTGTCGCCCAATGGGCTAATCATATCATTGAACCCACCAACTTGCCCTCTATGACACCCCACCACCCAGTCAGGCAAGAAGCTCTGATCTCCTTCAGCAAAGGCACAGATCTGGGGCAATAGAGTAACACTGACACTGAGAACAGCTCAGCCCTCCATTACAGGGACTTGTGAGCACCCAGGAGCACAGCCCCAAATAGGAACAAAACATGCAATACATTTGTCTTACTCTGTATAAAAATTTTATGCAGAGAAAGATCATAAAGTTCATTCTCTTCATCAATTAAAGAGGAACATGCACAGCTGTTGCCCACCCCCCACACATGTAACATGATATTTGATATTTGCAAGAACAACACACATCCCATTTAAATTATTTGCTTCATCTACTGGTCCTACTAGTGACAGGTGAGAGCTAACCCTTCCCCTCCCGTCCCCCACTATAAACCCTGGATCATAACTGCCTACTCCAATGAACTGAGGGAGTGGGTCTTACCCATGAAAGCTCATTACCTAATAAATGTGTTATCCTTTAAGATGCTACAGAGATGCTTGTTATTAGTTATTCATCTCTGCTTGACAACGCCTCTGTGAGCTGTGTAACTATTGTGACAAATGCATGGCCTGAGATGTAATGGCTACCACTGTGCTGAAACCCAAGATTGTTCAAAACTACTTAGTGACATAGTAACAGAGAGAAAGCTGTGCTTTTTTACTTAGTGTCAGTGTAACTTGAACTCAGTTTTTATGGTCAATAACCCTTGGCTACTTAATTTACATGATAATCTCCCCTACTTGTTCATAGCATAGAGCCTGTGACAAAATCAAACACTTCTGATTCCTTCAAGTATGGGATCTGTGGTGCGCCTGCATAATAGCTGGTTAATCACCGTATAGTAATTAAACATGGAAGGGCTGTTAGTGTCTTTCCCACAGGCTTTATGAAAAGTGGCATATGAATATGAATATGTATAACTCAAAGATGCTTTAGCCAAAATGTGACATGTTTAAGTTATGGTTGCTGAATGTGAATATGTGCATGTGTTGTTCTTGTATGTGTAACCCCTGTAGCTGAATTTCCCATCCGATGTTGTAATACCTGCATCTATTACTAGCTCTTTGCCCAAATGTTTATGTGACCTCTGAGTACATGCAATATTCCTAAAATAGGAAAAAAAATTACTCCGAGAACGGACCTTGGGAGGTCATTGAGTCTACTCCCTAGCTCTCTTGACAGGGCCAAACTTCATCCTCTCCTTTTCCCCCACCTTTAAGTCTATTTGCCCTAGCACCCTAAATGGCCCCCTTGAGGGTTGAGCTCACAACACTGGAGTTAAGAAGCCAGTGTGCAAGCCACTGTGCTACCCCTCTCCCAAGTCACAAGTGATCCCTCTCTATATAAAGTGCTAATGTGGTTCTACTGGGAACACAACACTTGCTTTTGGGATTTGTGGTGTGGTTGTCCTGACATGAATTCCGTACACCTCCACTCACTTCAGGCTTATCTGGAGCAAAAGGCGTCACATGACTATCGTCATCTCTATAATACTGGCTGGGAAACTGAGGCAATGAACTGTTATAGCCACTTGAACAAAGTAATAATGAGCCAGTTTCAGAGCTGGGAGCAGAACTGTAGAGTCGTGACTATCTGGTGCTCTGCTTTGCCTTTTGAACAACATTCCCTCTACTAGCACCATGATGAGACAGCTCAGTCAAATAAGGTCCATCTACTCTCTCCAGATCATCATGGGAACTTTCTAGAGAGTGTTTTTCTGTCTCTAGGTGTGAGAGCCAGTGCTAACAATAACACGAGAACCAGTCTATCTGTGTCACAGGTGAGAGCACAGCTACAGAGCAGAGCTATATAAGCCCAGTGCTGAGGAAACACCTCCTGCTCAGTGGGACAGACATGGAGCTGCAACTAGTTTGGTATGTGGCTGTTGGTCTCATAACAGCAAGTAAGTCAATCGCTAAACACGAATCCCTGTATTGGAATTTGCAGGGCACAGCTCCATATGTTTCCACTGGAGCCATTCGCTCAATTATATCTGTCTCACACGCTGTTTCTTTTCCCCCCACAGGAGACACAGATGCTGGATTAACACAGACACCAAATCTAATACTGTCAACGGGACAAACCGCTCACCTGAGCTGTGAGCAAACTGATGACCATTACATTATGTATTGGTACTGGCTGCAACCGGGGAAGGACCTGCAGTTGCTCTATTCCTCTGTAATAAACTCTGTGCACGCAGAGGGTGATGATAGCACAAAAGGATTCACAGCCTCCCGCCCTGAGATTGCACTCTTTCATCTGACGATCTCTCCCGTAACAGTGAATCACTCTGCTGTGTATTTCTGCACTAATAGCAGACCTCTGGACCAGCTACACAGTGCTCCAGAATCCCTTCCTCTCTGTACAAATTCCTCCATTGCCCAGGAGAGAGGGCCATGTTCCCAGCACAAGAAATGGATGTTCCTCAGCACAGACAAGTACAGGTTACCTCAGTACTGACAACAGAGAGGTGAATAAAAGAGGGAAGAAGAATGTTTAATATGTCAGAATTTTCTAGCGTGGCTGCTGCTGCTGTGTGCTTCCAGTTTTGCACACAAACTCCACGGCCACTTTGGGCTGTGTCTACCTTTAAAATGCTGAAGTGGCACCACTGCGGCTGTGTTGCTGTATCATGGCTTCAGTGCACACACTACAGTGCCAGGAAACATTCTCCTGCTCTAGTCAATCCACCACCCCAAAAAGAAAGCGGGGGTGGGGGACGTTCAGTTTGCTTAACTTTCATGGGTGTGGATTTTTCACACCCTCTGAGAGATGTAGCTTTGCGAATGTAAGTTTTCAGCATATAGCTGTCCTTGGAAAACACTGACCTTAGCACCACCGGGCTACGTCTACACTGAGAGTTATTTCAAAATTAGCTGAACCGTGTCCAAATGACATGCGCTATTTTGAAATTAATTTGAAACAGCAAAACAAAAAAGCAGTCAAGTAGCACTTTAAAGACTAACAAACTAATTTATTAGGTGAGCTTTTGTGGGACAGACCCACTTCTTCAGACCATAGCCATGAGTCTGTTCTGGTCTGGCTATGGTCTGAAGAAGTGGGTCTGTCCCATGAAAGCTCCCCTAATAAATTATTTTGTTAGTCTTTAAGTGCCACTTGACTGCTTTTTTGCTTTGATAGTATATAGACTAGCACGGCTCCCTCTCTGTTATAATTTGAAATAGTGGGTGCGTTATTTCAATCCCGACAAACCTCACTCTTTCAGGATTAATGCTTATTTTAAAATAAGTGACATTTAGACCGGGGCAAAGGACTATTTGTCAATCACTAGCCTCCTGCCCCTCCCCAGCATGGCCAAATGACCACTCTGGCCCAGAGCAGGAAGACTCTGTGGTCTCTCCTCAACCTAGAGCTCACAAAGCAGATGTAGCACTTCCAGGCTGGCAGTAAGGCATGTGCTGCTGGCTCCTCACACCCAGCACCATGAGCTATGCTGCTTCTGGGCAGGAGGTCCCAGGAGGCTGCTGAGGGTACCTCTTGGCTATTGGACACAGGGTGGCTGGGGAGACCCGCCATGCTTCCACCCTGGTGTGGGATACATTCCCTCCATGGACCCCCATGGGAAAGGGACTGGGGACAGCGCAACACACATGCTCCCAGCAGTCCCTCATATGCTCATCCCCTCTCCCTGGAACAGCAGGGGCCAGCAACCACAGCACACAGGCCTCGATCCCGGCACAACAAATGTGGCAAAACCAAGAACTGGCACTCTTGGTTCATGGGTAGAGGCTGAGCATCATGCACTGTGTCCCCACAGATGACTGACTCACTGTCCTTGTTCTCCACAGCCATACCAGTGGCCAGAGGAGGGACAGCACCATTCCTGGCCCTGGACCCCTGCTCCCAGGGCCACTCCAGGTGCAAGAAGTTAAGCCATGTGGCACCTCATAACCCACTGGGTCAAGGAGGACCTGTAGCTCGACTGGGAGCACTTGTGGCTGCAGCTGGCACAGGGGCAGGCACTGGCTGAGGTTGCCCAAGTCGTTGTGTGGGGCTTGCTGGCCCCTGTCACTCAGGGCCTTGCCCCGTTGCTTGCAATTGCTCTACCCCCCACCCCTTTTTCATGTGTGCCTTCCTGAATGCACACAGCCCCCCAGTGGGCCTGCCAGATGGCAGCTATGTGTGGCTGATCTCAGGTCTGTCCCATGAGTTCAGACTCTGCCCTCACCATGGGTAGGAAGACCTCCCCTTTTCTTTCACACAGGTTATGCAATACACAGCATGCTGCCATCACGTGTGTTATGTTGTTGTACCCAAGGTCTAGGAAGGTGAGGAGGCAACGGAAACCTCCCTTGAGGCAGCCAAAGGAGCTCTTGTCCCCGATGTGGGCCAATGTCAGTCAGTCATTGAATGTCTCTTGGGAGAGGTTAAGGTGGCCAGTGTAGTGCTTCATTAGCCAGGGCATGAAGGGATAGACTGCATCCTTCACCAGGGACACTGGCATGTCCATGTCCCTAACACTGATGGTGCAGCTGGGGAAGAGGGTCCCAATGTGCAGCCTCTAGAACAGGCTAGAGTTCCTGAAAATACAAGTCGTGTGACTTCCCTGACCACCCAACGAAGATGTCCATGCCTGCAGGACCACAACCTGCAAGACCACTGAGAAGTATCCCTTGCAATTTATGTAGCTGGATGCCCAGTGTTCCAGGGCATGGGAAAGGATGTGTGTCCTGTTGATAGCTGCCCCCCACTCTGCAGTTGGGGAAGTCCAGGATCCCTCAATGACAGCATCCACATCTGCCAGGTGGATGACTGCACAGCAGGATGAAGTTGATGGCCCTGACCACCTGCAAGGGGAGAGACAGGGTGGGATGAAGAATGACTCACTGGGGTACCAGGGCATCTACTGGGTCATCCCTTCCCGGTTCCTCCTCAGTCCTCTCTTCACTGACAGTGACCCCCTACACTCATGTCCACCCCTGGATGGGCTTGGTGAGGGTAGGACAAAAAGAAACCTCCTGGGGGTGGCTGATAACACCCCATCCCCATTCCCTAGGGATGCCTCTACTCCCCATATGTTCCTGCATAAGGAGGACCCCAACAGTCAACCTCCTCATGCCAAACTGGTGTCTGAGGGATTGGTAGATGTTCAGCATGGTAAGTTTCCACAGACTGATAGCAACATGCACCTGAAGTGGGGGTTGTGGGGGAAGGATGTCCCACCCTGGCATCCAGGGCATGGCAAGCTTCTCCAGCAACTCCTTGCCCAATAGCCCAGGGGCCCCTGTGGCAGCCTCCCAGGGCTGTGTGCCTGAGAGCAGCATGGCTGATGGCCCCACATGCACTGGTTACTGAGTACTCCGTGGCCAGCCAGGATCATGGCCAGCCCCTTCACCTGTATGGGAGACAGTGATAGTACTCACCGGATGGTTCCTCACCAGCGTCAGATGATGACGGCGCTGGGATTTGCCTTCAGGTCTTCTGTCCCTTTTTCACCTGGCCTGGCCTCATCAGCCTCCTGGTCATCGTCCTCAGTCCCCACCTCCGCTCCATTGTCACTGGCTGTCTCCATCTCAGCCATGGGGGTGGGGTCAAGGCCAGGGTCAACCACCAGCAGCAGGTTTGGGATGCTTTATCAGCCAGAAGGGGTACTGCTCAGTGGTGCTGCGGGTCCTGGTGGACGCAAAAGGATGCTCCATGGACATCTGCATGGGCTGTGCCCATGATGCCTGGATGTTCAGGAACTCTTGGCTTGGGGAGAGGATGGAGGAGGGGACCTACTTCTCCCTCATGGGAGCTCCCGGTCAGGGATGTCACCATGCCCCTCTGCAGAGTGGCTGAAGCCACCAACCCCCTGCACCCATGGCTTGTGCGGCCCTACACCAGCCACCTGGACCTGACACAGGACCCTTTTAATACCTGGATGAACCAGGCCCACAACCCTATGGTGTGTGCATTTGAGAACGTGAAGGGCCATTTTAGATACCTCCTGACATGGCTGGAGGTCAGCCTCCACAATGTGCCCACCATCGTGGGTGCCTGCTGTGTGCTCCACAACATTGTGGAGAGAAAGCAGAAGCTGTTTATGCAGGGGTGGGCTGCCCAGGCTGGCCTCGGCTATGAGCAGCCAACCGCTGCCCCATATTACCAGGCTCATGGAATGGGGTGCAGGTCAGGGAGGCCCTCTACAAGCCTTTCACTCGGGGGCCCCAAAAACCCTCCCCCAAGTACCCCTCACCAGGACTCCCTCGTATATGCACCATACACTGCTTCCCCACCACAACCCCTTCCATACATCTACCCCACACCCTGTCCCCCCAATAATGAGGGACACAGGGCTGTGGAACAAATAAACAACTTAATCAAAGAAACTAAAACTAGTGGAAAATGACAAAAACAAACTTGCAATTATTTACAGGGGGAACGACAGACATTGTGGGATCCTGGGAAGGGGATGGAGGCACCCCAACTTTGAGAGAGGTCCTGGGAAGTTGGGGAACCTTAGTCCTCTGCAGGAGAGGGTGGCTGTTGGCCTCAGAGGCTGCGGGAGCCCGTACTACCTCAGGGCTGGGGTCCCCATTGGAGCTGGGATGGGGCCAGGACCATGGGGAGGTAGCAGTGTGGGAGGGTGCAGCAGCCTTGGGCTTGGCAGGGAGCGTGACGGAGGATGGAGAGGCGGAGAAGGCTCAACAGGGCCCACCCTGGACATGAGCCAGTCCATGAGTTCCCTCATGGTGGTTGGGTGGGAGCAGGGGCAGTGAGGGTAGGAGCAGTGGAGGGGCAGGAGAGGAAGTGGGCAGTGGCAGGCTGGGGCAGCCAGTCAGGGATGGCTCAAGTGAGGCTGACTAGGGCCACTGACACCTCACCCCAGGCCTCCCGCCACCCAACCATGCTGGCCCACTCCCACGCTAGCCATTCCCTCAGACTTTTGTTTTGCTGGTGGAAGGTGACCGTGTAGGCAGCAGCCTCCTCATCCTGCCAGCAGTCATGTGGCCTCCAGGCATGGGTCACCCAAGCACCAGTGGTGGGGGTGCCCTGGCCTCCTCCGCAGCCACTGCAGAATTCCCTGGCCCAAGGACGGGGCTCACCTAGCCCTCGGATGGCAGAGCTGTAGGGACATAAGGGGAGAGAGAGATGACCCATCAGTCCAGCAGCCCTGCCCTGAGATCCATGCGCCCCACACCTGTGGGCAGCACCCCCACACCCCATCCAATGGCCTGGTGGCCCTTGGGGTTCCCAGGCACTGTGTGGTACCCACATGGGTGAGGCACATGCTGGGTGTGGTCTGGCCCCTCCACCCCTTCCCTGGGCATGCAGCTGGCGGTGCTGTCCATGGGAGTGGGTGCTGAGTGTTACACACATACGTCTCCATGGGCCAAGAGATGCAGCCATCCAGGATGTGTCCAGACTGTGGCTGGCATCTGCGTGGCCAGCCTGCTGCTGGCTGTGGCCGTGATGCCCCCTCCCCACGCCCAGAGGTGTGCGATGTGCCGGGTACCTACCAGAGGATCTCTTGAGGATCTCAGGGGAGCGCCTGGTTGAAGGAGCCAGGCTGGACAGCCTTGATGGAATGGCAATGATCAGGGTTCAGTCTGTGGATCCCTCCTTGCTAGATGTCCACTCCAGCTCTGGCTCCATGGGGTGGTCTGGCCGGAGGGTCAGGGCAGCTCCTATGCCTCCAGTGGGGGCTCCAGCTCAGGTCCCAGTGTTTCAGCACCTTGACTGGGGAAGACTGTGTCCTTGGTGGTCTGGATTGTGGGAGCAGGGTGCCCCTGGGCGGTCAGGTTGGTGGCCAGCCAGGAGAAAGGCTGGGGGATTCCAGCACCTGCCAGTGGTCTCAAGCAGGACCTCCTCATCCCCCCCAGAGGCCAATGTGGCCCCAGAGCTCTGTCTTGGACCACGACGGGGCCTGCTTTTTGGTGCCCTGGGTGGGCTCCTGTAAGCCCTCGGCTGGCTCAGTGGGAGTCCCCAGGGTGGGGTGGGGGGCATGGGACTCCTGGCTGCTGGCCATAGGAGTGGTGGGGTGGCGCTTTCCAGAGTGGATTTGACCCTATGGCATGCTGCTGCATGCTCATGCCTTTGCAGCTGCCAGCACATTCTCAGCTTCCTGCCACAGGATTTCTGGGCCCCTGCGGCTTTAAACGGGGCCAGACGCAGGGAGCACAGAGGTCTGGTAGTGCTGGCCAGGGCGTTTGTGTGTGTCAGCAGGACGGTGCCGTGGAGGACTGCTCTTTAAAAGGGCAGCCCGCGGCGTGTCTGAACATGTTTTCTTCTAAAAGAATCTTCCTAAAGGAGGCGCTCTTCCTGATCTGGAAGGGGGAGAGTGCGTTTGGAACAAGTGCTGTGTTCCGCTGATTTACTTTTGAAAGGGCACATTTTGTGTGCAGACGCGCCGCTGGATACTTCGAAGGAGCCCCTTCTTTCTAAAAATCCTTAGTGCTAGTGTAGATGCGGCCTCAGTAACAAGACCTGGCTACTATCAAGCACATTACACTGGCAGATTTTGGAGCGCTTGACAAAGGTGGTCAGCGCCATTATCCCCAAAACCCTTGAAGAGGAGCTCAGTGTTGCCTGAAAGCTCAGCTCTAGCTACTGCCCGACTCACCTGGTTTCTCGGTTACCCCAAATGATAAATGGGGAATCTGAGACACAGGAAAGTGAAGGGTTTTGCCCAGTCTCCCAACAGGCAGATCCAGCAGTAGACTCCAAATCTGCCGAGTCCCAACAATGCACAGCCTGTGCTCTGTGCAATCCCTTATAGTTGTGTTACATGTGCCATGCAGGTCCATTCTGTGTTGCTGATTTGGATACTGCAGATTAACTCTCCCAAGGGTCTGTCAAAGAGCAACTCCAGCTGCAGGTCAACAGTGACTAGAGTAGGACATTTCCCATTTGGAAAATTTTTCCATACAAAATACAATTTTGTCAAAAATTTGCATTTTTAATGAGAAAATGACCATTCAAATGAAAACTTTCTACTTATTCAGAGGTTATGTCAAAAGTAAAAAGTTCTTTTTTGTTTTGAGTAAACCTGTAGTTTCATTTTCACTTTTGGGATAAAGGAAGAGATAAAATAAAAAGAAAATCTTGGGCTGAAAAAAGAACTATGATTTCTCTCCAACTTAAAATATCACACTGTTTTGTGTTTAAATTGGGTGACAAATTACATCTTAAAGAAAAATGAAATGAAGATTGAAATTTTATATCAGTGGAGAGATATTGTAATTTTATATTGATACCAAAATAGGAACAAAAAGTATTGTTTTTGAAGAAGAACTCTGTTTTGCCATCCAGCTGTAATAGTGACACTAAGACAACAGATTATTACCTAAATGTGCAAAGGCCTTTCATTTAACCTAACAGCATCTCCTTCTCTCCGGCTTTTGACCACCACTTTGGATCTATTCCAGAAATGCAAGGGATGTTACATGCATGAATGGTGAGAACACTACTGATTTGGGCACAATGGGAAGATCAAAAGAAGAATACAGGAAGTTTGCGCCAGCTCATTAGCACATCCAGAGCTTTAAGAATCTTTAACAGCTGGTTGATGGCACCCATCAATGGTTTCCAATCTCATCTCATCTGTGCTCACCCTCCAACAGACTAACATTTTGACACCCCAAATGACTTCCTACCAAAGAGCGGACGGGGGAGAGAAATAGAATGGGGGCATGCAAAGAAGCAGGGGCATGCACACACCCTCTGGCTTGGGCTGGGGAATATGGGACCCTTGTGAGGGGGCACAGGAGAACAGGGCAAACAGAAATATTGCAGAGTTAGACTGGGGGATACTAGTTGTGTTGCTGACTTTCATGAATGAACAGTCTGGACACCATGGGCAGGAATGGTGCCTGTTTCATCCCATCAGAAGAGCTGGGGACCCTAGATATGCACGTGGAGGTAGGGGAGACACGTGAGGTGGAAGAGGGTCCATAGAAAGAGGAGAAAGAAGGAACTGGGGTCAGACAGAGCTCTTCATTCAGGAAGAGGGGAAAGTGGTTCGACACAGAGACTCTGCCAAGGGGAGGAAAGGGGGACCCTTCTATGGGATCAGGTGGGATGGGAGACATATAGAACCCCCCTCCACGGGGACAAGAATGGAGGACCCTAGCATGGTAGAATGGGGACGTGGGGGAAGGGAGAATACATTCGCACACAAGCCCTCTGCCGTGCACAGGGGGAGAGAACGTGGGACATGGGAATGGAGAAAGGGAGACCACACGGAGACTCTGGCACGGACGGCAGAATGGTAATGGAGGGGGAGGGAAGTGGGGGGAACCGCTGGCAACGGAGGAGACTGGGAAAATAAGGGGCATGGCAGGGGGCGAGGGGCGTGTGTACAGAATTAGTGGCACAAGAGGGGGAGAACCGGGGACCCTGCCATGGGGGAGGGGAAGTGGGGTTCACACAACTCTCAGACAATGACAGCAGGAGGGGGAACTGCAGGGGTTCCTAGCCATGGGGAGGAATGGCAGGGGGCAGGCTGAGAAGTGGGGGTGGTGATGGCAAGGAGCTCCTGGCGTGTGCAGTGAGCTGAGCTTGCCTACAGCAGCTCTGAGGAGTTTGCCCCCTGGTGTCGTATCACCGCGGAAGAAGCTCTGCAGAGCAGATCCCTATAAAGCCCTGTGCTGGGGAAATGCTCACTGATCACTGCCCCAAAGATGGGGATGTGGTTAGTCTGCTGCACAGCAGCCCTGTGCTTCTGGGGAGCAAGTAAGTTACTGGTGGAGCCATAAAATCCCGGTTCTGGTGTCTGCAGGATACAGCACCGCTGCTTTACCGAGGTTCTTTCTTTTGGTTTTTCTTCCTAACAGGATACACAGATGCTGTAATCACCCAAATACCAAGCCTGGTACTGGAGAGAGGAGAGACAGCCCAGCTGACATGCACACAAAATGACAGTCATACCTATATGTACTGGTATCAGCAGCAGCAGGGAAAGGGGCTGCAGCTGATATATTACTCTGTGGGTATAGGTAAGCCAGAAGTCGGTGACATTGAAATTGGATTCTCAGCCTCCCGGCCAGAGATCAGCAAATTTAATCTGAACAACTCCTCTGTGAAGCCGGAGCACTCGGCGGTGTATTTCTGCGCGAGCAGTTTAGACACAGCAGTTTAGAATCACTTCCTCCCTCTACAAAAACTTTCCCCCTCCCACCTTTAGAAGGTGGCATGCATGAAACGTGGAAAATTTGAGGAGGACAGAGCTTCAGAGATGTGGAGAAAGTTCCTGTAAATCAAAGCTTTTAATGATACGGTTAAATAATTTGCTGCCCATTTGATGATGATTCAAGTTATTCGATTCCAAATTATTTTTAACACTTGATTTCCCTCAGCTTGTGTCCCTGCCAATTATAATGATGACAAGATTGTGGGAGTTTAGACCTGCACTGTCTCTTACTACATGTCCCTGAATGCTTGGTAACACTTCTGTGGTGCTATCTCATCAACAACCAGGGGGTTGTGTTAGCTGCTCTCTGCTACAAATCCTGACTGAAGGTTAATATATTATGTATTACCTATGACTGTAAGACCTGTGGCTGAGATCTTGTCAGATCTAATCAGACCTTCCCACTACACAGATGGCAGATCTATAAAGGAAAATCTGTGTGGAGGATGTGAAGAGGGTGACTAAGTAGGAGGCACTGCACTAGAAATAATTACACCTCCAAGCACCCAAGCACTGTGCCACCATTAACATTCCCACAGCCCTTTTCTCTGTGGAAGGTGTCACAGTCCATCTGTTCAGGCCAACTTCTACTTTAATTCCCCCAAAATTGTCAGTATGATCTATTCTTCTTTATTTCCTGACCTAAACTCTTGCGTGGCCACATTGCCAGGTACTGCTAGACAGCTGTTCCATGCTTCCCTGGAGGTGGTTGAGTATCTTTGGAGGGGCTGGAGTGATCCCTATATATACTTTCGGTATTGGGCCTACTTCTTCCTTTCAGTATCTTGATGCAATTGCCACTTAAGTTCCTATTGGCTGAGGAAAGAACTGGATCTTCCTTCAGGGAGGCAATGAGCCTCAGTCGAAAGTTTGCCAGCAAAATGTCATATGATATTGCCACTCCCAAAATGCTACAGAAACAAACCCAGTCACCATTCTTGGGTTCAGAAAAGATATGGGGAGCTTAGCTGGTTGCAAATTAGAAGAAACACCCTGAGGTAACTCCAGGGGCTGGTCTAGAGCAGTGGTTCTCCAGCATATTCATTCTGCAAAGCATTTTACAAGAGAAGGATTTTCTCTTGTATGCCCCCATCGATGGTTTCTCAGAACCTTTCCACCTTTTGACTGCGGGCCACAGCTTGAGATCTACCAGATGGGTAGGGATGTCCCACTTCCATCTTTTATTATAACAGACACAGGTGGTGAACACAACTGAAACTGTATCATGTTGATAAATATTCAGCCAGGGCAAGAATCAATCCTTCTTCTGGACATGTGCCACTCACTATTTGGAATCAGGCATCAAAATTCCCCTTCCTTGTATATTCTTACTCAGCTAGGCTCACCTGGGAAGATAACCCTAACGTTACAATGAGCTTGTGCCCCTGTTGCAGATCGGATTCCAACCTAGATGGCACATAGCCTGGATTTCGGTATGAAGACTGCTATTAAAGCCAGTCACAATTATTTCACTTGTGATCTATGACAGAATTTGAACACCATCGCTACACAGTGCACTAAACTGTGTATTGACACCTTGTGGTCACACCTTGTCTTGCTATTTGTGGTTAACTGCCCTCCACGTTGTCTGCTTAAGTTTGCAGCTGCAACCAGGTGAGGCTTGGGGAGTGCAACACTGATGTGCTGAAAGGGCATGAGCAGTTCATCAACTCCCTTAAAGTCATTCACCACCCCAGGTACAATTCGTGGCTCCTGGAAAATGGCATTATGCTGATCACGCTGGCAGCCCCTGCAGCCTGGAACTCCTGTGTTGCATCCATCTCTCTGCCCTCTTCCTGTGTGGCTGCCAGGATTCAGTGCCTGATCTCTGGCTGGGGAAACACCCAAAGCAGTGGCTGTGAGTATGAGTGCACCTCACACGTGACACACAACTTTATCCTATCATTAAGTTTTGGAATCAGTCCTGAACTGCAGCTCTCTTTGCTTATGCAATCTTTGGGTCAGTGTGCTCAATGCTGCCAATTACCCTCACTCCTTACTAACCATCCACCTGCTATCCCTGTCCTACCCTCCCCACAGAGCTCAGCCAGTGACCCTCAGTTCTGCCCTGCAGCCCCTCTGCTATTCCAGCCCTGGGCTCCCCTCACAGCTCTGCCAGTGCCCCTCAGCCCTGCCCTGCAGCCCCTCTGCTATTCCAGCCCTGGGCTCCCCTCACAGCCCTGCCAGTGCCCCTCAGCCCTGCCCTGCAGCCCCTCTGCTATTCCAGCCCTGGGCTCCCCACACAGCTCTGCCCCTGCCCCTCAGCCCTGCCCTGCAGCCCCTCTGCTATTCCAGCCCTGGGCTCCCCTCACAGCCCTGCCAGTGCCCCTCAGCCCTGCCCTGCAGCCCCTCTGCTATTCCAGCCCTGGGCTCCCCTCACAGCCCTGCCAGTGCCTCTCAGCCCTGCCCTGCAGCCCCTCTGCTATTCCAGCCCTGGGCTCCCCTCACAGCTCTGCCAGTGCCCCTCAGCCCTGCCCTGCAGCCCCTCTGCTATTCCAGCCCTGGGCTCCCCACACAGCTCTGCCAGTGCCCATCAGTCCTGCCCTGAAACAACCACTCTTACTCTACTATTCTAATCATTAAGGTCCTCCTAACAGACATCTGCTAATTCTTGTTAGTAGTTCTTTCTATCTCTTCTTCATTGGATTCTCTAGCCCAGAAAATACCAGTGTTTACATTAAGTGGCCTGTCTGCTTTCATAGTGTTCTCGCCTCTCTGTTGGCAGCTCACTACCCTGAGCTTTTCCAGTGTGTGGATGCTCCAGTCTTGACTGATGCTGAGCACAGTGAAGCTTACCCAGGATGAATTCCTACAAAAATGATTTGCATAGGATTCCTCGAGGGTGGCAAAGACTCCTGCCAAAAGAGCTGCCTTTCATTTTCTCTTGTTCTGCAGAAAAGGGCTCAGCTGGCTCTGTCCTTCTGGTTTGTTCCATCCTTAGTGCCAGAACTCTGAGAACCAGCAAAGAATTAACCACAAAATGTGAAACAGAAGAGAACATACTCAGGCATTTGGAGGGCACGTTTGGGGGTATAGACTGGGGCCATGTCTAAACTAGCAAGTTCTTCTGAAAATTTTTCAGAAGAAGGGTCTCCTTCGAAATATCCAGCAGAGTGTCCGCACACAAAAAGCATTCTTTCAAATTTAAATTGAAAAAACATCGTGCTCCTTTTGAAAGTGCTCTTCCACTCCCAGTTCAGGAAGAGTGACCCCTTTCAAAAGCTTCATTCAAAATAAAACATGTAGATGCTTCCTGGGTCCTTTTTTCAAAAGAGCAGGTCCTCACAGCACCTGCTTCTTTGATCCCTGCCCCGTTCTTTTGAAAGAACAGGACAGTCTGGACTCTCTCTTTTGAAAGGGCAGATCATGCTTTTGATCCGCCCTTTTGTGTGTGGATGCTCTCCTTCTGAAGAGCTCTTCTGGAAGAACTTCTTTCAAAAGATCTCTGTAACATAGACGTTGCATGGATGTTTCAAGGGATCAAGCCGTGTACTGCAGGGCATTTCACCTTTGGCTACGTCTACACGTGCAGCCAACATCGAAATAGCTTATTTCGATGTAGAAACATCGAAATAGGCTATTTCGATGAATAACGTCTACACGTCCTCCAGGGCTGGCAACGTCGATGTTCAACTTCGATGTTGCGTGGCACCACATCGAAATAGGCGCTGCGAGGGTACGTCTACACGCCAAAGTAGCACACATCGAAATAAGGGTGCCAGGCACAGCTGCAGACAGGGTCACAGGGCGGACTCAACAGCAAGCCGCTCCCTTAAAGGGCCCCTCCCAGACACAGTTGCACTAAACAACACAAGATACACAGAGCCGACAACTGGTTGCAGACCCTGTGCCTGCAGCATGGATCCCCAGCTGCCGCAGCAGCAGCCAGAAGCCCTGGGCTAAGGGCTGCTGCCCACGGTGACCATAGAGCCCCGCAGGGGCTGGACAAAGAGCATCTCTCAACCCCCCAGCTGATGGCCGCCTTGGAGGACCCGGCAATTTCGACGTTGCAGGACGTGGATCGTCTACACGTTCCCTACTTCGACGTTGAACGTCAAAGTAGGGCACTATTCCGATCCCCTCATGAGGTTAGTGACTTCGACGTCTCGCCGCCTAACGTCGAAGTTAACTTCGAAATAGCGCCCGACGCGTGTAGCCGCGACGGGCGCTATTTCGAAGTTAGTGCCGCTACTTCGAAGTAGCGTGCACGTGTAGACACAGCTTTTGGGTTATAAATGCATCTCTTACAGGAGGGGTGGGGATGAACAGGAAGGACAAAACCAGGACAGAGGTAGGTGTCTGATGCCAGTCCAGTCTCAGATTAGCAGATTTGGACACATGAAGCCTTTGACCATAGTTAGCACAGTAGTTCCAGGCACTGCTGATGGGTGCCAGGTGAGGAAACTGGACATTTTAAACTATCTGTGCTCTCTTTTCCCTGATTATCAGATATAGCATCACATATGGACTCTACTTTCCCTTCCTAGTGTTTTTAAGACTCTCCTGCAGTTAGCTGACAACCTGTCCAGATTAGCAGAATCAATTTCTCTGTCTTATTGACCCAATTCTTTCCCTCACAGGGTGATTCTGGTATCCCCATTGTGCGCAACAGTGAACTCCAAGGAATTATGCCTTGGGGGATTAGGTGTGCGCTGCAGGGTTACCCTGGAGGCTACAGCAATGTCTGCAACTATATTGACTGGATCAAGGAAACCATTGCTGCCAAATAAGACATCCATATTCTACTGGTTTCCTGGAGACACTTCCTTCCCTCCTTCTTTAATTCGTCTTCAAAAAGAACATCACACAAACAAAAACTGTGTTAGATCTAGAAAGTGGTTTACACCTTACCCTAGCACCATTCTTTCCTAAAGTGCCATATAAATGGTGCATAAAGGGATCCATGTTCCAGCACTGAAGTGAGCCGTCTCTGAGTGAAACTCAACATACAGAAGTACTCTGAATAGCAAACAAACTCAGGAGGTGATGCAGGATACTGGATCCAGTGCTGCCTTTTGGGGGAAATTTTAGGTGTGCTGTTTATTCAGGATGGATAATGACAAAGATTTCTCTAAACGTACATGAGTGTTCATGTGTCTTTCAAAAGATCCAGTCATGTTTAAAAACAAGATTTAGAGGCTGTGAAAATTGCTGACTGGTAACTGTAAAGACTGATAAACAAGAGGGACAAAACACAAACAGCAACAGAACAGATCTCTCTCTCTCTCTCTCTCTCTCTCTCACTACACCCCCCAACACAGAATGCGGGATTGTCACATACACTGTGTACTATCCAGTGCTGTTCTAAATGGGTGCTGGGGCAGGCAACCACTTCCCTTGGAGACCATCCACCACCCAACATATCTATTTGGAAGCATTTTCAGAAATGTCCCGGCTTTGCTTGATTTGTCCCATTTATTTGTATATTTGCAGTCCCTTTTCCTCACTGAAAGAGATTTGAGATGTCTTTGGTTTTGTTAGAATACAGACTAACCCAGCTACCTCTCTGTTACTGACCTTCTGCAGTTCCCCTGAAGGTACACAAGCCATGACTGAAACACTCTCTTCATCAGCATCCTTTCCCATTTCTCTCCTTGTTTCCTCTTTGAATTTATGCAGGGTATGCTTGCGCTCCTGTACCTCTGAGGACGGGGTCCTACTCATGAAAGCTCATGACCTAATACATTGGTTAGGCTCTAAAACGCTACATGGTAGTTTGCTAACCTGACACCATGACAATCTCAGTTTGAAAGTGAAGAAAGGCTGCTCTCTGCTGGGAGCTTTGGAGAATTACCTCTCACAGTTAACACCCAAATTGGATGGTCACATCATTCGCAGGTATGATGTCACCAAATTAAATGAAGGGAGGAATGAGATTGGCCCAAAAGTCTCCATCTTGCAGAACAGGCAGCTTGTGGGCTGGAGCTTATTGGTGACATTAAAGAAATCAACAGCCACAAAGTTGCTTCATTGTTCTTCTGTAAATCTCTCCTTACAACTCTCCTTGTCCCTGACAACAAAACTTGACAGTAGATAGGCTGCCGCTGTGCAGAAATCACAGCCTGTCGTGCTGTGCTAAAGAGGATGGAGACAAGCTGTTCTCACTAGTGATGGATGGCAGAACAAGGAGCAATGGTCTCAAGTTACAGATGGGGAGGTGTAGGTTGGATATTAGGAAAAACTATTTCACCAGGAGGGTGGTGAAGCACTGGAATGCGTTACCTAGAGAGGTGGTGGAATCTCCATCTGTAGAGGTTTTTAAGTCCTGGCTTGACAAAGTCCTGAGCGGGATGATTTAGTTGGGGTTGATCTTTCTTTGGTCAGACCTCCTGAGGTCTCTTCCAGCCCTAGGATTCTATGATGCTATTATTCTACGCTGACACATTGTTTTATAGTTTCCTTGTACTTAGTGTAGCCATCAGTTTTCTCTTGGGTTACATTTGGATTGTAAGCTCCCTGGAGCAGCCACTTGCTGTGTTTAAACAGCCCCGCCACAGTACAGTCCTGGTCCATTCCAGGAGCTCTAGTAATGCAGATACCTCTTCATAAAATAATAATTATTATTTTTAATTCTAAAGAGGCATTAGGCCAGAAAATGTAAAAACAAAGCATAATTTTATAAAGACTTTAGCTATTGAGATAATGGGCCTTCTAGTATTAACCAGAGAGACAGAAAGGCAAAGACAGATAAATTACACACTGTCAAGTGGTAAGACAAATGGGCATTTAGCTAATGTCCGAAAATAATGCTTTGTGTAGGCAATCCACTTTGAAAAGGCAAATACACACACACATGGTAGTTCCCACAGGCTAGCGGTCCCCATGTGTGCAGAAAAACATAACTTTGCTTGTGCAAAACATTTGCCAGTGCCAGGCCTGCTGAAAAGGTGGGGGTAAAGGGGACAGCCAATTAAAAAGGGCCTGGGGCTGTCACTAGGCACTGTTTCACTGGCACTGTTACCACAGGAACAGCAGTGGCCACTGCCCCAGCTCCTTTAAATCGCTACTGGAGCACAGCGTAGCATGGTCCGGGCAGCTCTGAGGTCTGCCTGGCAGGTGGGGTGATCAGAATAGCACACGTAAAATCATAGAATCCTAGGACTGGAAGGGACCTCAAGAGGTCATCTAGTCCAGCCTCCTGCTTCAAGCAGGGTCAATCTCAACTAAGTCATCTCGGCCAGGGCCTTGTCAAGCCAGGACTTAAAAAACCTCTAGGGATGGAGGTAACGCATTCCAGTGCTTCACCACCCGCCTGGTGAAGCAGTTTTTCCTAATATGCAACCTCCGGCACTGTAACTTGAGACCCTTGCTCTTTGTTGTGCCATCCATCACTACTGAGAACAGCCTCTCTCCATCCTCTTTAGAGCCCCACATGAAGAAGTTGAAGGCTGCTATCATATCTTCCCCTTCACTCTTCTCTTCTGAAAACTAAGAATAAATCATTCAGCCTCTCCTCATAGGTCATGTGCTCCAGCCCCCTAATCATTTTCATTGCTCTCTGCTGGACCCTCTACAATGCATTCACATCCCTCCTGTAGTGCGGACCCAGAAGTGGACACAGTACTGGAGATGTGGCCTCACCAGTGCTGAACAGTGGGGAATAGTAACTTCTCTAGATCACTGGAAATGCTCCTTATGCATCCCAATATGCCATTAGCCTTCTTGGCTACAAGGGCACGCTGTTGACTCACATCCAGCCTCTCATCCACTGTAATCCCCAGGTCCTTTCTACTGCGCTGCTACTTAGCCAGTCAGTTGGCACTGTAACAGTGCTTGTGCTTCTTCTATCCAAGTGCAGGACTCACTCTGCATTTTTCCTTGTTGAACCTCATCAAATTTCTTTTGGCCCAACTCTTCAATTTGTTGTGGACCTTATCCCTGCCCCCCAACTCATCTACCTCTCTCCCTAGCCTAGTGGCACTTAGGACTGGCTGTGGCCAGCCCTGCCCTTTCTGCCCAATGTCCTGACCCTTCCAGGAGCATGGAGCTGCCCTCCCGCACACCTGTCCCAGGGGTCCAGCAAGTCTGTTGTCCCCTTGGCCACTGCAGAGGTGCGTATATTTCACTTGTGCTGAAAACCCTTCGTTACTACAGAGACACACCCGCATCTGTCACCCAGCCAGTGCTTAAAGTCATCTGAAGAACACGCGTGTGTGTGTGTGTGTGTGTGTGTGTAGGCAATTGTAGCACAGTAGGAGACTAGCAGGTTTGTTAAGCCAGTTAGGTGTGCCTGTTAGCAGCCCCATTCTATTTATTTGGGGGGGCACGTCTGTGACCCCTTGTGACACCTCCCTGCACACACACACACACACACACACACACACACACACTTTGAGTATTTAAAGTATTTTACCAGGATCCCAAATGCACAACTGGTCCCCTCCACCACACACACAATCTGATTCTAAGTACTGCTGCCAGGCCCTCTCTTCTCTGCAAACCTGCAGAGGCCTTGCCTTCTGCTCCTTTCCGGATAGACTATGGCAGGGTCTCTTGTGCATGTAGCGTTTCCTACTGCTTGCCTGCCTGAGAAGAGTTAGTCTTAAGAGGGCAGAACTGGCTTTGGATGCATGTACGCCCCCTACTGGATAGTTCTCTCATAGCTTTTCCATGTGTCTTTTGTGGTTTCATGTCCTTTCCCTTGTCAGGCTCAGTGTATACAGGTTTTGCATTCAGCTGACATGACTTCTCTCTTCCTGCAGTGCACCACAACTGACCTGTAAACAAGCCTCTGGGGGAGGGCTCACTTCTAAAGGACATTTTATGTGTGGTGTAGGGAAGGCAAACAGGATGTCACGTGACCTGATCTCACGCCCACCCAGAATATCTATGTAAGGGTGGTGCTTTGCAGAACAAACCATCATCTTTCTTGCTTGACCCCTTTACAAACAGTCGCAGCAAGGAGGTGCAGAATTCAATGGGCCACGGAGGCTCAGCTCTCTTCTTGTTGCCAGATGAGACCTCTTCATGGCAGGGATGGCAACTCACGGGGCACGCAAGAAACCTGCATTGCTACTGCCTATGGTATGCCACTCATAAGTTTGCCATTCAGAGGACAGATAGAGGCCTCAGGCTCTGGGGACTGTCAATCTAGCTCATCTCACCAGCACTGTGCTCTCGTGCCAGGCATAAATGAGTATAATATAACATAGATTTTCAGCAAAAACATCAATGCTCAGGAATTTGAAAACAACAAAGGTTCCAATCTGGCAGGAGCACACGGGGCCTCACGGCTCTATGTTGATGGATCCACGGTGGATTTGAACCTGGGCAGCATAGCTCAGAGGAAATGAGAGCAACGGAGGGAAGAGAAGGGTGAAAGAAACATGCAGTTTGTTATGGAGGTAAAAGATAAGTTGTCTCTGAAAACAACTCACAGTGAAAAGGGTTACCACTGGCTTTCTCTAGCCATGGAATATGTCTTCTGCTATGAGTATATGTTATGAGGCGATAGCTATAGTTAGAAATGATCCCTCTCTCTCTCTCTCTCTCTCTCTCTCTCTCTCTCTGACACACACACACACACACACACCCATTTCCTCCACAAAGGGCAGCAAGAGAGCAGCTGAGGAAACAGACTGAGGTTTCAGAGAAGCTCTCTGGTGGTGATTGGGTGAAGTCACAGAGGGGTGGAGCCAGGGAAGGATTGTTTTTGTATGAGCTTGTAACGTTGTGGGGACAGGGGGTCCACGGTGATACATTCTTTAGGGAGGCCTTTACAAAAACCTTCCCTGGGGCTATCCCATTTGAGAGAGAGCCAGGGCTGACACAGTGCAGTCGGCAGCCCAGCAGACACATTCTACCTGGGCGGTGCTGAGCTGTGCAGTACCAAGGCATGTGGATTGCCTCTTGGACTGACACAGGCCATTCTACAGTATAGCTCTTTCCATCTCCTTTGAACATACCTAGAAGACTCCACAGCATGGTGCATGTTCTACTTGGATGTCCCTGAAGCATTTGGCTCCGTTCCATCTGGAATATACAAGAAAGCTCAGCAGCTCTGCCCGCATATTTTTACCATGGAAGTATTTTTGTTTGGTAGGACAGTCAATCCTAGATTGGAGTGAAAACACCTGTGAGCATGACAGAGTCAGCAGGGGAAACATAAAACGCATGTCAGTGCAAGAGGCAGAGACTTTGTATGTTTAACAGAGGAGGACGCCGAGGTGAAAGCATCAGGAACAGAACCTGTTGGTGCCTTGATATTCCAGATTCCCAACCAGACATTCCCTGTAGGTGGACGTTCTCTTTGTACAATGGTCAATGAAGTTGTTACTTAATTGGAATAATTATAAACAGATATTTACAAAGAGTGCGGTGTCTGCACTTTTTATCTCCAAATTGAAGCAAAGAGCCTTCTGATTACATTTTCTAGAATATCAAGGCACCAAGAAGTTCTTTCACCTCAGCTTCCTCCTCTATTAAATGGCGGCAATATATGTTGCTCTCACAAAGGCAGGTAAGGACTGTTTAGATAACATCTCCAAAGCAATTAGCTAGTAAAAAATAAGAAGAGGATCAATAAATAACAGTTCTCTTTTAGTGAATGCTAAGTATTGCACAGAAACAATGCAGACCGTATTTATGCCAACAATTTCTAGAGTGAAGTGGAGTGCACCTCACATCTCTGAGATTTTAGATAGACTAAACACCTCATGTGCCTCTCCTCATATCGGGGATCACGTCCCTTTCTTCTGCTTATTATGCAGCCCCTTGTCACTGTGACCAACGACGTAGTCTATTTTGGCAGAGGCACAAAACTCACTGTGTTAGGTAAGAAAACTCCATTTTTTTTCTTTTCATTCCCTTGAAATCCCAGATCTTCCCATTTGGAAACAGTCCCCTTCCTGCCATGCACATTCCCTTTTGGTTATTGAGTTGGGTTGTTCCCAGTGTGCCAATTACGAAGCCTACTTTGGAGAAGGGACTAAGCTCACTGTTCTAGGTAAGGACATAAAATTGTGGAATGATTGTCATTTATGCGGGTAAGGGGGCTGTCCTAGAAAAGAATTAGGATGGGTGAGGGGCTGCGATATATTTAGGTATGCTAAATCTGCATTAACAACCTCTGCAAAATCTATGTGAGCCACAAAAGTGTAAATATTCCCCTACACCCCAAGTAATTCTCGGGCTACAATGCATTAAACATTACACACTTACATCAGCACATCTGTCCAGCGGAGACTTACTTACAATCATATTTGAGACAGCACAAGCAATAGTATATAGGGATCAAACCAGAATCTACTAATTTCAATAATTCTGTTGCCTTTGGGTTTGAACTTTGAAGTTTTCTGGTCAATACAGGGAAGCAAAACTAGTGGAGCAAAGAGAAATCCGTGCTAGTCTATATACTATCAAAACAAAAAAGCTGATGACAACAGTCCCCCCTTTGTCAGCTGGTTTGATTATAATGTCTGGGTTATTTTTGAGACTCTGGACAGCATAGCATTTTTGGTTTTTTGTTTTAATAGTGGAGCAAAGAGACTCTCCCCTTAGTGCTTGCTGAAGAGCCTTTATCCTTTGTGTATTCAGGAAACTTTGAACTCCCTGTGGGATGGATCAAGTTACTAAGGAATGATGTGGAATCACTACCTCTAGAGATCGAGGTAGAAACTCGAAGGGCCATCCATCAGAAATGATTTAGGGGCAGTGAACTCAGTCCTGCTGCAATGGAAAGGAATGGACTGGAATGCCCTAACCACCTTAGATGAGTCAATATTTAGTTTTTAAATGAGGGTAAGCATCAAGTGGGGAAAAGGCTTAGCTGGTGGGGGGAGGTAAGAGATGACAATGAGCAAAGGGAAGGATTATACATAGATATCAGAAAATACTTCCCCGGGTGAGTCTGAATGAGTCTGTCTGTAGGAACTGTTGGAAGCCAGTCATCTGAATCATTTAAACCTGGAGTTGATAGAGCTCTGAAGAAGAAGAAACTGCAAAGACCAGTCCTACATTGGCTCCCAGAAGGGTCAGCCTTGGTGTGACCCAACACATGGTTTACATCTGTTATTTCAATGGCAATATAACTTGCTGTCTCTTTGGTATCCCCTTCTGTTGGTGTATAGTGTGAGGGGAGGGACAGATTGCAGGGTGGATTCTGCAGAGTGAGGTTTTCCTGCAGCTGCAAAACGTTGTGAACTCTGAGAGGCAATACTTTGGCAATGGCACCAAACTCTCTGTCCTAGGTAAGAGAGAAGCCCGCGTGATGTGTTGTTTGTGATACTGCTGAGTAATTGCTGTACAAGATCTGACCAATGCTCCACCTGGTCCTCTGTCCCACTTGCTGGAACAGGCCTGTGGTCCATCTGGTTTGGTGACCCACAGCTAATAGCAGATGCTTCAGAGGCATGTGTGACCCCTACCCCATCCATAAAGTAGTGCCATCTGGTACCAAGGTGGCAGGATTTCTGCCTGACACCAAGCAATGTCCAACACAAGCTTTGAAGCCTGTGGATTGATAGAGTTCTTTTCTCTTTACTTTTTAAGAGGTTCTCTTTACCTCTTCTTTTTACTTTATCTGTTGCTATTGCACATTGTATTCTGAGCCATATGTTTGTTCTAATTTATTTTGGATTCAGTCAGAGGAGTGTTTAGCACAGAATCGCCTCCCTTACAGAGAGATGACATAGGGGTAAAAGGGATAAAATGAACTTGGGGCAAGGGTTTTCTAGTCGCTGAGATATATTATAATGTGAACATTCACCAGGGTATGTCTACACTACAGTTTTTCTGGAATAGCTTATTCTGGAGTTATTATTCCAAACTACACTATTCCAGAATAACATGTCTACACTACAAGGAAGCTCCAAAATCCGCAAAACTTATTCTGAAATAGAATATCCACATACAAAAGAGCCGATTTCAGATGAGAGCCCCGGAAACATTGTTTCCAGGGGCTCTAATCTAAAATACTATGTCTACACAGCACCTTGATTTCAAAATAAACTATTCCAGAATAGTTTATTTCAGATTAGTTCCTATCCCTGTCTACACAGCCCCTATTATGAAATAAGTGCTATTCCTCATGGAATGAGGTTTACTGATTTTAAAATAAGCATTGTGTAATGCTCACAAAATTATTTTGAAATAACCTTGCTGTGTAGACATATTTCAGGAGTCCTATTGCAGGAGAAGAAAAGAAACAGCAACTTTCTCCAGCTGTTCCTGAAGGGAATAAGGGTGGGTGTGAGGGATCTGTGCCACTCCTTGTGGGTTTTGCAACTCTCCTGCCTCATTGTGTAACAACCGAGAGCAGCACTTCGGAGACGGGACCAGGCTCACCGTGTTGGGTAAGGAACAGGCTACTTGCTCCCACCCTTGGGGCTGAGGACAGGGGAGCAGGTTAGGGACTGCATAGCCTGCATGGCCCTTTGTCCCTCTCTGAAGATTGTCCTTACCTCTGAGGCTGCTACACTCCATAACAGCTGGTAAAATTTCTGACCGCCTGTCACTCTTTCCTCCATTCTTCTCCCCACCATAACGTTTAGTTCCTCTATGTCCCTCACACACAGTTCCTCTCTCTTCGCCCTCTCTTTTCCACTCTCTGCGTGCTGTTTGGAGATAATTTAAGAACATTATAGATTCATGCACTCCTCTTTGCCTCCGACATCTTCCATCGAATGTCAGCGCCTAGGCCGGTTGCAATCTCCTATGATGCAATCTGGCCATGCTTGCTTCAAAGTTTCCTGAGTTGCCATGCAGGGG